>NC_040905.2:43607949-44217671 GCF_004126475.2 Phyllostomus discolor
AGGCAGAGGCACTTTCCCCGCCAGCAGGAACCCGCGCCGCACCATGGGGGCCGCCATCTTGGAGCATACCAAGGAGAACACCGGTCGGGGGGGGGGGAAGGGCAGAGGAAGAGGTGGAGTTCCAGTTGGGCTGGCTCTCCGCGCCCCCGGCTCCGCAGTTGGTGCGGCCCGGGACGGAATGGCTGCTGCGTTTCGGCTGTCGCAGCTAGCCGTGTTGCAGGCTCTGCGGTCTTTGGTGTATCCGAGGGTGGGAGGTTCAGGCTCCAGCTGCTGCCGCTGCCCTCTCGGAGGTATCCGCGGCCTCGCGCCGTGAAGGAGGGAGGGATGGGGAAGAAGGGACCTTTTTTCCTCAGCAGACATCACTTTAGAGAAATAACTGCGCCGCAGGTACTTACTGGCCTGGAGCAGCCCAGCTTGCCTTTGCCCTCCGGCTGCGCGTGGGTGCAGCGGTGGCCCCTGAGTGCCGTGGACAACCACGTACCTGAGAACCAGAGAAGCCGGGCTGGGGTCTTGACCTTGGGGCTGTATATTCCCTTGGATGGGGCAACGTTGCTGTCCAAAAACACCCCTTCCCCCTTTGGTTGTAGTGTCCCGCAGTTTGGGAGCTGCAGCCCAGCTCTGCAGCTAACAATCTGAAAGACCTTGAACAGATTTCTTCGTTTGTAAGATTATCCATTAATATCTTTATGAAGATGATTGAAGTTCAGAATGCTGATGAGTGGTAATAAAATACGTAACATTTTGTATCAGGCATTATTCTAATGCATTTACACACATCCCTTTTCTCGTCACGACACCAAGTGATGGAGTACCAATCTTTTCTCTGTTTACAGAGGAGGGAACAGCAAATCAGACCTCATTTCTTTAAGGTCAAAGGGAAGTGGTAGGGAAGAGACTTGACAACAGGCAACCTTTCATAGAGTCCCACTGTAACTCCTCTGGACTGGCTTTCCACATAGCAATTTTTATTGTTACCTTGTTGCAGTACCCAGAGCTCTTAGTGGATGGTGCTTTGGTCACGCTCCACTCCACAGCCCAGCAAAGTAAAGAAATTATGATGTCCCCCAAACCCATCTTTACTAAGTTGTGATCAGTGATTCCTGATATGTTTTGAGGATACTGCTAAGCCATATCTGAGAGGCAATACTCCTCATTTGACAAGTGACAGAACTGGGAATTCCAATGGTCACACTCTAGCTTTTTCCACTACACTGTGCTTCTACCTACGTATACCAAAACTAGATATTCCTATTCTGCATAAACAATAGCCTTTAGTTTGTTTAAAAATTCCCTTATCATCTCTTAACCAGATGGTGAATGTCTGTGTCTTTCAAATCCCAGGTTCCTGGCAACCCATCCCCACACACAATCACTAGCTTCATTTACGCACACAACATAATGTCTTGCTGAGGATTTGCATTTTCTGGTAGTTGGAGGCTTTTTTCTGACTAGGGTGGCTGGTATATTTGTACCTATCTAGATGGAGTATTTATACTGAATGAAGATAAGATCAGTTATGAGAGACAAGCTCTACTCAGGTTATTTACTAAGTATAAAACAGTCAAAATGATTTTATTCTTTTTCTTTCTCTAATTTTTAGCTAAAAGATATCTACTTACAGATAATATTGTGAAATTAAGAGAATTTCAGCATAAGAAGGTGGCTATTGCACACAGTCTTCCTGGCACCAAAGGTAATTGAACGTATTTTGCTAATCCATTCATTGTTCTGTCATTTAAGTTTCCTCTGTCTCTACCCCTGTTCAGTCTCTTTTCTAGTGAGGTATGTCTCAGGAAAAGTTGAGATGATTTATTTTTAATTTCCTAGTCTGCCCTTAAATGTGCTGTTCATCTCATTCTTCACCTGCAGGGCCTACAACTGTCCTCTTGTCCCTTCACCCAGGATCCCAGAGAAATACTACAACCAGTCCTCCCCTGATCCATGCCACTCAAAGGTTCAAGGGTCAGCAGCAACCGGGGGGTTAGGGTGGATAGAAATACTAAACCTCAGGCCCCATACAATTCTTACGCACAATAAAGTCTGAGAATTGCTCCAGATGACTGGCATTCAAACTTTTTGATGCAACCTTTAATAAAAAAAATACATTTTATTTTAAATTTTCACTATTCACATACAAATATGCATATAAGTGAAATGAAATGAAACAAAACAGTGCTGTGTATGGTGATGTATTTCCATAGTTTCCACCCTGTCCTAGAAAAGTCAATAGGCCAAAACAAAGATGTCTTTTAAAAATTAGCAAAATATTGACAATTGTTGAGGCTGGATGTTGGGGGTGGGGGTTCCAGTATACTGTTCTCTCTACTTTCAGGTATGTTTGGAATTTTTTATTATAAAAAGCAAAAATTACAACAATACCATGTAGGTCCTGTTCCCTTTCAGCATCTGGGAAATCTCATTGCATTCATTCTCTCTCTCCTGTACATTGAGTTTTTCCCAGTCCTTCAAATTTCTTTATAAGCACAGCAAGACTCTCCTCTTTCTTAATAACTCTTTTATTTGCTTTTATTGACTGTTTCAGCTCTCCTTCCTCTGTTATCAAATGTTTATGAACACCTCATTAACCCTTCTCGCTTCTCTTCACTCAGGGTCCAGCCCTCCAGAAATGTCTTCCCTGGCTGCTCTGCTAATCACTTTGTTGACTAATCTCACCTGCAGAACAAGAAAATAAGCCTTAAATGTGGGGGAGAGAATATATTAATCTCCAGTTTAGTAGACTCAATCTAGATTTTGCTTCAGTCTTTTTCTTTTACACAAGGTCTTTTGGAGCTATGTGGGGTTGCAACATTAGGGCTCCATATCATTTTCTAGTTGTGCTTTCCAATTGTCATAGTCTTTCTAAGGCTGTGATATTTGTGCATATGTTCTGAAAGACAGCTAATATAATGAGTGCCAGTGTACTGCATTGTTAGCTTTGGTATTTATAAAATCCTGTCCACCTTTCATCCTTGTAAAAACCTACAATGGTACGTACTACTGCCTTCTGTGTGACATCATACAAACTTACCCTTGGCTTCCTAGCTCTTCCATAATGGACATTACCTTTTCTGGAATCCAGTGTGATTTCCTGTTCATCTAGTCACAGTTCTCTCCTCACCACCTCCCCCTGCCGCAGATTCTGTGCTGTTATTCATGCTGGTACCTAGAATGCCCCCCACTTTGCAGTTTCTCCAACTCCATCCAGCCCCTTCCTTCCTCTCTGGTACCTCTCCCCTCCCACCAGGCCTGGCCTGTTCCTGCCACTCTGATTTTCCCTTCTCTAATGTTATGTTAATAGTCAGTCATGTGCCATCTACTCCATCACTGTGTTCAAATAGCTTTCTATAAATACATCGTTTCTTCTTAAATAGACTTTATGCTCTTTCAGAGCAGGAATCATACCTCTGAGTATGAATATGTGATAAGCACTTACATCTTCGTGGATTAGTTTTAAAATACAAATTATATCTGTTGAAATTTTGGATTCTAAAAGTTTATTAAGAAGGATGAAGTTGTAAAGTCATCCCATTAAAATCTTTTATATTGGGAATTATTTTGAAATATTTAATAGAACAAATCCTCTTAAGTCTAAGAGGTGTCAGAAGGAATGAAAATAAGAACAATAATGTCTGTGATTAACTGGCAGTTGCTCTATGCCAGGTTCTGTGCTAATGTGTTATGTACATCAGTCATCTTGGGATACCCTCAGGTAGGTGTCATGGTCCTCACTTTACACATGAGGACTCTGGTCTACAGAGGAGGGTCTCCCGATAGCATGCAACTGGCAGAGCCTAGATTTCATCCCAGTTCCTTCTCTCTCTGAAACTAACCATTAAATTATGTGGTTCTGCAAGTAAAGATTGGAGAGTCTACTACAGTATCTTGAACCTAGTGGGCCTTCTTTTGTTGTAAATCTAGGGTAGTGTCTGCCTCAGCTTCCAGATCATGCATTTTTAATGTATGCTGTGCCACCCTCTACGCAGCGTTCCTTTAAAGCTCTGGGCCTTGGAGCAAATCCTGTAGACTTTTCTTGGCCATTCTGTTCCTGAGAACAGCTGTGCCTTCTGGAGAGCAGGTGCTTGCTTACTGCCTGCCTTGCATCTCACCCCACATTCTTTTGGGAATACAGTCCCTTCCTAATGCTAAGAAGCTATGGAAGGGCGTTTGTCCCCACAGTTGATCAGACATAAGACAAGGGACAGCGATAGAGTATGATCACCTTGAAAAGAGTGACTGGTTGTTGTTGTTGTTTTTTAATTGATTTGAGAGAGAGATAGTGAAAGAGAAAGAGAAAAACATCAATTTGTTGTTCCTCTTATTTATGCATTCATTGGTTGATTCTTATATGTGCCCTGACTGGGGATTGAACTCGCACCCTTGGCATATTGGGGACAATTCTCTGACCAGCTGAGCTACCCAGCCAAGGTAGAGTGACTGTTTTTTATTTGTCCCCTGTGCATTATGTAGTCTCGTGGCATACTTTCCAGCAACAGTAGAGAGAAACCAAGAAGAATGAGGGAGAGGTAAAGCTGGACCAAATGAAAGAGACATAAACTATTTCTGAGTCATGTGAGTCAGCCACCGTGGGCAAACCCATCTTCAGTTCCCATTTTCCTTTCAGTTTTAGTGCTAGGTGCTCTGCTAGTTGATGATTTGGATACCTTGGTTACATTTTCTTTCTTTCTTTTTTTTCCCCTCCGGAGTCACCTGTAATACAGTTCTTTGGGCTAAACCTCTGGGATATTCTCCAATTTTTTGTGTGCATGAAGATTACCCAGGTAGTCAGAAATACATATTCTTTTGCTCCTATCCTCAGAGACTCTGCATGAGAAAGTCTTGATTGGGGCCTGGGCTTGTCCCCCATGACACAGATGCTTTGTGTCATGTATCTCTGACTCTGTGCCAAGGGGGCCAGCCCGTGAAGGGAGCTGGGTGGTCATGAGCCTCTCCAGTGCCCCTTTGCCGCGGGCCAGGTTCAGGCTTCCCCTGCTCCCTGAGGTCAGGCTCGGACAGCCCCAGTCAGCCTAGTGATGGCCATTCCACTGTGCTTTCTTCCAGAAACCTATCTGAGACACTTGGAAGAGAAATTGACCCAGAACAAGCTCATCTTGAAGGAGGAGTTGAGAACCTTACTTCATTTGTGTGAGTCCCGGGATGATGTGGAACTGGCTAAAAATGTCATTTACAGGTGAGGCATTTCCTCAGAATCCGGCCAGCCGTTGTCCCTTCTCACTCTGTTCTGTTTCCTGAGCAATCTTATCTGCTTCCACGGTTTCGGCTGTTGCCTGTACACTGATGACTGCCGAGCCTTTTGTCCAGATGACTGCCCTGAGCTCTAGACATTGATCTCCATTCTTTCAGCAAACATTTGTTGGGTTCCCGCTGCATGCCAGGTGCCAGGGTAGAAACACAGATAGTCCATTCCCCCAAGAACTCACCAGCTATGCAGTAACTCCACTCACATGTTCCCTAGGACTTCACATTGAACTTACACAAATTTCTTTCTCTTGTTGTGTTTTCTGTCGTATGGGCCATTCGCTCAGTACAGATACCAGGGAGACTCTTTCCTCTAATCGCGTTTTCTTTCCTCCCTGGCAGGATAAGACCTCGACTGCTTCCACTTCCCTGGTGTCTTTCATCTCTCGCCTTCCTCTCTCTGCCCTGTTCCAAGTGTCTTAGTTCAGGCCTCAGCGTCTGTCACTTGCATCACTGCAGGGGATTCCTAACTAGTCTCCCTCCTCCAGGCTTAAGCCTGTCATGTTCTGTCATGTCTGACCCATTGTCAGGGCTTTACACGTCAGAAGGAACGTGCGTAAAGTCATAGTCTGCTGTTAGGAAACCCAGCAAAGGTTTCACTTCCCTGGG
The DNA here is from genome assembly GCF_004126475.2 of Phyllostomus discolor. Lineage (NCBI taxonomy): Eukaryota > Metazoa > Chordata > Mammalia > Chiroptera > Phyllostomidae > Phyllostomus > Phyllostomus discolor. Next base: position 43,613,815 of record NC_040905.2, read on the forward strand.
AGAAAATCAGCCGGCTTCATTTTGGAAATTAAGTTCATTGCTTCTTTTCACCATCCTTTAAAGATATATTTCTGTACATGGACCTGCATTTATATTGTATGTTTATAGAGAAATACAAGGTATTCATATATAGAATAATGGAAGAATATATGTCAGAAGGTAACTGCGGGTCTCTGGGAATTACACATTCTGTATTTTTTGTTTGTTTAAATGTGTACTTTTCTGATTTCTCCAATTTGTATAGTAGACACTAATAATTTTATAATATAAAAAATTGTTATTTTTTAAAAAGGAAAATAAAAAACAGTTACAGAAAATGCATTGAAAATTTGAAAAATGCCAAGAAAGTAGAACAAACATATTGCAAGTTGCGCTGTTTCAAATGTCTGTTGTTGCATGCCAAACCACACCAAAACTCAGATGCTCAAAACAAGCATTACTTATTATTTCTCACAATTCTGTGGGTCAGGAATCGAGGCCTGTCTCAGCTGGGAGGTTCTTTCTTTGTGTCCACTAACATCACTTGCTCATCTACAGGTCACTGGGCTGAGCCGGAAGGTCCAAGAAGGCATCACCTGCATTTCTGATTGCTCAGTGCCCCTCCATGTGGCCCTTTCTCTCCTTGCAGTATCTCACCATTCACGAGTCTAGCCTAAGCTGCACCAGCCCACAGCCCAGGTGGAAGCTGCAGGCCTTGTGGAGCTGCCCAGAATTGGCCCTCGTGGTCAAGGCCAATGACCCTGCCAGCCCAGATTCACGGGGAGGAGGAAGGCTTCCACTCTGGATGGTTGGAGTGGCGTGCACAAACAGGGAGGGAAGGACTTGATGGTGGTCATCTTTGGGGCCTATCTACCACTTCTAAGAAACCGATGTTGATATTTTGATACACTGTTTACCCTTATAGGGGTTAAGGGCGCCGAAAATTCTCATGTAACTTAATTTAAAAGTTAACATCACAGATTATAAATTAGCATTGCAGATTCCCAACTGCAGATTGAATATACATCCTTACCATTTTCATGCAAAGATTTTATGATTTGATCGAGTTTGTCTTTACACAGTTATAATTATTACAGTATATATTGTATAATGATATTTTCTTGTTTTCTAATTAGTAGTATAGAATAAATGTTTTTGCTTGTTAATCATACACTTAGGAATTATATTTTAATGAACATTTTTAAAGATTTTATTTATTTATTTTTAGAGAGAGGAGAAGGGAGGGAGTAAGAAAGGAGAGAAACATCAATGTGGTTGCCTCTAGCACACCCCCCACTGGGGACCTGACCTGCAACCCAGGCATGTGCCCTGACTGGGAATTGAACTGGCAACGCTTTGGTTCTGAAGCCCATGCTTAATCCACTGAGCCACACCAGCCAGGGCTAATGAACATTTAACTGTGCCCTTGTTGTTGAGTGGCTAAATGATTTCTAACTTTTCAGGCTAAGTGATTTCTAACTTTTCACAAGTATACATAATACTGTGACGAGCAACTCTATGCATAAAACTTACTCTATTTCCTTTTTGGGTTCAGAGGGTATGAACCTTTTGAAACTTGTCAATATAAACTGCCAGGTTATTTTCCAAAAGAGTTACACTGATTTACAGTCACACTGTGTCAGTAAACCTAATTCTGTTATTTCAGTTTCATGAAGTTGAATCATTTAAGACCCTCTGGCCTGCTTTACTACCCAAAGCTATCAGATGTTTAAAAGCGTTATGAGCCCTGGCTGGCATAGCTCAGTGGATTGAGCGTGGGCTGGGAACCAAAGTGTCCCAGGTTCGATTCCCAGCCAGGGTACATTCCTGGGTTGCAGGCCATAACCCCCAGCAACCGCACATATCTATCTCTATTTCTCTCTCTCCCCCTCCCTTCCTTCCCTAAAAATAAATAAATAAAATCTTTAAAAAAAAAAAAGCGTTATGAATCAGGATAAAATTTTGAACACTCCTTCACTATTTTTCCCCTAAACATTCAAAGTATGACTCATCGTTCCTTTTGATGCTAATAGCTCTCTGCTCACTTGCTGCCCTTCTCTCTGCTCGTGGACAGCTGGACAGCTGGGCTGGCCAGGGTGTCACCAGCCTGTTCCCTCTCTTCCTGAGATAGGTAGCCTGTGGCTGGGGAAGGAGAGTAGTGAGCTGAAATAGTCTTTATTGAGCCAGAAATAAGGGGCAACTTAATCCCATCCTAACCTTGACCACACTGATTTACACCCTCTGACTGGAACGTTTCTTGTCAAGAAGGTGATTATTATTTCTGTGGCTTTCTAGGAGTTTTAATTAGTGCGAATGTTATTTAAATTGGAAAGTCTTTTGCTTTGTTTTGTTTTTAATCTGGCATAAGTTTCTCATGAGTCTGTTTACTGAAATACATTGACTTCTAAAGATGCTTTCCTCAGCATTCTTACATTTTGTAAGCACTAACATATGTGGAAAACTGGCTGTGTGCTGGGATGTCACCTCATTCAGTCCTCACAAAGAGTCTGTTCTCCTCTTACCTCCATGCACAGATACAGAAACTGCAGCGTGCAGTGGTTACTGGTAATTAGTTTGCTCTTGGTTACACTGTTAATAAGCAGGAGACTTGTGATTTAAACTGTTAGTTTGGAGGGAGAGTCTAAAAATCCTTATTTACTATGCTATATTACCTTTTAATAACTTAGTTTTTTCTAGTTTTATTGAAGTGTGATTGACAAAAATTATATATAGTGGAACCTCGGTTCTTGAACTTCATTTGTTCTAGAAAACTGATTGAGAAGAGATTTGTTCTCAACCCGAATCTCTTTTGTCTGTCACCCAAGAGACTTGTGACTGATCACACGAGTATCAGCATGAAAGGGGTGTTGGGTTGAGAACTGAGACCCAAAGTTTTGTTTAACAACTGAGACATTCTTCTGTGAACAACTGGGTTCCGGTAGAGAACCAAAATGTTCGAGAACTGAGATGTTTGAGAAATGGTGAGGTTTGACTGTATATTTAAGAGGTAACAACTTGATGTTTTGGTATAATAACTTAATTCATAGCAGTTGTAATGAAGCTGTGAATATTTTTTATAGCTTCTATAATTGGAATTTGAAATGGATGTTTAAAAGTAGGTGTCTCCGTTCTAGTGGGCAGCGCATATGTTTAGGATGGACTCTGTTCATTACACTCCTGTGCTCTCCTCAGTGACTTCAGCAGGTTAAAAAGTATTCTGTTTTTTAAAGTTGGAACTTGTCCCCATAGTATTTGGGATTTATTCACATAAGGAATGAGTCTTTCTAAACTCTCATTTACATGTAATCATGAAGTCCTTGTTTTGTTACCAGATTGTCTTCTTAGGGTCTAAAGCGCGGAGAGTTGGCTATTGAAAGTAAAATGATGCTGGCACTTTGCAGTTTTGCAGTTCTGACTGACAGACTGGCCCCTGGAAGAAATCTCAAGCCACAAATAAGATGTCACTCTCTTTGAAATTTTCCTTTTCCGAAAACTAAAATTTCAAACCAGCATTTAACTTGTTCATCTAGGTGATTGTAGTTGCATATGCCTTTCCAAGCTGAGGAAAACAGAGTGGTTGGTATAAACTCTAAAATGCACCTCTTGGTTATCTGCTACCCTAGGTGCAGATGAAGCCAGCCATGATGGGGACAGAGCATCACCCCACCCCTTTCCTTTGTTCCTCTCTAGGTAGGGCCCAGCATTCTGGAATGCAATACAGAGACAGCGCGTTCTGCGGGACTTACAGGTGCAAGACCCCTGGTGTTCCCTGACATAGGGTGTGCTCACTCTCAGTCAGTCCTAACTGGGTCTCGGTAAATGGAGATGATTATAATGTATACTTTCCTCTCTTTGATTTTGCAGGATGAGAGGGCCTCCTACAAGCCTCCTCTGTTTACTTGCTTATTTAAATACCTGGTGTATTTCTGTACTCCAGGGTTCCTCTGATTATCTTCAGCTCTCCAGACTTCCCCTCCAAACTACGAGAGTACCCCATTCTTTACTGGGCCCCCAGCACCTGGCAGAGTGCATGGCATGGTCTGTCTGCCCTTTCTCTGTGTCCCACCATTTGGCTCACTGGATCACTTTGATTACCAGGTACCATGCAGAGAACAGAAACGTCACTTTGGGGGAATACAAGTTTGGACCACTCTTCATGAGACTGTGCTACGAGTTGGATCTTGAGGGCTCTGCAGTGGAGCTCATCAGAGACCAGGTGATTGTATCCTGATGGCCCTCCCTACCAACCTGATTTCCTGTGCCGAGGGGAAGGTGTTTTTTTATTTTTAAAGATTTTATTTATTTATTTTTAGAGAGGGAAGGGAGGGGGAGAGAGAGAGAGAGAGAAACATCAATGTGCGGTTGCTGGGGGTTATGGCCTGCAACCCAGGCATGTACCCTGGCCAGGAATCAAACCTGCGACACTTTGGTTCGCAGCCTGTGCTCAATCCACTGAGCTACGCCAGCCAGGTCTGGGAAGGTGTTTTTATAATGTAAGGAGAGGCATGTCCCTGTGCTCATCTTGTTAGAGAAAAGCTGCTGCGCTGCATGGATGAGCTCTTCACATTTTTAAGGTTTCTTGGGAGTCAGTTCCCACAAAGAATGTCTTTATACAGAAGTGTAGACCAGGTGTGGAAGAGGGGCAGGTACAGATTACAAGGTACCTTCCTGCCTTGGCTGTGTGTCCCCCTGGGACTGACATCCTCGCTTTTGAGGAGTTTGTACTGGGGGGACAGTGTGAGACAGGCGCTGTTCAAACTGCCTTTCCCGTGCTTCCCCTGTGCTTTTCTCCTGTTTTCTTATTTTTACTTCTGGTTGAAGGCTACATTGTAAAGTGCCTTTCGATTTTCAAAATGCTTTCACATGCTTGAATTTCCTTTTCCTAAAAACAGTAATAGCAATAATTATTTTTAAATTAGTTATTGAATATTTACTGTGTCTCAGCTTAAGTACTTTATATGTTTCATTTCATTTGTTTCTCACAATGGCCCTGGTGAGCCAGCTACTAGTATTTTTTGCATTTTACAGATGAGGAAGCTAGGACTCTGAGACACTATAATTTTATCCATGGCCAGAAACATTGGTTAAATTTGGGGGTTGGAGCTGGCCACCTGGGACACTTTAGAATTTGGGGGGCTGCCATAACAAAGTTGTCCTCCTGCCTCTTGCTGGTTTCCATGTCAAGGGTACTGTCCACATGGAGCCCTTGGCTCTCGGCTGCCCCTTGGCTAAGGAAACCTGTGCATCAGAAAGACGGCCACAGTGTGTTAGCAAGCAGAGGAAAGGGGGTTCCAGAACAGCACGGGCTAGTTTGAGCCTGTGTTTTTCTAAAAGAAAAGATATATGTACACATTTACCTTTCAGTATGTATGTATTAAAAACCTGGAAGGACAGACATTATGTATCTTTAGGGGATACACAGTATCTAAAATTCCTGTAAAATTATAGGAAATTCTCACTTTTTCCTTTATATATTTTGTATTGTTTGTTTTATAGTAAGCATGTGTTAATGTTATAGTTAAAAGAAAATGAAAGTTTTACTGTAATAAATCATGTCCGTGAGTATAATGTTAAAAAACAAAATGATACAAGAACATTTTTAAAATGTTTTAATGAATTATTATTCACTAAGTAATGATTATTAAAGTGAATTATTTGAAAAATGAATAATCAATTTTGTATTACTTGTTTCCTAAAAGAAAATCACAGTTACTTCAGACTTTCTGCCTTAGTCCTCAACTATTCTTCCAGCTGCCATTCCCTGTTAACATGCTGCACCCAGGTCCCAGCAGCGGGGTTCATTGGCTTGTTTCTTTTCTCTCAAGCATAGCAAAACCCCATTTCATGAAGATATTTTTTCACTGCATTTCGGAAACCCAGAGATCTCTTACTGTTCCTCTTGCCTCTTGCTGAGTGCATGCATTGCCAAAGGCATAACACCCAAGGGAGTAGGCAGTATTTTAATTTTTTTGAAAAAGAAATCCGTGGTATATCTGAGATATATTAGAGAACTCAGGAGGTCAATTGAATAAGATCCACACAAAAATAAGTCCCGGACTGATAAGATGCAGTAGAACAATAATCCCTTGAGTTTTAATTTTAACCAAACTGTATTGTTTTTCTTTATTAGCATTTACGAGGTTTCTTCTCGGACTCTACATCATTTAATATTTTGATGGATATGTTATTCATCAAAGGGAAATATAAAAGTAAGTATTGCAATTTGTGTTAGCTGAAAAATTCCGCTCTGTTTGCTGGCATAGCAGTCAGAAACACAGCGGGCCAGGCGGAAGTGATCCGTCCGCCCCTGGTGAGCACCTGAGTCAGGGAGGCCCGCTGCTTCGAGTGTGAAGCATTGTTTCATCATATGTCGTGCCCCAAGTGAACTCCTCAGATTTTGCTTATACCAAAATTGTAACAACTTTCTAAATATTAGTTCTTCCTGTGTGACCTGATCATTAACTTTGAAATTTAGTTCATTGCTAAATGACTTTGACAAATAGCTTTTACTGTGCTAAATACACTTTTGAGTGCATGGCGTGGATTAGAACTCTGGGGATGAGCGGTAGAAGGCTCCGAATTCACTCGCCTGCATTCAACACTGCCTGCCCACTCCTGACTTTTGGCAGGTGCATTGGAAGTGTTGATTGAGATGAAAAACCAAGATGTGAAGTTCAGCAAAGATACCTATGTCCTTGCTTTTGCAATTTGCTACAAACTGGTAAGACTATCTCCTATTAATCTTTTGAGCATTGTGGATAGTGTTTGAAAGAGGATTTTTTTTTCTCTGCAATAAAATTCAGTTCCTCAGAAGTCTGTTTTCCATCTGGTGCAGACATCTCCATTGTAAATGTCTCCATTTTTAGAAAACTCACGTTAGCCATGTCAGACAGTTTTATCATGGAAAAAGCAAGCTTATCATCTGTCATCCTTCCCTGGCAATCGCATAGATAGAACCAGAAACAGTGTGCTGGGTTCAGACTGCTTTCTAGTGGTCTTGCTAGCAGGCTCCTGCCAGACTCCACTGGGTTGGTCTGCTCTGTGGGCCTCTCCCATGGAAACCGTGGCTCCTTCATTGGCAAACTCCAGGGCTGCTTTGTCCTCCTCTCCCAGTTTTTCTGTGTTCACCTAAGTTGGGGTTTTCTCCAGCATCCCTTGACTGCACTCTGTCTGGTTCACATATGTGGCACTTGTGACATTGCCTGAATTTATCCTGCGTACATGCATGGCTCATCCCCCCACCAGAGTGTAGGCAGGCTCTGGGAGGCCTCCTGGCAGGCCCGCACCTGGCAGAGTGCCTGGGCACGACCAGTCTTCAGCAGATGTACGTGCCTTTAAAATGAACTCTTTGAGGAGAGCATGACTTACAAGTCCCTGTGCCATTACTGTATCAGGATTGTTTCTGGCACAGAGAAACTATTTTTGCATGATTTAATGAATGAACAAGTGATTAAATAGTACAGTGACCAAGGTCTCATACATAACAGTCATTCAAGCCATTTAAACTCTGGAAACTTAAAACACCTTTTAATGCTGAAAACAAAGGGAACACCAAGCAAGGTAGAAGAACATGGGCATTGAAATACTTCCCTAAAAAGTGTAGCAGTACCAATTTTCCAAAACAAGAGGGGAAGCTGGGTTACAGTGGAAAGAAAACTAATGTGGGAATTGAAAAACTTGGAGTCTAGTCTCAACCTCAGCATTAACTGGCTTTAAACTGGCCATTTTCCTCATTTGTGAAATGAGGGGGTTAGATTCAGGGTCAGCAAACTTTTTCTATAAAAAGACCAGATAGTAAATATTTCAGGCTTTGGGGCCCACATGTGATCTCAGTCACATACTCTTTGTGTTTTTACCAACCTTTAAAAGGGTAGAAACCATGTCAGCTGTGGGCTGGATTTGGCCTCAGGGTTAGAATTCGCCGATCCCTGGATTATTCGGTGCTCCTCTCCGAGCGCACCCTCTGTGGTTCTGTGACACGGAAGGCCAGCAAAACCCCAAACTGGAGTGTCAGCTATTCAGCATTGTGACACCCAGTTTTCCCACCTTCTTAGAGAGACCTCCCTGAGTCTATGCTGAAGAGGAGAGAATTTAGTTCTACCACTTAGGGAGAGCCGGAGGACTGTTCTTCCCTGGATTGTGTCCAAGAGTAGCTTGTTTCACTCAGGGAAATCGAGTTGAGAAATTGAACTGGTCAGCCATTCTGAGTCCCAGGCCAGTTCTGGGAACTGTCCTCTCGTCACGTTCAGGTTCTGCTGTAGGATCTGAGTCTGAGTGGCGGCATGACAGATACATGTGGACACAAAGCTGGCTCAGCGCTCATAAACCTCACCCACCTACAGCGTGAGCGAAGGGGCGGGTTCACTTCCACCAGGGCTATCTGTGGGTGTGCGTGCCACTCACAGTCTTGGAGGGTTTTCTTTTTTAAGGTTTCCGTTTTCTGGAATTCTTTCATGATTAGTGTTCAAATTAGTGTTGGTGTTTTCAGAGACTTGACTTACGTGGGTACTTGCACACTGGAAATCTCCTCAGGAAACGTTTCCCCACATTGCTGAGCTTTACTCTGTTATTTAATACAGTGGTAGCAGGCTGAGTCTTTATATTAATACTTGCACCTGACCGGACTTGTGTCTAGAAACCAGCCCACCCAGACACAGGGAGGTCTGTGTGTTTGCTGCTGAAATCGCCCCTAGTCAGAAAATGGACAAAGAGCTTTAAAAATAAAGTTAATTTAGACTTGAGCTGCTAACATATACAGAACCTGATCTGTATGCAAATAGTTCCTATATGGTTCTGAATCATTCAGTAGGCTTGGGGTATGCTCTGGGAAATTCTTGGAATAGGAAATCCGAAATACGGAGCCCTATTAATCACTTTATTCAACACAAAGCTTCATAGCATGCATTTACTGATTGATCCTGCCTCCTTCTAGAATAGCCCTGAGTCTTTTAAAATCTGCACTGCGCTGAGGGAAGAAGCTCTAATCAGAGGAGAAGTCCTCTCCAGGAGAGCGTCATGTTTTGCTGTGGCTCTCGCTCTGAACCAGGTGAGGGCCTGGGGTGCACGTCGGTGAGCTGGGGCCGGCCGGAGGTCACCACTTTCATCTCTTGCTTTTATTTGCGTATTGTTCTCTCCTGACTATATCATAAAGAAAATGTCTCCACGAAGAGACCGATGCCTTTGGTGCCATGGCAACCTGCATCTGTTCCTCTGCCTCCAAAGAATGTTTCCACTTCCGGCTAAGGACATAACATGCCTTGCTGTTTATTTAGAAGGGGCAGGCCAAGAGCCTGCAGAGAATCAGTGAGGGAAGCTGCCCTCTGAGAGAAGTTTCTCGAAGTAATTAAAATGAAATTTTCATGTGAATTGTTTCCTGTGTTACGTTCTCAGAACAGTTTAATGTAATGCTCTCCAACGCTGAATTCACCACAGGTGACTGAGGACTCCTGCAGTGAGCCTGTTGTAGAAATGGGGTCCATCATATAGTTCACAGATGGACCCCAATGCTCTTATTTAGAAGACTTTAGTTATCTCTCCCCCTCCCCCCTCACTGGGCATGTGGGAGCAGCTGAGGCCCAGAGAGAAGACAAGACCACCCCCTGCACATCTCAGTGAAGGACTGTCAAAGCTGGAACCCTGGAGCACCCCCCTCTGGAAGGGCCCCTCTCAGGATATCCTAAGAAAATGTGTAATACTTTACAAATATGCATAGGCTTTATTTCTCCCTGGCCATTGGAAATAGGCATGGGATTGGTTTTCATTTAAAAAAAATCTGTGCTGCTGCCATAGTGACACACTGCTTCCTGCAAGTATGGCTTATCTGCGTAAATCCTTGATTAACTTCACCTTGGCCACCAAGAGGATCTAGAGAACTTCTCATTACTAGTTCTGAGTTCTGTTACCATCACTGTAGACAGGAGTTTATGTTTTGCACTTCAGGCTGTGCCCCTCACCTGGGAGAAGTATTTTTCAGGCTCTTGCTGAGACAGGCAGCGGTGTTCTCCTGGCATGGCCTTCTCCAGGACTGGCCTGTGCCCCGGCTGCAGCGTTGCTCCCTCTTCTGTGGTTGAGGTTTCTGCTGTCTCTGGTTGTGTCAAAGGTGTTTGGTTCATTTTCTCTCTCTCTTTCCTCCCTCCCTCCCCCCTCCCTCCCTTCTCTCTCTCTCTCTTTCTTTTCTTTCTCTGTCTTCCTCTCCCCCTCCTTCCCTTCCTTCTTTCTTTCCTTCCCTCCTTTTGCTCATTCCAGTAGGAGATGGGGAGATGTCAACTTTCGGCCTCCCTCTGAAAAACTGGAACTCAGGCAATGCGTGAAAACATTTAGTAACGTGACACTATAGGACACATTTAATAGAATATTCATTCTTGATTGCCAAAATACTTTTTGTCTCTGTGTACCTCAAAACCCCAGTGTACCACAAACAGGAATATTCTGACATGTGTAAGTGGTCTTCATGATAGCAGAGTAGTGTTCATATGATGTAGGGTATGACTTGTTTTTCTTCTTTCCAGAACCAGGTGGGAAAAGCTGCATCCATTTTTTCTCAAATCATGAAGCCAGAAAACATAATCTGCACTAATTTAAATGTAAGTGACTTCTTTGTGGTTTAAAGAAAGGCTTAAAATGTACTAAAATCATGCCCAGGGTTTTTTGTCTGTACAATGACTTTTGATCTCCCAAGGGCATTCAATTTACTCATCTATTGAGCTCTGTGTGAAAGTTACAGTGTAGCCCCCTGAGAGGAGTCAGCACAGCCTGTGCTTCCAGCAGTTTACAAATAGGTGGGACATGTAGATATGCTCAAATATGAGATGCAAATAAATGCTCCAGGTATAACACATGGCTGCAGAAGGTGGTAGCTGTAGAGAGAAGGGAGGTAGGCCCTCCAGTCTCTTCATTAAGACTCACGAGAAACCTGTGTGCTGATTGCATCTCATTTCATGCTACTTAACTCATGGAGTCACTATAACTATGGTGCATAAAACAGTGCCTGATGTGGTTAAGTGCTTGTTCAGTAAATGTTACCTATTTCCATTCTTGCACTGCCAGCCTACCATCTGCCCCAGAGAGCAGAGTCACCTATCCCTTCCTGTCCCAGGACTGGGCACCTAGGCAGAAACTGTAGGTGAGAGTGGGTGGGTCAGCCTGAAAAGCTCATACATAGGCTCAAGCAGGTCTGGGAGGCCAAGGTGGCAAAGGTCCCGAGTCCAGGAGTTCAGGTCATTTGAGCCAGCAGCACCAGCAAGCCAAACAGACTAGGGGCCCTCGTCTTTCAGCAACTGCCATACATCTGGTAACTTCTGTGCTCCCTACTGGATGTGGAAGCTCTGGGGATCCCAAGTGTGCATCTGCTCCTGAGAGAGAGTGTGGCCTGCAGATGCACTCATCTCATGATTGGACAGAAGTAGAATTACTAGGATTCCAAGTGGTTCAGAGCATCATAGGGAAGAGATACAGGTGAGTGGTGAGGGGGGTTTTACATGGAGTATAAGTGGCTTCTCCTAGAGTTGAAGTGAAGTTGTGGGGTCAGTCTATAAGGATTGATGGTGAGACTCTAAAGGGAGTGAGACTGGCAGGATTTTAATATAGTTTAGTTACGGTACCATGCTAGATACTTTGTGTTTGTTGGTTCACTTTATATAACACTGTCAGAACAATATGTCTCCATATCATAGATGTGAAGATGAAGATTCAAAGGGTAAGTAAATTACCCGAGTTCTTGCAGGTCATTAAATAGCAGAGTGGTTTTTACACAAAGAAATCTGTTTGACTGCAAAGCCCAGAGTTTCCTCATCACTGCAGACCTACAGGGATAAGGATTGTGTCTCTTCTCCAGGACAGGGACTAGCTGCTCCTCCTGGATAATGAAAAGGACGCAGGACTGGATGTCAAAAATGGACTCTGCCATAGTGCACATATTCTGTGCCTGTGAATTTAGATTCCTCGTCTCTTTCAATCCTTGGCTCTAACAGTTGTTATGAGAATGTCATAATGATTTTTTTTCTAAATGAGAAAGTGCTTTGGTGGAAATAAAACATGAGCTTCTGAGAGTGGAGCTGCCCCTCACAGTGGGAGGAGAAATCCAGAGCACGGTGAGAAGAGTGCTTCCGGGTCAGGCAGCCAGGCCAGCTCCTTTCCCCTGGGAGCTGGGAAGGAAGGGCAGCTGGTAACCGTGGCGGAGTGGGCATGAATCAGGCAAGGACTATGTCAGGAACCTGGAGCTGATCTTGAGTATGAATCATCCTCTCCGTGAACTGGGTCACAGAATTATCCATTGTCAGGAAAGTTAAAGATAGTTTTACTGTTTAAAAATTCTTACTTAGGAAATTCTTCCCAATGTCCAATCTAAATGTCTCATATTTCAGCCTAGGCCAGCTTCTTCTCCCTCAGGAATGATGAAAAAGAGAGGGTTACCATTCTCAGGTTTAATAATCTTTCAGGTTCTGGGTCTCTGTTATTAGAACAGGTTTTTAAAAATGTAATGGGCGAAAAAATGTAATGTAATAGGCCCTCGCCTTTCCAAGGCTGAGTCATCTACTGGGAATCCCTACGGGCATTTTGTTCATTTGTGAGAAATGGAAACCTGACAAGTAGGCTGAGTAGAGAGTCTGTTCAGTCAGTACTGCAGGAATAAATGAAGTTTTTTCCTGATCTACTTGAAAAATTAATAAATACTTTAAAAAAATAAATCTTTTCCTGTTGAGAATTAGAATTTGCACTTACCCAATTATTCCCCCACAATTTCCTTTTCACTGAAATTGCTCCTGCTGCCAATATGACCCAGAGGGTCTGGCCTCCCATTTTCCAGCTAATACATGTTAAACACTGCACTGAGCTAGCAAATGATCTCATCAAAGCACATGCATGTTGACTCTGCCCTTTTACTCTAAATTTAAACCCATCAATCTCCAAACAGCTATGGCCCCCTCTTTAGCCATGTTGTTTAATATCAAAGGATCAATTTCTACTTCCGAATATGTCTGAAAGTATCAGACCCTAACTCGGGGTGACTATCCACTGATTCTATTTTATTTCTAATAATTTCTCTAGAAGTCTGGCAGGCTCCAAATGGAGACTCATTTTGGAATTGAATTACCTTTCAAGGGAATTGACAAGTGTTTGGTTTTGCTTCTTTTATCATTTATTTCTTGACAAAATTGAATGTTTTAATGCCCTTTTCTACTACCCATAAGGTCACCCTAAAGTTCTAGCTCATGCTGGAAAGACTCTGAGGCTGCACAAGTCAGAAAGGAGGAAGGACTCATTTCTTCTAAATCCCATTGTGGCAGCGTCTCACCTGTATGTATAAGTTAAAAATTGCATTTGAGTCCTGGCTGATGTGACTTGGTTGGAGCATCATCCAAAAACTGGAAGGTTGTGGGTTCATTTCCCAGTCAGGGCACATGCCTAGGTTGCAGGTTTGGTCCCCAGTTGGGGTGAATCCAAGAGGCAACCGATCGATGTTTCTTGCACCAATGTTTCTCTCCCGCTCTCTATCCATCTCTTCCCCTTTCTCTAAAAAATCAATAAGCATATCCTAGAGTGAGGCTAAAAAAGAAAGAAAAGAATTGCATTTGTGTGGGAGCAATGTAGACTCCAAAACCACAAGAGTCTGTATGAATTAGAGGCTTCCTTTTTCTCTCACGTAGAGAACAGAGACAGTCAGTCTAGGTCTGGTGTGGCATTCCATGGTACCTTCAAGGACCCATCTTCTTTCCGTATTTCCACACCAGCATCCCAAGCACGCAACTCCCGTCTATTGATTGTATTGCTATTCCAGCAAGAAGTAGGAAGAATGGAGAGGGCAAAGAACTGAGCACCTTAAAATTTTTTTCATTTACTGATTTGAGAGAGAGAGAGAAATATTAATTTGTTGTTCCACCTGTTTACACATTCATTTGTTGCTTCTGGTACACATGCTGACTGGAGATCAAACCCACAACCTTGGCGTATCGGGATAACACTCCAGCCAAGTGAGTATCTGGCCAGAATTTAGCACCCTTTAAGGATGCTTTCCCAACTGTCTTATATGTTATCGGCCAGAACTTAATCCCCTAGCCTCACCTGTTTGCAAAGGAACCTGACAAGCAGAGCCTCCGAGTTCCACATGGATAGCATCAGTTAAAATTCGGGAGTCCTGTTATCAAAGAAAGAAGGGGAGAATGGACGTTGTTTAGAAAACTAGCAGTCTCTTCCACACTGTGATGTTCTGTTTCAAATATGCAACAACTTTAAAAGAAAATAAAAGCCAAAAATGCAAGTTTCTAGCATGTTTAGGGTTTCTTTTTTGTTTGGAGGTATCCGATGATTTGTCAGCATTTCCTGAGGCCTCAGAAAATCAGAGGGGTAGGAAGTATGTGTTCTATTAATAGTTTTTCTTACCAAAAATTCCCCCTGCTCCTTGCTAATTCAGTTTTCCTAGCCTTTTGTTTGAAAGCTGTGAGATTAAAGCAATGTGCAGTACCCTAATTTAGCTTTTCTTAATTGCACCCTGAGACATCAGTTTGAGACAAGCTCCTAGCTTTAAATTTTCTCTTTGCCTTTAATCAGTAACTGCCTCATCTATATTGCTCCTCATCAGTATATTCATAAGGCATTGACCGTAGTCTTGAAATCCCTACTGAATCAGAGATAGTTGCTGGAGGCAAGGAGAGAAGTTGAGAAAACTTAGGAAGAAAAACTGAAATCTTCCAGGAGCACATCATTAATAGTTTTTAACATGGAGCTCCAGGAGGTTTATCCTTGAAAATTGCTGTGCTCCCCTCTCTTTCATTATTGTTGAAGGTCTACAAGGTGCCAGCCACTGGGGATGTTGCATTTAACAAAAGTAGACTTGTCCTTGACTTCAGTAGGACTGTCCACTGCCATCCAAACTTTTTTTTAAACAAGGATGTTAAGAACTGTTTAGATCAGAGATTTTACCCTACTTCCAAACTAACACATTTCATGGATACTGGTAGAGATACAGGACATCAAGGAATGAAGGATAGTTTATTACTCACAGCAATAGCAGTAGCCAGAGTATTAGCAGTTTTGCACTAGTTCCTGAGATTCCCATAGGATGACGTGAAGAGATCTGTATGCCTCTTGCATGCACAGGGGCTTACATTTTAAGATGATCTGGGGGAACCCAAATCTCTTGTAATGGGCAGTAAGCTTTCCTGCCCTTTGCTCTGGATGAGGCACTGAGTCTCGCTTCCCAGGCTGTTGGTTGTACAGATATCCTTGAGAAAGTTGGAATAAAGGCTGTCAGCGCTTCTGCCCAAACCTGGGAACCTGTGGAGGGGTCTCCCCGCAGTGGGTATGCCTGTGATTTGGCCTGTGCTTTAGAGTACTGAATGTTGGTGGGGCCCTGGGATCAGTCTGCTTGGGATCGGTTCGGTCTGTTCTGCAGGACCAGAGATCACCCTCCATCCTAGCCAACTGCTCAGCAAACATAACATGTTATGAAATGGACTGTTGAGAGAACTTAGCTGGTTTGGTGTATAAAAGAAATATCTCTTCCAATAAAACTACCTTTTTTAAGGATCGAGAACCTTAAAAATGTTCACACCCTTTGAGTTTGTTATTTTACTTCTGGGAATTAAGTCTAAGAAATTGAATTTATCTTTAAAAAATGTGTGCACATTTATCAATATGGCAAAGGATGGTATTTATTTGATGCATTATTTTATTTATATGATGGATTGCTATGCATTCATCATTAGAAAAGAGATATTCTCTTTTTTCTAAGATTTCTTTTTAATGTTACAAGAAAATGTTCATCGTATAATAATTGACAAAAAGAATCAAACTTTGGGGAAAATTAATACATTTGGAAGATATTATGAAATTATAAACAATGGGTAACATTAGTTGGTAAATTCTGAGTTATCTTATTTAAACTTTTTTGTATGTTTTGAAATTGTACTAGTGCACATTGGTGATGAGGGGAAAAATGTGTTCTTTTTTCCTTGTGTTGTTCCGTCTGATGGGAAGTGGTTAGTAAAGTCATGTTGAGTGCTAAGTACAGTACCCAGTTTTGAAAGTTCCCTAACAGCAGCAGTCTAAATAGAAGTGCTTCACTAAGACTTTAACCAGCTCCCACAGGTACCTGCAACAACCTATGTGCCTGAAATTTCTTAACCAAAATACTAATAAATAAAAAAGGTAAAGGTGTATTTACCCTAGAGCCCATTTTATGAGATCATCTGATTGTCATAGCCTCTGAATCTAGAGGCAATAAGGAGGAAGGAACTGTAGTGTTCACTGAGTGCCTCCCATGTGCTGGTATTTTATTTAATTTTCACAATAATTCAAAATATGAAATGTAGAGGTATTTCCCTCACTTTAAAAAAAAAATGAAAGAGATTAAGTACTGCCAGAGTCACAGAGCTAATAATTGCCAGTGCTGGAAACCCAGCCCAAAGTCCATGTTCTGTTCTTACACAAGCGCTGCAGTAGTGGCATTTCGATTTGCCATGGGCGAACAAGCTTTGGGTTGGCAAGCATACGTTTGAAGGATTTTTTTGAACTTGTGCAAGCAAACGAATTAGGACATAGCATGAAAATGGAGTAGGTGCCTATACATTTAGGCTTATCTTCTGGTACACTTCTCAGTTGAAAGCTGGCTCAGACTTGTTTTTCTGTGTCTTCTTTCTATTCAGCTTATGATCCATATCCAGTCGAATATGCTGGAAACCGTGATGGAGATACTAAAGGATACCGCAGAGGGAAATTTGTCAAGATTTGTGAAAAAACTTAAATTCTCAGAAGAAGTGGTGAGTGTGTGGCTGCTACAGAAATCATTTAAAGGGGAAGGGCACTCTTTTAAAAGGCCACCTCCTTAGAGAGATGGTCGAATTTGCAAACTCTCTTTGTTCCTGTTGTAAGCTTTCTCTGTGTGGGTGCAAAGATTTTTTTCCCTTCAAACACAAAATATCCTCTAAAATGCTAGCAAAACTTCTTCCCTTTGTTAGTCTTTTCCCCAGACTGTTTTCACGGGCCCTGGCTGTCTCTTCCTTTTTCCTTTTTCCTCAAGCCTCCAGTGCCTTCTCGCCATTCCTCACTCTCAGTCAGTGATCTCGCTTCCTGTGTCATGGAGGGAGCGGAAGCAATCCGAGAGAGGCACAGCCCCTCAGCTGCCTTCTGGCTGCTCCTTGCCTGCTCAGCCCTGCTCCCCGCCTGTGTCCTGGAGCAAGTCCCCTCTGACCCACTCCAGGGCGTTGGTCCAGAAGGTGTCTCCCTCTCTTGGGAGCATCATTAGCATCCCTTTCCCTGGGGATCATTCCCATCAGCAAACAATAGGCTGTAGTATCTCTCGTCTTTAAAAAAAAAAACTCCCCTATTTAAACAAAAGAAAAGACCAACAGGAGTTTAGATAGGAACACTTAACTCCAGTTATTAGACCATACTAAAGCTTCTGTCATTAGAATTGTTGTTTTAGCTCCTGATAAATCAACTAATGGAACTGTATAAATGCTTTGCAAATCTAAACCAAAATTAAATAAAAACAAAGAAAGAAAAATTGAAAGCAAAATGAAACAAATGAACCTATGTGTCACCTTGAAGCACACAAAGAGGAATTATAAATTATTTGAAATTGGGTAATTTGTACATTGCTAGTAGTATAGAGCATAAGAAAAAAAGTGTAAGGATATCGTTAGTAATGAAACTGGTTGGTGCTGTCATTTTGACCACGAAGGGGCCTATTGGTGGTCCTCCCACTCTGCTTTTCTCCTTCCTTCCCTTGCCTTTCATAGTGCTGGTCTCACCTGGTGTCTGAGACGGCGGGACCACAGCAGAGGGCAGGTGGCTGCTCTCCCCTCTGTTGCCTCCCAGTCCTACTCTGTTTCCTCACTTCCACCCAAAGGCTTCCTCCTGCTGTTAAAGGGAACAGAACACTAACTGGATCTGACTCAATTTAAAGCTTCCCTGTGTTTGAGGTCTTAGGTCTGTGTAGGTTATGACCTGCTGAGATCCTTTTGGAACATGATAGAAAAGCAGCAGCCCTGGAAATTCGAACAGGTTTTCAAGTACACAGTCGTGTGCATGCATGTGCAGTACAGACACACGTTAACCAGCCATCCCTCAGATCTGGTCTGTCGATATGTTTTCCAACTTTACGACTGAAGAACCTGTCATCCAGACAAACTGCACACTGAAAAATGCTGGTTGCTTTTATCTGAAATGCACCCCCTGAAGCTGTAAGACTGATGTAGGAAGCTCGCCCTCCAGCTCGGCCTGTCTCCCTGGTTGCTGTGAGACACCCAGGGAGCTGCTTATTGTGAAATGAAGCGATCCTGTAAGGTAGCTTTTGAGCCAGCTCTGAATATGTCCATGAGCCTGCATGTAGAGTCTTGCATTGTAAAGCCCTGCAGTTCACAACTGCTGTATTTAGTGTTTATACCAGCAGTTATTAACCATGTCTCACGTGTGGAGATAAGGTGGTATGCCGCTAGAGGAATAGAGAGAATTGTTATTTTCTGCAATGCTAGGACTGAAACCACTCAAACAGCTGTTTATTCACTGACTTCTTTCTTAAAACTGAAATAGCAAACAATGTGGTATGATCTCTTTTCTGCTGAAATTGTAGCATGGTCCTAATGATACCATGTAATACTTTTTGTAGTGGTGTTAGGGGGACTGGTGTCACACATGCAGCTGGAGCAAAGATATGAATACCTCCAGCTTGGCATGCTTGCTTCACTTCTTTTGGAAACCACGTGCTGCACAGTAAGTCACTTTACCTTGAACATGAGGACTGAACAAGCTGTCCTTTTTGAGAACATTAAGAAGTGCTTAAACTTTTTATTGACAGTTCACTGGGGAGCCCATGTTTGAACAGAAGGTGTGCAGGTAACTAGTAGGGTTATGAGGTATTAGAAGGTGACCAAAGGGTAGTTAGGGACTTTGATTACAATTAAATCTCATTGAGAAACATTGTTAGGTTCTATTGTAATAAGGATTGAACTATGCAGAATGCTGATTTTTGTTCAGAAAGTAGCTTCATGTTCTAATTTAGAGCTCACCCACTTTTGGAAAATAAATGCCATTCATATTCTCGTGACTCTGATATTTATACCTCTGGTCTGGGCCTATCCTCCATGTTTCTTCCTTATAATATCCAACAGCCTCTTGGCACGTCCACTTCCCTGTTTCACAGGCACCGGAATCATGTCTGTACCAGGGCTCTTGGTGTCCCCTCTCCAGGTCCGGTCCTCTCTTCCTCCCCATCGCAGTCACAACATCACCCTTAACCAAGTTACAAAGCCCGAGCTGGGAAGATGTCTTTGATGCCTCCCCTTTCCTGCACCCCTTCAACATGAATCCTTAAAAGTTTAAATCTAAAGTACATCTTATGTACCTCTGCCGATCCATCTTTTCTGTATACTTCCCAGTCGTAGCCATCCATCATCCCCTCACTGGGGCGGCGGTGGGGCCTCCGGGGCAGACTCGTATCCGCCACGTCTCCACACAGCTCTGTATACCGAGACCAGATCACGCCCCAGTGTGGACCCTCTGATGGCTTTTAGAGTAAATTCCAAAAGAACTTACCATGCCTGACACCAGCGCCGGCATGCAAGGGATGATTGCCGTGAGAGGGAAGAGGAAACCTAGCCAGAGAAGAGGATGTGAGGAGAAGCAAGTGGCCCGTGGAGCTGCGTGGACTCTGGAGTACGGAGTCCCTCATACTTATGTTCTGCCATTACCAAAACTTGATGGCTGACAGGACGCTAGTTAACAGGGACAGGGCCTCACCCATCATTACGAGAATCTGCACATTCAGCCCGTCTCAAGATGGAAGATGCATTCGTTGTCCCCTCAAATACACTCTGAAAAATGCCAGAATGGAAAGTGTTCCTAACCTAAAACAAAACATTTTTTTAAAAAAAGATTTCCAATCTCTGAAAACAAACAACCTTATTATGTGTTGTAATAAAGCCCTACATAATTTGGCCCTGCCTCTTGCTCTGGTCATTAAATTGGCCAAAGTTGGTCTGTTGCTGTTTGAGCTCCTTTTCCTGGCATGTGTCATTATCCAGGGTGTGCCACTCACATCCCCTTTCATAACATATTAGGCCCTGGCCAGCGTGGCTCAGTCGTTTGCAGCGTCATCCCGTAGCGGAAAGTTCGCAGCTTGAGTCCCTGGTCTAGGCCCATGTGGGAGGCAACCAGTTGATCTTTCTCTCCATTCTTCTCTCCCTTCCTTTCTCTAAAAGCAATGAAAAAATGTCCTTGGGTGAGCATTAAAAAAAAAGATATTAGGTAAGATTTTCAAGGACTAATTTTGAATTTTGTGTGTGGCTTGTGGGATCCTTTATCACTAGTCACACCTCCGTGTGCCCCAGTACCCTGGTTTTTACCACGTTAGGTGTACACTGTGCATTTCTACACATGTATGTCCCTGCCTCCTGGAGGGTAGAAAGAACAAGGGAGAAATCCTGCATAGGTATAATGATTTGCTTTTCTTTTATTTTCCAGCTGGCCAAAGTGAGGGGAAAACTGAAGGATGTGCCGGCCCTTCTGGCCAGATTTGACGAGCTCTATGGGAAACTGCACGTAAATGGCCAGGTCACCACTTACAGTTTGGATGCTCTGCTCTGCCACACCCCCAAGGACCTGAAGTCCCACGTGGTTCTGTCCAACAAGAGGACAGCCAGCCATAGGACCTTCCAGCCACTCAGCCAGTCCCTGTGGGCTGAGTAACCCTGGGTCCAAGCCCCCCAGGGGGTGGGTCTGAGTTGGACGGGGCTGCTTCCAGTGAGTTTCTGCAGCGTCTTAAGAAATCAGGCACCAAACTCCAGTGGACACTGCACTACCACTTGGTCTCCTCCTAATCTCCGTGTTCATTGAGTGCTGGCAGGCTGACCCGAGAAGTTAATGCATTGTGCCACTTTGAAGGTCTAGGTAGAGGCAAGCAGAAAGCTCAGCTCCCTCAGAAAGTAGGCTGGCGCTGGTAAACTGCAGAGGGTCCTTGAGGGAACATGGTCACAGTGTCCAGTCCGGCTGCTGGTACCAGAGTTTCCGGTAAGCCGTGGTGGAAGGAATTGCACTGTAAGTGGTCACCCCCAACCCCCTTTCAGGGGAGTGGCTGCTCGATGACTTCAGATGGTCTGAGCCCCTGTGCTGTGGCGATGCTGGGGAATGGCCCAGGGTCTTCCCTCTGTTTCTCTCGTCACTTACTGCAGCCCCAAAGAAGATACTTGAGCCCTCGCTTTTCCACCCGCAAGATAGCAGTGCCTATGTGAATCTGCATGTTGATTTGAAATTTTCATTCAAGGTTCAGTAGGGCCACATTTTCTCAAAAAATAAGAAAAATAAAACAGGTTCCCCAAACTTCTTGGGATTGTGTTGTGTTTTCTTAGCAGCACAAACAAAACCAGAATTTAGCTCTCAGAACTGGTAAATGAGCCAGCATTTAAATGATTACTGTTCTGGTCATGGGCAAACCATGTGCTTTTCAAAATAAAAGTGCCAGTGAAAACCACATAATGTTCTCTGCATTGCTTTGTTCCCTATGTGGGTCATAAATTTTTGTTTGTTAATGGGTTTTCTTTTTTTCTTTCTTTGAATGTTTTATTTTCTGGTAAAAATGAATGCGTCATGATGGCAGGTCAGAGCTTTCTCACACTGATACCCGTTACTTACGGTTCGAGACACAGCCCCTGGAGGGTTGTGCCCTGTGTTTCTGAAGCCCTGGGTGGTGCTCCAGCCTCTCGGCTGCCTCCCCAGCGTGCTGCAGACTCTTCAGTGCCAACTTGAACTTTATTGTTATTTTGAGGCAAGAGTTGTTCATAGAGTCAGACATTTTATTGGAGGAGGAATCTTCTGAGCCCTCTAATTTAACTCCCTCATCTTTCAGGTTGAGGAAATGGCTTGTCCAAATTGGGGTAGTTTGAGGAGGAGCTGGAATTCAGATTCGGACTTCTAGTCTCGTACCCTTCCCATTATCTGCATTCTGTCTCTGCAGAGAAGAACAGGGAGAAGCTCTTCGGAGGCAGAGTGTTCAGGGCGTTTCCAACCTGCTGTGTGGCATGGGCTCACCTGGGTTCTATCACTTGTTAAATGGGCATAATAGTAGTACCCGCCTCCTAGGCTTGGCGTGAGGATGGAGTGAGTTAAAGCAAGCAGGACTGCGCGTGGTGCAGAGTAAGTGCTGTGTGAATGTTAACTATTGCTGTAGTTGTCAGTAACATTTGGAATGTTGCACCTTGTTGAGGAATTACATAAACAAATGAGTTCTTCCTCCTGCTCAGAAATATCAGAACTTCTTGGCTTATGCTCTGTGAAACATTAGTCTCCCCCTTTAAAGAAAATTCTTTGCCTTCACAGACTCTTAATTGCATCTTGCATGTTGTGTTTTGCAAAAAAAAAAAAAAAAAGAAAAAGATCTCTCCACCTTCAAAGTCTTCGGGAATAACAGGGCACACTTCCTGTGCCCCCGCTCATCATTTCTCTTCCCCACTGTGCACAAAGAGCACACAGTAATGCTGTCACGCCCTGAGTGGATGTGGCCCTGGTTGTTAGAGCCAACAACCATTCATTAGCAACAAGACAGAGGAGAGTTTTGGGAGTGAGAAATAGCAGTGACCGAGTCCTGCTGCCCTGAGCCGTGGGCACCCAGCGCTCCGCCAACTGAGAACTGGGCTGCATGACCTGCACCAGCCGTCCTGCTGAGGGGCAGCCTAGGACAGATGTAACTGATGTGTGTGACATTCTCCCCAAAATAATAGGCGGTTCCAAAGGCTAAAAAAAATTGTCAAAGAAGAAGTTTGTTCATTATATTGTTAGCATTTTATTCTTTCTTTGAAAAGTGGTGTTTCTTTGCATTCAATAATTTGCCTAAAGCCTCTATTTACTCTTCAGTAGTTTGCCTGAGGCATGTATTGTGCCTACTCTGCTACTGAGAACATTCCGGTGGACGGGATATCTCATTCCCCAGCTCTCTGTGCCTGTGTAGATCGCCCTCACTTGTATATCTCTACTGCTCCAGAATCCAAAAGTCGGCCTGGTGAGTACAGCACAGTATGAAAAAAAGACAAACACATATCTCTTTAATTAGGTGATATCAGGACAGGCGGGGTCCTGGTTATCTGTTGCTGTGTCAGAAACACTCCAGAATTTGGTGGCTTGACGCCACACCAATCATTTTATTATTTCTCGTTCTCTGCAGAGTTGACTGGGCTCAGCCAGGCAGTCCTTACACAGGGTCTCTCTCATGTGGGTGCGGTCAGGTGATGCCTGGGACTGCAGGCGCCTCAGGGGCTTCCTCACCACGTATTCCTGGCAACTGATGGCCGGGCCTCAGTGAGGCTGCGGCCGCATCTCCCGGCAAATACACACACATGTAAACTGAGGCTCCAGAGGGCAAAATAGTGGGTCTTGACAGAAGTAACCCAAGATTCAGACTATAATGTTTCTATCTACAGATTTGGGAAAAGGAAACTCAGTATAAAAATATCCATTTAAAAAATTGCAGTGGCAGAAGCTATGATTAGTCAAACTTAATAGGCATTATACATTAAAAATATGTGCTGAAGCAAATCATTGTGAACTGATTTCAATGGAAAGATTTCAGAAAATGAAAATAAATTTTTTAAAGGAAATCTTGCATAAAAAATGGATCAAGGAACAAAATTGACTTTAATGTCATTACTTTAAAAAATATCTAAGGAACAAGAATTGATGTTGGTGTAATTCTGATTGAAATATTTTTTATTTGTTAATATGGAGTCAAAACAAAAGGATTGAAAAATGCTCAGTCCTTTTGGAGCCTGCACTGTGTGGGAGGAGCAGAGATTAAGTAAGTGGCTGTGCAAACGACCATGTGATCACAACAGGATAAGTAATAAACCCCGGGTGATACTCACACCACCCTGTGGCAAAGATAGCAAGTGGTGAGCTCACGCACGCTCACACTCACAGTTAGAGGAGGGCCTTTCCTGGCCTCATAGCAGCAACCATGCACGTCAGTGACTTTGACATGACCCACGCGTTGCCTCGTGCTGGTCCAGAAGTTTTCCCCCTATTCACATCATGTCCCCTGAAGGCCGAAGTAGTCTACTTTTGTTTACATGACCCCAGAGTGCCTGTGTAGCATATTATACCTATAATGGGGCTTTAGTATTTGTCGTAAGAGTGAATTAATTAATGGCAGATTAGTTAATATGTGTAGTCTGCCATGATATGCTTTTAAGGACTTCCCAAGGGTTTCATAAACTGGTCATTCTTTTTATCCCAGTTTTATGAATGACAGAGTAAAGACCCAGAGAAGTGGGATGTCTGAGAAGGAGGCCCAGAATCCCCCTCTCCCAATTGTCACCCGCCCGACCCCCCATTATTTCCAAGCATTCAGTTAATCTGAGTCAGAGTGGTTTGGGGAGGAAGCAGTGAAGTAGAGGGAGAGCACCAGGGTTCCCGGTGAAACTTCCAAGCTGTTAATGAAAGATCAAAACACTGCTGCATTGCGTACCCCACCCATTTGCCAGCTTTGCTCAGTCGACCCTTCTGAGAGCTGTGACCTTCAAGGGCCTCAGAAGCAGCATTGTCACAGTGATTAAAGGTGGGGTTGGGGAGAGAAGGCCCAGAGGGAAATAAAGAACCCTAAGCTTGACTGCTAATCACTGCCATGCAACTGAAACATTCCCTGGCTGGCTGCCTGGGGAGAGGAGGTCTCCTTTCAACAGCGGTTCCATCAGCTCCGGAGGACGATGCCCTGGGAGTCCCTGCAGCCTTGCCTGGGAAATGCTCTGCGGGATCATCTCCTCTACTCCTTTCTCCAAAGGGGTCTCTGAACAAAAACGGTTAAAATATGCATGTATACACACATACATACATACATATGCATGTTGCACAGCCATGCACACATACATAAATGTGTGTATATGTTTGTTTCCAATAATTCCTGGCTGGCTGTATGCTTTGCTCTGTCACTAGCATACAGCTGAAGAACTTAGAGTACCCAGCAGAGGGCGCCCAGAGTCACTATTTTTAAAAGGTGCTACTTTTCAGAAGCACCTTCCATTTCTGGAACTGAGAGAGAACAGAGGTCCACAGGAAAGGTAGCTATAGATAGGCTTCAGGGAAGATACAGAATATTTCCTTCAGTCAGATTAAGAATTATCCAGCTTCAAAAGGATGCTTTTGGAAGAGCGAGGAACCGGTGAGGATGATCCTCTGCAGATACTAACCAATATAAGTGTGCACGTGCATAGCTAGGTGGATGTTTCATGAGAAAACATCCAACTCAAGTCTCTATGAAAGAAAAAGGGTGGTCCTTGGTCTCACCTGGGGAAGAGTTTCCCCCTACAGTAAGAAGAAATCCCACAATGAATTGTTTGTCCTCGTTTTCTAAAATCACATTGTCATGCGGGAGAAGTGAACAGGACTTGAGCTGTTCATTATTTCTGTCGTCTTCCTATCCTACTCAAACCCATCAGCTGGTAGCAGCCTCTCCTTGCCTGCCATCCTCGGGAAGGTGCTCAGGCTGGGGACTGTCTTACATGAGGGGGACTCCAGTGTCCTGGTGTGCTTGTCCCTGCCCATTTCTAGGAATAGGTCAATGATCGACTTTCCATGATCACGAACCTTTAATATCCATTGAGGCTTCACAGAATCCTAATTATTATAATGGGTTTGGGTTGGGATTCTGGTGAGAGGTCTCTGACAGAGACCTAAGCCCTGAGGGCAATGGCAGATGCCCTTGCTCAAGACAACGGGTCTAGAGAATTCAATAGATAACTCTCGGGAATCACCAGAAACACCTGGAGGAGGTTCTGTGTGACTGGACATCCTGCCACAACTGGTGGGGGTAAAAGAAACAAACTGTTAATTACTCTAAATGTGGCCCAAATCCATCTTGGGCACAGCAGCTCAGAGATAAAGATACTAAAAAAAAAAAAAAAGCTCGGGGGAAAAATCCTATAGTAGATGAGATTCTCCTCATACTTTCTTCAATTTAGCTCACAAAAAAAGAAGAAACAAAAATAAACAAAAAAATAAACACCTGCTGGTGGCCACTTAGTCAAATTCCTGCAGGATTCCTCTAGGAGTCTGGAGTCAAGTGGCCAGAACTGAGTCTCCGTTTCCATTAAGCTGTCAGACAGAGGCGGAGGAGCTGTGTGAAGGTGGAGTTCTACTGTGCTGCACCGGGGTGGGAGGGGGCGAGGGGCCCACTGTGCCCGACGTTATGCATTGCAGGTAAAAGAATCAGTGGCATGAGGCTCACTCATGCAGGATCTGTCTTGACAGTGTGGAGAAGTGAGCAGTTCATCGGCCAACCAGCCGGACTGAATAGCTGCTCTGGATCCCTTGTCCCGGGCCTTCCATAGCCTTTGTTACTCCCTCAGAGGCAAAATATTGAACTCAGTGGACCATGGTACTGGCTGAAAGTATAATAAATCTTCTTATTCATATGGACTATTTGGGTCTTTTTAATTTAAATCTCTCTTTCTCCTTTCAGTTCCACGTTTCACTTTGCCAGTGTAGACGTGACATGAATTACTTACTGATGAGTTCACTCTGTTGAAATCCTTTTATGTGCCAGGCACCTGGATGGATACGGAATGGAACAGAGATAACCAGCACAGCACTGCGGCTGGTAAGTAGCTAATCTCCTGACTCTTATATTTATTCATTTTTATTTATTTTTATATTTTATTAAGCTGTTACAGTTGTCCTGATTCCCCCCCTTGTTCCCTTCCACTCCGCACCCCCACACCCTCAGGCATATCCCCCAACATTGTTCATGTCCTTGGGCGATGCATATAAGTTCTTTGGCTATTCCATTTCCTATACTGTGCTTCACATCCCCATGGCTATTCTGTAACTACCTACTTGTACTTCTCAATCCCCTTACCCCTGACTCCATTTTAAAGATTCCGAGACAAACAGGTGATACGAGTGTCTCTGAGGTATAATTTTGGCAAACATACTGTAGGTTGGGTATAATTGCCTTCTGTTTACATTTCATTAAATTGATGTCTTAGTTTTTTTTCTACGGTGAATTCTACTACTTCCTCTTTCTTCTTTCTCTGTTCTATTTTGTATCTTCCCTATCATTTTGTTAATGCTTCTCTCTTTGAAAAAAAGTCTTTTAGGTCCCTTTTTTGGGCTCTTTGGTGACGGAGTTTGGCTTCCTGTGTTCTCACTCTTTCACTCACTGACTCAGAGTGGAGGCTGCTTACTGGAACCCAGGAGAAACCAGAGGTTCGCTTTTAGTCCTGTCTTCCCCTGGCATGAAATCTCATTTCCACGGAGGAGATGTGTATAAGCCAAGTGAGAAAACCAAGCAATACGACTAAAAACCCATTTATTTTCTTTCTTTCCTCCTTTCTTTCTTTCTTTCTTTCTTTCTTTCTTTCTTTCTTTCTTTCTTTCTTTCTTTCCATTTTATTTGTTTATTTATTTAGAGAGAGGGGAAGGGAGGGAGAAACCGAGGGAGAGAAACATTGATCTGTTGCCTCTTACATGCATCCAGCCAGGGACCTGACCTACCACCCAGACATGTGACCTGACCAGGGAATTCAACTAGCAAACTTTTGGTTTAAGCCCAACCCATTGAGCCACATCAGTCAGGTCAAAAGCCATTTTTTTTCACCACATGCCCTTGAGCTATACTCTGTAGACAGTAACAAGACCACTGGGAGTTGCCCATTTGCTCCCCAAATATGTCTCCAGGCCCAGCATCCTGACATGAGTTAGTTCTCTCCAAGTAGGGCATGGCAAGATCAACCAACTAACACTGTCTTTTACTGCAACACAAGGTACACTTCTACTTTTTCAGTTTGTGCAACAGAGAATATTTAGCAAGTACCCACTTTGCCTAGAAAACAGAGGCCACATTAAAAATATGTGTTTTGCAGTTCAATATTTCCAGACCTGACACTCAGCTACCTCCTAACAACCATGAACTTCAGATCTAGACTTAAAGCCCAGCTATGGGATTACATCCCTCATCCTCTGTGAGAGCTTGGAAGATGCTATTTACTGCAAAATAAATAATATTACACCATCACTTTTATCTTTATTGTTTTAATTTGAAGCAACCAAATTGTGTTTGTCCATAGCAACTAGGAGAGAAGTATTTATTTTTAAGTTTATCTTATTTTCCCATTCTTACAAATTGATAAATGAATGAGTAGAATATGCTCAATCCAACCTTGGGGTGAAAAGTCAAAGACTGTGCCTGGAAGTCAGGGAAGATTGTCTACTTAATACAACAACGGGAACAGAATGAACCACGATGCTCACGATGGCTCAGCTGACAACACTTAGGCAGAATCCGCTCTGTTTGGAAAGCACAGCTTCACTCTTGGTGTCAAAACCTCAGAAAACACACAGGAAAGTAAAGGATGCTGGTCCATGGTGACTTTGTCTAGAGTTATGTTGGAAGCTCCTGGAGTCTCCTATCATTGGTATTTAAAGGTGATGATGAAAATGCCTTCTGTTTCTCCACTTTGTCTACTAGATTTCCTGTCCAAAATAATAAGAAAAAAGGAAGACTGACTAACAAACCTTGAGTGCATGCCTGGATTTGTTCCATTTAGATCCAATAAAACCACATCAAGTTGCCAAAAAAATGGACCTGCTGACCACGACAGCAGCCCAGCAGCCCTGCACAAGGCTTTGTTTCACATTCCCCGCAGCTACTAGGCACTTGTGGCTCAGATTTTGAGAAATTTAACCTGCATGCCTACGTGTGACAAGGCTTTCCTGGCAACCTGTAGTTCAACAAAGAATAGGAAATGAAAACCATCATTATCACCACAAGGTTCCTTTTACAGGAGTTTCCATAACTTGGAGAGGTACCTCTGCTGCTTACTCTTTGCCCTAGTTTCTTCATCTACACTGCTCTGGAGCACCTCAAAATGAAGAAGTGCGTGTCCCAGTGGTGAAAGATCTCAGGAATTGGCTGCAACTACTTTCAAGGAGCACCCCTAGGAGTGGGCACCTGCTTGTTTGCTCGGAACAACTGAGCTGGAGCCCAGAAACTTTGACCATTCTGATATTAATTTGCATACCAAATATATCAAGCTCCTAGAAAGTCTCGAGACCATCATTTGATTTGGAGTTTCTTAAATAACCTCAGCAGCCCTGAAGACCAAGGACCAACCACGGTGTACAGCGGTATGAGTTGTACCAACCAAGGGCATTTGGAAGAGGGCCTGAGTGGAGGCTAAAATCAAGGCTACTTAAAGGAAGCATCTTTTCCTAATTCACCCAGACCCACTGTGTGGATCAGTGGGGGCTGTGAAGTCTCCCCGTCTCCTTCAGCTTGATGGTAAAACCTCGGAGCATGTCTCCCGCAAAACCTCCAAGGGCTTCCTGTTTCACAGAGAATCAGCTCCAAAGTCTGCAGAGTGATGTAGCTGAGCTCCCTCCGGCCTCAGCTCACATGCTCTTCCTTTACTTGTACCATACCTGCTGTGTGAGCCTTTTCGCCGTTCCCTGAACACCCCAGCACATCCCTTTGCATTGGCTGTTCCCCTGGCTTGCCGCCTCACTTCATTCAGATATATCTGATCAAATGCCATCTCCTCCCTGAGGCCTTCCCTGGCCACCTAATCTAAACTGCACCTCCCTCCTCTCTTATCCTGCCTTACTATTTGAATTTTATATATTTGCATTGTTTGTCTTCTCTTTAGAACAAGGGTTGGCAAGCTACAGCCTGAGAGCCAAATCATACTTGCTGCTGTTTTATAAATAAAATTTTATTGGGTAACATACTGTTTTAGGCTGCCTTCTCAGGACAACTGTAGAGTTAAGTAGTTGCCATAGAGACTGTGTGGTCAACAAACCCAAAAATATGTATTATCTGGCCCTTTGGAGAAAGAGCATGCCAACCCTGTTCTAGAATGTAAGTCCTGCGGGGGTAGGTTCGTTGTCTCTGCTCATTCCTGTATCTCGCACTCAGAATTCTGCCTGGCACTCAGTCGGGACTTGGTAAATATTTATTAAATGATTGAACACCTGGATGAATGAATATCCAAATGTATCTAGAAAATTCTTTTCTTAATTCAACAATAATTGAGCACCAACTTGTGCCAGGCATTGGACTCTGCAGAGGACACCATAATGATGAGAGACCAATAAATTCAAAGGCACTAGGAGGAATGTCACGTGGGTGCCAGGGGTTGTGGGAGCCATAAGAAGGGTCACCTGACCAAGGCATCCAAAGACGGTGGCCGGCAAGGGTGAGCTCTTCAAGTGCAGGGATGCGGGAAGAGCTCGCAGGCAGACAGTGGAACGTGCCCGGCCAGAGGTAGGTAACCACAGTTCTCTCTGGAGCTGCAAGTTGTCTGGAACAGGAGAGTTGTTTGAAGGGTTTGAACAATTTCTTCACGAGTTTGAATAGTCAATTCCCTCATCTCACCTTTGGTTGTCATTTAAAATTTGGAGGAAAATAATGTTTTTTTCATGAAAAGGTTGTCCCTTTTCTGCCGCTGTCTTCAGCCCCATACAAAACACACTAAGTGTGAGTTTTGAAGGGATGTCTCAGAAACACTAGAACAAGGTTTCTCAACCTCATTCTGCTGACAACGTGGACCAGATAATTCTGTGTTGTGGAGGTGTCCAGGGCCTTATAGGAGGTTTAGTAGCATCCCTGGCCTCTACCCACTAGATGCCAGTATCACTCCCCAAGTGTGGCACCAAAAATGTCTCTAGACATCATCAGCTGTTCACAGAGGGGCACTGCACCCCTCCTGATAACCACTGCACCAGACAGTGCCTGTAAAGCACACTGGGCAATGTGAAATGAAATGTGTCAACAAGCTGTGAATGCTGGGTAGAGTGACGTCTGGAAGCCTGGGTTATGGAGCCTCTGGGAATAAAACTGCCTCCTTCTTTTCATCTCCTGATCACCCAATGGGATTATGACAAGTAACCGTGGAATTTGAAGAGTGAACCTTGGCTACCTGTTCACTTGATTACCCAAATGCCGTTTCTTTCTGGGACTCACGGGGCCTGTGTTACACTGATAAATGTAAAATTAAATATGTACCCGGACCACAGAATCCTACTCACCAATAAAAGAGAATAAGCTATTGACAAATGTAACAACATGAACAAATCTCAGTGGTACAAGGATGCTGAGGGACAGAAGACAATTTTAGAAAGGTACAGGTTGTCTGGCCCCATTTAGACAATGGGCTGGAAAAGGCAGAACTGTACTGAAAGCAGGTGAGAGGTTACAAGGGTTGGAATGGGGGCAGCGTGACTGCAAAGGGGCAGCAGGGGAATTTGG
Organism: Phyllostomus discolor; assembly: GCF_004126475.2. NCBI lineage: Eukaryota > Metazoa > Chordata > Mammalia > Chiroptera > Phyllostomidae > Phyllostomus > Phyllostomus discolor. The sequence continues at coordinate 43,645,019 of NC_040905.2, forward strand.
GGGGTGAGGAAACTCTTATGTATCCAGACGGAGGGGGTGGTTATGTGAATCTATTCCTGCATTAAAACTCATAACACTGTGTGCTATTTTTTTTAAATAGTTGTTCCTGAAGAAGATGGTGGGAGCTTGATACTTACATGCCTCCTAACCACAGTAAAGCATTTAAATTCATATTTTTAAAAAGGTACCAGGAAATGAGGCTTTGAACACGCATGGTAATAAAAGAAAGTAGATATTCTGGAACTACATGAAGAGTCTTAGCTTCCTTGCTTCAATTCCTCTTTCACTTTCCAGAGAACAAGGTGATCTTCACTTCCCAGTCCAGGGTTACTAAATTTCACCCCAGAATTAGTTGGGCCTCCTTGGGAAGAAGAGAGAAAATGTTTTCAGAACTGATGTATACCGAAGTGGGTTTGCCCACATATTTTGATGTGCAGATATTGTCAGGACATTGCATTGGTATGACATTCCTGTGTAGGTGGAAAAGGTCCATCTAGGTAAGAAAGGCGAACCTAAGGGTATAAGCTTGGCTTTGCAAGGCTCCAGGTGAGAGAAGAAACAGAGAAGAATGATGAAAGTGACTTGATTCTAAAAGAGATCAATAGCATATGAATAACATCACCAGATTCATGTGTACATGAAATGATCAGTATTCGCAGGGGACTTTTTATTCATCTGAAATAGCTAGTCTGTTGATCTATGATGAGGATGAGGCCCATGGTTTGTATAGGAAGCTAGTGGTAACCTCTATCTAGAAGTCTACCCAATAAGCATCCCTTTCAGGGTATTCTGCATTCTTCTCTTTTTTAGGGGAACTGCAGGCTGTGGTTTAGATAGACATGAACGAACCATTCACAGGAAAATATTGCTCATTTGCTTGTGCAATAATAATAATAAACCACAGGATGATCGCACCACAAAAGAATGCTTGGCTTCTCAAAGAATGAAATGCATGCCAACAATGAGAGTCATAAAGTGTCATGTGCCGATAAAGTGTCGATATTCATCCTGAAAGAGCTGCACAAAACATGGATGATGTCCTGGTCCCAAATATTATACTTCTTTCTCTTCATCCCCATCATCCAACTTTCTCAGGAGCATAACACCAGGTGGATGATTGGAGCATCTCTGAACTTTAACAACAGTAGCCTAGTGCATCAAACATCCTCAAGAGCTGCTGATTCTTCTTCTCCTTGGCTAAATGAACATTATGAAAATGAGGTGACAATTCAGGTGGCAGAGGTAACATATGTGCAAAGAACCAGCTCAGATCACTTTGAAAGCAGAGCTTTGAAATTTTCAGTAGCATTTTAGATCTTTTACCTTGTTTGATGTTTACAAACACCTTCCCTCCTCTATAATGTAAGGAAAGATTGCTTGTCCTCATTCAATGGAAACTAGAACCAAGGCATATGCACATTAAAAATTTGTCTGAGGTCTTATGGAGGGTTAGTGAGAAAACAAGGAGAGAATCCGAGTCTCCAGATTCCAGACCCCAGTCAGGAGGCCATATTGTAAAGTGCATTGTGGCTTCACCAAACAAAGCCCAAAGCTAGGAGATGAAGGTGGTCATGCTCTGCAGGAATCAGGTGAACTCCCCAGGCCTGAAGGTGGTGATGTATTAACAATTGAGAATGTGCCTGATCTGTTTTAACACTTAAGTCAAGCATCACACCTGCAAGAAGGCTCTGGTGAACCATCCACCTGCTCCCACCCCACGATGAACTGATCGCTCCTTTGGTGAGTGCCACCAAATCTTCAGCACAGTGCTATCTCTGTGCCAGTAGCTCCTCCATGTCCTCAGGCCGGGGCCTTGCTGTTCTTGCATTTCCAGGTCCTAACACAGTGCCTGTCTCATAGTAGGCCTGACCTGCCTGTGTGCTGAATGAAAAAGACGGCATGAACTTTATTCCTTAAGGGCACAAATCAAGGGCAAGATGGGCCTGGAAAACCCTTGGGAAAGTCATTAACTCTCCTAAAGACTCCGTTTCCCCATCTTTAACATGAGGGTAATGAGAGAACAATAACCTTGAAGGTTATCATATGAAAAGTGCTTGGAAGGTGACTTTCTCACTGGAATCTCACAATAGATGGCAGCTCTTTGTGGTAGCCAGCCTCCAAGATGGCCCCCAGCGACTCCCTCCTCTGGTATTTCCACCCTTGTGTGGTCCCCTCTCACACTGGGTAGAGATGGCTATGTGACAAAAAGATATGAGAGAAATGACAGAATGTGACTTATGGGACTAGATCATACAGATTATGGAGGCTTCGGCTTGCTCCCTCTTGCTTGAACCACTTGCTCTAGGGCAGCTAGACACCACGTCAGGCGGGCGCCCAAGCAGGCCTCTGGACAAATCCACACGGTGAGGGACAAGGGTTTCTGCCAACAGCCAGCATCAAGTTGCTGTCCTTGTGAGCACTGCACCTTGCAAACTGATCTTCCAGCCTCAAACAAGCTTTCAGGTACCTGCAACCTGATCAGAGATCATGAGCCAGAAACACCCAGGTAAGCCACTCCCGGATTCCTGATCTACAGAAACTGTAACGAGATAAATAGTCATTGTTGTTTTAAGCTTCTAAGTTTGGGGGTAATTAACTACAGAACAGTAAGTAAATAATATGGTTTTATTATATAAATAATTGTATAAATATCAATAGATACTTGGTCAATTCTTGTTCTTGACTAATCTCAGTTTGCAGGAGCCGCGAGGTAGGAAGCCTGGGTTTGACCAAATCGGGACACCCCTTTCCCGAAACTGAGGAGGTAACTAAGGTAGACATTCTCAGCAACTGACCTGAGGAAGGTGAGAAGGTCCCTTTGGTGTTATTTGTCACATCAACGAACTTTCCGAGAATGCTACTGGACACTGAATGAGATATGTTAATGTTACTTCACTGTGTCAGGCGTGTAAGTCATCCCTCCAAACAGCCAGACAATTCTGACCCCAAGAGCGAATCTCAGACTCCCCTCTCTGTCTCGGGCCTCCAGTGGCTCGCACACCACCAGACCAATCCCTTGTTTGTATTCGCCTTCCCAAGCCTTTCACACCACAAAATGTTAATAAACATAGTGACATTTTAAAAGTTGCCAATATTTGACTAAGTATTGAGAGAAACCTTTGTTTTTTCCAGGCCACACAGGCCCTGGCAACAGTCAAAGTTTGGATGATGGGCACGGAGGTACTTGGCTCTGAGCTCCCACACGGTTATGTTACTGCAATGCTAAACCCCCAGGCCCCTCCCTTTCCCAGTGGTCCCTAGTACCTCCCTAGAGTATTTGCCACTGCTTCTGGAGCATTCCACTTCTCAACAAATGCTTTCATTCTTTACCATCATCCCCAGCTCTCCTGCAGTTCCTGCTTTGCTTGCTTTCTCTCAAAACTAAAGGGTTGTACCCAAGCCTCCATCCCAAACAAATACAAGGTTATCTGTCCAATAACCTTGAACTGTCTGACTCTTGAGTGACCACAAACTTTAAGTCCCCATGAGGCAGCCTTGATGTAAGAATTTACTAGTGCTCCAGCAGGAAGATACAGCTCTTTGTTGTACTCAGAAGCATTCTTGGACTCTGCAAAATGTGAGTCTCAGATGGGGAATATGAGCTTTGTCCCTCCTCCAACTCAGAGAGTTATCTGCCCGCCTGGGGCACTTCCTCTTATGGCAGAGAGGCTGACACAGACACAGCCTCCTCTCTTTGTTCGAGAACCCTAAAGTTCCTTCTATCCTCCCGGGGGCTTAAAGCCTGTGGTCATTAGCTCTACTGTGGCCAGGCTGCCCCGATCCCAGAATTCTGAGAGATACAAACATATACAGATGAGACCACCAAGACCCACCCCGGATTAGATGCCGGCAGGACTGTGCACAGAGCTTTCACTGACCCACTCCATTCTGGTGCATATGCACTGTTTCTCATAATTGCCACCTAAACCTTTATCCACTCATCCCATCCAGCTGTGATGGGATCACAGGAGGACATGATGGTCTTCGCTGCCCGACCACTCGAAGGCTTTGCCGGTACTGGCCTGGTCCGTGCCGGACAGCAAAGCCCATGACCTGCTAGCCAGGGCCTACTTTCACATCCACACAGTCCCCAGAGCATGTGGCCTTTTCAGGAATCCACGGGCATCTTATGGTGTGAAACATCGAATGGCCTCTGCTTTAAGCACTGGGGGTCTCAGTGAGTGGACTGCAGCAGTCAGCAGAGAAACTGCTGGGCAGAGGGTATGCCTGAAGAATGGCAAACAAAGTCTGGTATTTTAGCAACTCAGCTGTCTCAGTGTGGACTGTGGCCCTGACAGCGTGCAAATTCTCTGTCCCTAGACCAAAGAAGAAATTACTCTGTGGTCACCTCCAGCGTGGTGGGTTCCACATTTAGGGCATCCAATGAATTAAGGGCTTTTTAAAAAAGTCATTCATATTTCACTGGGTGGGTGAAAACACCAGTTTAATGTTTGTACAAAGGACCTATTCCCTGTTTCGTCAAGGTTGCAAGTTTGTTTTACGAAGTCAGCCATGTCAGAAAAGAGTGGCTCCGAGTGTAGCCTGGGGCGCAGATAAAAGGCAGGTTGGCCTGTCACCGTTTTTTACCTGCTGGGTTTCTACCTATATTATTACTGACTTCCTCAAGGTTTAGGCATGAAACTCCCCCCTCTTTAGTTTCTTACCAATAAAACTGACTAGCTCACCTCCGAACTTGATATTCAATATCCAGTGACAAAAAGACATGTTTCTTGGCCAACATTATTTATGTTACTGGCATGCCTGAGTTACACAATCAGCCTCAGTAGCTGAAAAACACAGAGAAGACAGTAAAATTTACTGGAGTTTACTCTTCCCAGGACAAATCCATGAGTGCCCTAACCAAATTGCCTGCAACTTCTTACAAGTAATGTCATGGTGATTTTACTATGGAAGAGAAAAAGGAGAAATAGAAGGTAAAGTCCCAGGAACTTCTCCTTTGTCTCAGTTGTCCATCTCTTCTCACACTTGGAGTGACAGGAACAGAGAATGAGGATGGAAATGGTATGATTGATACATATACAAAATCTCACCCGTGGTTAAGACTTTCAGGGGAAATTTAGACCACAGTCTCAGCTTCCCAGTGCTCACTACCCCTCAGAGTAGTTCTGTTTTTAAAAATTTTTTAAAAGGCAACATTTGGAAACTTCATATAGGATATATTACGAGACGGGTTTCTTTGCATCAAAGGTGATGTTATAAAGCAGAGTTCAGCTCCTAGAAGACTGGCAACTCCACGTGTGTGATTGTGACAGAGAAGACAAGGAGGGGGAGGACTTGAAAAGGGGTCCCTGCCGGAGACGATGAAGCCAGCTGTGAAACATTCCCTAAGATTACTGGGCCCGCACAGCTTTGCGTGCCTAAGTCACCTCGAGTCTTTTCCTATCCCAATCTTCTGACACCTGTCTCCAGGCTAATCCTCCTAATCTAAACAGCTGCCTTGCTCATGTCATGCCTTGTCTGTAGTGACTCCCCAAGGCCTTCAAATATGTCAGATACATCCTAGGCTGGCTTTTATACTGTTCAAGAATCTGGCTGCCACTGACATTTCATCTCCCTCTATCCCCACCAGGAATCTGCCACTCCAATCAACAGCCTACACACTGCTTTCTTTTTGCCCACTTCTAAACCTTCACCTGGGATGTCCCCATTCTCTTCATCTGCAATAGTCTCTTCCTCCCACTTTCCTTCACAACCATCAATTCCAGTGTATGTCTGATACTCGAGGTGGAGTTTGGGGTTAGGTAGATCTGGGTTAAAGCCTAGCCCTACTACCTGCTTGCTTGTCATTGGGCAAATGTCTTATCTTCTCTGAACCTCAGCTTCCTTATCTATAAAATGAGAATGTTCACATCAGTTTCACAGTAGATACTCAGTAAAGGTGAATTCCTTTGTTCTGCATGTCTGCTCAACTCCTGTGCACCTCCCCAAGCTTCTCAATCAACTAATTTCTATCAAATTGACCATAAAATAGGGTTTATATATGAAAATAAAGTTTAGGAGTTATGCAGGTGTCATCAAGGAACTGGCCAGGCCAGAAATGTAAAGATCAAAGATCTTCTCAGGACAAAGCTCAGGGGCCAAGTTGCATGGGTCCATTCTCTGCCAGGGACACACTGAAATTTCAATTTCAAGGGAATGGAACCAAATACTTGGGAAAGAGTCAATCAGTTCACTAATGAGAAATTGTAGCATTACTGTGATTCACTGTTAGATAGTTGAAAGAGTTCCAGAATAACATATTTTTATAATTTCTCTCAAATTTACAAAAGATGCCAATGAACAGACTGAGTTCCAAGATACTTGAATCATAATTTTTTGAATAAAAATGACGCCTTAGATGTGTTTATGATGCCTAAGCCCCTGTGAAAGAAATTGGCCCACCAACAACGCCTTAATTTGGCAGGTAGTTTGTCTTGTATTGGAAACCTTCTCTGGGCACATCTGATTGGTGCAGGTGTAGTAGGCACCTGACCAAAGGGCAACAAATCAGACAGGCTAGAGAGTAACTATGTCTTATGTCCTAATGAAAAGATGAGCCAATCAGATTCCCCGTCTTTCAAGAACTGGAACACAGTTCCAGTAGGAAACACAGAAAGAATGAGACCAGAGCAACAAGAGCAGAAGCCATAAGGATTCCCTAAGGGAGAGTCAGGGACTTTGCAAGCAAAAGCCATGAGCAAGCCAGAGTCAAGAAAGTCCAGAAACCTCTCATCTGCAGAAATAGCCAGCTAGTAGACAGAGGAGAACAGAAGTGAGTAAAAGCACAAGGAGAAGCAAGAAGCCACGAGAAAAAGATGGAGGGAGCAGAGGGTCCCTGGGTGTGACCAGTTCCTCAGGCCACCTCAGTCTTCGGAGCTATCTCAGTTCCTGCAGTGAAATCCCCTTGTCTCGACCAACTTAGATTGGTATTCATTATAAACAAAGAATCTGACTTTGACAGTAGGAAAGCAGTGCAATGTATTACTACTAGGAAAATGTAAATACACCTACTCTGGACACACACACTGTCCACAAGTCGTGTTACCAACAGGACTGCCAGGATTATTTTTAAATGAAATACAAGGCCCATGTGCCTTGGCATCTGAGCTTCATCCTGAGAGGATCTTGTGATCTTTACATTCCTGACCCGGCCAGTTCCTTGATGACACCTGTACAGCAACTAAACTTTACTCGCATATATAAACACTATTTTATAGCCAATTGGAAAGTTTATGCTACCTTAAAGGACCGACTGCCATTTTCTCAGAGCATTGGCAGGAGGTAGCCTCTTATTAATTCACTTCTGAGGGCAGCCACCATGATCTGACACCTCAAAAGTATTCCTGCCTGCCTTGAGGATTCAGACCATCCTGGCACAGGATGCCATGGTGACCTGATAGAGAGAGCCCACTTTCGAAATGAGAAAATGTGCCACCTGTGTCCTTTGATGGATGGTACACCTACTGGCCCTGTGACCCCAAGCAAGTCCCTTCATCTCTTTGAGATGCAGTTTCCTCTCTTGTGATAGATGATCACTTCTGGAATTAATAATGTATTAATCTTTTTAGTGAATGTCTTCTTCCCATTAGATGAGAAAGGAGGCAGCTTACAAGGAAAAGAAAGACTCCAGACCAGGAGTCAGGACACCTGCATTTCCTCTCTGCCCCTCACTGGTTGGGCTAGCTTGAGCAGCACATGAGACCCCTCTAGGCCTCACCCATAAAACAAAGGAGTTGGTTTGTACCTCATCAAAATGGCATTTTCACTCCAAATTTCATGATTCTATGATTTCTAAATATCCCCAACCCATGATTCCAATGTCTCCTTACATCTGTATTTAAAATTCTTTATCTTTTTTTGTCCTACCCTGATGATCCAGACAGCAATCTGTGCAGCAATTCTTAGGAGAACTGATTCTTTCATTTTGTGCAGCTATAGACTAAGCATAGAGAATGTTTGTGGGGATGGGGAGGCTGACCAGTGTGGCTCAGCTGGTTGGACGTCATCCTGCAAAGCAAAAGGTCACTAGTTGATTCCTGGTCAGGGCACACACCAGGGTTGCAGGTTGGGTTCCCTGTCGGAGGTGGCACGTACAAGAGGTAATCACTCGATGTTTCTCTCTCACATCAATGTTCCTCTCTCCTTCTCTTTCTGCCCCCCTTCTCATCTCTATAAAAATAAATAAGTAAAACCTTATTCTTTCTAAAAAGGAATGTTTGGAGGGAACTCTGGTATGGTTCAGTCCAATGCCAGTGAGAACAGCTGGACCAATTCAGGTTCCCTGTGGCACAAGTCTTCCGGGTTGCTGCTGGAGGGCTGTGAAGCTTCAATGAGAACACAGGCCATATGGAAAAGGAAATGTGTCTCCTTCCCAGAAAACCATAAATCCATTAGTAGAAAATGAAGGCATGGAGCCCAAAGCATTCCTCAAGGTCATTTTAAATGTCTCCTCTTAAAAAGATTAAATTGACTGGTGAAAATTAGGAGTGTTGGGGTCCACAGATTAAGGAGGTAGAGGTGAACAGAAGAAGGCCAGGAACAGATATGGCTAGTAATAAAAAAAAATTAGCACCCTGCAATTTCAGTAAAAACAGAGAGTCACAAATGACCTGAAGATACCAAGGACCATTGACTGTCATTGTTTCACCAACACGACAAGTGCTCTAGCTACAAATGATAGCACAAAACTCTACAGCCACCTTTGTATTGGCCCAGAGAGGCAGTTAATCTAAAGTAATCAGATATAATGAGTGTGAACTGGTAATTCACAAAGTAAATACCTATAAGCAAGAAAGATAAGAAAGATTTTCACTCTCAATAATAATTAAAATAAAATATAAAATGACAATTTTTTTGCCCGTTGAATTAGCAACAAATAAATAGCATCCAGTGCTGCTAAGGGTGTAAGGAAATAGCCAATCTTGTATACAATAGAAAATGCAAAATTTTAAATATATATAGCCATTGACCTAGCAATATCAGTCCTAAAAATTAAGCTATCCAAAAATCTATGGATATTTACTTAATAATGTTCTGTCTCACATCGATGTTCCTCTCCTTCTCTTTCTCCCTCCCTTCCCATCTCTCTAAAAATAAATAAGTAAAACCTATTTTTTTCTAAAAAGACTGTTTTTTAGCTTTTAATAGTGAATGTTCATTAGCTCTTAATAGTGAAAGTTGGAAACTATTCATATCAATGGATTGACTAAAAAAAACTTTGTTCACCTGAATACTATAGTAATACGTAGCTGTTTTTGAAAGAATGAGTTAGATCTAAATGTATTGAGGTGGGAAACAATTGAAAAAAGTTTTGGAAGAGAATGCGCAGTGTCATCCATGTCTTTCCAAGGTTGCACAGGTGCCCACCCAGCACTCTACGAGGTCCCTGCCTCCCTCCCTCTTGCACATCTCGCCACACCCACCTGATGTGCTGCTCTAGCGCCATACTGAGTGTCCAGCTTCTCTAACTTGTCCTGGGTCCTCTCAGGAGCACATGCTCTCCCTCTGCCTGCAACCCTGGCCCTTGGCTCATTACCTGGTTAATTCCTAATTTAATTCTGTGTTAGTGTACAAATCTGGAAGAGTTACACCAAAACATTAATGTGGATATTTCTGAAGCCAACATGTCAGGGTATTTCCTCCTTCTGCATCATACTTTACTACATGTTTGATTTTCTAAGTATGAAAATAATGTTTTATTATTTTATAATTAAAGAAAAACACTATAAATGGAAAGAATACGACTAAAATATAAAGTGATCGGATCTTACCTCTTGCCCTACAGCTATCGCTACTTTCTGTGCCTTATAAATTCCTCCAGTTACAAATAGATATTACCCATATGCGGACAAAAAAATCCCAGGAAACCTAAAGTCTCCCAGGAAAATGTAGGCCAGAGGGAGTGAGACAGACGGGAAAAGGAGGAGACGCTTTGCTAGTGATTTGCCAGTAAGATGGTGCTTACTTCCAAATTTCAGGTTAGGAGTCTTGGGTATTTTTAGTCCCATGGAATGAAAGCTGAAGCTTTAGTTGTTGCCCAAACTCTTAGAGAACCAACCAAACAGAAAAACAACTTTGGCAGAAACCTACACTTTTTATTTTTGTTAAGATTATCAAACCCAACAAACCATCTCCCCCAATTTCAAAGAATACCCTTTTGTTAATTATAAACTAAAACAAAGTTCCATCATTTAACTGATCTTATACAAATCAAAGAAATATAGTATATTTGAAAAACCTTAAGTATTAGAACATCTGGGTGATAGTTTGAGTTCTGCAGTAATGTATGGTGTTTGTGTTAGTTCATACCACTCCAGATACAGAAAGCTCATCTGTAATGTTGTTGTCTCTACCACTTGCTGACCTTCCCACCCTCCATTCATGAGTCTCCAGACTTTGTCAACTCATGTCCTAGGTGCCTCTCCAGTCTGTCCACTGCCACTGTTCCACCTCAGCTCATGCTTTTTTCAGCACTCAGATGATCAACCATCTTCATTTGTGTGCGACTGAGGGGTATCCTGGGATGTGGTTGGGATTCCCAGCCTTGAAGGCTGGGAATTGGTATAGACTTCCTAAGGTCATAAGAAGAGCTCAGTAAACATATGTCAGTACAACTGGTTAGTTATATGAGATTCACAACAGACCGTTGTATTCATTAGCCTTTATTTATTTGTCTATAATTGAATTTATTGGGGTGATATTAGTGAATAAAATTATATGGGTTTCAGGTTGTATAATTCTGTAATACATCATGTGTATATTGTATTGTTATTGTATTGTGTGTTTACCACCTCAAGTCAAGTCTTCTTCATCACCATTTGTCTCCACTGTACCCTCTCTACCTCCCCCTGCTCCCCTTTTCCTCTGGTAATTACCATGCTATTCTCTGTGTCTGTAAGGTTTTTTTTTTTTTAAGATTTTATTTCTTTATTCTTAGAGAGAGGGGAAGGAAGGGAGAAAGGGAGGGAGAGAAACATTGATGTATGTTTGCTTGTTGCACACTGTCAACTGGGGACCTGGCCCACAACCCAGGCATGTGTCCTGACTGGGAATAGAACTGGTGACCCTTTGGTTCACAAGCCAGCACTCAGTCCCCTGAGCCACACCAGCCAGGTCTGTTTTTTTCTTAATCCCTTTACTTTTTTCATCCAGTCCCCAATGCCCCTCCCATCTGACAGCTGTTGGTCTGTTCTCTGTACCTATGAGGCTGTTTCTATTTTGTTTGTTAGTATATTATGCTCATTAGATTCCATGTATAAATAAAATCATATGGTACTTATCTTTCTCTGACTGTTTTATTTTACTTAGCATAATACTCTCTAGGTCCATCTATGCTGTCTTGAAAGGTAAGATTTTCTTCTTTTTTTACAACTGAGTAGTATTCCACTGTGTTACACAGCTTTTTTATCCACTCATCGATTGATTGGCACTTGGGCTGCTTCCAAATCTAAGCTATTATAAATAGTGCTGCAATGAACATAGGGGTGCACATAACCTTTTGAATTAGTGTTTCGTGTGTCATATTTCTTTGAATATATTCCCAGAAGTGGAAATTCTGGGTCATAAAGCAGTTCCATTGTTAAATTTTTGTGATAACTCCAAACTGCTATCCTTCTGTTTTTGTCAGTGGCAAAAACCATAGCTGTTTTGTTTCAAAACCATATAACTATGTAAAAATGTGATGGATGTCATGTAGTAGCCTCATGCTTATTTTTTTGTATTTTGAATTTAAGTTCCCATGAAATAATGATAATTCTTGTCTGTGACTTTGCCTAAATTTCCACAAATAAACCAAAAATTTTGTTGTTGAAAACTAAAGAAATTTAAACTCTGGTTGTTTTAATGCCTTTATTTGTATGAACATATAAAAAAATCATACTGAGACTTCTGGTCAAGATGGAGGCATAGGTAGATACACTGTGCCTCCTCGCACAACCAAAAGAAAGACAACAACAATTTAAAAACAGAAAACAACCAGAATGGACAGAAAATCAACTGTATGGAAGTTTGACAACCAAGGAGTTAAAGAAGAAGTACTCACCCAGACCAGTAGGAGGGGCAGAGATGGGTAGCCAGTCAGAGAGGACTTGTGGGGCTGGCGGACCCAGCAAGGTGGCGGATTCTGGAGCAAGCAGTCACACATTCACATGCAGATAAATCAGGAGGAACAACTGGGGAGCAAAACAGACCTTGCAACCCAGGTATCCAGCGTGGGGAAATAAAGCCTCAAAACCTCTGATTGAAAATACCTGTAGGGGTTAAGGAGGCAGCGGGAGAAACTCCCAGCCTTACAGGAGAGCTTGTTGGAGAGACCCACAGGGTTCCAGAATGTACACAAACCCACCCACCCAGCAATCAGCACCAGAAGGGCCCACTTTGTTTGTGGGAAGCAGGGGAAGTGACTGAAATCCAGCAGAGAGTGGAGCAACCACCATTGTTCCCTCTTGGACCCCTCCCCCACATAGTGTGCCACAACACAGCAATGTGGGTTACCCATCCTGCTAAACACCTAAGGCTCTGCCCCTACTAGTAACAGATGTGTGGAGACAAAAAAAAAATGCCCAAATAAAAGAACAGATCAAAGCTCCAGAAAAAAAATACAACTAAGTGACAAAGACATAGCCAACCCATCAGATGCACAATTCAAAACATTGGTAATCAGGGTGGTCACAGAAATGGTTGAATTTGGTCACAAGTTAGATGAAAAAATGAAGGTTATGCTAAGTGGAATAAAGGAAAATGTACAGGGAACCAATAATGATGTGAAGGAAACTGGCACTCAAATCAACTATGTGGACCAGAAGGAAGGAAGAAACATCCAACCAGAAAATAATGAAGAAACAAGAATTTTGAAAAATGAGGAGAGGCTTAGGAACCTCCATGACATCTTTAAACATTCCAACATCCGAATTATAGGGATACCAGAAGGAGAAGAGGAAGAGCAATAAATTGAAAACTTATTTGAACAAATAATGAAGAAAAACTTCCCCAATCTGGCAAAGGAAATAGACTTCTAGGAAGTCCAAGAAGCTTAGGGAGTCCCAAAGAAGTTGGACCCAAGGAGGAACACACCAACACACATCATAATTACATTACTCAAGATTAAAGATAAGGAGAGACTCTTAAAAGCAGCAAGAGAAAAGGAGACAGTTACTTACAAAGAAGTTCCCATAAGACTGTCAGCTGATTTCTCAAAAGAGACCTTACAGTCAAGAAGGGGCTGGAAAGAAATATTCCAAGTCATGAAAGGCGAGGACCTACATCCAAGATTGCTCTATCCAGCAAAGCTTTCATTTAGAATGGATAGGCAGAAAAAGTGCTTCTCAGATAAGGTCAAATTAAAGGAGTTCATTATCACCAAGTCCTTATTTTATGAAATGTTAAAGGGACTTATCTAAGAAAAGAAGGTAAAGAAAAAACATGTATAGTAAAAGGACAGCAAACTCACAATTATTAACAACCACACCTAAAACAAAAACAGAAGCAAACTAAGCAAACAACTAGAACAGGAACAGAACCATAGAAATGGAGATACATGGAGGGTTATCAACAGGGCAGTGGGAGGAGGAGAGAAGGGGTAAAGGTACAGAGAATAAGTAGCATAAAGGGTAAGTAGAAAATAGACAGGGGGAGGGTAAGAATAGTGTAGGAAATGTAGAAGCCCCAAAACTTACATGTATCACCCATGGACATGAGCTAAGGGGAGGGCATGTGGGTGAGAAGGGGTGCACAGGGCAGAGGGGAGTGAAGGGGGGAAAATGGGACAACTGTATTAGCATAATCAATAAAATATATTTTTTTAAAAATCATACTGATTATACACATGAATGGAAGGAGGCATTGACACAGAGGCTTTTGAGAGGAGGTTAAATATTTTCCTTACTGTTTTTGAGTAAAGATATGCCAGTGATCATGTAATTTTCATTGTTTCAAATAAAACAGTAAGGTCATTGTGAAAAGATTTGATTTGGGAGAGCTGAGTCATGCTTCTGGATTCTGTCCCATCAAACTTCTCCCTGATCTTTACCCTATTTCTATAATGTTGACTTAAAAAATTGTACTTACAGATTTTAACCAGAGAAGAGTTAACAGATTTAAACTAATGTTGAGAAACTGTTCAATAAAATGAACTTGATGTTGACAAGAATTTTAAATAAATTTTGCTAGTGATGACTCACACTGATGGTATGGTAGAGGTTTATAACGTGGGCTCTGTGAAAGAAAAATATATTCAGTGACACTTGTTAAGGATGGTGAAGCATACTTTACTCAGCACCACCTCAATAGGTATAGGGACCACTACAATGGGATTTTGCAGTGAAGGAGAGAGATTAAGCTCAGCTCTGAATACAGCATGGTGAGGGGTCAGTGGATGAAAAATTACTTAGAGGAAATACCAGGAGTTCTGGCCAAACTGACCTAACACAGGAACCTTTGCTAAAGATCAGTCAGGGTGATTAGACATCACCTGGTTGAGAGTGGGATTTTTCCGGTTAAAGTGACTTAGATGGATTCTTGCTGAAACTGGATTTTACAGAGAAGTACACAGAGGAGCCCAGGAAAAGCTTCAGGAGGCTGACTAAAGTTTGGCCAAGCAAAGAATCTTTGTCAGCTGCCCAAACCCCTTGAGACTTTGGCTGGTCCCTGGACAAAGCATTCACAATGCAAGTTCTAATGGTCCACCCCCACAGTCAACAGTGTGGCAGAGAGGAAGACAATGAACAAGTAATTATAGAGCATAATGAGTACTAAAAGAATACAAATAGGTAGCTGGAAAGGAGAATAAGGAGGGACAACTTTGGAAAGTGGGTCATGGGAGGCACCTTGAAGAGACATTGAGTTGCAGACAGAGAAGTCAAGGGAAGAAGTGGAGGGATGGGGTTGTGTGGGCAGAGGTGAGCAGTGTAAAGCGCTGAGGCAGGACCAGGCTGCTGTGGTCTTGGAAGTGTGGGAAAGGCAGCACGGCTGGAATGTAGAGAGGACACCCTAAACCAAGGTCAAGAGGAAGCTGGGATCCAGAGCATGAAGAAGTTTGGTTTTATTCCATGTAGAGTGGTGAGCCATTGAAGGGTATATTACCAGGCAGGGGTTGGACTTGATTGTCATTTTTCAGTGATTATTGTATGGAGAGATCAGGTCACAGCAGGGCCAGAACAGAAGAAGGAAGACCAGTAGGAGGCATTGCAGCAGTCCAATGACAGCGGGCTTCTCCAGGGCTCGTGGCAGTGGTGCCCTTATGAAGAAAGGTGGTGTAGATCTGAAAATGCATACGTAAAGATATTGGATAGTTAAATACAGTTTTTAACAATGATGAAAATTGAGTGTTTTAATGTTGATGTTGTCCCCAAGAAAGACTGACATTATTGCACAATTACTGTTCAATTTCCACATAAATACATAGGACTGACATGTCATTTTCATTGCATCCTCACGCCTGGGCAGGAGAGAGCACCCACATCAGCCACAGGCACAGGAGCCCGTGATGGTGGCTGATTCTCCTGCCAAACGAGCTCCTGTTTTCCATGATTAACAGGGGCTGAGTCATGCAGGCATCAGGCCTGTTTATGTAGAGCTGTCTTAAAATAGGCTGGACGAGAGAATGAGGGAAGAAGGAGGAAATCACTCCCAAGTTGTTCTTACTAACTTCCTCCTTGGGGCATTGGGTTCAGAGGGGCTCTATTATTAAAGATGTAGCAGGTTATCCTGGTAGGGTATAATGAATGAAGATCAAGCACGCATATGTGCATGTCTTGCTGCTTTGGTAGTTCCTGCTTCACCCTAGCTACAAACAAGTTCACAAAGTTTCATTAGTGGACAGGTTCAGAGTGACAGGGCTTTATCTATCTGGTGACATAAGATCAGTAAAAGCCCACCATAGTCAACTTCAGGTCACATCTAAATTGCTTGGTAGCAACTACAACAGGCTTGAAATAAATAACTTGGTAAAATCAGTCTACAGTCTATGAGGTAGAATTTGGGCCCATACTCTGAGTAATAAATCAATCATATAAAAACAGCATTCTTTGATTTGAACCTAATAAAAGAAAGGACAACTCACTACCTCTGTTTCCCCCAGCTTTAAACGCCATTCCTTCATGTGGAGTGCCGCAGTCTGTGGCTTCCTAGGGTGACTGAAACGTTTGTGTGGGGAGGGGTCGGAAGACTAGAAGGGAGGCTGCTACCTGGGGGCAGAGCCCAAAACTGGGGGCAGCTCAGCTCTCACTTTTCCACAGAGCAGAGCAGTCAAATAATGAATTTATTTTTTAAGAACAAATGGCATTTTGTGAATGGGGACAAAATGCTTATTTTATGACCATTTATTTTATAAGATTTTACATCTATTATTAAAGCTCTATTCCAGGCTATAGAAGATATTTTCCAATTTTTTTGAAATTGTGGCCATTTAATTATTGAAGAAATACTTGTAAAAATTTCAAATGCTTCAGAAGAATAGACATCAAAAGCGAATAGCCCCTTCCCCATGCCCCATACCCCCTCTTCCTCCCAAAGCAGCCACTGCTATGTGTGGCCCTTATCCTTGCAGATTGTTTCTAACCACACACAAACTTATGCTTGATCAATAACATGACACTAACACAAAGCAGGCAGCACATGTATTTAAAAACAGAGACGATACTGGAAGGTTACTCTGCAAATGGTTTTCTTTACTCTCCAGACACTGTATTTTAAAAGGCACCTCCTGCTTTTTTAGGGATACACCATTATTTTACCAGTATCCTGTTGGTGAACATTTAGAAAGCTACTTTTAAATAAGAAAAATTTTGTAGGGGGTAGGAATGGGCAAAAACGCTGAAAGAAATTAAGAGGTACAGATTCCAGTTATAAAACAAGTCATGGGGAGCAAGTACATACTAGGGAATAGAGCCAATAGTAGTGTAATAACTTTGCATAGTAGCAACAGGGTTATTTGACTTATTGTGGTGATCACTTCATGAGGCATATAAATGTTGACTCCCTAGGCTGTACACCTGAACCTAATATAATATTGTATGTCAACTATACCTTAATTGAAAATAAAATAAAAATAAAAGAAAGTTTCTATGTAGCGGAAGGATTCTTTCTAGGTAAGGGTAGAATGTACTGAGGCTGTGGTATAATTTTCATCCAGATGCTTTAAACCAACTATGGATATGAACTGAGAACTGTTTTCATTGACAGAAAACTGAGGCATTAGGAGACATCAGGGAACTCGCCTAAGGCTGTAAGACACTGAGCCATCTGCCTGCTTCTCAGCCCGGGACCCAGGGAGTGGCACTGTTCCCTGGGGATTGGAAGGGCACTGGGAGGGGGAGAAGATTTGAGTGGAGAAAAGAATGTAAGGAAGGGGGCAGGGAAGTGACACAGCAGGAAGGGAAGAAGGGACAGAGGGAGGTGGTGACCTTGGGACCCCACCCCACCTACCCCCCTCCCCCACCACTGCAGTGAAGAGGGGGGACACAGGAGAGTGTGAGGAACTGTGGGGAGCTCATTGGAAGGCCCAGGACCCTGGAGCCACTTTTTCAAAAGGGTGTTCTGTTGCCAAAGTAAAATTGCAGGAAGAAGCCAGAAAATATTCATGTAGGAAGGACATTGTAAAGCTTTGATTAAATCCTGGCAGAGGACTCAAAGAACATTGCCATGACTCAGATCGGAATAAAAAGGTATGATGCAAGTTTTGGGAGGGGAGGGATTTTTCATGTGGTTATTTTGGAGATGAAACATGTCAACGATAGAGGCTCCAGAAATGGTGTGTGCACCATCAGGCAAAATTGCAAAGGAGGCCCCAACCTCATCTGGAGCCCCATGCCCCCATCCTCTAGCCTCTCCCACCTTGAAGGGCCTCCTCTCCTCTCTAATGCCCTGAACCACAGTGAAAACTCCAGAATTTCTACAGCAGAGGGACTTAGGGACAGCAGTCTGAGTAGGGGGCAGGGCTAGAGCCTAATCTTGAAATTGCATCTGTAGGGCAAGCAAATCATTTTTTGCTTGAATATGGTATAAAGCAAGTCAAACAGCAAAGTTTCCAAAAGATGTTTTTATTTATATTCTAAATAATAGTATTAAGAGAAAGTTACTTATTCACCTCAAACTATATTTCTCGTACTTTATATGAGGTATTTTGAGGAAACAAAGGAAGAGATACCCTCTCCCAGGCCACACACTCCTTCCCTTAAACTGCTGGCCACATCCTCATGTTCTTTCTGCTCCCGCCTCATCAAAACTTGCTCTGAGGACAGTTAGGATGAACTTGGGACTGGAGCATAGGCTCACCTGTCAGGATGACCGAGCTATCTGCAGTTTGTCAGGGCATTGAACAAAACCTGAGCCAAAGAACCACCTCTTTGGGGGCAATGTTAGTTGGTGGAGTGAGTATCGGAAAGAGAAGTTGCTCTTCCCAAATTCTGACATCCGTCCACCCTGTTCATGAGCCCAGGCCAACCAAGAGTCAAGGGATTTGGTCAGTGCTTTAAGGGTGGGAAAATGACATTGTCACTTGTCAAATAAATAACATACTAGATAAATTCTTGAATATGTAAATATATGTAAATGGAGACATTATCTTCATTGTGAGGGAAGTATGTTATTTTACATGCACTGGGTCCTTCCCATTGGACCAGGACACAGGGTCTCTGCGAAGGGCTCTGCTAGGGCTGAGTGTGGGCACTGCCCTAGGGGAGTGGACAGAGGAGGGAAGGTGGGGATTCCAGGCTGGCTGTGTATGTGCCAGTGACTGTCATTCCCCACTCCCTTTCCTAAGGGGAGGTGTATCGATCGGTCAGGGAGCAGCATTGGGAAACAGTGAACCACTTAGATATTTTCATCAGAATGAAGGAATTTTGGGTTTAGAAAATGTTAGAAGGGCTGGAGGAGTAGATTTCAGGCCTGAGGAAATGACTTTCAGAGCAGGACCGCTGCAGGGGCCCCCGGGGAGTTGCTGCTCTGGCCACCATCCAGAGGTGAGCAGTCGAGAGACCACAACCCAGCACTGTAGATGCCAAGATCCTACCACCAGAGCTGTGGGCCAGAGATAAGGAAACCTCTGTCATCACTGATGCAAGTGCTTCTTATTGTCCATGAAAATAACTGTTGGACACTGGGTCACGGGTGCAGAGAAGTCCCATCTGCATCTCCGTGGCCTTGAATGCAGTGGGACAAACCTTCTCCCCGCCCTCCTTCTCTATTCTTCCTTTCAGATCTTGTTCAAGTGCCATCAGTTGGCAGAACCAATTTGCATCCAAGACCCTAACTGCAAGGAAACCTGAAAAGTGATTATTTTCAGTTTTGTAGTGTAAGGGTTCAGAACAAGTCACCCTAAGATGTGCTTCTGTGGTATAAGGATTATTCTGAGTTAAAGGCAACCAAGACTTTGTGGGCTCAAGAGAAATTTCTGCTCCTCCCCCTCCCTCCGCCCCTTAACTACCTAGAAGAATTTAAATTAGGGGCCTTGCCCATAATAAGAGTTATCACCAGAAATGACTATGACCTATCTATAGAGCAGGGCAAACATCTAATTACTGAACATCTGCTCTTTTTATCATCCTGCAGTGACCTTCCTCCCCTCTGAAGCCCCAAGGCCCCTTACCTCATCCTTAGCTCAGAATGCCGTACAGGCCTCATTCTAACTCTGTCCCTGAACCTCTCATGTAGGCAGGATCTCTGACCCTCTCACATATGTGGGCTTCTCACTTGTCTATACATAAGTAACTATGGTTATTTTCTCTTGTTACTCTCTCATGTAGATTTAGTTATTAGAGCAGCTGAAAGAACTTTGAAGGGTAGAGCAAAGTTCTTTCTTCCCTCATAGTAGTGCCAGAGAGCACACAGGGAAGCAGTTGGAATTGATGCTAAGGACCAATTCTTCACATCTGCTGTAGAAGGGAGGACTGGGGAGGGGTCGGGGGTGATTCCCTCTTCCCTGAGGTCAAGAGAGAAGACCTTCAGGGATCTATTCAGAGAACTAGAAATGTGTCCTATGCAATTTGGGAGGAAGGAGGGGGAACATGTTCTGATCCCTGCCTGAGCAATCTGAAAATGAGAGACGTTCTGACTACCAGGAGCAAAGGCAATCTGGGTACTATCATGGCTGGCCTGTTCTCCCAGAGTCTGGGATTCAGAGGAAGAAAGTAAAAGGAAGCCCGAGGGTCTCCAATGGACAAAATGGCCCACACTCCTGAGAGATCTGTGTGGGGCTCACTCACGTCTGTGCAGGTAGGTATCCAAAGGGGAGCAGGGGCTACAGCAGGAGTGGCTGGAGGCTAGCCCTGGAATGCTTAGGGACTGAGGAAAGAGCCATAAGCATGGAGGCATGGAGCAGAAGGAGAGTGTAGCAACTATATCTAGGAGGTCCCCCAAGAATTGACAGACATTTCTTCTAAAAAAAGGAATCAAGTTTACACTCAGCCAGGGATGGGGAGTGCGCTGAAGGCTCACACCAGCTCAGACAAGTATAAACGGTCCTGCTTCTTTAAATCTCTTCCCCTATTCATGGGCCAAGAACTATGTATAAGAGGGGAAGGGGGAAAGAATATAAGGTGATGAAAGTGAGTGCCGTGGACTGAATTGTGTCTCCCCAAATTCATATACTGAAGCCACAACCTCCAGTGTAGCCGAAGGAGGGAATTAAGGTTACAGGAGGTCATAAGGGTGGAGTTCTGATCCAATGGGATTAGTGGCCTTTTCAGAAGAGGCACCAGAGAGATTCCTCCTCTACCTTGTGTGGACACAGCAAGAAGGTGTCTGCCGGCAAGCCAGGAAGAGTCTCCACTAAGAACTGAATTGACCAGCACCTTGATCTTGGACTTACTGGCCTACAGAGCTGTGAGAAATCAATTTCTGTTGTTTGAACTACCCAGTCCATGATACTTTGTTATGGCAGCCTGAGGCAACACACATAGTGAGAAACCAGCTAAGGCCCCTCCACTGTCTCACTGTCACTAGGTAGAAGGAGACACAACTCTCAATTTTAAGCCATACTTATAATTTTCACGATATATAAAGCTAGATATTTTGTTTACTGAATTGAGACCACAAATTACTATTTTTTATTTCCAGAGAGTGAACAGAAACATCATAGGATTGTTTGAGATTTCTTTCAGGGACTGGAGAAGAACTAGCCCAGAGTGGATTTAAGCAGCTGGTGGAGACAAAAGAGCAAGCTGCTTCATGAGTGTATCCTAAGAATTGTTCTCGTTCAATATGTCAATTATAAATTAGCCTCCAAAACCAATACATCATGTTACATAGTAGAGATAACCCACATGCCCTGAAGAGATGACTGTACCTAGCTGAGTACACCAGTGGGAGCTGGATGGGTCTCCATGGAAACAAAGACAAAGGAGAGTGGGAGAGCAGGCTGACACCTATCCCAGTTCAGCACAGGGGGTGAGGCTCTTGGCCCAACAGCCTAAAATGTTTCCATTTCCATGGCAAACTGTCCCTCTGATGGGTGAAAGGGCATCCTCTTCTCTTTAGTGGAGAGATGTTTCTTAGGATCGATTAACTGCCAGTGTTAGGATAACATCCTCACTTTTGGATAAGTTGGCAGCCCATCGCTGGAAGTGAGAGTGGGACACATTCCTTTGCTAATACAAGTCTTCCAGTCTTCGGGATGACTTGATGGTTCGCAGTAAATTCATGGACTGGCATTCTGGTTCGTGTGTATCAGTCCCTGTGAGCCTGGTTAATGTGCATCTGTCCCTGAGGAGGGTGTCTATTCTTGGTGTCTGCTAAATATCAGTCAATCATCAAGCAATGGATTGATAAAATTTCTAGTTTTAAGATTGATACCCAAGTCCTACTAAATTATCAAGGTAAATATTTTATTGTGAGTCTCTTGGCAGCTAGCTGGCTGTGCTTCTAGAGACACTCCTATCAGAGCCTTTTCATTTCCAAATGCACCAATGGCCTGTGCAGACATACGGAGGATTCAGGTTTGTGAGCGCTCAGAGAATCCATGCAAACTATAGCATTTCAATTAGAGTCATTTAATGAATCGCAACCTAATTTCTTTCATTTTTCATGGTTATCTTAGTGTTGCAAAGGGTCACGCTACTTCTTACCTTAACAGATTAAAGCACATTTTGTACCTCACGGGTAAACTGCCCCAGGTGCGAAGCCAGAGCCCAGTTCTAACCCATGTAAAATTAATGATTGTTTCATTCCAGTTCATGAAAACCAAAACAGGGAGATTCTGTCCATTAGGCACTTCTACTCTGGTTTCTTCAGCTACTCTGGTCCTTTAATTCTCATTCCTAGAATAGCATAGCTCTAAAGCGGCCATGTGTGTGAATGGGTGAGGACACAGAGCGACATTCTTGAGTTTCTCCCAACATGAAACCAGAATACGTTAATGCTCTCTTTGTAGGAAGCAGCCCAATTAGATGGATAACAGAGGACCCAGATTTTGATTTTAAAAAGTTGACCTTAATAAAGGCAAAATATGTGGCTCCTTTTCACCACTTGTTTTCAAATCTTTACACTGACTAAGCAAAGTGAAACCATTCTTTCTGGTTTAAGAGTCAGCCTTGCAAATGTGTCTGTTTATTCAATGTTAGATTTTGAAGACACTAACTAACATTGTCAAAATTTGCTATACCCTCTAAGGGAAATCAACACACCCTTTAAAGTCTATTTGTAGTTTATGTTGCTCAGTTGCCAAACAAGGTAAATGGTGCCAAGAGACAATGTAATGTGTTTGCATATGCTCTCCTATGTGATGCTAGAGTTTTCCCAGAAATGAATAAATGCATGACAATGTAGGGTGGGCTTATTGATTTAACTGTCAATAAAGCTAAAGATAAAAACTCAGCAAATTTGAAATGAAAACAATGATCCTTTAATTTACACACCATAAAATTTACCCACTGTAAGTGTTCAATTATTTTAACCAATTGGCTGTTGTGTAGCCATCACCACACTGAGTTTTAGAATTTCTCCATTGTTTCAAAAGTTCTCTTACGCTTTTGTTTTGCAGTAAATCTCCACTCCACCTTCAACCTCGGGCACTAATCAAATTTATGTCTCTGTAGATTTCATATAAATGGGATATAATTTGTACTCTTCTGTACATCTGGCTTTTTTTAGTTGGCATAATGCTTGGTGATTATGAATGACACTGCACGGAACATTCTGTGCAAGTCTTTGTGCAGAAGTGTGGTTTTATTTCTCTTGTGTAGACTCTTCAGAGTGGAATTGCTGGAATTGCTGGGATGAATTTATGTTTAACTTTTTAAGAAAGTATAAAATCATTGTCTTAAGTGGCTCTCCGATTTTATGTACCCATCAGCAATGTGTAAGGCTCCCATTTCTCCCCGTCTTCCCTAACACTTGTCCTTGTCTGTCTTGATGTTAGCTGTTCTAGTGAGGGTGAAAAGATAACTCGTTGTTGTTTCAATTTGCATTTCTCTGGTGAGTAATGACATAAAGCATCTTTCCATATGTTTATGAAATATGTATATATCTTCCTTGGTAAAATATCCATTTAAATCACTTACTTGTTTTTTAAAGATTTAATTTATTTTTTATTTACTTACTCATTTTTAAATTGAGTTGTCTTCTTATTGAGTTGGGAGAGTTTTTTATATATTCTAGATACAAGTTCTTTATTAGAGACATGATTTGTAAATATTTGCTCCTGGTCTATGGCTTACTTTTCATTTTCCTAGTATGGTCCTTTGAAGCACAAATGTTTTTAGTTTTGATGAAATCCTTTTATTTTATGGATTGTGTTTTGGTGTGACTGGCTTCTTTGGGGGGCTGTTGTTCATGGGAACACACGTTCTCCTCTGTCCCATTTGCTATATTCTCAAAGCTGCCCAGGAGTGTTCTACTGATGCAAACGAGTGATAAGGAAGAGTTTTCAGGCAGGCAAAATCTCTAACAGATTGTTTCAAGAATGGAGAAAAATGAGTTGTGTTGAATAAAGAGGGAAAAATCCTAAAACACAGCATGAAATTTACTAGTAGAGAAATTTCACAGTACACCTAATGTTAAATTAATATTAATAAGAGGGTGGGGGAAAAGCAGGAGGGAAGAAGTGGTTAAAAATTAATGTACTGATTTTTTCCAGGGATACTAAGACAAAGACAGAAAGCTTTTTGGTGACTTTGACCCCAGCTGGGCCAGGGGAGGGACGAGTGGTGTTTCCTTCTCCATCATTCTCTCATTGCTCTTCTGGTGACACAGGATTGAGTGGGTTAGTAGGGTGTCAAAAAGAGGAAGGAAAACCAAGCACTCAGTAATGTATAAGGAAAATAATGGTATGTAAAAGTTGGAGTCAGAAAACTCAAGCTTACATCTCAGCTCTGCCCCCAACTAGCTACATTGCCTTGGGACACTTGATCTCAAAGTCTTTGTTTCTTCTCTGTTAATATGGGAACAATAATTCCACATCACAAGGGGCTGCGAGGATCAGCTTTGTGTGTGTGTTGTGGGGGTAGTGCTTGTGAATGTGTCTGTTGCACAATCAGAACCCACTAGAATCTACCACAAGGACAAAGCATATTTTTTTTGCCCTTTCCTCTTCTTTAAAAAATATTTTATTGATTATGCTATTACAGCTGTCACATTACTCCCCCTCAACCCCCCTGAGACAAAGCATATTTAGGTTTGGCAAGAGTGTGCAATTCACGGTAAAATTCTACATTCCTGCTGTAAACCTAATGAGACAGTATGAGACAGGATCTTAATGTCATTGGTACAGTAATTGGATTTGCAGAGTGGAATATAGGAAAGGCTCTCTGGGAGAAAGAAACCTCATATTTTTTTCTGTTTGTTTTTATCTTGAGTTATTAGAGGTGTGGGAGATCTTAGACTCCAGTTGAAAGATAAATGATACAGGAGAACAAATGGGAGAGGAAGAGATTAGTTGAAATCTAAGTACTGTCATTAAAAAAGAAAAAAGCAGGAAGAATTTTTCTCATCAGTCAAATGAAGGGATCGGCACAGATAACCTCTGAGGCTATTTTTTGCTTATGGTTCCACCATGAGGAAAAGCTTTTCATGGAAGTGAGGCTGTACTTGCCAGAGGAGAGTTGTCAGAAGAGATTTTAAGGTGGTTGATAAGATAGAGCTGCCAAAAAAAGTCCCTTAAGAGCAGAGGTGTTTTGAATACAGTAAGAAAACAGAAATAAAGAATTACTACCTTAAGGCACACACCAGTACTTAAAAATGAACGTGTGGAAAACACTGAGGACAGGTTTGGTTCTGTAAATAGAACCTCCTTTATATAGGAAATCCAGAAAAAGTTGGTATTTTGGAATGTGATGCTGGGGATGAGTACCTTTCACATCATGTCAGACATTGTAATTAAGTTTGGAAAGGATGGAGATTTGCAAAAAGGTTATGAGAACCAGGAAGGCAATAGAGAGGCAGATCATTTAAAGGGCCTGAACCTACGCCTGGGCCTGGAAAAATACCACGACCCACAAGAGTTACAGTTAAATACATTATCACCGAGAAGAGTATTTCAGAGACTGGCAATTTCCCCTTAACTCTCTTGTTTCACAGGCCAGTACTCAATCCACTGAACCATACCAGTCAGGGCTAATTTCCCCTTAACTCTCTAGGCCTGCAGATCTGGTTGTGAGCACCGAGCAGCTTAGCCCCAGCAGGCAGATTTGTTTATGGTGTACATTAATGGCTGTGTTGGGCATTTGGGAAGAAACTTAATTAAACTGATCAACCTCAGGGGAATGGGAACTTTGTTTGGTGTGTGTGTATGTGTGTGTGTTATTTTTGAGTGTGCCAAACTGTACAGAGAAAAAATTGAGAGCCACCTTTTTGTTTTGAATCAGAAGTTCCTCAGCTCCTAAAGGCACGTCAGCATAAGTTACCTTGCTTTATGTCAGACTCACCCAAACTCTCTCTGTGCGCAGCCTTCCCAGCGGGATGCTCACAGAACTCAGTCACATGCTCCCAGGTGAATCGCAGGCACGGGGATGTTGACTTTGAACACTACTGTCTCTCTGGGGCTCACAGTCTCTCACTATCTCTGCTCCCTCTTCTTCTCAACGAATAACTATTTAGTTATGAAAATCATGATAACCATAATTTCAGGTTTAAAAAGCATTAGGTGGGAATCCTTTTGCTTCTGAATATTATAAAGATATTTTTGAATGAGAGAAATATTTTTCATTACAAAAGAATATATTATTATCTTAAAAACTTTAAATAAAAATAGGTAAAATAAAATACAGGGTCTGGCAGAAGTAATGCCTGCTTGAGTGTGTTTGGTAGAGTAATAATATGGGTGTAATAATTTATAGTTTTAATGTGAACATTTCACTTAAAATGTCATATGGTGTGCTTGAGTGTGGTATTGTTATCTTACAGAATTACATGCTTATGATTTTGTAACAAAAAGGGGCGTTATTTGTGCTGGACCCTGTGTAGGGATCCCCATTCTCCTCTCCGTCTCTATCTCCAAACTACCCCAATCCCACACTCAGGGGTAACAATTGCTTAATCACATTTTTTAACAGATTGGAAAAGATTTTCTTCAGATGTTTTTAAGATATGAAGAAAAAGACTCAAAGAGAGAGAATTAGTTTATATCGCGCCCACGCTGGACTGGCAGGGAGGGTTAACACTGACTCGAGATGGATTCATAGGTGGAAAGAGTCTTATCAAGGGGACAGCAAAAAGAGTAAGAGTCAAGGTGAAAAAAATTTTGAGAGAAAAGTGTACCTCCTAGAATGGAATTCATTTTTCTTGGGAGGAAATGAAGAAAAGATTCAGTATTAGCATGTTTTAAGAATTGAAACTGTGAGAGAGAAGTAGAGATAGAGTGTGGTTCGCACACCATGGGAAACGCTCACTGAAGGGAATGTGAAGGGCGCCCGCAGGACGGTGACAGGGTCCCCCAGGGCTGCCAGCACATGAAGAAGACGACTGGCGATATTTGATTGCTGGAAGCTCAATTTTAAGCCCTCGGGCACAATCCATCTTGCACAGAGGCAAAGTAAAGATTGGATATGGACTAAAAATGGTTGGTAATAAGAAAATACTAAGCAGACTGCAAAAAACATGACATGAGAAGAGGAACATTAAAGACCTCAGTAGTACATTTCTTTTTTAATAATTGACAGATGATGATTATAATTAGAAGGCATGACTAAGAAATCTAAGACCATTGATGTTTACTAAGTAGGGCATAAGAGAAAACCTGGGTTTTTTGTTTGTTTGTTTGTTTATGTTGACAACTGTTCAGAAAGCCTATTTATTACTGATTTGTAACTAGGCGTCCTGTAATCTCTCTTTTTCTCTCTCAAAAATAGCCTCCGTGTTATTGGAAATCATTATGTTGAGATTAAAACCCTAAAGGCATTTTGTATGCGAAAACGTTTGAAAATAGGATCCTGTGCAAGCTTTCACAGGACTAATTATGGGCTTGGGCCCATTTAGGAAAGAGAGAAAAATCCTCCTTAAGGGGAAGTGAGAAGAAAAATGAGGAACAAAACTATCAGAAAGAGGTGGGCTAGAGATGTTTATGTTCGGTAACTTTGTTTTACCAGTTTCTGAATGTGGTGTGAAAAAAATTAATAGACGACAATTGAATAGGAAGTGGCCAAGTGGCGAGAAGAGGATAAATTTGTCAAAATAAGGTTAAGCTTTTTTTGTTCTTATTCTTGTTCAGGAGTTATTATTTGTTGAACTATTTTTTAAGCATAGGAATTATGAAGATAAAAGTTGATATGTAGGAAGACGTAACACTTTGTTATTTATGTTTTTAAACTTCTTTTACAGCCTTTTCTTCCCCCCTCCAATATATTATATTGTTAGGTGGAAATCTAACTTTGGAAAGTCAGCAACCCATCGATGGATGCTTAACTGTTGAGCCTAGGGACTAGAAGGGAGAATTCAGAGCAAGCATTTCTTCAGGTGGGAGGCCGAAGCCAGGACAACAGAGGGAGTGCTTAATAGAAAGGGGCAAAGCTACATGTTCCCCCTCCAGTCCTGAGTAGCTGTTTGAATCCAGGCAAGGGGCTCTAAACTAAAACGGCAGTTCAATGGAACAACTTTTTGTAAGTCACATGCCAATCAGCTGCATGCTAAAAAATCCCCGACCTGCATTTCAGGCTCTTGACTAGCAACAGCCCCTGTTATTCTTGATAGTAAGGAACAGTGTGGTCTCTTGCTGACACCCAGGGAATGTGGTCACTAAGCCGCAGGAAGAGTGAGAACAAGGCAGCTTTCGGCTCCGGCTACATTCTCCCCCCTTCTGTCCTGCTCTCCCCTGTCTTCCCCTCCCCCTTTCTTTCTTCCTTTCCTCTCCCCTTCTCTTCTCTCCTTTTCTTGGCAACTGTCTGTGTTCCTCTCTCTACTCAGCTGTCTGAAATGGCTTTTTCTGGATACTGCGCCTTCTCTTCCTCCTCTCTCTGAATCTGCATGTGCTGTACCTCACCCTGGACTATGCTCACTCCTCTTCGCTTGGCTACATCTTGTCTGCTCCTTCAGGGTCTTCTCAGGTGCAGCCCTTTCCAGGTAGCTGCCCTCCACCCCCCACGGCTGGGATAAGTGTCCCATCTGTGAGCTCCCTGGTTTGCTGCTGCCAATCATTCCATCTTTCTCTTTGTATTGCAATTGCCTAACCTTTTGTGCCTTTCTCCCACCGCACGTGAGCCTCCTGAGGGCTGGACTGTCCCTTGTGTGCCTGAGCTTCACATAGAGCATGGAAGCATCTGTGAATGGCACCCCTGAGGGTTGTACGGTGCCCCTCTGATCAGGAGCTTAATATGTACGGGATGGGCAAAAGTGGGTTTGCAGTCATGAGTACACAAAACACAGAGATAATAAAGCTATTGTTATTATCATGATTTCCACAGAAGCAACTGTAAACCCACTTTTGCCCACCCCTATACTTATGGAAAGGACAAATGAGTAAATTAACAAACTCGATTAATTATACTTATGAATTACACATAAATTGTTCATGTTGCCACAACACCCAGGCTTTCCAATTTTGTCTTCCTTATCATTGCATGAATCATGTTTACTTGGGTCTGGAGTTTAAGCCCAGAATTCTATAGAACAAATTACTACAGATTTAGCACCAAGTAAGTCTACAGAAGCTGATAGAGAAGGGCCTCGGCTCACCCATTGTCTTAAATCTCCTGACTGAGGATTCTGGAGGCTGATGTAACCTGCCTGGAAAAAGAAATGGCCTGCCTGCAGGGAGATGGCTCAAGGTGAATGGCCTTGACCACGTCTGGCAGACAAGGTCTAGTTTGGACAGCAAATGACTGAACTGGTTGATATTTCTCTCAAAAACTTCCATTCCCAATTGGAGAAATTCATAATGTGCAAAGAAAATAATGGCTTGGGATTTATGTTTTTGTGATCATAAGAATATTCCCAGAAGGCACCTTTGTGTTCATTCTCTCATACACTCTAGTTTTGAGTCTTTAGCTAGGCTGAAGAAATTGTTTAATGTTTCTGATTTGATTGCATCATGGCCTGTGAACACCACAAATTAGCCATGTCTACAATGGGAAAATGGCCTATTTCACATTTACCAGTTCCTTGGGAGTCCGTTACTGCCCACTTCCACCTAGGCTCAGGCTCACCTATAAAAGGAATGAAAATGTACATTTAAACCCTTTAAATGTAGTTTCACAGTCTGATATCAATAACCCTATTCTACCTCTTTTCCTTAAGCACTGGCTCTAACTGCTGAATTCTGGGTATCATGTTCCCAGTGGGGCTTACTGTGAATTATTGGGATATCAGCAACAAGAAAAATCATGTTCTGTTTCTAAGTGGAAGCAGAAGGGGATAAACTATATTTCTTTGATAAGAAAGTGGGATTTGCCTGCCACAGTTCATGGGGATTTTTTTTGTTTTTACTTACATGATTTTATTGCCTCAACCTGGAGGTCAGAATGTCCTGACGTATAAGAAACCCATCTCTCTGTTGCCAAACTCTTTACCAACTAGGGATTAATCTGCCTCCTGGCTAGTTGCAGTGCCCTTATCCAGAGTTATGTTGGTGTCTCAAACATCCTTTTGTCAAAGTAAATAAGTACAAGGAAAATTCCCATGCTGGCCTGAGGGGCACTCCTTAGACAGGAGCGCGAGAGTGGTTCTAAAAGCAAATGAAGATCTGGGATCAGAAGGTCAGAGAAGGAATCAGGTCCATCTCAATTGAAGATGGCTTTTTAAACAGCGAGTATAATATAGGTAACTGCATAAAAGTTTGCTATTATAATAAGAAGCCATGTGGATGTCCACTAAATATTTTGTTAATTTCAACTCCAGCTTTTGGTTTCTGGCACACTCTAGATTAGGCAGAAGCTGAAAGGTGGTAGCTTACACGTAAATGATTTCCTCTTGAAGTATAGATAACCCCCTGGTGGCGTGTTGGCTGATGGTAATAGCCCAAGCCAAAATTCTTTTTTACCTGGGTTGAGATTTTTTCAGAATCACATTTAGGAGCAACTGCATTAAAAGAAGGAATGGTAAGGGGGGAATCTTGTCTGTCAGCAGGGTCACAAATACTCTACTCCAGAAAGCCAGATGGCACTTAGTCAGCCGTTCAGAGTTGAAAGGCCCCAGGACACCCGAATCAGGTGCTGCCTTCCTTACCTTAGTGGTACAGGAGCCACAATATCAAATGTGAACTAATCAGTCAGCCTCTCAAATTCCCATGCAAACCACCCATCAGGTATCAATCAGCTGGTGCCAAGAATAGTCTTATAAGCAAAAATATCTGCTTCACTTCCTGGTCTCAGGTGACTATAATACCACTGTTAAAGATTTTATCTTAGTATTGAAGAACTGAGTTCATGATCCAGAGGCTTAGGATTGTGTCACTGTGGCAAGTCACCTCTTTGAGCTCCAGTTTCTAATCTATAAAATTTGATGAGTCCTGCCATCTTTCAGGTTGTTGTGAGGACTAAATGAGATATTAGTTGCTTTCGAACATTGGTACCATGAAAATTACCTTGGCGGTTTGTTAACAATGTAGATCCTCAGGCCTCCTTCAGAAGATAATGTATACTGACTAATTGTGTAAATGTGAAGAGTTGTACAAACAGAAGTAATTGCGCTTATCATCCTGGGCACTCCTGCAGGGTTAACCCTTTCAGCCTGTTACACATCAGGACAGGGAGTGAGGGTTAGAGAATGCTCTTGGTGCCAAGCTCTTGCCACTAGACTGGAATTAACCCATTAATTAGATATGGATCCTTTCTAAGTGTCCATAAGCGGAGACCCAACCTTGAGCAGAGGAGAGAAATGTATAAATAAGCCCTCAAAGTGTGGGCCTCAGACCAGCAGCTTTAGCCCCACCCTGGAAATTGTAAGAAGGGCAAACTCTTGGGCCCCACCCCAGATTTCTGGATCAGAAACTCTGCAATGGGGTCTGGAAAGCTGAATGTTTTTTTTAAATATTTTATTTATTTATGTTTAGAGAGAGGGGGAGGAAGGAAGAAAGAGAGGGAGAGAAACATCAATGGGAGACACATCAATTGGTTGCCTCTCGCACATGCCCCAACTGGGGACTGAACCCACAACCCAGTGTCACGAACATATATTTGCAATACAGTCTTTCCTGTAAGTTATCCAGGCAATTGTTCTGCAAGCTGCCTACTGAGCAACCCGGCACCAAGGAATAGACAAGATTCACACAAGGTAACTATGCTATTCACTCAGCTTTTATTGAATGCAGGTTCACTCAAGTCGAACATCAACATACATTAATATACTACTCACACTCTAACAGTCTAAGAGAAATACAACACACACAGCAATCGATGGGGTATAATGAATTAGAGTCCCAGAACCTCGGCCTACAGGTCTGGGAGACAGCACAGTGGGCAAGGGAACTGTCAGGTTCTTGCAAGGAAGGACTTCCGGAGCCAGGTGGGCAGTAGGGCAGGTGAAGTCCCCAGTCCAGCAGGGCAGAGCCTCTGGTGGCCGATGCCAAGGGAGGTCAGCATGGCATGGACCAGCACTCTGGGGTGTGGAGCTCAGCTGCCTCAGCAGCGTCCTGAAGCCTGCCTCAGTTATACCTTGAAAGTGGTGTGCTCCACCCTTTTGGGTCTCTGATAAATGCCTTGGCACACCTGATGGCAAATGGGGTACTTCCCCAGAAGCCTGTCTGTGGGCGGTCCTGCTGTGCGAACATGGCTGTTTTGATCACGTGTGCTGGTATCTTAGGTGTGTCTCCTTGCCAGAATTGTCTGCTCTAACTTAGGTAGTTTCCTTCTTGAACCCAAGTGTCATGGCTGACTGACAGCTAGCTTGGTCGACATGAGTGACTCTGCTTTGTTTTATATACTTTATCCTATCTTAACTGGATCAACGCCATTGTATTGGTCTTGTTCTCCACACCTAGGTATTTGTCCTGATTGGGAATCAAATCAACAACCTTTTGCTTTGCAGAAAGATGTTCAACCAACTGAATCACATCAGCCAGGGTGGAAATCTGGGTTTTAACAAGCCCTGCAAGTGATGGTGATGCACACTTATGTGTGACAACCTTTGCTGTAGACCTGAGGAACTGGGTGTGAGTGTCTGTGTGTGTCTGTGTCGTGGGGAGGACCCTGGGTGGTGGAGGGAAGGGGTAGCTTGAGGCAGCAGGCACCGTGAAAAGGGGGAGAGATCTCAGAGTGCTTACCTTCACTCAAATGCCCTCTGTCCATCTCACTCTGAGGCTCCAGGCAGGATGCCGGTGGCGCCCACACTCCATGCCAGGAATCAAGTGGTGCCAGGAGAGGCTTCTGTAAATCAAAGGGTCTCCTAAACATCCAAGTGAATCATTTCTTTATTTTACTTAGATGACCAAACATTTAGGGCAAGTTCCATAATAAAATGTTCAATCAAATATCAGAATGATCTCATAATAAATGGGAACAGAAAATGTACCTTTAAAAAATGTTCCCCTTTCCTTTTTTCTTTTAACTCACCTTCCCACATCCCCCATCAGAAAACACTGTCTGGACATCATCTGAGCCACTTGCTCCCTTTCAAATTAAAATTTCCCTTCAAAAATGTTGAGATTTAAAAAAGAGTGAGTGGAAATCAGTAACCAAGTGACAGAAGACCAAAATAAGAATTAGAAAATAAATATCCTTAAGAATGGAATGACTAAAATGCAATTTTTGAACTAACTGCATAAGGCCAAGAACAAAAATTAACCATAAGTATAGAAGACTTTAGGAAATTACTAAATGTGGCATAAATGGATTCTTTCATTGAATGTCTTAACATTTTTAAAATATAGATTTTGAGCAAGCAATATATTTACATGGTTCAAAATAAAGTATTTGAGAGGACACGCAATGAAGTCTCCCTCCTGACCCCATCCCCCAACCACTCAACTCCTCTAGCCACAGGCTCCCGAGGGAATCAGTTCATTATAAATCTTCCTAGAGATAGTTCATACACTTAAACATTTTAAATGGTTTTCAGCATACTATAGTTTTTAAAGCCTAACGCTATAACTTTCAAACCACTGACAGTATATTTTATATAAAACTGATTCAGAATCACCATTGTACCTTCCGAAAGAGGGTTCCAGAATAAAAGAGTGTTGCCGTGTAACTTGCCCTTCTGTGAAACAGTGCCGCAGTCATGAGCTCCATTATACTTGACTCTGACACCCCGTGTCGGGCTCTTGCTGCTAGAGGGGGAAGCAGGAGACGCGCTGGTGCCCCTGCTGAATACACTTGAGCTGGTGGCTGAACAAGAGGGGCTGCCATGATCTTGACCTTTGCAGGTCCAGAAACATCCTTTTATGTCACCAGGTGTTGCGCCAGCTCCCTGGGATTCTCAGAGAAAACTTACAAATGCCCATTTTAAATAACACTGAAAAGGGCCCAGTGGCCCTGTGAGCTGCTGAGTCCTGTCCCTCCTCCAGGTGAGTCTGCCTGAGGAACCAAATCACTACCTAGAAGGTCAGGTGGTAAAAACAGGGTCAGAGTCTGAGGCATTGCTGGGGGGTATTGTTGGCTTGGCTCACTGAGCTACTCACCACTTCTGGTGAGCAAACTATGAATTGTGTAACTATTTTTTTTCTTGAGTCCTTATTACTTATGCTTATGGTATGCAAACATTTCACCCTTGTTACTGCATTCAGTTCACACAGTGCTCTGAGGTGAGCCCAATCCCTGTGTTCCGCATGCAGACACTGAGGCTAAGAATGGTTCAATAGCTAGCCCAAGGTCACAGGAAACTCCTCGACTAGTCCTCTCTACTCTCTCTTTATGATCTTTGGGCAAACCCTCATTTTACATATTCACTCCTCACACAGGCTACAGGAACTTGGGGCCCCAGTTCTTTTTAACACACCTCAGTCCCGGTGTCACCCCCAGGTTCTCCAGCAACCATTCACTCATGCCCCCGCATGACTGGTCCTTTGGATGCTGGGGATCCAAGTGTGGGGGGCTCCTACCTGGAGTCCTTGTCTGTGGCAAGAACAGACCTATAAACTAGCGTTTACAATGCAGGATGCTCTTGTAGAGACAAAGTGTACCAAACATTACCCGAGGGCCTCAGGAAGTGGCTATAATAACTACCATTTATTGAGCACTTACCACATGCCAGGAACTGCTCTAATTTTTTTTAATACTTACTTAATCATCTCCACAATCCCCCAAGGGAAGGACTATTATTATGCCATCTTACTGATGAGAAAACAGTCACAGAGAGATTATGTAACTGGCCCCCCAAAATGGCACACAGTGTAAGCTGAGCATTTCCATTGGGCGTTTTCCCTAGTTCATCCAGAGGGCAGCATATCTGAGCTCTGTGGCACCTTGCCATGACTCGAAGAGCTAACTGTGCTGTGATAGCTAATGTTTGATAATGCGGTTGCCGGGGTACTTTCTGCAAAGACAGAGAGTATGAAGGTATACAAGGAAGCTGCTTTGATTTCTAACAGTGTGGTCAGCGCACCCTTGGAGAGAGATCGGGGGAGGAGAGTTGACTTGACTAACCGAAGTCATTTGCAGCACTGACAACCCCTTCCATTCAGGCTGTGGTGCTGTCATGCCTGGGTTAAGTTCTCACTCCCTGTGCTGGACGCCTAGCCTTCTGTGGAGGAAAGCTCTGTTTCGCCCTCTGCCAAAGGCTCTCCCCCAGTTGGTCAGTCAGTTTGCTCTTCAATGTGTGACATTGGTCACAGGGGGAACTAGCATGGATGAGTCACCTTGACCTATCACTGCCCTAGAAAAATAACCCAGAGCAGGACTTACTGGCTCTGATTTCCTGGTGTCATTTACCCACATAGCAGCAGCATTTCACTGATTCTAAGTGAACCCCCTCCTCCAGAGAGGGGAATTCACAGAAAAGTGAAAGTGTGCTGATAAACGAGAATCCACGTTTCACGTGGGTGGGGCCTGTGGGGAAAGAGGACTTAGGAGGCATTTCAGAAACAGGTTGGTCTGGAATGGAGTGTGGACTGGGAAGACAAGACAGAAATGGCCTATCCTAGGAAAAGGATGGAGACCTGCCCTCAGAGAAGAACCAAGGGCAGGAGCTGGCGTGGGGGTGGGGGGACCGGGAGCCAGGGGAGTGGCTGCATTGTGGGGCGACGCCCACTCTCATTTGCCTGCTCTGAGAACTGGCCCCTTTTCACAAGGATAGACTCTTTCCCTGCCCCGTCTAACCTGCGTGACCCTGGGCCATTCTTTCTTCGCCATAGCTGATAGGTCCACAGGACTCTCTGACCTCAGTGGTGCCAATCAGATTGGTCTCTGAGGCATTTGGAAGTGTGAGGTGAGAAGAACAGGTAATCGGGGATGTATGCTACTGAGTGAGGACAGCAGCCTGGAATGTTGCTGATGCGGATGTCTGAGTCTGCCCTGGGCCCAGCCCTCCCTCAGGCTGGTTGTTCAGATTTTCCTGGGCTTCCTTGTTTATTTATTTATTTACGTACTTACCTGCCTGCCTGTTTAAGTTGGCTAGGGTTGACTTCTGTGAGCTGGGATCAGAAAAGCCTCATACAAGATTGACAGAAAGCTGGGAAACACCTCTTCAAGCTTCAGGGCTACCCTCCCAATTCTGACGGAAGGAAGCCAATTTCTTCCAAGTAAGATTGACAGGTTAATTAGCTGAAAATTAAGGCTCCATTGAAGTCTGAGACTACTTGGGAAAGTGATCTCTCTCTCTTTCTCTCTGCCCTGCCCTTCTCTCCCAGATTACCTAAATTACATCTCAGGGAATAAGATTAAGGTGCAGCTGTGACTGACTCCAGCCAGAGGTGGCTGAGGAGCCTGCCCCCTGATGATGGCTAAGATTTCTAGAACATAGGAGTGGCTGCTAAGCAGACTTACTGCATCGGGATAGCTACAGAATTTCTGTGACCCAGGAACATGTATTTTAAACATGCTGTCTCACCTATTTTATGTTATGTTTTAGATTATATATAAACATAATTTAGGTTATATATATAATTTAGATTATATCTATAATTTAGGTTATATATAATTTAGATTATACATATAATTTAAATTATATATATACATGTATATACATATACATATATATGTATATCAGTTATCTTAGGTAATTCTAGTTGTTTTGAAACACTGACTAATTATTGGCTTACTATGCACCGGTGTCCTAGGGCTACTGAAACAAATACCACAGATTAGGTGACAGGAGATGACACGTGTACTCTCTCATTGTTCTGAAGGCTAGAACTCTACATTCCAGGTGCCGCCACACCCATGTCTCCTCAGAGGCTCAAAGGAAGAATCGTTCCTTGCTTCTCCTAGTTTCTGGTTGTTGCCAGCAATCTGGCATTTCCTGGCTCGCAGATGCCCCACTCCGGTCTCTGCCTCCACTGTCACATGGCCTTCTCTCCCACGTGTCTGCGTCCCTATCCCCCCTTTCTTATAAAGACACCAGCTATTGCATTAGGACCCACCCTAGTGGAATATGACTAACTGTAACTCAATTACATCTGTAAAGACCCTGTTTTCAAATTTGGTCACATTCACACGGAGCAGCGGGTAGGAAGTCAGCATGTATTTTTGAGGGACACAGTTCAATCCACACTTCCCATTGGGGATTTATGTTGTGTATAATTTTTCCAAATGATAATACTACAACAAACATTCTTTCATATACATCTTTGGTGTCACCCTCTGTGGTTATTTGTCTCTGATATGTTACTGGAAGTGAGTCATGGGTCAGATGGAGTATCAATTAGAGTCCAATCAGGAAAACAAACAATACTCTTAAGTTTTTATAACAATGAGGAATTCATGCAAAAAAATGGATTACATGGGTTCTAGAAGAGGCTGAGGAGCCAACAGGGGTGATGAGGTTGCCCAGAGTTTTGAGGCAAAGTCACAACCACCCTTGCAGGCATGTGATGGGATCCAGAACAACGGCAGGCCTGTTGGGCAGGAAGTGAATCCCCAGCAGCGGCTTTCAGATGTGCCACTCAAGGGCCGGTGGGGGACCTGCCTTCTGCTTCCCTCACCTCCCGCCCCCCCCCCCCCCCCCCCCTCCGCCGGCTCTCACCAGTACCTCTGAAGCCAGGTGACCAGGGAGTCTGAAACAAGCGCCCCACAGGGACCAGCCCTCTTTCCTTCAGAGCAGACCGGGGGCAGCGGAGGAGGTAGCCTGAGGGCAAATGGACCTGGACTGGCACAGGTGTGCAGAAGTTCAAGGTCTTGCTACATTGCCCAGTGCTTTCCAGAAAGTGTCTACCAACACTCACAATAATAAGTAATGCCTAGGCCAGTATTGATGATCTAAATGTAATAAATAACACTTTCAGTTGTAATATTCAACGTTTCAAGTAACAGTGTCTGATTTCAAAGGCAATACATATCATTTGGAAAGCAGACAAGCAAACAGAAAATTATTAAAATGCCCTCTAACTTTATCGCTCGGCGACAGCCACTGTTGACACACGCCTCACACTCACCAGCGAGCGCTCAGGACCTGAGGGCTGTCACGGATGGGTCGCCCTATCTCACGTAAAGTGGGAGTTGCTTTGACCAGAGCGTCCATTTTCTTTCTGAACACTGAAGCTTCTCTTTGGCATTTGTTCTCAGAATATACAGCAGATGCAGCTCAAAACCCCAGAGAGGAATCCCACAGGCTCTGCCCTCAGATTCCCTGGCTTAGTGACTCAGCCTGCTGGGTGGCAAGCGTTTGGAAGGCCTTTCCTCCTCAGTTTCATATCCCCAAGTGCCACCCAGTGCAAGGCTCCCAGTAGCTGTCCCCTGTGTCTGTGTGTGTTTAACAATGAGAGAGTGAGTGCACATGCATCGTCTTTGAAATGAACCACGCCAGCATAGACAGTATTACATAAACTCCAAAGTAAGATGGGGAATCATTTTCTCACAGAATAACACAAAGTTACCACCCCTGGCAGTGTTCTCAGAAACAGGAGACTTGCCTCAGGCCCTGAAATACTGGAGTTTACCCTTCCTCAGGCAAGGCAGCTTCCTAGGTCTGTGTCTAATCTGATTTAAAGTAAAGTAACACAGGAACACATCCAGGTTTCAGACCAAAAGACAGCCTTGCAGCAAGTAAATAAAAGCCTACAGGACCTGCAGAAAGGAAGCATCTTGCTCACATTGCAGACAGCTGAAACTGAGTCAGTGCTCGTCCCTGGCACCCAGCCCTAGGCTCACAGTCTCAGGGGCTCAGGGAAATCGAAGGCAGAGGCTGCCTTCCCACCACTGGATGTGGCTTTGCATTTCCTTTCCCCATGTAACTAAAGTGATGACAGAAAGGTCCCATAAGCACCACCATAACGGATAGGAGGCATTTTGCAACTTGGTTGAACCTTTGAAATAATTTCCAGACACTTGTTTTCCAAAAGAGACAGGCAGAATCCACTGTCATGTTGGATGTCATGCCTCTTCCTACGTACTCAGGAAAGATATTACCACTTTATAACATGCACTAGTTGTATCAGACTGCTACTGCTTCAACAATACATTCTGGCCCCAACATCCTACTTGGGAGGGTCAGCATCAGTCTAATACCTGTCATTTTCCATGTTTTCCTTTTCCTTTGCCTTGTACCTGGACAATGGCTCCTCCTAGATGTTCTCCAAAGCATGCTTGTGCATGTATGAGCTCATGCATGTTTGTGTGCAGAGTGGGTATGGATGTGTGAGCATGTGTGTTTGTGTGTGTGTGTGCAGGGTCTCAGTTCGCTGTGGTCACTCACCATCACTGGCCTTCTGCGGCACACCATAGTTGTTGGGGGCTGCCCTGTTTGTCCCTGAGGCCACTCTGGACAGGCTCCTGCAGGTCTCCACCTCCCCTGGGGGTCAGGATATGTGGGCCCAGCTCTGCTCCGAAGGCCAGCAGAGGCATTTGGGGCCTGGTCTCTGCAGGCATCCAGTCCTGCAGGTTGGACCTTGTGCCACAAGGAGCTCATGAGTCCTGGTCTCTCCTAGTATCCTGGAAACCAGCAACACCAGTGAGAAACAGTCTCCTCCTTTACCTTCGAAACACAAAAGCTTTTCTCCATGCAGGGTCATCTCAGGCCTTTGAAAATAAGGTCTCTTTGCAGCTGTCTTCCCAGGGTCTGCGGCTTTCCTTCTGTGTGTCTGTGTGTGCTTGCAAGCGCACACGTGGAACATCACGGAGCCATGTAAAACCACGGGTAACTCCCCCTTGACAATGAGAATAAAGGCCCAACTGCCTAGCCTTTATTTGTGGGCCGGGAGGGTAAAATCCCCTTTGTTTCTTTCCAAAAGTCTAGAGTAAAGAGGGGGAAAAAAACAAACAAAAAGGCAATAATTAACATTACAATAACTCATCTTATTACATATTAATTCATTGCAGACTCAAAATCAGGTCACATCTGGATTTTAAAGCTGAAATAAATGTGAATCAAGGAAAACAGTGGAGATGGGAAGGGGATGTTTATGCTAATAGAAGCGACATTCACAAGGGTAGGAGGCAGGGCCTATTGCAAATCTAAATGCTCAAACATCTGTGCTCTTCGATTCTAAAAAGTTGAATGATTCGTGGAGACACCGACTCCCCTTCCAAGTTAGAAATCCGTTTCCCGACACCCTGTGCGAACGCCCACTTAGTCTGAGACCACAGTGCACGTGTGGCAGGAAGAGGCTGCTTCTTCTGCAGGTTGCTCATTCCATTCCTGGTCAGTTCTAACAGGGTTTGAAGTTCTTCCTTACCTTACAGACATTCTACAGTCCACGGTTTAGCCTTAGTTTTGCTTTTTAGAAGTAATGGAGCATCAGAGTATTCAAGCATTTAAAGCCAGTTAGTACACTCACCCACCTAGCTCCCTGAATTCCCCGGTTTCCACAGCCAGTACTGCTTACTCCTCGCTGCAGGCCAGTCAGGGACCCAGGTGAAACGGCCCTTGAATTCAAACCTCTGTGCTCCCGCATCAAGCAAGGTGATGGTCGGTTTTACTTCACCAGAACACCCGAGTTCTAATGACTCATGATACGAGCAATGTTGGTGAACACATGTGCCAGTCACCTTTCTAAATACTTCGAGTGTGTGTGTGTGAGAGAGAGAGTTAGCTCTCAAAACTACCTTATGAGGTAGGTATTATCTTTATCCTCATTTTATAGACAAGGACATTGAGAGCACACAGCTAGTTACTGGCAGAGCTGGGATTTAAACCCAGGAATTCTGTCTTTCAAGTCCATGGACTTAATCACTAAGCCAGTGGTTCTTCGAGTTGAGCATGAGTTAGAATCACAGGGGCTTTTCAAACACAGATTGCTGGGTGTTTCTAATTTCAGTTGATTTGGGCCCGAGAATTTGCATTTCTAACTAGTTCTTCGGTGCTGCTTGTGCTGCTGGTCTGAGAGACACATTTTTAGAAGTATTGGTTGGTGCTACCCGAACCTTTCTTTTGATCCCCATTTTTGAGTTTCTTGCTTCGTTACCTGCCTGGTACCCCAACTCCACAGGAAATGGAAAGCTCCAAGGACCAGAAATAACTGGGTCCCCACTCTCTACTCTCAGATGCCAAGACGCTACTTGTTTTCCTGGCCCTCTGCAAGGATGTCATCTGCAAGATGTTCCTGTTCTCCACCTACCTTCCAGATGCTAAAGACGTCCCCAGTCACGTGGTAGGTTTATCTGCTCTGTGGATTCTACCCTGTCCTCTCCGATTATTGAGCAAGCTGTGGCTATGATAGCTGTCATTTCTGAAGTCTTCTCTGACCTGGGACAATCAGGTTAGGTCATACGTTCTCAGGTGACATGGTCATCAAACCTTTCACTGTTCAGATGACCCCTTCTAGCCATTCTGTAAGGTGTCCATGCCCACCCTAGTGTATGGAGCTCAGGACTAGATGCAGTGCTATGTGGGATCTGACCACAGTACATTGGAACGTGGTCAGATCCCAGTCTTTTATATTCTATTCATACTGCTTATAATTGCTTTTACTTCTTTGGCACATATTGACTTTGGTCCCAAGACTGCCAAACATTTTTTCAAATAAACTGTTTTCAAACCACCAATATCTTTCTTCATTTTATGTTTATGTAATTTTTTTTAACTTTGACACAGGGCTTTATAGTTATTCTGGTTAACTTTCATCTGGTTTGCTTTTATATTGTTTCTGCCAAAGGATTATTGTTTTGTAATAAGTTTCTTTATTGTTTTTTCTTAATTATAAAATGTCTTTTTCTATTCATTATAAAGTGAATAACTTGTTTATTACCAAAAATGTCATAAAATATAAACTAAAAGAAGAACACTAAAAACAACCAGACTTCACATTAAGTCGGCTATTTGTAGAGTCCCAAGCTGAATATTATATTATCTTACCTCTTTTCAGAAATAGTCATTTGTCCATTTTCAATTTTCAGGTGCATTTTCCACTCTTTTCATCTTCCCCAAATTACTGGCAGTGACCCTACACCTAATTAGGTTGGTTTTCAGAGCCGTGGGGCAGCATCCACCCAGGCCTGAAGGGTGAAGTCTCTGATGGAGGCTTCCTGTCCTCCCACTCCCTTGGCTCCTGCCTTGGACTTCAGTCACCTCCTAACCATGTTTATGCCACACTTCCAGGTTTGCAGATCTCTCACTTTCATAAAGAAGATGAAGCAAAATAAAAGTTGAGAAGAAGTTCTATTTCCCTCCTGTCATCCATTAGCCTTAGAACATCGGCTGCAGTACACCATCCTGCCCATTTTTGTGATGTGCATATCTACCAAAGGACCATTGTGATGCCTCAACACTTTTTCATAAGCTACGGCTTATGTTTTTCTTGGCTCCAGTTTACCAGCTGTGATTTGTACCCTTACACAGTCTTCCTTTTTCCCCTTAGTAATTCACTGTTCTCTGATCGTGATGTGTGTGTGTGGTCTTTTATAATCTGATTTCATTGGTGGCCCACTAGTCAATCATTTCTTCTTTACATTCCTCTCTCTTTTCCTTCACACCAAGATCATTAAAAGTTTTTTCTTTTTAATTGAACGTATTGGGCTGACATTGGTAATAAAATTATACAGGTTTCAGGTGTACAATCCTATAATACATTATCTGTATATTGTGTTGTGTGTCCACCGCCCCAAGTCAAATCTCCTTCCATCACCATTTATCCCCCCTCTACCCTGTTTACTTTCTCTTCACCCTTCCTCCTTCTGGTAATCACCATGGGGTTGTCTGTGTCTACTAGGGTGTTTGTGTGTGTGTGTGTGCGTGCTTAATTCTTTTACCCAAGATCATTTTAAAAAATTATATTTTCAGATTTATTTTTTTAAAGTCACTTCTCCCTTTATTGACTCTAGCTATATCAACATACCTATCTTTCCTTTGAGTTTTTGAAATCTCAGATAGATGCCTCACTGTGCCCTCTGCTTTTCTTTGGGCTATGACAAGGATGACATGAAGTGTTATATTCAATAAATAGTGTGTGAATGTTATATTCAATACGGTTATAAAGTTAGTAGCAGAAAGAACAGACTGTGGCTAAGTTAAACAAACATGGAATTTGTTGGGTGCGTTATCAGGAAGCTCACAGACTAATAAGAAGATTCAGAACCAGGCTCTGAAACTGTCGGAACCAGGTTGGCTCCAGGAGTTCACTCAGCAGGAATTAGTCTGTCTTTGAGTAATTTATTTTAGATTAAAAGTCCTAGAAAAGACAGTGTGTCTAATTGGCCTAGCTAAATCCAGCACCTGTCCCTTGGCTGGGACATGGCAGGGAGTCCTGGTTGGCCTGTGGGGAGGTAATCTCTCCAGAGGGAAGTAGGGCATAGTCACCTGCAGCAGGATGAATGCATGACAGAATGCTGAAGAACAAATGCCCTCTAGGTACTGTCTCCCAACCACACTTCTTCTTTACCAATAAGTTCTACCTCTTTTTCTCAGAATTAAGCATTGGCAGTTGTTGCCTTTATTGATCCATTTGCTTCTAATAAAAGATGTTGTTAGCAACAGGAATTAGAAATTTATGAGATGCTCTGTTATGAGGAAGATGAGACTTCCTGCAGGTACCTGAAGAGTGGAAGTCCCAGCAATACAGGTAATCTCTGTGCCGATTTTAATAATACCTCTGAGATTCTATTCCTGTTGTGGTCCCAAATCTTTCATAAAGATGTATCAACAAACATTTACCTCATATTAAAATACTGAATTACTTTAACAATCCTATTTTAGGTTTGTTATATAAACATTGAAAATCATAAATATTTGTTCAGATCCCATGATTTCTTCCTGAAAATTATTAATTGCTCCCTAATAACGTTAATAACCCTTTCTATATGGGTACCGACTGTGTACTTCCTGATACTCTTTCATCTTTCTTTCATACCTGGTGACCTTCATAAGATTCGATGTTTTGGTTTATCTTAGAATGTTTCTCCCGGCACACAGTTTCAGGGATGTCATTCACTCTTATCCTATTCAGTATGTTCCTTCAGAACGTCTGCCAGGAGCCCCTGCCAGTCATGGAG
The DNA here is from genome assembly GCF_004126475.2 of Phyllostomus discolor. Lineage (NCBI taxonomy): Eukaryota > Metazoa > Chordata > Mammalia > Chiroptera > Phyllostomidae > Phyllostomus > Phyllostomus discolor. Next base: position 43,688,890 of record NC_040905.2, read on the forward strand.
CTAGCGGCTCGTTCCTCACGGCCATCTTCCTTTGAAGACAGAATCTTCAACAAGGAAGCATTTTAAAAACTGCTGTGATACCTAGTTCTTTCATGTTCTATCTAAAATAAGATATATGTAAGCTCCTTCTGATTTTACCGTGACATACTTTATAACTGGAAGTTTGTACTTCTTAATCTCCATCCCTTTGCTTCCATTTCCCCAACAGCCTCCGCTTTAGCAAACAGCAGCTTGTTCTTTGTACCTATGAATTTTTTTTTCTGGTTGCAGCTACTATGGAAAACAGTACAAAGTTTCCTCAAAAACATTAAACATAGAACTACCATATGACCCAACAACTCCATTTCTGGGTATCCAAAGAAATCTAAACACTAACTTGAAAAGATAAATAGACCCCTATGTTCACTGCAGCATTATTTACAAAAGCCAAGACATGGAAGCAGAATAAGTGTCCATTGAAACACGAGTGGATAAAGAAGTCATGGTACGTATATGCAGTGGATCATGAATCCCATAAAAAGAGTGAAATCAAGCAGGGATGGACCTAGAGGGTGTAATGCTAAGTGCAATAGGTTGAACAAAGAAAGACAAATACTATATGATATCACTTATATGTGGAATCTAAAAAAGCCCCTTTAAATGCAAAAACATTTTAATCTGGAAATCCATAATTTTGCCATGACTCAGTTGTCTTATTCTTGAGCGTTTTCACTTATTTGATAAAAAATGCACATGTTATTTCTGTGCATCTAGTATTTCAGTGGCTTTCAAACTATTTTGACCATCACCAGCAGCAAGGAAAACATTTACATTGCTATCTATCTATCTATCATCACCCAAAGCACTAAGCCTTATTATGCATAATATTCTCAGATAGTTTTTATTTTAGTCTATTCTATTTTTAAAAATGCAGGTCTCAACCCCTTGATTTTATGAGCCATTAATGGGTTGCTACCTGTAGTTTGAAAAACACTGCTCTCTATGCCACCCCACAGGCCTGGGGTAAAATTTAGGTGTTTGCATTGTGTAGTAAAAATCTTAAAAGCCTTTGCTGTCTGCTTACTAAAATGTTCTCTTAAAAGTTAAAAGATATCCTTGCTAATGTACTGGGAGCAACATAAATCTGAGACTGTCTCAGAAGTTGGCAATAACGTGTTATGATTTGGTACTGGGAATGGGAGTATCAGTAAGTGCACCTGGCTCTGTCATTCTGCTTGACTGTCTGTCACAGTTGGAGAGGTACTTCCCTCCAGATGCCTCTCCTGCAGCTCCATGAAGAGAATGCAAATGCCCGTCAGCCCTGGTCAAGAATCTGTCTCCCTGTAGCCTATTAGGTTACATGGCAGAGAGTGGCATGTGTCTCTGTCACTCAGAAGAGTGACCTGTTGTGTGGGGAGACCAGGGGACTGGAGTAAACTCGAAGGCAAGGAAACGGGTGCAGGTGTGGAGAAATGTGCCCTAGTCTTATGCCCTCACCCTCAGAGCAGCGCTAACGACCCCATGTTTGTGCTCAGGTTGGCTCAGGAGAATGCAGAGTGACATCAACATGATTTGTCAGTCACCCATGTGTCAGGCCCTGCTCCAGGCACATCCCCTTGTGGTCACTGTAGTCAGCGTAATAAGAACTAATGTATATGGAGGGCTTATTTTGTTTTAAGCCTCACAATCCTATGAAGCAAATGCTAGTGATTCCCAATTTTGCAGATGAGAAAACAAGCTTAAAGAGGGAGAATAATTTCTTCCAGGTTATGTTGCTGGTATAAAATGGAGGAATGACCAGAGCCCAGGTCTGTCCGAGCCCAGAGCCTGTGCTTGTCACTGCCACCCTGTACCATCTCTATGTGACAGATAGGAAACTGGCTCAGAAAGGTCAGGTGGTCAGTCCAAGGTCACACAGCTGACAGGTGGCAGAGCCGGGATTCGCCTGGAGTCTGTTTGGACACCGTGTTCTTTCACTAGAACTGCTCAGCACTCCTGCATCCTAAGCCCACAGAGGCCTGGAGTAATGTAAGGGGAGATGTGGTTCTTCCAGGAAGGCCAGCCCCTACGGTTGGGTGAAACACCCCCAGGGCTGCTGTTGAGGAACTCTCTGTTGATTCTCCACAAGCTGGCCAGGGGTGAAGGATGAGGGGGTGGGTCTCATAAACCATCCTACGTCTTTAGACAGATAACAGTGTAAGCTTGGGGACATTTCGGAGTTCTCTAAAGATCTGAACCACAAAGATGTGAGGACTTAAAAATTTTTTCAGTTCGACACAAAGACTTAACTCTTAAATTTCCTTCTTAACCCATGTACCTTATGAGAGGCCAAAATCGGTGTTAACTTTGTTGCTTAGATAAATAGAAACAAGCAGAGAAGGGCAGGAACCATGCTGCATAGTTCTTAGAATACTTAGCACCCTGGTTCTCCTCCACTGTACCATGTAAAGCTCCAGGAAAGGGATTTCTAGCACCAGGGAAGACATTTAAAATTTAGTTGAAGAGGAAGCTGTCTAGATTAGCAACCTCTACCAATGCCACTGCAGTCATTTAAGGAATAGTGTTAATAGTTGTTAATATTATACGTACTTATTTTGCATGAGCAGAATGCTATCATCATTGCCTCAGTAGGAGTGTGATTATTCTGCTTATAATTTGGGAACTTTCTGTATTACTTACACACTGTTACTTATTAAGCTACTCGTCTGAATGGCCTTTTCATATAATGGCCCCCAGGGCCTCTCAGGACAGTGCCTGTGTCTGCGGCGCTCATCCCAGCATCTGCACGGCCTCGAGGCCCGGTGTCAGTCACGCGGCAGGTGCTCAGTCAACAGTCATTGCATGTATGAGTAAAGATTTTGGTCTCCTTTCCTTTTTAATTTTAAATGGGAAAATAGTGGCTGGAAAATGTTTACTACAGGAGAATTTTTAGCTGTAAGAGTGTCAAGGTTTTGATGAACAAACCCTGTTCTATAGTTTTGAGGCTAAGTATAGGTTTTGATCATTAAATGATTCATATTAGTACTAAACTGGCCATATTAGTTTTGTTTCTCTCTAAACAAACAAACAAACAAACAAACAAACAAAGTCTCATGGAGGTTTGGGTTGTTCACATTTTTTAAGTTTTTACTGTTTAAAATATCTAGGCTTGGACGAGGGATAGACAGTCCCCAGCGATTTGAGTCCTGATTGGATACAAGTTCTTCCGCACTCACGTCACCGCCCCCTGTGTGGGAGAGGCGGTTCTCCCCTCCCAGGGACAGACAAGTCCCAGGAAAGACCAACCCCAGTCTTTTTTTTGGTACAAGTTTTACAAGGGCCAGCCAAGGGTATAGCCAGCTTGCTATAGCTAGTAGGTCACCTGGCAACTTGGGGTCAAGGGAAAACAGGATCACCCCCACAATGGACTGGTAAAATGGAATAAAACAACGGATACATACTTCTTTTAAAAAATGAAGTTGAGTCCTTATCTTTTGAAGGTACAAGACAATGTGAATTAAACCCAGATAAATCACTGAGACATTCAATTGCTCTTTGTAAGGAGGAAGTTCCAATCCATCTTTTATTTTTCTATTTTTCTATTCATGAGAAAAAAAAGATTATAAAACTAGGTAAGGATCTCAGCATTAATAGCTGAACAGATTGAAGAAATTTAAAAATTATAATCAAGAGATACTACTTAACACCCATTAGGATGGCTATTATCCAAAAAATGGAAAATTGCGAGTGTTGGAGAGAATGGGAGAAACTGGAGCCTTTGTGCACTGTGGGTGGGAGCGTGAACTGGTGCTTCTGATGTGGAGAACAGGTTGGCAGTTCCTCAAAATTTAAACAAAGAGTTACCATTTGACCCAGCAATGCACTTTCAGGGATATACCCACAAGAATTAAATCAGGACTCAGACAGCGACTTCTACACTAATGTTTACAGCAGCATCACTCTGTAAACATTAGCTAAGAGGTAGGAACAACCCAAATATTCCTTATAAGGCAGATGAAAGGATAAATGAAGTGTGGCGACGTAGACGATATATATATAGATAGATATAGATATAGATGATGGAATATTTTTCAGTCTTTAAAAAGAATACAGTTTTGATACTTGCTACAACATGGATGAACCTTGAAAACATAAAGCTGAGTAAAATAAGCTAGACACAGAGAACAGATACTGTGATTCTATTTAGATTAAGTTATCTAGAGCTGTCAAATTCATAGAGCCAGAAAGTCGAATGTAGGCTACCAGGGACTAGGGGGTGGGGAGAGTAGGGAGTTTTGCTTAGTGGGTACAGAGTTTCTGTTTGGGATGGTGGAAATTTTCTGGAGTGGCGGTGGTCATACAACATTATGAATGTATTTAATGCCATTGAATTTCACACTTCAAGATAGTTCAAATGGTCATTTATGCTATGTATATTTTACACAATAAAAAGAACATATTATAAAACCTGAGAATGCATTAAGTACATTCACAGTGTTGCACAAACACCACCGCCAGCTGCCGCCCCCGCCCCCAGGACAGGTGCCCTGCAGCACAGTCAGGGGCATGGTTCTGCTGCTGTTCCCTGGCCGCTCAGCTGGCCTGAAACAGCTCTCCTTCCCCAGGAACTGGGGAAGACGGGAGCTGCCACATGGAATATCCACTTGGAAATCCACTGTCATCGCTCTTCCATGACACGGGCCTCAAGGAGGGACTTTCCTCACCAGCTGCCCCACTCAGCTCCTCCTTACTGAGCAGGAGCTTGGGGTGAGGAACTGCCCGAGTGCCTGGCCAACCACCTCCCCCACAAAGAGAGGTCTTCTGCAGGAAGCTGGGGAGATGGGGGCTGCCACTGGGCAGTCACGCCCACTGCTGTGACCTTCCACACCATGGGTCTGGGCGTGTGGGATGGATGCTGCCGTGCCTTCCATCACTCCTACTGGTTTTCTGTCCATGTCACTGAATAAATATTTCTTAAATGGCTGTCAGCCCTTTGGTCACACTCCAGAGATTTCAGATGATTGCCTTTCCTAGTTTTGACCAGTTTCATAGCTGTCTTTCTGGGGGTGAGGTTTCCCTGGGATCTTCACCCTACCTTTCCGGAAGCCCCTCCTTCTCTGTAGAGTTTTAATTGACTGTAATGGAAAGATGCATATTTTTTACAGCAGCGTTTTGTACAGGTCCTCGTGAAGGATCTTCCTGGTAAGTTCATGTGTCAATCTTACACCCCTCTCCTAGTCTCCCAAGGCTATATCCGATCTGTCTACAAACTTGCTGGAGATGCCATATTGGTGGCCAAGCCCTGGGCTCAGAGAGCGACTAATCTGAACAAGATGAAGCATTTAATTACATAAACCTGAGATCAAAAGTAAAGTGTCCCTCAGGAAGGTAAGGAGATTAGCAGTAAGGAGAACACAGAGCTTTAGCAAAGGCGAGCTCTTTGAAATCCACAAAAATCACCTGTGTCTGCTTAGTGTGACTTCTGAAGGGATTGGCCCCTGTTGGCAGAGCTCGCCTCTCAGAGATGCGTCATTATACTTGATGACTGTTTACTGAACGTCCCCTGGGATGCCAGCATTGTAATTATCTGTTTCTAAGGCTCTGCATCACCTTGCTTTGATTTTTTTTTCTTTTTCCTCCTGTAATGACTTTGCTATTACTGGGGTTTTGCATTTCTTTTCTTTTCCCTTGGTTTTCCAGGAGTGAGACTCAGTGCTCTATGTACAGTCTTGTACAACCACAGCTCAGGATTTTAAACATTTTTCTGACTTGGAGAAGCCGCCACACCAAGTGAAGCTGTTTTCTTCACTAGACTTGCAGCAGGTTGGAAGGGAAGTTGTCCTTCAATGATGACAAATAGCACAGTCTCCGCAAGTCACAAATGATTAATAGATTTTACCTCATCTACCCCCTCATCCTTCACAGGCTGGAGACCGGTTTCATTAATACTGCTTTCTAGAAGAAACAAAATTATTTGCCAACATCTTAATATGATGAATTGCTAAAATGAAAGAAGTATCCTGGTAATCCTTTTAGATGTCTCTTAATGTATCTCTCCATTTTCCTTCCAAAGACCACTTTAAGATCTGCCCTGTGAAAAAACTCACAATGCACATTTCGAACATCAGTATAAGGAATGATGCCAGAAGCTTTAGCAGCCCTCCTGCACATTGCCCGTGATCTCTAGCCTGTCCTTCCAAGCACCCTCCACCTCTCCCCCTCCCTGCCCACGTGCATTCTGAATAGCAAGGCTTTCTGGCTGGACTCCTTGTTTGGGTCAAGTTCAGAGAGAGTTCTTATGTTTCTTTCATCCTCTAATAAAGTTGCAGGGTGGAGGTCAGGGGAAACACATCTTACAGATGAAGGGCCAGTTGAATCTTTGATTCAAAGGCTGTGGCTCCATCACTTTCTCTTACATAGAAATTGTATTCATCCCACACTTCCTACCGCAAATCACTCTGGTATTTAGGGACAATGAAGCAGATACACAGGACTTTTCCCACATCACATCACAAACACAGACCCCCTCTCTGGGGAACCGAAGAGAAACTTTTGGGCTTCCACTTCCCCTCCATTTGTTTGAAGGATCAAGAGAACACAGTTCCATTTTCAACAAAAATTAAAAAGGAAAATCATGAAAAGAGCCAACCTCCTTTTTTTCTCTCTCTTAATATATTGTTGCATCCAGGGAAGAGGAAGCAGTGAGCGCCACTGATACTGGGTCCCCAGGGACCCTCTGAGAGTCACTCCCCAGCTATCAAATGAGCACGTCTTCCTCCACTTGTAGCGCAAGTTAGTAACGGGACTGGAAGTTACTTTTGGCTCAGCTCTGCTGTGTTAAAAAAGAAAAAAGAAAAAGAAATGACACAATGCTTCAGGGAACCGGCTGTGTTCGCACCTGGGTTTTCACAGAGAGGACAGTTTTTAGCTTTAAGGTTTTGGAGATTAGGAGAAAGGAGATGTGAAACATCATTAGCCATGTTCCTGCCAGCCCCCGTGGGCCTGCTGAGAACTGTGTGTTCCTTGAGGGCAGGGACGTGCTCTTTCCACATGTTTTGTTTTTGATTTCTTCTCAAGGTGCTGTCTGTAGTGCCAATGGGCCAATTCACTGTAGGACTTAAAGTATGACTACATCCATCTACTCTGCCTTGTTACAGAATAACATGTGTGTCGAATAAACATTCTCCAGAACACCAGACTGTCACCCTTTGAGAACTGAACAGTTTACAGTGAAAATGCACTTGGAGTGCATTTAGTTAACAAACATGGTGCACATTAACTAACAGTTCTTTGACCATGCAAGTTCATTATCATGAACATATATTAGTTTACTGGCTGGACCAGAGATGCTCTCTGTCTCTCAGGGATGAAAAGGATTCTGCAGACTCTCCTTATGGGCTTGGAGTTCCAGCCCCTCCCCATTGGTTCTTTGGTCTCTAACTCTGTGCTCCTTTGTTCCCACTTCTGCTCTTTCGTCCCAGGACCTGTGTCTGAGAAGCTTCACGGTCCTCTTCAATCTTGACTGTTGACTCCTTTACCAGTTGTAACCCAGAACAAAACTGAGAGAAGCCAAGATGGACTTAATTCTACATGCATTATGTACTTGGTAAATACGCTCTCTGACCACCAAGTAAAGAACATGAGTTTTATGATAGCTATACACATCTAAACCATCCTCTGTCGTATGAGGAGATGAACCTTACATTGTGATTTTATTTTGTACTTAGAAATATATGCATTTATCTGCTCATTAAAATTTGCCTCTGGTAGAAAAGTCAGGTGGACCCCCAAAACAGATTTTAAACCACCCATTTCTAGCTTCTTCTTCGCTACCACCTTAATCCAGGCCAATGTTATCTCTCACAGACTATTAAAATTGCCTCTGAATGGTCTCCCCGAATCATCCCGGCTTCCTTCCAACCCATCCTCCACACTACAGCCAGCATGAGCTTTAGAAAATGTCAGTCTCATCACATCACCCTCTGCTCGGTGGCTTTCCATGTCAGCCCCGCCTTGCATCGGTCTCTCTCCTGCTGTGTTCTGCTGGTCATGAGGAGGGGCAGGGCTGTCATTGTGCAATGGGTCAGGGAGGAGTCTGAGCAAACCCAGTAACCCACTTGGGTTTCCTTGGTACTTCTTCCCCGCCTTGTGCCTGTAAATGAACAGTATAGCAACCACATTCTGACAAGGGCACACGTCTGTCTGAGCTGCTGCAACAAAATACCAGAGACTGGGTGGCTCAGACAGCAAACACTTATATCTCACGGTCCTGGAGGTTGGGAAGTACAAGATCAGGGTTCCGGCAGGTCCGGAGTCTGGCGAGGCCTGCTTCCCAGTTTTCAGATGCCTGCCTCCTTACTGTGTCCTCACACAGCAGACAGAGAGAGAGTTCTGACCTCCCCTTTTACTCACAAGAACATGAATCCCATTATGAGGACCCCACCCTCACAACTTTATCTAAACCGAATTACCCCCCAAAGGCCTCACCTCTGAATACTCTTACACTAGGAGTTAGGGCCTCAACTCCTAATTTTGGGGGAACACAAACATTGAGTCCATAGCAATGTGATGATGACCAGGGCTCAGATCCTTTGGCCATGAGGACCTAGGTCACACCACCTGGCAAGATGAGAGGTATCTAGACAGGTAATGGAGAAAGGAGAAAATGAGTATCAGTTGTGTCTCTGAGGCTAATTGCCACAGCGGGGGCTGAAGTTTGTCCTGCTAACTCTGGTCTGCTAGGTTTTCCCTCCTGAAGAGAGGCCCCATAGACTCCTGGACGAGCTGCCCCAGGCCTGTGCATGAAGACACAGATGGAAATGAGACAAGGGCCAGACCGGGGCGGACACAGAGATGTCACCCAGTCTCTCTTTGAGGAAAGGCTTGCACTGACCCGTGAGGAGGGCAGTCAGCAGACAGCCCCAGCCACGGGCTCCTCCATAATCTGCCCCTGCTGAAGAGTCACACCTTTCTGAGCTTACACCCTTCTGGCGGGGATGCAAGGGCCTGGACACCTCTGCCCAATGCAGCACAGCTCTGGGGGGGTGGTCCTTGCATGGAACTGCCTGTCAGGGCCTGGTGGGGCCCACATCACAGCTTGGCTTCTCTCTTTGCTCAGTCTTCTTTTCTCACCCTTCTTTTAACTTGATGCCAACCCCAAATAAGCACCTTGCACTCAACATTTGTCTCAGCACAACTTCCAGAGACTTCAGCCCGCTATGGGTGAAATGCCTTGAAGGCAAAGGCGGAACTTACTAGCTAGATAATCTGAAGCAAGCTATTTCACTCTCTGGAACCTCCATTTCTGCATCAGTAACATGGAGATAATGATGTTTGCCTCTCAGAGTTGTGTGAGGCTTAAGAGAGCTCGAGTGCGTAAATCACCTGGCACAGTTGTCAGCATATAACAGTGTGTAACGTTTAAAAGGGGAGTGCCCACAGAAATGGACAGTTTCCCAAGCTGACACAGTTTTGTGAGTTCTTTGTTGGGGCAGGAGACCTGAGTTCTGTTTTCTGGCCGATTCATTGATGACAACTTCTTACACAGCATGGACTGTGAGCCAGCCATGTAAATGTCTCACATATATTAACTCACTTAACCCACACAATAACCTGGCGAGGAAGATGCTGTTCTTAGTGCCATTTTACAAGTGAGAAAACTGAGGCACTGAGAAGGTCATAAACTGGTCTCAGGTCCCAAAGGTTGGAAGTGGTAGAGCTGGGCTTCAAATTCAGGAACCTGGCACCAGAAGCAGTTCTCTTGCCTACTAGTGGAGACTGCCTCTTGGCTGAACTTTATTCTGTGAAGAACCTGATGCGGAGTAAGGCAACCCTGCCTCTGACTTCCCACTTCCCCATAACACCCCTCCAGACCTGAGTGTTTTGAATAGGAAGGATGGAGAGGATGAGGAAGATGTCACCTGCCTGCAGATGGGCTGGGGGTCATAATAATTTCTGAAACCTTGAGGAGGGAGAATCCAATGCTTGCATCCCCAGGTTGAGGCCCCAGCCAATGGGAGTCACCCGGCAGAGGGTGCAAGGGCAGGGGCAGGACTGAGACACTAACGATGGTAGCTTCTTTGCAAAATTTTGGGTATTGGCAAATAATTAACACAGCTTTTTCAACATATCTTTATTTGCTTAAATTAACAAAATATAGGTTACATGCTCTTTTCAGGTAAACTGCTTTTTCACTGAAGCAGAAAGCAATATTCACAACTTGGGTTGCTATACACTCAGAGTTTTAATTTTTAAATAGCAAGCCAGAACTCTGTACAAAATCAACACTTGGTGTAATGTTGTCCAAACATGTGAAGAATTTTAAATGTTAGCTCCATTACTTTTTGTTCCAGCAAAGCAGACAAAGATTATGATTCAAAACACGCTGTTAATATTTTATTAAATGCCTTCAGGGCTTAATAAATATAGTATGCACATTGGGGAAGCTACTTAAATAGAAATTCACCAGTTACCCTTGCAGGGTTATGAAAAGTCAGCCTCAGTCTCATGGCCAATGGGGAGTGAAATGTTTTTTAAAGAATAAAAGAATTGAACAGCAATACAAGGGGTGGTCATAGGCCTGAATTGAAAGGAGAAAGAAAAATATGTCACTTGGCTGGTTGGTTGGTTGGTTCAATGTGACAGTGGTCAAAAGCCTGAAAATCATGTGGTAGTAACCTATTTTCAGTGTCACAATGTGATTACTGTCATGCTGTCCTGGCCCTGGAGTGCTGGTAACCTTGGATGGCTTCATCCCTTAGTTCTCTGAGGATGGCCCCAAAGGCTCTCCCTCCAGTTTTCATGCAGGTTAATGAGCGCTTTAGGCAGGGTGGCCAACCCTTTCCTGAGCTCTGCATTTATGCATAGCTGTCCATATAACTTACTACCAAAACTGGGGCACTTTGGAGAGTTTAGGTGACACAACTGGCAATTACCCTGGGACAACAGGCATAAACTAGGGTTGTCCCAGGCAAACCAGGATGCTGCTCACTCAACAACATACAAAACCAACATTGTAACCCTGGTTCTCAGAAGGTTGCTGTATACTACCCATGGGGTTAGATCTAATTAAATATCTCATACCCAGAGTCAAGAGCTACAAACAGGCTTTAGAATGTACCCCATAACAACTTTTTATTACTTTTCCTAGACCTTTTTCTCCCTCCAAATGAAATTTTACTTAGAAGGCTAACATATCAAACAGATGACATTTGAGCCACTCAGTGACACGGGCATGAGGACTGAGAGTCTCTATTTCTCTCTTTGCAGCCCAGGAAGGGCCCTGGTAGGACCTTGGCTCCTCCATGGACAGCTTTCAAACCACTCTTAAGACCACACTCTTTCTGTCTCAACATTAACTTGTTCCTCAAATGTTCCCCCATGATCCATTTTGGTTGGAAAGGACGAGAGCTTGCTATTCCATATTTCCTGGCTCCTTTTCCAGCTAGACAGGCCCAGAACAAACTGGAAGTCTGCAACCCTTATGGTAGGTCCTCAACACATAACTGCTAAAAGAATGAATATGTTACAGGACCCTAAGAGCTGGGGACCTCACAGGTCACATGTTCAGCCTCCTGGGTGATTTCTTCAGGGCATTGATGAGCTATATTAGTAATGCATGGAAAGCAGGTTTTGGGCCCAGAGTTGGTTTTGTAATTGCAGAAACCACAATATTCCCTTCACCCTCCCTGTGCAGTGGCAATAGGAAACCCAAGCAGCTTTGGCACTTTGTGGTGGTGAAACTGAAGGAAGGAGCTTTAAGCACAGTGGCAGGAGAAATGCACCAGGAATTGACAAAGCAGCCGGGTGAATGATAAGAACTGGATGAGGCTAATGGGGAAGCACCTTGACCAAGAGAAGAAGTCAGCATCCAGCATTCAGAGGTGGGCCAGGTCTTCTGAAGAAATGTGCTGGGGACTTTGGGAGGAGAGGAAGCAAAATAATCAACAGTACCTAGCACTACAAAGAAGAGTTGAAGCTACCAACCTAGAGGCAGTTTTTACATAAACACAGACACAGTACCAGAGGGCTCCTGCTTACGGTCAGTCAGCCACACGTATGTGACATCCTGTCTGTACTGCTTAAGCTGGTGCTCATGCCCAAAGAAAGCCTACCTGCTGGGCTCCACCTACCCATTATAATCATCGTCACTGGCTGGAATCATGATTCAAGTGTCTGGGAAGAAATAATTGGTCACTATAGCTGGCTATGTATTTTAAAACATATTAAGTGACCATAAACCTCACAGGCATCATCTTGTAATACAGAAAGTGTGTGTCTATACTGTGCGCGCGTGTCCGCCTGTGGGGCTCTTACAGAACAGGTAACAAGCCTAAGCTAGCGGCAGGATTTCAAGGTCTCCTGCTCTCAATCTTAATGAGTCTGAAGCCAGACACAGAAACATTTATGGAGACCCTGGGTGGAGTTCTGTGAGACTAGCTTAGCCCAGTCAGGCTCTCTTAGCCCTGGCTGCACCGAAGAACCATGCGGCCATTTACAAACTAACCAATGCTGGGCTCCCCTCTAGACCAAGTCACTCAGAATCTCAGACAGTGGGGCCTCAGCTTAGGTATTTCTAAAGAGGCTCCCTGAGCTGATTCTAATGTGCAGGCACATGGAGAACAGCCCAGACTCTCTGCTGCTAGTGAGTAGCTGCTGGTTATTCTAATACTCCAAACAAGTCAGACCTGAGATTTCAGGAAGAAGTCCTCCCCCACTCCCCCAGCTCCAGCCCCAAGGAAAAGCCAGCTCTTCTGTGTGGGGCAGGAGGCCTCTGAGCCAGGTCTCCTGGGAGGAGCTCTGCTCAGGACACGAGGCTGAGCACCGTCGGGTCATCCGAAATGTGCTCTCAATGCCACACCTAGTGAAGGTAGCTGGAGCAGAGCAAGGCAGGCCTAGGCAGAAATCTAAGTGTGGCTGGGCTTTCCTTAGTCAAGATTATTTCTTTTCTGTTGAAATTTTATCTTATTTCTGCAGTGACCATGAAAGAACACCCTTTTTAATAACCTGCCCTCCTGTGTCATTTCTGGTATTTTGATTTTTTAATAAAGGCAATTTTTATATATACAATTACTCATATTTTCATCTATCTGGAAAAAATATTGTAACTTTCACACATTCAACTACAGTCATTAATAAGGTAACAGGTCAAGCACCATATTTTTGCAGCTTGAAAGAAATTTACCACGTGTTGTATATTAGTCAAGGAAAAATAGAATTTCTCAGTTCTGTCAGTATCAGCTTACAACTAGATATCCAGGAGAATATGTACAGCTTATTATCTTGGAGATGCCTAAAGTAACACTGAAGAAGGCGCTGCCTGTGTGTTAAAAATCAAGGGCCCGGAATGACCTGAGAGGCATTTACATCACTGAGGATGGTCCCTGCTCATTTAGTTTGAGCCATTTGTGAAGATGCGCGCCACCCGCCAGTTTGCAGCAAATGACAGTCATGCGCAAAGCTATATTTGAACGGCCTACTTCTCATTTCCCAAATGTACTTCTAAAACTGTCCACTTAGATACCTAAAAGCACTGCTTGTTTTTCCATTTTCCTCTCCAGTAATTCTTTTAAATTCTCATCTCTGTGTTTGAAGTACAAGTAATCAGAGAAGGAGGCGCCCCGCCGGGCGCTCTGCAGCGCCCTGAGACGGGGACACTCGTCTCTGAGGGGGCCATCTCTCTCCTGGCCGCCCTCCATCCCAAGACTGTCCTTGCTCTTCTCCTGGCGGTCTTCTCTCTGCACGTCCTCCTTCTCCTCCTCCTCCTTCTCCTCCTCCTCGCAGTCTTCCTGGAGCACCCTGGGCGCCGGCTGGGGCTTGGTGGAGAGATCCTGGGGCACGCAGAGCTGCCTGCTCTGGGGGGCCAGGCCCGGGCTGTCCCGCTCCACCTCATAGCAGTTGTCCTCATCTTCCTCTTCGTGGCAGGAGCTGCCCCGGGCGCTGTCCCCATCGGACAGGAACGCCCGGCGCTTCTGGGACAGGTCGAAGGGTTCCTCTTGCTCCAGGCTCCTCAGGACTCCTGCCGTCTGCGCATGGGCAAGTCTCCCCCTTCCAAAACCTGCGAGAGTAAAGGCAGCCGTCAGGCCCCAGGAAGAGCCTCTGAAAATGGGTGGTTGCACGGTTCTCAGGGACGTTTAGTGTAGTTTAATTTCGCATTTTAAAAATAGAGAAACTCCCAGAAAGGATGTGGCGATGGGTCCTGCCTCAGATGGAGTCTACACGAGTCTAACGCCTTTAAGATGAATTTGGCAACAAGCACCAAAAGCTTTAAATAAGCCTAGCTCTGACTTAGCAATTACACCACTGAGAATTTAAATTATGAAAATTGGCAGGTGCACAAAATCTGTGTATAAGGATGCTCATCACCACGATTTTTATAATGGAGCTATGACAGGTTTGTTTAAATAAATAATAGTACGTCCATAAAATGATAGTGTGTGGAAGATGTAGACACCTAATAATCATAAAAAAGGATTCTCTATATATTTTAAGCAAAAACATATTTATTCCATATATTTGTAGTGTAGACCCAACTCATTCATTCTCTCTTCTTTGTCTCTTTCAAAAAATGAAAGATGTAAGTCAAAAATCTCATAAACGAGGTGATTTTGACATTTTTTCCTTTTATTTCTAATGTATTTATTTTATTATTTTCAGTGAGCATGTATTTAAGCATAAGAAAAAATAAAACAATAATAGAGGCACTTTCATCTTTTAAAAAAAGAAAAGATGGTCTCTTTCCTCCCCTCTCTGCACAGCTCAGAGCACACCGCGTTGGACAGAGCCACTTACTGCCTGTTTGTTGAACGACTGCCTGATTAGGTGACTGAGGAGCAACCTGCCAAATTCGGGAGATCTGGAACATGAACTCCTCCCTGCTGAGGGCCCTGGGACTGAGAAAGTAAATGAGGTGAAAACTCCCAGGGAGGGACACGTGAGCCCCTGCTCTGCATCCCGGGCTGATCAGTCCCAGGGAGCAGGAAACTCGCCCTCGAGTGAGATATCTGGTTGTGAGCAGGTGAGAGGAGGCCTCACCTGCTACCGACACGCTTCTGCTGACAACAGAGCCGGCAGACCTGTGTGTTCGAAAGGAAAGAAAACCTGCATGACCTTAAACAGCTGTGCGATAAAGTAGGTATAATACAGGCTGTAGAGTCAGCACGGTCTGTGTTCAAATTCTGACTCTGCCACTTTTCTGTTGAGCAACTTTGGGCAAATTAACACCCTGAAGCCTCTGTTGCCCCATCTGTATAACAGGGATAACAGAAGTTCCTCCAGCCTGAAGCTGCTGTGAACATTTAAGGGGGCAAGGCTCCTGATGCAGCGTCCGGAACAAAAAACTAATAAAGGTATGGACTGGCATCATTACGATGTTCCAGTTTACTTACGTAGGATTCACTTTTACTTATTATTCAGATCTTAGCATTTTGTTTGTTATAGTAACACAGCGTGCTCCAGCTACCCTGCTATAGCCTCGAAAATTGCACTCTCTTTTTTGACCGTAAGAATAAAATACAGGCTCCTATAAACAAGGTCACCTCGCATTTGTTACCCACTGGCCTCGGCAGGCTTGGGGACTTCACGGTAGAGCGATTACCTTGAGAATGGAGGCCCCGCTCCATGACCCCGTGTTTGACTTTCATGTGGCGCGTCAGGTTCCCCTTCAGGGTGAACTTGCTGGGGCAGTAGAGGCACTTGAAGGGTTTGCTGTCGGAGTGCAGGTGCATGTGGCCCATCAGGTTGTGCATGCGGTTGAATTCCTTCCCGCACAGCTGTCGGAGACAGTGACAAGGAGAACACGGGTTACTTGCAGGCAGGGGGCCCTGCCCATGTGCACCTGCACCCGGGCCCGTGTGAGGTCCTTTGTTTGGGTCTGGGCATCTGAAGCTGCTTCCAAAGAATATGTCCCCATGGAAGTCAAAAAGGGGCTGGATTGTGGCCCAGCTCAAGGGTGGAACAGGTTGGCATGGATTTTCGAGATCTTGGTGCTATGGCACAGGGTATTTAAACTCAAGGGAAAAATCACAAAGTTATTAAAGCTTCTTTTGAACCTTTTAAAAAGGTGACAAGCTGATTTGAGAAAAGCAATTGTTCAAAGTGTGCTTCACTTGAATAATAAGGATGTAATTATTTGTTTAATATTTATGGAGTATTTACAATATGGAAGGCACTCTCCTAAGTCTGCCATGGAATATCTCACTTAATTCTGACATCAGTCCTATGAGATGGGTGCTGTTGTCACTCTGTTTTAAAGATGCACAGACTGAGGTTGTAAGCTGAAGGGACTGGCCAAAGCACACAGCTGGTGGGTGCTGGAGCTGGGGGTTAGAAATGCAGGTCCTTGGACACCAGAGGCTGTGTGGTCAACCACTGCATCATATTGCGTCATCCCAACAATCCCTTCTGTTAGACTATATCAGGCAATACTTTTCTAATTTTTAAGTTTGCTAATTATTGGAATGAATTTCAAAGTTAAAAGGAAGAAGAAGGCATGTAAGAGAAGAAATGTATCTTTTCTCCGGGTAGAAATCTGAAGTATTGGAAATATTATCTCAGGTATACGAAAAGTAAACAGGTTTTATTCATTTTTTTCTGTGTCATTTTTCTTGATTTCTACTAAAGTTGCAAATGCATGATGGACCACAGCAGTGGCTCTCTAACTTCTTCCAGAAGAGAGACGGTCTTTTCAAAGGCCCTGCTTGCAGACGGGGACAGTGTGAAGCAGGAGCTGCTGCTCCGAGGTGCTTTGCTCGCTCTTGTTGTCCCTACGCCTCAGCAGAACAGGGCTGGAGACTCCAGCTCCTCCTCAGCTGGGCTGGGAGGAACACAAAGGAGGATTTCTGTGTCTGCACTTGGTCCAGACTGTTAAAGGAGGGAGGAAGGTTCTCCTTCTCTCCCCACCTCAGAAGCATGAGGGCAACAATGGACTGAGAGATGACACAGAGAGAGGACTTGGGGTGCAGCATCCTTTGAAGCTGACGTCAGTTTCCCTTTCTCACTGAGAGGTATTTTCAGGGCCAGTGGTGGGGATTGCGGATTGACTTTTTTTAATAATGACGGCAATGTTTTCCTCAGCTAGCTGTGGAGGTATGAGTTGAGCTGGCTTTGGAAGAAGGAGTCGACCCAACAAATGGCAACTTTAAGAGATTAGCCCAAAAGCATGCTGGGTGGTAGGAGCAAGCCAGCCTGGGATTACACATTTGTCACAGATAATCAACACACAGGGCCCAGCAGAAGTAATGCCTGTGTGAGTGTGGTTGGTAGGGTACTAATATGAGTGTAATAATTTATAGTTTTAATTTGAACATTTCACCTAAAATATCATATGGTTGAGTGTGATACTATTATACTACTGAATTATGTGCTTATGATTTTGTAATAAAAGATTTTTGTAATAAAAAGGGGCATTATTTGTGCTGGACCCTGTAGAATCTAATGAATGGTTGGTAGTATATTTTTAAATGATTCACATTTGTGAGTTTTAAGTACTTTCCCCATTTTACTTCCTTATAAGCAAGTATGAATTCAGCATACTGGTGTCCTACACACAGTGTTCAGAGTATCTGCACACCACTTGGAAATGTGGACTCAAGAAGGGAAAGGCTGAGAAATTGGTCTAATTCCAACATCCCCTGGAGCCCTATATGTGGGATGGATACTTGCTTTCTTTTATTTTCAATGGAGACAATTTATTAAAATATCATCAACCTGTGTTTAGTTTTGCACATGTGTGCGAAAAAGTTCTGGCAACTTTTTGATCCATGTATTAGCTTAGTTTATGCAGTTCTCCATTCTGGCTAAAGAAAAAAAGCTATGAACCTAAAGGTTCTGCATTAGATGTTTCCAGTAGTGGGTCACTTTAGAAAAAGTGTGTTTCATTTGCTTCCTGACTATTTGGAGTGATGCTGCAGCAAAAGATCCGAAGAGAGCAAAATCCAGCTCTTCTTCCCACCCCCCGAGACAATGAGATACATAGGGAGACAGGAGCTGGAGGCTGGAAGATTGGGCTATTGCACTAATCCAAACCCAAATGGGTCTCATAATCCTGCAGCCCAACAGAGAGATATTAGCAGCTGGACTAGTCTACAAGGGTGTTATAAAGAAGACGGAATTTTCACCTAATTTTGAAGAATGTGTAGAGAGCCCTTTGTTTTGTTTGACATAAGCATAAAGTATTTTCATTAAATGTCTTTAGATACTGCATTCCATCTTAGACTCCAGGCAAGGTAACTACCACTGTTGTGATCACCATCAACTGCTTGTTGCTGCTGGAGCTGCTGTAACTTTAGGGTCAGAGCAGATGCTGCAATTCACCTGCCCTGAGATGCCACCTCCCTTCCCTATCACCCCTCTCTCCACCTCACATGCACGGGTGTGCACACATCACAATGGCTACCACTGGGCATTTTCCAGAATCACCCTCAGACTTAGGCAAGCAACATTTATTATCCTTTATCATAGCCCAGTGCATGTTTTTCTAGCCTAATGTTTTCTGGCTCTATTCATTCACTACTGAACTTTCTGGAACATTTCAGTAGAACATGGGGACATTGGAACATTAAAATGATATTGTTCCCTGGAGTCGAGGCCTATGGCTTTAAGGAAGATCCACTGTGGGACATGACTGGTAAACTATATTATCTGATGTGTGACTGGTAAAGGAGACTAATTTCTGTGCTGTTGGTAAACTTTACTTTTTATATACTAGAGTTATACTTCACAAATTATGGTCTTACTGGGCCAGCCAATGGAGAGCTTTCCCAGGGCTGAATGGAGGTATGTCAACTCTGGAAGATGTTTGGGGCACTCAAAGGTGCTGAGACCATCTTCAAAAATGCTAAGGTACCTTCCTTGTCTTCATGGCTAACCTCAACGTGAAGCAAAGGGGTACACATATGGTGATACTTAATATCTAGGTATTTGGTTGGGGGAATAAATAAACAAGTCAAGAAAATATCACAACCTCATGCAAAAACTCCAAAAAGCAGCCATCACCACTGTCTTCCTTTCATCACTGCAATGTGTATAACCCTATCCCCACTAGCTTGCAAACCAAAATCCACATAGTAGAAGAATAAAGACAATTAACTGAGGCCTCAAGGTACTTGGGACCATTCACATCTCAGTGGTTGGTACCTTTAGCTTCTTCCTCTTGGCCTCTGATCTTTCCACAAAGCCCTTCGGTTATTACCTAGAACATGTGGCCCCTCCATCTTTCTCAGAAGGTTGTCCTCACACGACAACACATGAGTAAATGGAGACACTTTGTGTCTCTGAAGTTCAGAAAGAGGCCTCTTAGTCACTTAGTGAAGAGGAGCCTGAGGAAGAAGATTGGGTTGACTAAAGATGGTGCCCTTGATGGGGTTTAAGATATGAGCTCTGAGCATCCTCACTGTACCAGAGGAGGGGAGTTAGACTGGAAGGAAAAAGAAAGGTTGAGATGGAGTGCCAACACTCTAGTTTCTTTCTCTGAGAAAAGCAACTATCTATGTCAAGTCCCCCTTAAACAGTGACACAGGAGGCTAAGAGCTTGCTCAAGTCACTACTTGCTGAATCATCTCCCGCCCAGGCCTGCAGAGATGAAAATACAGGCAGGTGTTGGTGCAGGAGGCTGCTGGGGTGGTGAGGCCTCAGCAGTCCTGCTGCAGGTGGTCCTCTCAACCAGCCCACCCCCTTGAACTCTCAGTTCCTCTAAGGAGGGATATTAGTAAGCTGGACATGAAATCTCAGCTCTTCCTTTGAGGCCCACTTTTGTGCCTACTTTTTAAGAGGTAGATGGACTTCAACATTTGATAGAAAATAAGAACAAATGTTTCAAACTGTCCTTTAAAAACGGGTTGCACGGATCATTAGCTTTTGAGATAGCAGAACACAAAGGTGACAGTGAGACCCCAGAGGGATCGAGGACTGGCTCCATTTTCTCTTCTGTAAAATGTCGATGTTAATAATAGTTTCTTATGAAGGTTGTTATAAAGATCAAATGAGATCATTTATGTAAAGGGTTTGCAAATAGAGCTCAATAAATAGAGCTTTTATTACTATCATTATCATGTATATCATAGACTCTTTTATATTCCAGAAATAAAAAGATCTTTGAAGATGAGAGTGCTCTCTTTTTAAACTAAATTATTTGGAGGGGATATTGAAGGAAGTGAGGAACTCTTTGAGTAAATACCTGCCAGGTTAGTTGAGGTATAATAGAAATGGAAGCAGTTGTGCCTGATGGAAAGAGAAGATTTGTCTTAGATCGCAGGGTTTGGGATAGCCCATTATCTGGCTCCCTGATCCTTAGCCCTTTAAACAGCTGGCAGGTGCCCTATTTCTCATAGGAGTTCCAGATTCCAGCTTCCTGGTCTCCCTTCTCTCCCCAGTCCAGGGCCTAGAGACGCCTTGGGCAACTTCCCATGAGCCCCAGCGACAATGCTGACATCTAGAGTCACCGAGAAGTCAGGTCGGCTATGTGCACAGACTGGGTGACAGCAGCAGGCAGCTGCTGGGCTGGGGCCAGAGGCCCACAAAGACAAGAAGAGCCACACTGTTTTGTGCCAGCCAGCCTGGTCTGATCCTGAGGACTGAGATGCACCAGGATGCCTGTGTTTTCCTGTTCTGAGAGCAAAGGTCAAAGAGCTGCAGCCTGCAGCCCAGGAGAATGGCCTCCGCTGAACTGCCCTTCCCTTACATTCTCCTCTCTCTTTCTCTGTCTCTCTCTCTCGCTCTCTCTCAGTAAGAAGGGTGTTCCTTTCCTCAAAGGGAGAGAGAGGGAGGGAGGGAGAGAGAGACTGTAAACTGTCCAAAAGGGCCGTGAGAAAACAGGAAGCTTTGAAAAGTACAAGAGAAAGCAAGATGAAATCTATTTGCAGGCGGGCCCCTGGGGACATGTGAGGCATTGTTAAGCAGGCAGTTCATACAGCTATATCCTTCCTTCTGCTGAGGAGGGCTTTGCTGCCAAAAGGCTGCTATCTGGTCACTGCTTTAACCCCCTCAGTGCCAGCCTGAGAACCTTGGTCTCAAGTACTGAGCCCCTGAAAGTCCCACGTGGTTTCTCCTCTACATGTAGAGCTTCTAAGAGCTGGAAGGGGAAGATGGAGCCTGTTTGGTAGAGGTGGTGGGGACCCTTTCAAGGACATCGCAGCCTCTTCTGTCAGCTCTGCCTTAGGCCTTCAGGCCTCCGCTTCAGACCGGGCTGCAGATGACCTGGTGATTCATAACTTAGGCAGCTCCCGGCTTCACCCATCTCAAAGGAGAATTTGTCCCGGAAATTCTGGATGGCTGCTTTTCCTGGACAGGTTTCCCAAAGACGGCAGCTGGTTCTTTGCTCTTATGGAGTGCGGCAGCTACAAGGATAACATCCAAGTGCACCCCTGCATGCTTACGCACAATCTGGGAAGCATCTTCAGAAACACAGCTTAAGTGCACAGGCGCAGGTCCCTGGAGAAGCTCCAGCTGGCTCCAAGAAGCAAGGAGCCCAGAAGTCGAGCCAATAGCAGAAGAGCCCAGAAGGGCAGTAATTTTTTATAAGAAAAAAACACATAGAATGGAAACCTTTCCCCTCCTCTAATTTTCCATTCTATTGTTAATGCTTAATCCCACATTGAGCGAACTTTACTGCTTGTTGTGGACAGCTGTTTCCATTGAGCATGGGCTGCGGCGGTAGAGAACCAGGTCATGTTGCAACAGGGGGAGGGGTTTATTTTAGGAAGGATTTTTAGTGGTGAGAGTACCAAGAAATTAGAATCTGTTACTTAAAGAATTTTTTTTTCTTTTGAAAGGTTTGGGGTAAAAGAGACAGAGCTAACTCTCAGTATGGCTGGAGCAAGGCCTGCCTTTATTTTTCCAGCCATGCCAACCATGCGAAAGGAATAAGTCTGTCCTGTTACCACTGTAAAGCCTGGTTTAGTAGCCTGGGTCTGTCCTCCACCCTCACTATGTAGCCTGCCAGCCGCTCCTGTCTGATGGCTATGGATTGCATAGCGATGAGCAAAGGACCCTCCATTCTTCTCCCTACTTCCAAACTCCCAACCAGCTCCGCCCAGGGCCAGATTTCCAAAACTCCATCACAACATGGGTGAGAAGCAAATTCCACAGGACATCATGTCAAGATGGCCTATCCACTGTGCCATCTGGGGCAGATATGCTCTCACATTCCTCTGAAATGAAGAAGGTGACAGCAGGAAAAGGATGCCCAGCAGGGTAGCACTTTGTGAGGAGATGGGAACAAATAGAGGAAGAACCTGGAACTTCCCAGGAGACAGAGAGCTCTTGATCAAAGTGATTGACACCTGCTCTTGTTTCCGGAACATCTAAGAGTGGAGAAGGGCCACTTAAGTTTGATAAAGATACCCTTTAACACCCAAGACATGATTTCTGATTTCTGTTCTAACGATATATACACTCTCCTAGGCAGCCTCCTGACCCACAGCGTGGCCCACTGAGAGAGCCTACCCCCAGGAAGAAGTGACCCTGAGCAAAATCAGTCCCATTCCTGTGCCAGGCCCACCTCCCATTGGAGATTAGAAACTGTGCACCATTTCAGAGCTGTCAGTTTATGCTATAAGCACCTCTCTTGTGGTATGATGAGACATCCAGAGGCTAACACACACCCAAGGAGAGGTCAAACTGAGTTTCTGAACCATAAAGTTGGCCATCAGACACCCTTCGAACCACGTATGGTCCACCATCATTGAGGCAGAGTAGGGGGAAGTTGTTCATGATGAAAGGCCTGAAACATCATGCTGGGCTGGCTCGCTACATTATTGGGCCCAGGACGTACTCCACTGTACAGTCTTCTGGCCACTGAGAGAGCCCTCTGAATCCTCAGATACCTCCAGGCCAAGAAATCCTCCAGGACTCTCTGAGGCCCTTGATATAGAGAGAGGACTGCCCCTGTGCTCCCAAATTGCACATAGCCTGCAAGCCTGTATTGGCTCCACCCCCTGACAGAACCCCCATTTCAGAGACATTTTCGGCCTGTTTTAACCAGTACTGCTGAATCTGAATTGATGAAGTGGAGGTGGAAGTTGGTTGGACTACACAGGTGTGAATTTTTAGGGGACTGTTAATTATGCAATGGCTCCCTTCATATTTTAATAATTTTATGTGTTCTCTACCACCAGTTGATAAGATAAAAGCATAATATGTGCTCAAAGTCCAAGAGTAACCTCAACACAAGGAATGAAGAGTGGAAAAGAGATCCCATTTGTGCCTCCATTGCAGAAGAAAGGAAACCCCTGGCAGGGGGGAAGAGCTCTATTAAAAGTGAAGGGTTCAAGGGGTTCTGTGAAGTGGGTAGGAAATCAAAGAGGTGTCTAGACTCACAAGAGTGTTCAACCTGCACCCCGCTGGCTGCATGTGGCCCAGGATGGCTGTGAATGCAGCCCAACACAAAACCATAAATTTACTTAAAACATTATGAGATTTTTTGTTTTTGTTAGTGTTTATGTATTTAATGTGTGGCCCAAGACAACTCTTCTTCTTCCAGTGCGGCCCAGAGATGCCAAAATGTTGGACACCCCTGGTAGAGAGAGAGAGAGAGAGAGAGAGAGAGGGAGAGAGGAGTTGGCTTGTGGGTGTGCGGGCAGCCTGAGCAGTCACACAGGATGCCAAACTCAGAAGGGTGCTGAGTTTGGCATGATGCCTTGCATTTACCATCTTAAATTCTTCATAACATTTGAACAAGGAGGCCTTGCATTTTCCTTTTGCACCTGGTTCTGCAAGCAGCTTCCTCTCCCTTCAACTCAAGATGGACATAAATTGACTTTCAAACCACTGGAACTTGAAGGAAAGGAGGGGAAACACAAGTGGGTGGCAGGAAAAGGGCTGGAGGGGGAAATCTCCCTCCCCTACCTCCGGAGAATGCCCACACAGGTCTAGGGAAGCTCTGGTTCCTGACCCCTCTCACCCCATCCAGGAGTGGCCAAGACAGGAAAGAAGTCAGCTTCACAGGGGGTTCCTTCAAGTGGGGAGAAATGCAGCAGAGGCATTAGGGCAGGAGCACCCCTGGAAGCAGGACACCCTACTTAGAAACAGGGGTCTACTGAGAATATCATTCGGACCCCACCAGACATGCAGTAACAGAGAGAAGGCAAAATTCCATTTCAAACAGTAAGGCTCTAATGATACGTGATTTCTCTCTTCTTTTCCCTCAGCCTTCTCCTCAAGACCTGGGTAATGCTTGTCAGTACATTCCTTGAATGAAACTACCCAATCGTGAGCAAGATTCCTTTTCGTTTTAGAAGTGAAGGGAAACAATGCTGGGGTGGGGGCGGGGGCCAGCCTGGGAAGGCCGAGCATTTCTGAGTGACACCAGTCAGTGCCGTGGGTTTTACACATCTGCAGCTCCCACAGTATCTCAGCTGACTAAATAAAAACCCAACCAAGTCAGTGTGACACAGAGATTTTCACAAAGATGCTCTGTAGTCCTTAGAAATAAATGAGAAATGCTTCAGATGACTGTGCTCGGTTATTCCTTGGCCCAAGCAAGCATTCCTGAGGTCGTCTGAGGGCTAGTTTCAGAATCTCTGTCATCCTCTCTGAAAGACCTACCCTTAAAGTACATTATTCAGCCCAAGTATCAGGAGGGGAGGAGTGCGATGGGAGTGGGGGTAGTGCTAGAAGCTAGACTATAGAAGCTCCATTCTATATTCTACTTATTGGCTTGTAAGGGGAAGAGGGCTACAATGGATTGTTCCTTCCTAGAACAGGAGCTCACCACATCACCTTCACCCTTTAACAACCTCATTCTCCAAATGGGCCTTCCACCCTCAGACCTCCCCCCACTGGCTGCCTCCATCCCCTGGGCCCTGGCTGTACAGCTGAGGGTCAGTGTGAGCATAGGTGTGGTGGAAAGAAGGAAAGAGCGACAGATGAACTTGGGGTTGGCCGTGGACCCACTCTGAGCCTCAGTAGCCCCACTGATGAAACTTATAAGAAGGTTCCCTGAAGACTCTTCCCCATTGGGCATTTGCACAACCCCCTCTGAGGCCTCCCTGTTTGCACTCTCCCAGGGCCCCCTGCCCACCTTGCATTTGAAAGGCTTCACATCGGAGTGGACGATCATGTGTGCCTTGAGGGTCTGTTTCTGCACGAAACTCTTATAGCAGAGGTGACACTGGTAGGCGCGGATGTTGGTGTGGATCAGCACGTGCCTCTTCATGTTGGCCAACAGAGTGAACTCCCGCCCGCAGATCCCACATTTGTGCTCCTTCACGCCCTGGAGGGAGGCAAGGTTCAAAAAGCAGTGGTTAGCAAGTAATGGGCTTTCATCAGGGTTGTTGTCTTTGTTTTTCTCTCTGCCATGTAAATCCATGAAGAGCTGGCTGATAGATATTTAGTTCCAAATGGTGTGGCCTTACCTTTTTGTACTGCTATTTGATTGAAAAATGTTGATTACATAATCTTATTTTCTTCTGAAAACTGTAAACTACATAAAGTTACAGGTAAAGAAAGCTATTGCTTTTGTTGCTCCTGCTGCTGCTGCTGGGGTTAATTCTACAGTGATGGCTCTCAGGGATTAACAGGATTTTGGTAAGAGCACAGTGCAATGCTATGCCAAATGAGTCTATAATCTGGCTTTCATGATAATGAAAAAAAACAAACCTCCTAAACTGATAATATCATTTCCTGTATTAAAATCAACATTCTTTTGAGTTCTCATCAAGTGTACTTGAAAATCCCAGAAGGACAACTCATATCCACAGTTTAATAAATTACAACCTGATAACCACCTCTTGAGATGGTCCCCTGGGTCCCTCCGGCCACAGTGGCCTCTGTGGGATTTGGGTATGGAACCTCCTTTCTAAGCCAGCTTCAATCTTATAGAGAAATTTGATGAAGGATAGTTTTCTGAATTAGACAGCAGGACCAAAGGACATTTTCTAGTTTCCTTGCTGTTTGCGGAGAAGTGTTTGAATAACTTAAGCATTGATGTCCTTAGCTGAATGAGCCCATGGCACTAAAGGGTGAAGTCAGGTCTCTGCCCAGCCACACTTACTGGCTGCAGAGCCCCAGGTAAGCCTTGTGGCCTTTCCTGGCAAAGGCCTCCTCATCTCTAGCCGAAGGGGTGAGCCATAAGAAGCTGGGGACTTCTCCCAGCTAGAATGCTCTCTAGTCTTGATTATTGCAGATGAGTACAGATTTATGCAAATGAGAAGATCTCCATTTTATTACCCTCCTAAGAAAATGAATTTTAAAAATACATTGCATATTCAAACCATGAGTTTAAAATTATGAAATTAATGAAAACTATTTTCTTGATGGGTTATAAAATTTACTTCAGCATCATTGCTCTGAAGAATCTCTTTAGCCCTGGCTGGTGTGGATTGAGTGCCAGCCTGTGAACCAAAGTGTCGCAGGTTCGATTGCCTGCAAGTCCATTGATGAGAACTCAAGAGAATGTTGATTTTCATACAGGAAATGATATTATCAGTTTAGGAGGTTTATTTTTTTCATTATCATGGAGCCAGGGCACATGCCTGGGTTGCAGGCCAGGTCCCCAGTAAGGGGTATGCAAGAGGCAACCACACTTTGATGTTTCTTTCCCTCTCTTTCCCCTTCCCTTCCCTTCCCTTCCCTTCCCTTTCCTTCCCTTCTCTACCTTTCCCTTCCCTTCCCTTTCCTTCCCTTCCCTACCTTTCCCTTCCCTTCCCTTTCCTTCCCTTCCCTACCTTTCCCTTCCCTTCTCTCTTAAAAAAATTCATTTCTATACTTGACTATGATCCAGTTGTGCTGGGACCAATAGGTATCTACTTGTCACTGTCTTTAGAGAATTCCAAGTAAAATTCACATGTGGGCTGGCCCAGAACCCACATGAATGGGAGCCTGGACACAACTATGGGGAACACACTAGGCTGCCGTATCTTTAAAAGGATCAGTGAAACCACAGAGGGGGAGCCTGCTGGGGTTGTTAAGGACGAGGGGAGGGAAGGGGGTGAAGAAAGGGAAGTCTTGTCAATAGTGTTCAAGAGCTCAGGTGCTGGAGTCTGAGATCTTGGGTGACCTCCACATGCCTCAGTGTCTCATTTGCAATTTTCAAGTAATGATACCTGTAAGCAGCTCCTAGCATTTTTGAAGAGAATTAAATGCAAAGTAAAGCAGCTGGCACATAGCAAGTGTTCAATAAATACTACCTCTCGCTATTCACTGACATCCTTTATTAAAATGCATTTTGTTTCCTAATTTAAATGAGACTCATTTAGATACCAGGCTGTTTGCCATTTTGACTTCATTTTCTACTATCTAGAAAATTCACTTTTGAAGTGCACTTTTGATTCCTTTTCCACACATGTAGGAAATCAGCAAATGATCCCCTCGGTGGCTGAAACTCAGGCTGGTTTCTTTGTTGGTGGTTCCCTCACATGGCAGGCCTCTCCTCTCCGGATGCTGTCTACAGGTGCCCCATGGAGGGCAGGAGCTGCATGCGGAGCCCACGAGGTACCCACATTGCTCATCTCTGCAGCAGAGCCAGAAATGCCCTATACTTTGTCTTTATGCATCAAACGAAACCCATCATGGCAGAACATAAATGGTATCTTGGCTGAGCAAAGCCCTCCACTGACCCTTAAGAACTAAAGAATGTTTTAGAAACTCTGACTTGCTGGAAGTCTCTCCTGCCAAGAAAACCACTTGAGGTCAAAGGTGTAAGGGTAAAGGTCAGCAGGGCAAACCTCCCCTCTCAGAAGCTTCAAAGCAGCTCCAAGACAGCTCAGCTGGGTACGATTTCAGGGACACCACTGGAAAGTCCCTTATTTTAGTTGATCCTGAATGATTCCAGGGCTTTGATTACAAATTAGGCTGAACAAGGACCCATGGGCCTGCATTTCTCCTTGAAGACCTGGCCTGAGGGAAGATAAAACCCAACCAGCTAGAGAAGGTGCTCTCTCCCGCCTCCTAAACACAAACCACACCGCCCGGCAGTCAACCAGGCAGAGGCTCCACCAGGGGCAGCACAGACCCTGCTGGACGCAGCCTTTGTGTCTCCAGAGCCACTCGCCTATGAAGCAGGTCTCCCAGTGAGGGAGAAAACAGCCGGAAAGGTAGCCACTGCTTCAGCAGCAAGGGACCAAGAGACTTCTCTAGAAAAAGGCTCTGATTAACATATCTCAGACACAGAGCTGGTCTTGAGTAGATAGAGCCTGATGACACACTCATGCTAGTGCCCTGGATGAAGTTTCCAGAAACTGAATTTTAGAAATTCTAGGAAGCTAGGAAGCAAAGAGCACAAAGACCAGCTGTTTCCTTCATCCTTCCCGCCCTCTTCTCCAAGCGGCCCATGTTATTTCTAGGCCTATCTGAGACTCGAGAGGGCTAGAGGGGAGAGGGCTTGATCGCTAGCCTCCTTTTGCTTGCCCATTTCAAGGTGAGAGGATGGCAGGGTTCAGGAGCTGGGATCCTCTCGCCCAGGGTTACACGGCTCCTCCTGTCAGAAATGCACAGCGGGGCAGGCCTCCTGCCCCAGTCCCCAGGCTCTCCTCTTTCTCTCCACCGCCAGCCCAGCCCCCACCGCAGGCTGAGGCTCCGCGCAGTACCTTGTGGGTGAGGGAGTGCTGCTTGAGGTGGTGGGGCTGCACGAACTCCATGCCGCACTCGGAGCAGATGTAGGGCCGGATGTCCTTGTGCTTCATCATGTGGTTCTGCAGCTGGCTCGGGTACTGGAAGGTCTTGTCGCACTCGGAGCAGTTGTACTGGATGGGCCCGCGGTGCGTGGTGAGGTGCCTCTTCAGCTGGGCCAGCGTGGGGAAGTCGAGGCCGCACTCCACGCAGATGTTTTCCCGCCCGCTGGCGTGCTTGGCCTCGTGGGCCTTGAGCTCGCTGGGGTAGGCGAAGCCCCGACCGCACACGCGGCAGTTGTGCGGCTTCACCTCGCTGTGCTGCATCATGTGGCGCTTCAGGTGGCTGGTCTGGGTGAAGGCTTTGTGGCACACCTGGCATTTGTGGGGCCTCGTGCCCTGGTGGGTGAGCATGTGGGTGTGCAGGTGGCTGAGCTGCTTGAAGAGCTTCCCGCAGCGGGTACATGCGTGTGGCTTGATCCCGCTGTGGCCCAGGATGTGAGTCACCAGGTTGTACTTGGAGGTGTAGGACTTCTCGCAGTTGGGGCACTGCCAGCGCTTCTGCGCCCCGCCCACGTCCACGTAGTAGCTGTCATCGATCTGCACGTTCACGTCCACCCTCTCCACCTTCTGCTTGGTCTCTTCGCTCTCCTGGGGCTCGGCCTTCCCGGGCAGCAGCGGGTCCGCGGGCTGCTTGGGCATGAAGGTGTGCCGGCTGAAGGGGAAGGGGGAGGCTGAGGGCATAAAGAAGGGGAACATGAGGCCCGGGGGGACTTTGGGGTAGTAGGAGTAGGGCGTGGGCAAGAATGGAGCTGCGGTCGGCTGGGGCCACACGGCACTGGGCTTCACGGGCTCCTGCTTCACGGGTTTGCCCCCCATGTGCTCCAGGGTGCGGTAGAACTGGAAGCCCACGTTGCACAGGTCGATCATCTGCGAGTCATACTTGGGGCGCGGGGGCTGCGGAAACAGCAGAGGGAAGTTCGGGGGGCCGTGGGTTTTGCTCTCCTCAGAGTGGAGGACAAGACCAGCTTCTTCAGATGGGTGGTTATAGGGCATCTTGGTGGGCACGCTCTTCCGTTTCCGAGACCCTCCTCCTTCGAAGACTCCCGGGAATCCGTCAAGGTCTCCTGGAGGGGGTTCATACCGGAACTGGGAAAAAGGCCCCCGGAGAGCTTCTGGAAAGGGGTGTCTTTGGGGAGCTTTCCCTCGGGAAGCCACTTGCTGCAGGTAGTGGGGAAAGGAGGGGGACCTCTTCACACCCAAACTGAAATGCACATCCTCATCTTTGATCATCTTCATTTCCTTCTGCATCCTTGGCAATGTTCCTTTAAAAAGAAAGAAACTTATTGTTTAAAAAAAATCCTTTTTTCCATTATGGTTTTTTTGGCTGGATGTCAATACTAATGTATGAAGAGTAATGCTTGCTTACTACTGACCCTCATTTATCCTAGAGCTATTCAGAATAGCACGCTTCCCCCTTTGCAAACCTGGTTACAGTTGTGGAGAGCACTGGCCCCTTGGAGTGCCACCCCGGCTCCAGCAAATCCTAGGCCACAGAACCATAGCTGGGAGGGGCTGGGGCGGGGGCTGGGGGGGCAGACTGGATTGGAAAGAAGAAACCTGAGTACCCGTGGAGCTGTTGTCCCTACTTAAGTGGAGGGCACCAAGGCCCACGGAGATGAGTGACGCACTCAAGTCCCACAACCACTCCATGTACGAGTCAGACCTGGGACACGCTCTCCTGCGGCTCTTCAGCCTGAGAGGGAATCACATGCACCGATGGTGACGTAGCTGTGTCTTTTAAGGTTGTTCCTTCTCTAAGGGCTCCCCATGATTTCCAGTGATTTCTGTATCTGCAGACCTTGCTGTTGGGGGAAGGGGATATTCAAGGACACGCTGGACAGGGGATTTTAACGATTAACTCAGATCTTGGGTTTTCTGAGTATCTACCCCAAGCAAGGTGTGCTGCTGGGATATATCAAGTAGATGAGATCAATGTAATGAAGAAAAGCATGTAACCCAATGTGACAAAGTCATCTTGGCATTTGTGCATTTTAATCTAACACCTGAAGCAGGTGCGGGGGGAAATTCCAGGATTGTGAGTCTCTAAAACTGTGCCCACCTCTCCCCCTTCACACAGGCATCAGAGTAAAGCATGGCCTTTGGTGACTCCTGCAGAACAGACATTTCTTAGCTGAGCCAGATACCGCCACCTGGCTGCCCACATCACACGTGTCTGGGAGAGGTTGTGGGGCCACAGTCTAAACCAGGGGCCTGCTTCCTTTCACATGTCTCCTTGCCATTTTTCTATCCTCCTCACCTGGATACTGGTGGGAAGATCTAAGTAGCTGACTCCACAGTTCTAGTGAGAGCCATTTCTACCTACATCTCTTCAGTTTTAAAGGGATTGGTCATTTTTGCTCATTAGAGGATTCCTCAGAGCCAGTCAGCCTGGCCAGGTGTAAGGTCTATCCTCAGGTCACTGGAGACAGGGCTGGGGTAGGGTTCTGGACTAACTCGGAGCCTGGGCCCTCCTTGGGAATGGCTACATGCTGAGCAACATAGGTTGAGGGCCCAGGGGTGAGAAGGTCCACAACTCCCAGGGGTTTTCTGTTGTCCTGGGTAAGGTAAGTATAGTTTTCATAAGTATCTAGATATTCCCAAATCGCATGTGTGTGTTTATGAGATGTTTGAGAATTGCAGCACAATTTTTTAAAATGGCACTTTTTATATTGGATTACCAATTCTAAGCACAGATGATCCAATTGAGGGAAAAATTATCTGCCCTTATTTTATGAATATTTAGGCCTCATTTAAAGTTGATATGTGAAAGTGTTAGAGAACTAAAGCATCATATCCATCAATCACTGTGTTTATATGAGTGGGAGGACAGCCCGTGTTGTCTTCCTTCCCCAGGTTCCAGGCTGAGTAATGCAGAGGGAGAGCCTGCGTGTCCAGCAAGAGGGAGGCCGAGCCCTGCACCCCACCCTTCTTCTGCTCCTTTCTGATGTTGTTAGGTAAATGCTAGGCCTTCTACCACGGCTGCCTCAAGCCCCAGGCACTGGTAGGAAGGGACAAGTGCAGTCGGAGGACGAAATGCCCGGCTTCATGAGACTAGGAGTGTGTTGGGGGGGATGTATCAAAATGAGGGGAGTGGTGCTGTCACTATCAAAAGGACCAGGACAGCGCAGAAAGGGCAGAAGCTCTCAGGCAATTTTTCACATTTACTAGATTGTCACTGGGCTTGCAATTCAGCGAGTCATGAGCCCTAAATTCTACAGCGTTATAGAAGTTCTGGCCTGCCCCAAGAATTTGTTGCATCTATAGACATAATTCACTTTCGGACTAGGCTAATGTGTCCTATTAAAATGGAGGGGAAATGGCAGCTCCTTTTTCCGGAATTTCATTTTGGCCACAGTTGGATTTATACCCTCTTTGGAGATAAGACCCTATTTGTAAAAAGGCTGCTCAGACCGGAGAGAACTCTTCCAGGCTACTAGTGACTATGGCAGACCAAAGTAGAGCCCATCCCAATGCAAATGGATCCTGTTTGTTTTATTCAGATCTGGTTAAAAGAGTCAGTTGATTCTTACTTTATATTAGAGAGCTTGACTGGAAAATTAAGCTCTCCAGTATAAATGTCAGAACATGGGCCAGAACTTATTGAATTTTTTGTGTATTGTTTGTTAAGGAGGTATTTGAAAACGTGTGGTTAATGATGTCTGGTATCTTTATGTTTTGTATCTTATACTGGAAAGCTACTTAATTGGAAAGGAATGTGATCACTAATTTTGAAACTGAAGGTATTTCAGTTGATACACATGATTGTCACCTTTGTTTAGCATTTTTGTTTTTAGTTGTGACATTGTCTACTAGTTGACTCATCTTACTATATTAGGAGTGACATAATATAATGGTCATTTCAAAAGCATACTTATTTAAGTGTCTGCATTTTTATTTTATCACCATTGACCTAGTAAAGCAAAGAAAGATTGTTGAACAGAAGTAATATGTTTTTTTTAACACAAATGGCAGAATATGTCCCCCAAACCTGGAGACTTTACATATGTACATTTTAATTTCCTCCCTATTTCAGTATAATAAGAAATTTCCCCCAGTTTTTAACTTGTGCATATATATCTCAACCCTAAATTAGTAGTTATTAACACAGGAGGTTTAAAAAAAGCACTGGGATCCATCCATGGACATTTCCCCAGATCTTACAATAGCAGCCCCTTTCTGCATAAAAATCTTAAGGAGCACGGCCAATCCCTACAGAGGCTGAGAAGCTAGATCTGTTAACTCTTGGCCCACTTAAGAGGTAAATCAGCTAGCATTGTTGCTACTTATCAATGTTCCTGTCTTCTGAGCACAGGGTACCAAGGCCAAGCCACAGGGGATAAAAGAAAAGCACCCAAAAAACAAATCCATATTGGGGATGAGGAGTGTTAAAGGGAAGAGCAGGGAAAAGATGTCTTCCTCAGGGGGTAATTTATCTTGAAATCAGCCAGTTTGACACTCTGAGCAGCCTCTGCAAAACTATTCATTGACACCCAGAAAGCCTCCAAGTGTGCCACCCACGTACTCCCCTCTATTTCTGAGAGGAGGTCTGCAGACATCCGTGACAGTTATGAGATTCCTATGGGAAGCAGAAGAGGTTTGGGGGCAGCACTGATCTACTCGGACAGGGCAGGGCAGCTGCAGGGGAGCTGCAGGCCCTCCCTGGTCAATGATCTAACTGCTCCCAGAAAACCAGTAGTTTGTAGGATAGTTTCCCATTAGGACATGCTGAAACAATAGGCAAAAAGAAAGAAGAACTAGAATTATAAAAGTACACAGCTGCTGAATAGTGGGAAGCACGTTGGTTTGGAGCCTGAGGGTCTGGGTTGGAACACAGGCTTTGTGTTACAGCTGTGGGAACTGAGCACGTTTTGGGGGAGGACCTAATGTCATCTATGACATGAGGGTTGGGCTATCCCCATTGGGTTGATGAAGACTCTAAAATATTAGAGTGTATATGTGAAACTGAACAGTGCGGTCTCTTGAGGGGTAAGAAAGAGTGGACAGGAGTGGATGGCTGAGGTGACGATCCATGGACGATGCTGACTGACACGGTCTCTGTTTTCCAAACTGAAGCTCTTTTCACTATCAACTGGCATCTGGGCTTCTGCTTTGCAAGTTCAAAACCAAGGCTTTTCCCATCTACCCTGAGTTAGTCTTGTCATAGTAGTGAATGTGACCCACACTCAGTGAGGCCAGCAGGTTAGGCCAGGGTGATTCTCTTTATTCAGTGTGCAGATACCCCTCATTCCTTCTCTATGGCTCTGTTTCCTATTATGAAGATAATATCTCTGAACCTTTATTAATAACAAATGGCTTTGGTAAGTGAGGACAAAAGGGATTGGGTGGTCCTGTGAGCTATTTCATTCAGTTTATGGGAAGCTGAAGAATTGCCCTTCATCTAATATCAAATGCCACCGTCCTAGGAACAGGAGAACCATTTGGCAAACCCAAAGACTCGGGCACTGGGACAGTGCTGGGTCAACACTGGCTCTTGCAACTCCTGTTAGACTGTGAGGGCAGGGACTGGGTCTGTTTTATTCACACTGTGTTTCCAGTCCTGCACATAGTGCCCAGCACAAAGTAGAGGACCAGTGAGCTGCTGTGGGATAAGTGAAGGAACGAATGGTTCTTGTTTTTAAAGTCTCCATATGGAACTTCATGGACATGGACAACAGTGTGGGAATTAACTGTGGGAGCAGGGGGAGGGATGGGCGGAGGAGGGCAAAAAAGGAAAAATTGGGACAACTGCAATAGAATAACAACAAAAAATAGTTAAGGAAAAAATAAAATGTATGATTTTACCTTACATTATTCAGATAGCAAGTGACTTTGGGGATGACACTAATCAGATCACAGGCACAGTCACAAATTCTCAGGTAGTTGTTGGGGGAAGAATTTGATACACACACTTTGTTGTGTGTTGTTGCTTACCCTCCTCGGTTTCCAAGGGCATCATTCTCTGAACAGACCATCAGATTCGGGGAAAGGCCCTGGTTCCTGGCTTCACTAATGCTAGGGAGCCATCCTTAAAGTGCCACAAGGTTCTGCAATGCAGTCGTAAAACAGACGCCCAGAAAGTCCAATGGGCAGTAGCAGGGAGAAAGACCCCTGGACTGAGAATGTAAAACATAAACCAGGAGTGGTTTATGTATGCTTTCACCCAAAGGAAATGTTTAGGAAGTTAGTTGCAGTTTACCCTTTGTACTAACGTGGGGGTGGGGAAGGAGAGGCCTTAGATAGAATAATCATACATTTTTATTGCTATGTTCAGAGAATGTTTTAAGTTCCTGGCGTTCTTCCATGTATACTCAATCACCAAACCCAATAAGCTCTACGTCAGCAACAAATTGTTCGGGGAGGAAAATATTGTGCTGATCTGTTAGAGGAATCTGGGACTCAGGATGTCTTCTTTTTTTTAAAAAAAATGATTTTTATTGTATTTTTAACAGGTATTATCCATAACAGTTAGTTATGAGGAAGTGGTGATTGAATAATTTTAAAAACAAAAACAAAATCTCCTCTTTGAACCATAATGACCAAATAGAAATGAAGGCCTAACCAACATGAAACTACATTTGTTTGGGGGGGGGGGAGGTTGCTTCTAATAATGCCCTTTAATTGGGAATTCACCTACTGCACCAAAATATAAATATTCCCCAGATAAAATTACTGGTATTTTGTGGTTCTCATTCGAATCGAAGGTCATTTCAGTAAATGCTAGTGGAAGAGTCATGGTGAGTCAGCATGCCAGGGCTAGACCTATTTATCTCCTTTCTATTCATCCTGAAATTCATGGGGGAGAAATCTCTCATATTCTTTGTTCCCTGAATATTTCCAAGGTTTCATTGGAAAATGCTACATTTTACTATTGGAGACACTGGCTTCCCTTTTAATCTGGGAGAATGGCACTTCACTTAGGTGGTCTACTCTCAACAAAAATGGAAGAAAGGAAGAGGTTAGAGTTGAGGAAAAGTTTAAGAACAAGGAACAGTGCTAAGAGCAGCAAAGCTTGGGGAGCTGTGGGAGGACAACAGGAAGGCAAGATGGGAAAGTATGTGGACAGACTGCCAGCCTCTCTGTTGAGACACAAGGATCTTGTTTTAAGACTCCTCTGATGTGGGATTTTATTGTATCACCTGGTTCTTTCTGAATTTGTGATAACAGAAGGAAACTTTGAGCCTTAGAATTAAATGTTCTAATAATTCAACATAATTGTCTTAATATATATGTAGCTATACTGCTGATTTCTTCATCTTCAGCTATTTGGCAAAAAAAATCATTCAGTCTTGTATTCCTGTGATTGGCAGAAATAGACAGTCTCTCTAAGCATCTGGAACATAGAGAAGTATTTTCTCAAAGAATGGCCTGCCCTGGCATCCCCTGGGTTAGTGGTAGAGCCAAGAAGAAGTGACCAGTTGCTTGGTAGCCAGACCCCAGAGCCCTTCTGGATGCTCTTGTGGATATGATTTAATTTATAAACCAAAATTCCTCTCATTTTATTACAAAAGCTAATCTGTCAACCCATGGCATGGATTGAGTCCCCTGGGTTGTCAGAAATATTAATGAGACATTTTCATAGGTGAAATAATCAATTGAACTCACATAATTTATTTAATTAAGTTCCTAAATGCCACCAAAACATAATAGAGTTAAAGTCATGTGTATTTTTTCATTGCTTAAATTGTCCATAATAGCATACTTATATACCATTTTTGTATACATATTTTTAAAGAGGCCTTATTCAACAACCAGCAACAAATTCAGCTACTCACTTGCATAGGTTAAATCCATGCATATTTCTCTTATGAAAGTTCTTAATGCCTAGGTCTAGTTTCTGGAAAGCAGGAGTGAGTACAATTACTGGAGCACCGGAGCAGCTGCTAGTGTGTTGGGGTTATCTCTGTCCTCGTGACCCATTTAAAGGAAGGAAATGAATTGTAGATATGACTTAGCAGTTCTCTTTCCCAACTCTCAGAGCTACTATAGCTCTTATGGATAGAGGCCCAACTGGAATGTTAGAGTTTTTCTCCTACTTTCATTGGGGGAAATGCCCTTATAATATATGTCAAATTTTTTGTTTTGTTTTAAGTTCATAGATCAAGTAAAGTTTGATATACCTACTGCTAGCTAAGCAGCTATACACACACATGCATATTAAAAGCCTCATTTTCTCCACCTCTGGGAATGACAGTGTATTTGGTCTGGTGGGCCTCATGATTGGTAGATAATGCCAGGAAATATGCAATGAGAACTATCTGACCAATGTGAGTGTCTGCAAGTAAAAGTGGTAAGGATCAACACATAATAGAGGTTAGCCATATGTAAAAGGAATCTATTTTGAAAGTGAAACTCAAGGCAGTATTTTTTGCAGTGGAGGGAGTGAAGAACTGTTCTATATCTTGAATGCGGTGGTGGTTACACATTTCTCTATTTGAAAACTCATACAACTCAAAGGATGAATTTTACTGTATGTGCATTAAAAGTAAGTTTAAAAATATAAAAGAAACTTACAAAAATAATACTTTGTATGTCATTGTAAAAAGAGTAATAGAGAGTATTTGGGAAATGTCCAACACTCAAGGTGACCAGACTCATCCTCTAATCAGTTCATGTCTATGGAACACATCCAATAATACGCATGTGACCTATAAAGAGGGAACTGGGTTATATGAATTGATAGTATTAATTTATGCTCTATCCAAAAGGTAATGGCAGAAGACAGCTTTTTTTCTTGTATGTAGTCTATTCAGCAAAGATATTGTGGGGCAGGGATGGCACATTAAGCTATCCTTCAAGGTCTTCTAATCTTTGGCCCTGGTTGCATTCAGTAAACAATAATTTCTCCAACATTCTTTGATCTATAAAGTAGTCTACCATAAGTGGACAAGATCATTCTGGTCATTAGAAAATACACTCCTACCTCCTGTAAATCAATAGATTGGCATTGATATTCAGGTCCATAGATCACCCTTAAGGAAAATTCCTTAAGCCTGATTAAGTGAGTGCTCTTATGAAATGGAACTCATGAATCTCCAAACCCACAGACCAAATTCTGAGTCATGGCAACCCCACCAGGCACTGCTATCCCATGAAGTCTACCTGAGCAGCCAACTGCCTTCTTTCTTTGATACTTCTTCTTCTTTTTTTTTGTAGGGAGCAGAAGCAGGGAGAAAGAGAAGGAGAGAAACACGACAGTGAGGAAGAAACATCAATCAGTTGCTTCTTGTACATGCCCCAGGCATTGCCCTGATCAGGAACTGAACTGGTGGCCTTTGCTTTGCAGGACAATGCCCAACCCACCAAGCCACACTGGTTAGGGCTCTTTGATAGCTCTCACTGGATATATCAACCAAAGTGCCTCAAGATTCTACAGGGCAGGGGGTGGAGAGAACCTTGTCTACTGGAGGCTTTATAGAGACCTAGAGGTAAAACTTTCCTTTCTACCAGAGCTGGAAGAAAATCCCTCACTTCTCTGAAGTCTGTCACATTTGCTTAATGTTCCACTCATTGATAGGGTCCTGTGCTGCTCATGACCTTTCTTTGTGGGCTGGCATCTTATATTTCTAACAAAATCTGATGAAGAAGTCAAAAACTTGCCTGGTGCCCTATATGTTGTTGGAACCCAATAATTACTTGGAAATTTATTTGACAAATACCCATTTTCTAACTTGCTTTCCCTCCCTCACACATG
The DNA here is from genome assembly GCF_004126475.2 of Phyllostomus discolor. Lineage (NCBI taxonomy): Eukaryota > Metazoa > Chordata > Mammalia > Chiroptera > Phyllostomidae > Phyllostomus > Phyllostomus discolor. The sequence continues at coordinate 43,727,143 of NC_040905.2, forward strand.
TGGACACATAAGGTATCTCTGGAAGAAAATACAAGTACCTGGTAATACAGGTTGCCCCTGGTGAGGGATATCGTAGGGCTGGGGGAGGAAGGCTTGGGAGCCTGGCAGCCAAGTTCCCAAATCCATAATCTATAGGAAGGCGCCTTTCCTGTTGACCAGTTCCCTGAATGGAGACTTAATTGTATAGCCTTTCAACTTATGCTTTCATACACTGCGACTGACTTAACTATTCAAATACTATTAAAAAATTAAAAATCTATGTAGGCTTTCAAACAGCAAACATTCAGACAAAAATAGTATTGGGTTCTCTCCTTTTTAAGAATGCTCTCAAAGCGTTTCTTTGGACAACTCAATTTCTCTGCCCAGGGTCTTTTGATGCCCCTGTCAGAGTCCACTATAGTTTGTACATTGGGCACACAGCATTATGACCCAGGCTTATATCATCAGGGACATAAGTATAAGCAACTGAAAAGACTGACTAGAAGAAACCTCCCCAATGCACTCACTTGGGAAACCACTCCAGGTGCCTCCTCTGTGCCTGCACTGTGCTGGGGATCAGAAAGATAATGTTTAATCATCCAGACACTGGTTTCAAGAAATTCACCACCTGGGAGAAGAAAGTGACAAACAGATGTGGAGAAATATGTCCTAAGAGCTACAATAGAAGAATCTTGAATAGGTATGTTATTTGCTGAATATGAAAGAACAGTGGGAATGACATTTCTTTTACTGACATAAAATATTTTCTTTCAAGATATTCTCTTTTATTCCATTTTTATCATTAAAACCTAGGTTAAAACAACACAAAACAGGGGAAGGAATAGCTGTGAAAGTGAGGCAAGCAAGGAAAACCTCCCGCTTCCCCAACCAGGGCCCCCGCCTTCCCTGTCAGTGTGTTCTGTAGAACAGAGGGAGACTTCAGTGACTTGACAGCCGGGGCCAACTTTCATACACTATATTAGGAAAGCCAGGTGTGTGTAAGTCAAAAATAAATTTCTTTCAACCTTGAAAATTCAGATAAACATGAGTTTGCTGTGCAGGTTCACGGTAATTACAGAATCACACGTGGCGAACATGACTAATCCAGTGCCTCTGTTGTGCTTCTCCCTGAGGTTTTCCTTGGCTCCTTCCCCGGTGCCAACAAGGAACTCCGGGGAGCTAAGAATGAGACTGTTGGATGGGGGACAGTGTTGGGTCTTCCCCCAGGGCCCTAAGATAGTTGGGTTGCTTAAAAGTTTCTTTCAGTCTAAAATAAAAGTGCAAACCTATTTATGCCACTACAGAATCGCAAAATGTCAAAGCAGGAAGCCTAAATCTTTCCGTGTCTTTCATGTCATGTATAATGACTGGCACTTACTTCCATTTTTAATAATAAGTTTTCAAATTATAATAATTTTCTAGTCTTAAAATGATTTTCTGTTCTTCAACAATAACTAGCAGATACAACTACAAAAAAGCCTGTGGAATTCTCTCCTTGTATGCCTCTCTTTCTGTTCCCCTCTAACAGATAGGCGGAATGTTTTTTGTTTATTTGTTTAGGATTAGTCATCAAAAGGAATATAATTTTTTCAAATATGGTTTATCTTGCTTTTTAAACACAAGTGTATTCTCGAGGCTGTCCTGGTGTGTTGTGGTTAGAGAATGGCCCTGGAAAGCAATGCTCAGATTCCCAAGAAAGAACACATTCATACCAGAATCCCCTAACTTTGAACTTAGCTAACCCCTTTTATGAGCTTCAGGTGCCTATTTGTTAAAATGTAATTATACTCCAGGATTTGTTATTGTTTCAACATGTCTCTGATTCTTGGATTTTCCTTTATCAATTTCTTTTTTCTGGTATGTTCTCTCCCATTCACCCCAAATGCTAGTGTTATCCATGGAAAGAAGGAGAGACCAAACGGTCCATTTGCCAACACCTTCCACCTCAGCCACTCATTTTTTATGGTTTTTACAAAATCTGGTTGATTGTTTCTTGGAAATGACTATTAGCTTCTCTTTCTTTCCATTCCCATATCTAGAACTTCAGTTCAATTGGCTGCCACCTCACCCCTAGATTACTTTCACCAGTTTCCATCCCCTCTTCCAGATCTTTCTTGTCCCTCCTTCCATATCTCTCGAATACTAATGCCAAATCCATCTTCTAGGAATTCAGCATTTTTTCTAAGACAACTCTGTTCAGCAACCTGCAATAATAATGTGGAGAGACTGCTGCTGTACACAGTGTGGAGATAGCTAATTGTTGCTTCAATATTCGTTCCCCCTTCTCCCCTAAGAAACAGAGCCCTGATTTTGCTTGTGGTGACAATGTTCCAGCAAAACCACTAGCTTCTCCAGACATCCTTTCAGTTAGGGCTTGCCCTTTGACACAGTTCTGGCCAGGGAGATGTAAGCAGAAGACTACTAGCAATTTCTGGGAAAGCTTTTGCATTCCTGATGCAGAAACCACCCGCGTATGCTTTCCTGCCTTTCTTTTTTCTGCCTGGAATGTGGATATGAGGCTGGATGGAGGTGGCACTGTCATACTGGAACTGAGAAGCTACACAGTTAATGGCAATGCCTCCCACAGGTGTGGTAGAGGGGAAGAGGGAACGTGTCAATATGGAGCTACTGTACCCACTTTGTGCTGGTTTGCTTGTTATTTGAGAAAATGAATCCTTTTCTTGGTTAAGAAAGTGTATTCAGAGTTCTGGGGCTTGTGGATAAACCCACCTGAAGCACAAAGCAAATCAAATATAAACTCTTCTTCCTGACTTTCAAAGTCCTTCATAAGCAAGTCCAGTTCAATTCCCCTAGTCTCTAAAATCTTCTTATCCCCAAGTTTCCACTATTCTTTTTATGCCTTTTTGCCTTTGCTTAGATTGGCTGGCTTTTAGGGATATATTTTCCATTGATCCATCCCACTCTTCCTGGAAGTCTCCCCTCCCTAGTTTTATGCCCAATTATCTCTCTTTTAGCTTGAGTCCTATTGCATTATCAGCAGAGCCATGGGTAAAAGTAAACACATTGTTTTCCCCTGTACTACACTCTGGTTATTTGGTGGTTATGTTTTCTTTTCCCAGCCAGTGAATAAGCTCCCTTCAATGTGGGATTCACATTCTTCTATCTCCCACCTCATCTTACATGATACCTATCACCATGGAGACACTCGGTGCAGGGCCGTTGCCTGGCGGCGATTCTGCTAGTATGCATTGCTATATCTGCTTTTTAAAACAGGCTCATCTGTGGCTTTAAGAGCACATGTGAATTTAGGCTGTATTTCCATCTAGTAAGTTAATATCATTGGTTGGCAGTTCAGAATCTGTAAGAATTAATTTGCCATGGGGAGAAATTTTCAGTAGCAAACATGATCACTGTAGTTTCTTTATTGCTGGAGCATTATGTTGGATTCACACATTGCTAGAGCATTTACTGGGATTGGAGATCAACCTCCATCCCATTAAAGCTGAGTTTTCAGCATTAAGACATTATGAGAGTAGGACTCATTGGTGCCCATCTCTCCCTGTCTCAGAAGGGAGCAAAAGCCAGTTGAAAGGTGTAGCTTGGGTGAGGGGCCACAGATCTGCTGTCCAGCACCTGCATGGAGCCAGGGCAGGGCGGCCACAGCAGCAGATCCGGCGCAAAAGCCTCCTTGGAGGATGGTGTTCTCCTTGGAATGCAAAGAAAGAAAGGCCACCATTGATTAAACTTCTGAGGGTTTAATCACTCTTCTATGAAATTGAAATAATCACAGAACTTATATGCAGATGGTTTTGTGTTATTCCTTAGGCACTTAACTGAAAATCAAAAAGGACATCAGTGCAGGGAAGGGATATCCAACTTCAGAAATGAAGGTTAATGTAACTTCTCAATTTTCTACCTTAATTTTTCTTCTTTGAGATGTAACTACATTCATATCCTTACCTTTTTTCTCTGTCTCGAGCATAAACATACTTACATGCACACACACTCACAAGTATTACCATATTCTCTCTGTGTGTGCTACAGTAAAAAAAAAATAGAGTTATAGCCACTATGGAAAACAGTATGGAGGTTCTTCAAGAAACTGAAAATAGAACTGCCATGTGATCTAGTAATCCCATTTCTGGGTATATATGCAAAGGAAATGAGATCATTATCTCAAGGAAATACTGTACTCTCATGTTCATTGTAGCAGTATTCCACAATAGCCAAGGTGTGGGAACAACCTAAATGTCCATCAGTGGATAAATGGATAAAGAAAATGTGGTGTGTGTGTGTGTGTGTGTGTGTGTGTGTGTGTATACGTTGAATATTATTCAGTCTTTAAAAGGAAGGAAATCCCGCCATTTGCAACAACATGGATGAAACTTGAGGGCAGTATGCTAAGTGAAATAAACCAAATAGAAAAAGACAAATACTTTGTGGTATCACTTATATATGGGAATTAAAATAAAAAGTCAAACTTTTAGAAACAGAGAGCAGAGAAGTGGTTACTGGGAACTGGGGAAGGAAGGGAATAGGAAGAGGTTGTTAAAAGGTACAGACTTTCAGTTTAAGGTGAATAAGGTCTGAGGACCTAATGTATAACATGGTGACTGTAGTTGATAACAGTGTTGTATAGTTGAGATTTGCTGAGAGAGTACAACTCAAATGTTCTTACCAAAAACAGGGAGGGGGCATTATGTAGGGTGATGGGTAGGTTAACTAGATGGGGGGATATTTTCACAATGCATATGTGTATCAAAAAATCATGTTGCACACTTTAAATATCTTACAATTTTATTTGTCAATTATACCTCAAGAAAGCTGAAAAAAGGAGAGAATTCTCTTCAAAAATTTAGTTTCTCCTAATACATTAAAAAGCACAAATCTGCCTTCAGAATAATGATCCTTAATCTAGGAATTGCAATGACTTCCTTATTTGGTGTTTTAATCTCAGTTTTAAAAAATTCAATTAGTAATACAAACAAAAAATGAAAGAAAGCATAAAAAATTGTTTATTTTGGATTTTCCATAGGATAGACCTTGGGGAGAATGCCCACAGGAACCATTTATAAATGTCTGTGAGTTGCTTTGGGGGCCATCAGAGGAGTCTCAGAGGCAAGAACCCCACTGAGCAGTCCTGAGGCTGAAATAAAAAGAGCCTAAGTTTATGAGCAACAACATGGAGGCCTGTGGGCCTTGAAGGCTTCCTAGAAGTTCAGGGGCTCAGGAGTGACAGCCTAGCTGCCTCCACAGGCAGATTTCTGATGAGTTTATTGCCATCCCAAGTAAGGGTTATGGGGGTGGGGAGAGAAGGGCCACTCCTGCAAAGATGTATAAAGTGCAATTCTTTTCCTTAGGCAGCTTGCCCCTAGTTGAGGAAGTGTGCTAGAGAGCACAAAATAAGATATTCTCTGGGTTGGAGGGGACCTAGAAGGCCTAAAAAGGTAAGCTACATTATAAGTCTCTTAACCTTTGGAGTCTTGGTTTCCACATTGATGGGGCCAATAATGCTCCCTTGGTAGTGGATTAAATGAGATAACGTAACTTGCAGAGTGTGTGCACATAGTAAGTATAGTTCAATTTGCTGTTACTATTGGCATTATGACAAGTCAGCAAATTGTGTTCGATAAATGCTGCTGTCAATAGGATATCACTTCAGAGTGAGGTGGTCAATGAGGTCAAAGGGGAAGAGGATGGGTGAGTTCTAGAACTGAAACACTGGGGAGTGGGCACGCCTTGTGAGGTAGCTTCTGGTTACAGTGATTATCCGGGCTATCTGATCAGAGAGGGTCTCCCTCGTTCCATCAGCCTGTAGAAACTGGGCTTCGGGAACACAGTGAACGAGGAGCAGGCATCCTTGTTCATAACAGAGCTAATGGGCAAAGAGGAAGTATGACCCCACAACATTGATGGCCTGACTGTTCACCTAAAGTTACATAAAGTTAGAAATCTCCCCATCTTCCAGCTCTCTCTTTCATAGCCCTGAGCGTATTGTCCTGGTAGAAATATCGCAACATATCTTGGCCATTCATTCATTCATTCTCTGTCTTGACCTGCTAGATCATGACCTCTGTGAGACCGGGTACCCTGCCTATGCTATTCATTGCCATATTCTCCAGAAAAATGCCCTGAATACTATAGATCAGTGCATTAGAATCACTTGAGAAGTTTTACACATACCACACTCCCCTCACCACACACAAACACACACGCACACACACACACACACACACACAAAATGTGATGTCTGGGGGCCTCCCAAGACCTACACTACATCAGGATCTCTGGGGGTGGGGGTCTAGGTATTGGTGTATTTTAACAGCTCTATAGTGATTATTATGGCCAACAGAGGTCAACAGCTACTTCAGGGAGGTGTTCAGTAAAGTTCTGTTGAATGTAAATGACAGAACCTATTCACTAAGGCGGGCATGAGCGATCATGAGGTGGGAGGGAAGGGATTCTGATGGATAAAGCTCTGTGACTTGCAGTCACTGCTGTCTTCCCACTACTCGCCCAGGCTACCAGGAATGGGGTGTGGGGGTCAGAAGAAGATTCTCCTCCATCCCAAGGCTGAGTTGATGAAGCATGGCCCATGGAAATGGCCATTTGGGGGTCCAGGTAATCCACAAAGAGATTTGGGGGTCCAGTATAGCCTGGACAGATCATGCTATACTCTGGTGGGGGGTGGATGCCACAAACGCACCATTTGTGTGCATCTGGATCTTAGACGGGAGACCCCTCCCCACCCCTTTTTCTCCTCCCAAGCCTCCACCTCCCCCAAGGCCCTGCCTACAATGCTTAACAATGAGGAAGAGGATGCAAGAAGATTTTCTTCCTGCATGACTATGATACTTCTGAAAGGTTGAGCTGTGGGATTTTTTTTTTCTTTTCACTTCTCTCTTGGAAATCACCTCCATATGCTGATTGGACTATAGTATAAGACTTCTTCTTTACATAGAGAAAGCATTCCCCACTATATTTAGGAGGTAAAAGAGGCTGCTGTTATTTCAGCTTCCTTAATAGCTTTCAATGCCATTGTATGGTTTTCGTTAAAAATTTTTTTCCCAAAAGAAACAACAAAATGTAAAATCTCCTTTATACTTTGATTGATGGTTCACACCTTTTGGAATATCTAGCTCATATTTTTGGAAAGAAGCAGCTGGTTCCCTTGACATTTAATTCCAACAAAATGCTTCATTCAATTTTCTCTCTCCTAGATAGGGTACACAGACTATTGGAAAATATTCGATGACACTCATTCAAATGTCTGCATTAAGTGTAGAGTATAGGAAAGGTAGAGTATACTTGTAATACTCTGGAATCTGAACGAATTGCATTGAAATGGCTGAGCTTAAGAAAACGCTATCCCCTGGCTGGCATAGCTCAGTGGATTGAGTGCGGGCTGCAAACCAAAGTGTCGCAGGTTTGATTCCCAGTCAGGGTACATGCCTGGGTTGCAGGCCATGACCCCCAGCAACCGCACATTGATGTTTCTCTCTTTCTCCCTCCCTTCCCTCTCTAAAAATAAATAAATAAAATCTTAAAAAATATATTAAAAAAAAGAAAATGCTATCGTGGCAGGAAAGGATCTAGCTGCTGTTGATAACCACAGGGAGGAATCTTTGCAACTGGGGTAGGACAATCAGGTTTTTGTCCCTGGGTCAGGCTGAGTGTTTTAATCAAAGGACTTTGCTATAAATCAATGGCATTAGTAGTCACCATGACAGCTGTGTTGCAAGGCTTTTAACGGATTATCTCTTTCAATCACTACTATGATTACCCCTGTCTCATAGATAAGGAATTGAGGCACAATGGTTATAACTGATGTGTCTACGGTCACATAGCTTGGAAGTAGCAGCTCTTAGCCAGGTTTGGCAAACTCTTGGTACAGAATTAGAGAGTAAATATTTTTGGTTTTGTGAGGCCTACAGTCTCGGTGGCAACTACTCAACCCTGCTGCTGTAAGGAAAGCAGCTATAGTTGCTAGACAAGCAAAGGGGAGTGTCTGTATTTCAATAAATGTTTACAAACAAAAACAACCAGTGGCCTGCACTTGGCCTTAAGGTTGTAGTTAACTAACTCTTAGCCATGGCATTAAGCCCTCTCTTGAGACTTGTTGCTGGAAACTTTTATTTAAATAATCTCCTTTCAAGATCTGTTACATTTCTATATGAGCTATTGCAAGCACTCATTGAGCCTACTTGTACAGTGGTCTACTGAGTAAGTAAAATTGAGTTTTTTTTAATGAATCATATTTCTAAGTGCTAGCAACAGACTAAATGTTATGATGGGAAAAGACTTTTGAATGAGTGGGCTATAAACTATACAAGGAAGAAAGCCTCTGAGTGCATCTTAGCTCTCAGGGGTCTGTGTGTTGGCACGGTGGAGGAACAGTTAAGTTTTTGCAGCATCCGCTCAGCGCCAGGCCCTGCGCGGGGGCCCTTCCCGCTCTCCCATGTCTTCTGAGAGTCTTTATATGCCACTCCTTTGGTGCAAGTTTCAAGATGACACTAAAATCACACCACAGGATCAAAGAATTTAAGAAAACGGAGCATTATATTCAATCCCTATATCAATCCTGCAAGGCAGGTGCCATTATTCCATTTTATTGGCGAGAAAGAGAGGCTCAGAAGGGAAGTTACTTGCCTGAGGTCACAGAGTGGCTGAGCAGGCATTTCATCCCAGATGTGCCCAATTTATGGGCCTGGTCACCTCCCATTAGGCCATACTGCCCTTCATAGTGGACTGCACGCCTCACCTTGCTTCATAACTCAATCACTAAGAGAGTTTGAAAAGTCAGTTAAATTTGAAATCCTACTTAGTCCTACTCTGTAAAAAGGAGAATAAGAAGTCTTGGTGTGCCCCACTTGCTTCATACAGCTGCTGTAAAAATCAAACAAAGTAGATAGAGTATGTGAAAGACACTTGTAAACATGAAACACTTCCAGGCACGTATGGTGCTGGCATCGTCAGGGAACTGGTCAGTTGTGGTGAGGCAGGTCCTTTCACCTCCTCACCACACTACTGGCCACTGAAAGGGTTCCCCTGCACCCAGGGGACCCCAGCCACTGAATCATTCAGATTGCCCAAGTCTGGGAAGGAATTGGCCCCCAGAAATCCCCTGAAATCAAACCAAAGCTTAGGAACTTGGAAAAGGTTACAGAATAGTCATCCAATTTCTAGTCACATAAATGACTCTTATAAACACACATATAAGTGTCATCGCCATCTCTCCCCACCTTCCTCCCAAGAGACTCTCCTACTTCTGTTCTTCTAGTTTCAAAAGGGCTTTTTCTTCCTGGGATGAGTGTAAATCCTTTCTCTTTGACTTAACTCCTGCCCAGGCATTTCAACAGTGTGGTGGGAAACACGGCACCAGTTTCGTTCAAAGCCCACAGCTCCAGCTCTTTGGTTGTGAGGGCTTTTATGTATCTTTGCCTTAAACCTGTGAACTTTCAAAACCCTTGTCTAAAAGTTAGAAAGTAGGAAAGTTGAATAGCTAGATTATATAAGGGAAAAAATTCTGTATGTAAAAATTACATAAATCAAAAAGGAAATGACAAACTGGAAAAATGCAACACAAAACATAGAGATGGTGTTATTTGATATCTAAGAGCTTCTACAAATCATTCACACCAGTGACTACTTAGTATGGAAAATAGACCAAAAGCTGTAAGAAGGCAATGCACAGGAACAATTTGTAAAGACAGATTAAAAAAAAGACTTCCTTGGATAGTTTCAAGAAACACCAGACACCCAATTATTATGGAATCACCAGTAATGGAAATGTTTTGACAAAACATAAAGGACTATAGCTGGCATATTTAAGATATATACGTGTACATGGGTGTGTGCAATATCTATATCAATAAACTTGCACCTGCCTGAGACATTCAGAGAATGATAATGGAGACAAGGATTGGACTGAATGTCAGATTTAAAATTTGTGAAAACAGCATATACAAATATAACCAAGATTTTAACTCTGAGAATTTGGAAGAAGGGAGCAAGAAATATGCACAGCTGCCCCTTGAACAGCACAGGCTTGAACTGCACTGGTCCACTTATACATGGATTTGTTTTTTCAATAAATACAGTAAATATGTTTTCTCTTCCTTAAGATTTTCTTCATAACATTTTCTGTTCTCCAGCTTATTTTATTGTAATAATACCACATACAATATACTTAACATACAAAGTATATTTCGATTGACTGTTTATGTCATCATTGAGGCTTCCAGTCAACAGTAGGCTATTAGCAGTTACGTTAGGGAGAGTCAGAAGTCATATGTGGGTTTGCGACTGCTCGGGGATGGCATGTTGGCCCCCCAACCCCAGCGTTGTTCAAGGGGCAGCTGTATATATATTTAGGGAGAAGATGGAAGCAGCCCCACACGTTCCTGCTTTGCAACAGTGTCTGGTATGAAGTACGCAAGACCTGAGGCTCATCTAAGGCAAAGTCACACTGGGGAAAATCCATTCATGAAACTAAATCACCCAAATGCAAATGACATTCCATGAATAGAGACAAACACCAAAGTGTGAAGGACATGTTCCAAACCAATGTAAAAATGTATAGGAATAGCTGGATCTAAACTGAATAATAATTGTGTGGCAAATTGATAAGGTGGTGAGGAAAAGCCAAGTAAGATACTGGTGGACCTGTTCTGAGAGTCCGAACGCCACAGTCCTGTGTTGTGTACACGGCGTTGTGGTGAGCAGGACAAGGAGGAAGTCAGGAAAGCAGTTGAGAAAAAGTGGCTGTTATTGATCAAGAAGGGATCAAAAGGCAAAATGAGTCGGCACCAGAATTAGATTAAGGGGACCTACTTACTCTACACAATTTATTTATTTTTTTTAAAGATTTTATTTATTTATTTTTAGAGAGGGAAGGGAGGGAGGGAGAGAGAGAGAGAGAGAGACATCAATGTGCGGTTGCTGGGGGTTATGGCCTGCAACCCAGGAATGTACCCTGGCTGGGAATCGAACCTGGGACACTTTGGTTCCCGGCCCGTGCTCAATCCACTGAGCTACGCCAGCCAGGGCTCACAATTTATTTTTAATGACCTCTAGATAATATAAATTCATTACACTTGTAAATTTTAATACTGAAATGTTTAAAGAAGAAAATGAAAATAATAATAGCCCCCCAAAAACAACTGTTAATACTTCGGTTTGTTTCTTTCAAGCCTAAATGCTTTCTTTTATAACACTATTTACTATCCATCTGTATGCAATGCACAAGTAATAGTGCAGTAGACAACTTTATATATAAATCTTGGTTGAGTCTCTATTTCCATAGATTAGATTCTCTAGAAATAGATTACTAAATCAAAGGATATAAAATTTCAGGTCTTAATATATATACATATGCTAAATTAATTTCCATAAAGGTATCCTTAATTTATACTTAAACTACACACTTCTTTTTTTGTATATTTTATTTATTTACTTTTAGAGAGAGGGGAAGGGAGGGAGAAAGAAAGGGAGAGAAATATCAATGCGTGAGAGATACATCAATCAGTTGCTTCTCATGCACCCCCAGCTAGGGACCTGGCCTGCAACCCGGGCATGTACCCTAACTGGGAATTGAACTCATTTCTTTAAATGTATTTTTTACTTACTTTTTCCACCTGAAATTAAGTAAGCTCCCAAAATTGAGCCAACATTTTTGTAACAGGAATAAAAAACAATTCCAGCTTCATTGAGAGAATTATTTTGTGATATTTGTGGTAACTTACATTGAGATAATTCTCAACATTTTCACAAACCTCTCATACCTATTATTACATTTAGTCCCCACAAAACCCCCATGAGATGAAGAGAATTAATTGTAGAATGTTTGGAGCATGGGAGAGGATTTCAGACATGATGTTGTTCAGAGTTTATTAATGTTTCAATCTGACAGAGGCACAGGGAGAATATGAGAGTTTTAAAGTTCTAGAGCCTAAGTGTCTGGAATCTCACTTCATATATCACCTTCCCACTGGTGACCTTGACTCTGTGCTGGTCCCTGTAAGGCCCTGACTCATTCCCAATTTCCTCCTCCCCCTGCACTGTTTTATCATTCCATTGGAAAGTACACCATTCAATCTCTCCCTGTCATGGGGATTTGCAATAACTGGAAATCTGAACCCAGACTCACAGGCGAGACAGAGTGATCTTGAAATGAGCACTTTATCTGTGCTGTGTACGATGACCCAGAAAAGAAACCCTAAGAGCGTGTGGATGACCATGAGTCAATGAAGTTGAAAGAGTAAAGTCTGAACTTGGGGGGTGGATTTAATAAACTGAAGTAAAGGAAACTTGGTAAGAACAAATCTAGGGCTCAAAATATTTCACCAGATGATTCTGACCATGAGGATGGCCCCATGCAGTGGTATGCTGAGACACAGGAGGGATCATTTTCCCTGGGTAATTCTCACCTGCTCATGTGACTTAGGTAGTGTAGGTGAGTTATGTCAACAGACAGGAAGAATCCTCAAGGAAAACTGTCAAGGCTCCTTCCACCCCACAGATTTGGATATTCTTGGCAGATTATCATCTGGTTAGTGCGCTATGGAATTCCAATAAGTTGCCTGGAAATTAAAATAACACTCTCCTGATGTTTGATGGTCAACCAACTGTCCACTGCTGCCTCTGGTCAGCTGCTGACTCGTTTCCCCCCAGGGGTCAAATTCATTTTATTTAGAAACATCTTAGTAGCATTTCCATTTATTTTTGTGTGTGTATAATTTTAAATTCAGAGAAATCGTTTCTTAAAATGCCTGACATTAAAGAAAATCTGGCACTGTATTGCCAATGCTGAAGCCAAGTTCCACGTGTAGAAAGTAGCATGGTTTAGCATGTTGAGAGTGCCAAATTTTCCTTAAAATTAACATTTGTGCCATATGTTGGTACCTTAAACTCATTCCTCCTTTGGCTGATGAAAATGCAAAAGGAAAACGTTCTCAGACTGAGAACTGTTCTCTCTCTTTGTAGACGCTGTTTTATCTGGGCATGAATAGTGATCTTCCTTTGGGAGTGAAAATGGGTGCCTACCCTCTAAGTCTTGGTGAGAGGTCAAACATTTAAGAGGCTCTGTTTAATGTATACTTATCTTTTAAATACAGAAGGACTGATGTTTCCACTGCTTTGTACAGGGCTGTGTGTCTGCTTTGCTGGTTTAGAGCTGTGCTGTCCCCTTGAGCACTCACTAGCCACAAGGGGCTGTGAGCACAGGAGATTTGGCTGATCTGAACTGAGACATGCTGTGCATATAAACAGCACACCAGAGTTCAAACATTTATTTAAAACGTAAAATACACCATTAACACTCATTGGATTGATTACATGTTTAAATAATCTTTTTTATTTATTGGGTTAAATAAAATTAATTATTGGGTAAATTAAAATTAATTTAACATTTAAATTAATTTCATATGTTTCTTTTTACTTTTTTAATAAAACTGCTGAAAAATATAAAATCACATTTGTGGCTTGCATTATATTATGTTTCTATTGAACAAAATTGGTTTGGAGATTGTTGTTGATGAAGGATTCCATCAATTTATTATACAACCAGGCCGTGGGGCTGGAGAGGACTGAGGGAGGTCCTCCTCCCACTCCCCCTTTCCAGTAAAGCTGGACACTAACAAAATCATCCTGCAGTAAATCTTATTTTAAAGGTTTGTAGGAAAATTAATTTTCTTTTTCTGTGGCTTGATTAAATGAAAGTAGTAGAGTCTTATATCCACTTGTACAAGGATTTTAAACAAAGCATTAGCAAATATTCTTGAACTCATCAACCTTCATGGCCAATTCAAAACCAACTTCTACTTACTAAATGTCTCTCCCATGTTCATTGTCACCAACTCTATGGTCTGAGCAATCATGATCTCACCTGAGCTGTAGCATTTGTCTTATGAGTGGTCGTCCACACTACTCTTACTGCACTCTTGTCACCTTTCCCCCTCAAAGCAGCCGTAGTGAGCTTCTCAACAAGTGCATGTGACTGTGCCATTTCCCTGCTTGAAGGCCTCCAATACTTTCCCACTGATTTCAGGATGAAGTTCAAAATTTGAACATGGCCCACAAGCCCAGCATAGCCTGACCCTCATCCATTTCTCCAGCTGCATCGTGCCCACGTTCCCTGAGCTTTCCACATTTTACTCATATTGGCCTTCTTCTTGTTCCTTATCCATATGATGCTCCCCCTCCCTCCAGAAGCTGCAGACATGCCATTCCCATTGCCTAGAATACTATTCTTCTCCCTCTGCCTTCTCCGCCTGGTTGACACCTATTCATTCAGATCCCTGCTCCAGTGTCCCTCCCTCAGCACCTCCTGGCCAGGGCAGATATACCAATTTTGACACTCTGAGTATATCAGTGTGGTCACTTTACATTTATTTGTATGATTATTTCTTAATGCCTGGCTCCCTTTGTAGACTATTTGCTCCAGCAGAGCAGCAAGTCTGTTAGTTAACATTCACTATTGTCTCCCAGCATAGTGCCTGGCACATAGTAGGGCCTCAATTAATAAGAAGGACAAAGGAAGAAAGGCAAGGCAGTTTGTACCAACAAGAATCTTGCCTCTTCTTCCTTTAATACTCTTGAGAGGAGAGGGAACACCTCTCTGCATTCCTTCACGGCTCATTGACATACCCCTTGACAGAGCACCTGAGTAACCCAGGGTATGGATTAGAAAATGCTATGCGTGCTGGAAAGCATTATGCTAAGCGAAACAAGCCAGGCAGTGAAAGACAAATACCACATGATATCACCTTTAACAGGAATCTAAACAACAAAACAAAAGAAAAAAAAAACTAGCAAAATATAACCAAAGACACTGAAATAGGGGATAGTCAGACAGTGACCAGAGGGGAGAGAAGAGGGAATTTCAGGGGGGAATGGGTAGGGTTTACAGGAACAAATTTGGAGGACACATGGACAAAAACTAGGGGTGGGGGGTAATGGGGGGAAGGGGGGAGGGTTGGGTGGGTGGGCTAGAATGGGAGTGGAGGGAGAAAACTGTACTTGAACAATGATTAAAATTAAAAAAACATTAAAAAATAAATTAAAAATGTTGAAAAAAAAAAAAGAAAATGTTATGCGTTATGTTTTCATTGTCTATCCGGAATCCAACCATTTCTTACCACCTCCATTGCCTCTATCTTGGTCCAAGCCACAACATCTTTCTCCCAGGAACTTTGGCTTTTTCTCTGAACTAGATGGAAAATCACTTCCTAATAGCCTTCTAATTCTTCTCCTTACTTCCACACATGACTCCCTTTAGCCTATTCAACACACTAGTCAAAATGATTTTATTGAAATATAAGTGACATTTTGTCACTCCCCTGACTAAAACCCTCCAGTGATTTTCTATTTTAGAGTAAAAGCCAAAGTCTACCCAATAGCCTACAAGGCTCTGCATGAGAGAGTTAACCCTCTGACCTCATACCTGACCACATTCCCCCTTGCTTACTCTACTCCAACCTCTCTGGCCTCTAGTGGTTCCTCACTCACACCAGGCATTGTCCCCCTCAGGGCCTCACACCTGCTATTCTCTCTGCTTAGATAGCTCTTCCCCAAGAATCCTATTCAGCTCTCTCTCTTCTTCCTTCAAGTTTTTGCTCAATATCACATTTTCTATGAGGCCACTCTAACCCTGTTCCTCCTCACCCAGCACTCCTTATCTTCTCTCCATCCCCACTTTGTCTTTTGTTCCCTGATACACTCCCAGGGCCTAATACAGTGTCTGCCAGGAGGTGGTTGCTCCATATATGTTTATTAAAGAAAAGACCAAGACCCAGCTTATGCACCTAAAAAAATTGATGTGCTTGAGCCCAGCCATCGAGCGTGAACATGCAGACTTGGCCTGTGTTGTCAGGGGGCAGACTGGGCTCCACCTTGGAGCTAGTGCCAGGGACTCTGAGGCTCCCTAAGCTCTGATCAACTGCTCAGTCTCCCATCTCATTTCTATAACCGTCTGTGAGGCCCAAGGAAGCAGTTTGGCTCCAGAGAGCATCTAAATGGCTCTTTCCAACATCCTCCCTCTAACTCCTCTTCCACCCCCACTGCACACAAATATACCACACAACCTTCTCCCTTTCCAAGGACACAACTTGGGCTATTTCTAAAACTGAGATTCTGATCCAAAACAGTAGCCAACACATAGTGCTTCTGAATGGGCACAGGAAAAGACAGAGACCTCTGAGCAATTTCCTGCCCCTATATTTTTCCATTCCCGTAAAGGAGGTCTTCTTTAGCTCAGGAACCTTTCTCTGAACCAAGCCAATGCCTTAATGGTGCATGCCATTTTTTACTGCCTTGGCATGTTTCTTTGTTCTCTTACTTTCTATTTTAAGTGATCAACACCTGGGTCTTTTCTGTCAAAAAAAAATTGATAACCAGCTCTACCAGGTGTTGACTGCTAGTTAAGGCTCATATAATGCTAATGGAGAGTTCTTTTCCTAAACGGGTATTTTATTTAATAATACATAATACTTAAATTGCACTCTTTGCCTTCAAAGAGTTTTGCAAATTTTACACTCCATTAAGCTGAGCAGCACTTGAGTTCATGCCTGATGGCTGGAAAACCAAGGAAGGTTAAACAATTTGCCTTTGGCTATAGCTAGCTGTGCTTAGGACAAAGTACTTTGTCTCTTTTAATGGATAGGAAAATATAACCAATAACAACTGCCTTCATCAGTAAATTAGTTCTGAGTTCTTTCTTTGTGCTTTTTAAAGCCATACTGTGACTTGCTCCCTTGGCTGTACTGGCTCCACACTGTCTCTGGAAACCATTTCCCGTTCTTCTCCCTTCTTCCCTACCCCTCCTCCTCCTCTTCGTTGCTTCCATCCACTCTCAGTTTCTGGGATACTCTGCCTACCAAGGGGAACCCACCATACTCCCAACCCACAGGGACCCTTATCTATGTCCTCCTGGGACCCACTTTCAGGTGCTATGAAAGGATGGGGAAGGCTTGAGATCAAGTTTCTAATGGGGGTAAAAATCTTGGAATAAGTTGGTGTGTCTCCTTGACCTATCAGTTTTAAGTAGTGGTGAGTAATATAAAATATTTTAAAGGCCAACAAATATAGATATGTTCTGAAGCAGAATGCAAAAAAAGAAAAAAGAAAAAACAGGACAGGTTAAAGTCTGAAATTCCACTTCTGGTAGACCACTTAAGATTTCTTTTCTAGATTTTTCTGTCCCTGTAGGGGTACATAGATGCACAAAGTCTGAGAAGAACTGACAAAAACAGTCTTTCCTCTGGGCTCCAGGGAGAAGGAATATTGGGACTGATTTTCTAAGGACTAGTGGAATCAATCTTGTTACCTTATTGTTTCTTTGAGCAAGAAATTTTTTTCTGGGGACTGTTAGTAATGGAGGGAACCTGGACCATGCTCTTCCCTGTCCTTGAACATCCACCAGGCAGCAGTCTTACCAAACCAAGGGCAGAGTGTCCCTTTTCTTACTATTCAGCAAATAAAAGCAATAAACAAGGAAACCCATCACACTTGAGGCTGTGAAGAAGAAGAAAAATCTGGCATGTGTTCAAAGATGAAACTTCTGTTACATAATGATTTCATGTTGAAGACCTTTAAAGGGAATTGAAATGGGTAAAATAAAGAAAAGGCTGAGCCACAGTAACCAGGATATGGCTTTACCTGTCCTCACCCAGGTACGCATGCCTATGTATCTCCTTCAGCCCCGAGGACACTTTAGCTCAGCATAGCATTTGGCAAGAAGGTACAAAACCATGTATGTGACATGCTTGTAGAATGTACCCACTGTAGGAGAGCAAAGAGCTCAGGAGACAAAGTCAGAAAATCAGGCTGTGAGTCCCGACTCCACCACCTCCTGACTTTCCTAAGCATCCATTTTCTCAGCCCTAATAACACTTTATTTGTTAAATATTTAATATTTATTAAATATTTCTTAATATTTATTAAACATTATTTATTAAATATCTCTGTTGTGGGCACATGGTTGAATTGCATTTCCCTGTCCCCTTTATATGCAGACATGGCCATGAGACTTTTTTTGGCCAATAAAATGTGAGTACAAGTGATATGTGTCATTTCTCTGTGGAATCTTCAAGAAGCAATCCATGATTCCACATAATTTTCTTTCCCTTTGCCATGGCGACCTCAAGCATTTCCAATAATAGCTGTTCTATGAGCCTGGAGCCTGAGGACCTGAGTCAAAGCTACAGCTGCTGCCTATAATGGGCATGTAAGGAAAGCGAGAAATAAACCCTTGTGTTTTCTTTCTCTCTTTTCTTGGAGGTTGTTTGTTAAACATACAAAAGGAGGGAGGTTGTTAAAGCATAAGCTAGTCTATCCTGATGAATACACTACTTCATCAATCTGGAGGAAGATTAAAATGGGTTACCCAATAGGTAATATGCGTGGCACACAGCAAGTGCTAAACAATGTCAGTCTTTCCTCCCTCACTGAATTTCTCTACTTTGTGATCCTTCCCAGCCCTTCCTTATCAGCCCTATGCTATGCTAATCTTCAGAGTTTTTCAATGAAAGGAAAACAAAAATGAACTTTATTTTAAGAGCTCTTAAAGTATTCCCTAATACCTTTTTTAAAAAATTAGAGAGCCCCCTGCAATGGACCTGGCTTGGGAATTCCCATGTTGAGAAGAGAACCTGATTCTCTGAAATGCACAAAAGAGAAAGGAGCTAAGGGTCTTATGAAAGAAATTGTCCAGAAAGCAAAACCAATGAACTCTGAAAATTTCCAACCACAGGGAGCACTCCACCCCACGGCACAGTGCTGCTATCATAAAGCTGGGATCCGGGCCCAGGTGTCCCATGGGGATCCAGTTCTGACTCTCCTGTAGCAAGCAGGTCATCTGTCCTGGACGGAGGCAGAACTCTGTCCTCCTGAGTGCCAGGCTTTCTTTTCAGCAAGAATGATGAAGATGGTCGGACCTCAAGCTTTTAGCTTTTTCCTCACTGGCCCCTTAAAAGGCCTGTCTCTTTCTCCCTCTGATCCAGGCTGTGACTTGGGGAAGCCAGCTGGGCTGCTGCTGCTGTTGCTTTGAGTAAATACTTTGAGTTAATCACTTAACAACTTATTCAATTAGGCCACCAGCCCAATACCTTCTTAGGGTGTTTAAGTTTACTTTGAAGGAAAAACAGTTCCTACCTGAAATTACTCTGGAAGGCCATGTCTTTGAGCTTTACTCAAAGGGTAAATCTCAGTTAATCAATTTAGAAGGCATTTATTACAGCTGTGGGTCTCCAAATTGTTGAAAATTTTGAGAAGGGAAGGAAAAAGGAATGGAATACAGATGAGATAGAACTATATAACCTTTGAAGTTGCTTCAACTGGGACAAGTTCTTTAATCTCTGAGCCTCAATTTCCATATAGAAAATGGCAATAAAAAATAATAACCCAACTCACAGGGTTATTATAAGATTTCATAAAATAAAAATTAGAAAGCCTCTGATGTAAAAAAAGGCACTCAGTAAATATGTAGTACGTATACTGGTATTTGGGCTCCCTAACAACCCTTGTAGGAAGATATTCTCCTGGCTGTGAAGAGGAAGGAGGGAGATCTAAGACAAGGTTAGGGATGGGGAGATAGAAAAACATAAGGCAAATCAATAATTCTCATTCCTTTTGCAACAACATGGATAGACCTGGAGATTATTATGCTAAGTACCATAAGCCAGTCAGAAAAAGACGAACTCCACATGATCTCACTATATTTGGCATCCAATGAACAAAATAAACTGATAAACAAAAATAGAAACTGAGGCATGGATGCATGGAACCGACTGACAGCTGTCAGAGGGGAGGGCGGAGGGGGACAGTTTGAAAGAAGGGGAAGGGAGTAGCCAAAGAACACACATGCACAACCCATAGACCCAGACAATGGCGTGGTGAGGGTCAGAGGGAAGGGGCAGGGGCCAGGTGGAGGTGGGCAAAGTGAGGGAAAAGGGGGATATCTGTAATAGTGTCAACAATAAAATAAAGTTTAAAACAGTCATGATTTTTAAAATAGTAATTCTTATTCCAAGTTCCTTGTTTTCACTCCAGGGCCCTTCATCTGGACCTTTTGAGGGAGAATCCCAGAGCTTCTGTGACCCTGAGAATGGGCCTCAGAGAGCCCAGCTCTGCTGTGCACTGGCCAAACCACTGGGATGGGGAGAGGGGCCATTCCCGGCCAACCCTGTGGAGAGGGACGAACTGCGGATGTCTCACTGAGGCGGTGGCGGAAGGAATCTGCAGTGTTATGAAGGAGGCGGGTTGGAGGCCTGGGGCCTTGGTAGCGCCTGTTCAAATACTTCAAAGAGCTGACATTTGAATGAGCTGGATTTGTTTCCTGTGACCCCAGTAGGTAGAAACAGGGCCAGTGGAGGGAGGTGACAAGGGAAGCTTTCATCTCCATTCAGTATAACCATTAAATTACTGGAAACCTCTGGGAGGCTTGGACTGGATCTTCTTCCCTTTAGTTTCCATGGTGCCAGCACAGGGCCTCATCCGCAAGGGATAGTCAAGGAGCAGCAACTGACGGCATTTTCACTGGCTGGTCTTGGGGCGGAGGGGGGAAAGCCAGTTCTGAGAAGCTGATTAACTCTCATTGACCCATCTGCCTGAGACCTTGTTAAAACAACTGTGCCAGCCAGTAGCAAGCCTCGGGGCAGCCCATCCCAGAGTACTAGTGACCAGCACTCTTCTTCTACCTGCAACACCACACTTTGAAAACACTGAAGAAAAAAAACTTTCTATGAGGCTCAAAGGTTGTTTATGTAATGACGCTAAAAAACTATTGTGGAATGATCTGAAAGTGAAATTTTAAGCTAGATAAACATTGAGCCTGCTATCAAAGGTCATTCTAACTTCCTTTGACCCTCCTGTAACTGTGGTCCTCAGCATTTCGGTTTGTAGCAAGAAAGCATTGCTTCTCTCTGCCTGTCTAGTGGTCTACTAGCCTTGTTTCCTCCTATAGTTGTTAATGAGGACTAAGGCCTGTACTTGACCTCAGTTCCAAGCCCAAATCTTTTCTGCCTGATCCCTTAAGCACATGTCTTGATGAATCTAGTACATTCAGTTGATAGACTTGTAAAGTCTGCTGGACGAGAAGATGTGGAAACATTATCATCTCTCTAGCTTGAGCTCACTGGAGTGAATATTCCCAAATGGGCATTTGGGTAAAAGCAGCTGCCCTAACAGCCTGCCTGTGACTGAGGACATGTTGATAAAGAATTACATAGTCTAGAACTGCCCCTGATTCCTAGGTCACATTTTCATTAATTCATTAACTGACTCTAAGAATGTCTATCACATCCCAACTCTGTGTCAGAAACAGTGGCAAGTGGTGCCTAACATGACATTTGCTGACTGTTTCCTATGCTCACTCAAATGACTGCCACAGTATCCCTGTGAGGTAGGCACGACTCTTTCCTCATTTGGCCACTGAGGAAACTAAGAGACACAAATGGGTTAAACAAATTGCACAGGTCACACAGATAATAAAAGAAGGAACCAGGAGGGTTTGGGGTTTTTTTGTAGATAGCTGTTGGAATGAAGAAATTAAACAATAATGATATATACTTCCAGATGCTTTCTAGACTTCTATCAAATACACAGACTTATTCTAGGAAGCAGTTTGAGAATGGAAAAGTTCATTGCCCCCAGAAGACCATGATTATTCAAAGCACCTCCCCACGAGGTAGTAGTGAACCCCAGCTTTGGTCTGCTGCAACAGTCCCCCGGCTTCTCAGCGTGAGGACTCATTTTGTAAATTTCAATAATAATAATAATAAATAAACTTATTTTGCAAATCTCCAGTAAGTTATAAAGGATACAAAATAGCCAAAAGCTGTTTTGAATTCAGTAACATCTTTAAATTAATTTATATTTTACTAACTACTACACTATAGCCAGATTGGAAAAGCAGAGGATCACCTATTTTCAAAACACTGTTTGGTCAGTATGCGAACAGTAGGCATGTTACATCCAAATGCAGACTTCCCAGCTCTTTGCCATAGCTCCACAGACCCTCGGACATGCACAGAGCTGTATGGCTTCAGCCGCGTTCACTCTCTCCTCTGAGCCTCAGTCTCCTCACCTCTAAGTGGACATAATAAGAGGTTTTTCAGAGGATCTCAGAATTAATGTGAGACCAGAAAGGACTTGGACAGCTCTTATCCTGGGGACTACAAACATGGTTAAAAACACAGACCCTGGTGAAAACCTTTCCAATGTAGTTAGAGAGACAGACACACATGAAAGAACTAGTAAGCAGGGCAACCCACTAAACTCAACTATGCCTCTGGGATCTAGCTCTAGACTGTGATCTGATCATCTGTAAGGCAGGGAGTGCACGCGCAAGGGGTTCACTACCACCTTACACAGGGAGTTCAGTTCACTTAAGAGTTCTCACTAAAAGTAAATATAGATGTCTTTTGGCTGCTATCAATGGCTGAGAGGCTTGAAGCCTCAGGACCCCAGAGGGTGCCAGAGCAGATGCGTCTCTCGCGGTGCAGCTCTGAGGATACGCCAGGGAAATGGGCATGTGCACAAGATGGTGATGGGAAGTTTTTGGTTTGGTTTGAAGCTGCAGCTCATAGTTATTAAATGGCTACCATGGAGAGGAAGTTATACAATGGTCCTAATATTAATATTTAATGCTATTTTGATTTAAATGTAATTCAAGTCACATTTATCATGCAGAAAAAAACTCACTATTTAACTTAAATGGCTCAACCCCAGCATAATGTCACAATCTTGCAATTCTACAGCTGGCATCCATCACATTTTCAGGATGTAATTGCCTGCAGGGGATGCAATCTCGGAAGAAGTGTCCCTCAATGATATTGGCAGTAGAAATTACTCCAGTCTGTCCTCTTGGGTTTGTTGGATTGAAAACAGAAAAGCCATTTCATCGCCAGGACTCCTGGTTCACATGTAAATGAGTACACAGCTTAATAACTCAGATGCCTCCAGGAAAGCCCCAGGGCCCATGGGCAGGAGGAGTTAGATTAATAATGAAAAGGGGTAACATTTATCGAGTATTACCAGGCACAGTGCTAAGCAATGACATGAATTATCATCACTCTTTAGCTTCATAACAAAGCCTGAGAGGGCGGTGTGATTTTATACCTGTCCTGTAGATGAAGAAATTACAACCCCGGGGTCACACCTCGGCAGGTTGCCCCTAAACATGGGTCGTAACTGCACCTCTGTGCAGTCTTGCCCCTGCCTCACAGCAGGCTTTCTGGGCTGCCTCCTCACCCTGGCGGATGCCCCTGTTTTACATGTTGCTATGAGGATGGGGACCCAACAAGTTGGGAGGCAAATGAGTGAGAAAGAACAAAGCCTCTGGCCGTGGCTTTCTAGGTGGCAGTTGATGACATGCTGGCAGGGAAAGGACAAGAGGAATGTAAACAGGTGTGAGGTGATCATCCTTAACAAAATTCACAGAGTATGGAAATTAAAATCGCAAGTATCCTTAAAGATCAACTGTCTAGCCCCTTCATTTTACAGATCAGGAAATAGAGTCTCAGGCAGTTGCCCATGATCACAGAGCCGGTGTGGAACTCACAACTCTCTCCCTCTCTTCTCTCTCAATTATTCTTTTTGATTGAGTACAAAAGGATAGTGAAAATTTTTCCCTTAACACACATTTCCCCCACCCCAGCCATCTGGTCCCCTGCCCAAAGGCAAATCATATTAGCAGATCTATTGTGTCCTTCTAGAGATACTCTATAAGTTTCTGCTTATTCTATAGGCATGCCAAAAATAGGTTTCTTTTTTAAACACAAAAATTATAGCATTCTACCTACTGGCTGTATCTTGCTTTTTCACTTAACTATCCAGGTTAGAGATTGTTCCATTATCTGAACATGTAAGGCTGCCTCATTGTTTTTCAACTTTTTAATAGTTTTATTGTGGTCAAATTATATAATATAAAATTTATGCATTTTAAGTGTCAGTGTGATAATTTTTTGAAAATGCCTACAGTTGTGAAGTCATTACCAATATCCAATTTTGAAATAATTTTATCATCCCCCAAGGTTCTGTTATGCTCATTTGCAGTCACTCCCGGCTTCCACCTGAGCCACAGGCAACCACCAAAATTCTGCCTCCATAATTCTGTGCTTTTCAAAATTCCACATAGATGAAGTCATTCAATATTTATTGTATATCTGGCTCCCTAAATAATACTGGCTAGGGCTTAGCATGATGATTTTGAGATTTGCTCACAAGTTGTGTATGACAGGAGTTTCTTTTTATTGCTGAGTAGTATTCTGTTGTATAGATATACCACCTTTTGTTTACCCACTCACTGACTGGTGGACCTTTGAATTGCTTCCAATTTGAGGATTTTATGAATAGTGGTACTGTGAACATTTATGTAAGAGTCTATGTGGATATTTGACTTAATTGGGGGGATTAGTTACCCTAGAAGTACAATTGCCATGTTGCATGATATATATACATATAACTATTTAAGAAATTTCCAAACTGTTTGCCGAAATGGCAGTACCCTTTTACATTCCCATCAGCTCTGTATTAGAGCTCTAGTTTCATTACATCCTCACCAACATTTGGTATTTTCTGTCTTTTTCATTTTAGACATTTTATTGGATGTGTAGGGGTATCTCATTGTGACTCTGGCTTGCCTTTTCCTGATCTACTGATATTGCATATCTTTTCATGTGCTTATTTGGCATTTGTATATCTTCTTTGGTTAAGATATCCACTCATAATTTTTTCCCAGTTTTTAACTGTTTTTTTAATTATTATTTTGAGTTGAGAGTTCTTTATATATTTTGGAAACAAGTGTTTATCAGATTTATTTTGCAA
The DNA here is from genome assembly GCF_004126475.2 of Phyllostomus discolor. Lineage (NCBI taxonomy): Eukaryota > Metazoa > Chordata > Mammalia > Chiroptera > Phyllostomidae > Phyllostomus > Phyllostomus discolor. Next base: position 43,751,905 of record NC_040905.2, read on the forward strand.
AGATTTTCTCCTACTCTATGGCTTGTGTTTTCATTTCTATAATGATGTCCTTTTTTGAAGTACAAAAGTTTTTAATTTAGATGAAGTCCAAGTTGTCAATTATTTATTTATTGTTTGTGTATTTTGTCAGAGCCACGAAAGTGTTGACTAACCCAAGGTTACAAATATTTTCTCCTATACTTCCTTTTAAAGTATTACAATTCTAAATTTTACATTTAAGTCTATGATCTACTCCAAGTTAATCCATGTGCGTGGTATGAAGAGCCTAAATTCAGTTTTCCTTTTGCATATAGATATTCACTTGTTCTGGTGCCATTTGTTTGAAAGATGGTCATTCCTTTACTTTTGCAACTTGTCAAAATCAGTTGAGCATATACTTAGAGTTCATTCCTGGACTCTATTCTATTCCTTTATTATTTTTTAGGGCTGCATAATGTTTCATTTTATAGATGCATCTTGCTTAATTTAACTGATCCCTAATCAATAGACAATTATCTTAAGGCTGATCTTTTGTTTTTCTTTTGAAGTCATGCTGTAGCAAATATGTTTTTTGCACCTTATATTTGCAGGATAAATTCAAAGAGGAGCCAGTTTTGCATTTTGATAGCATTCACATGTTGATCTCTATGGAAGCTTTACTGTTTCACCATTACACTCTCAATGCAGGACAGTACCCTTCAGATCCTTGGAAGCATACATGCTGATAAATGTTTCTTCTTTTGTTTCATCAAGTAGGTAAAGAATGGGGTCATCATTTAATTTGCATTTTTTATGAAATGGGATGAGTGTCTTTATATTTTATACATTTAAGAGCTAACTATTTTACTTTATGGGAAATGTGTGTTTCATGTCATTGGCTTGTATTCTGTTCATTTTGGTTCTTTGTGATACACATTACAAGTGTTTCCTCCAGTTTTTTGTTTGTCTTTTGACCTTGTTTATTGAGTTGGGTCCTGTAGGAGCTTTTTTTTTAGTGGAATAAAATGTATAGTAAATGCTAAGCCTGGGTAAAACTAGAAAGAACTCCCCTATTCCAAGATCAAAAAAAATAAGTCTATTTTTCTAGTACTTTTATGTTTTTATTTTTAAGATTTTAAATCCTTAATCTGGAATTTATTTTAATTTAAAAAATAAAGTAGGGATATAAGTTTATTTTTTCCCAAATAGCTAATTAGTTGTCCAAACATCGATAATTATATAATCCAACTTTCTCCTTTGATATACGATGATATTTGTATCATATATTACATGTCCATATGCATTTAGATTCACGGATTTGCCATATTTTTATGTGTCAACAAGCACACTCAAACCTCTGAACTGAATCCAGGTTTAGCCTTCTCTCCTGCAACATTCTCTAAACAACACACAGCAAGTGAATGAAGAGCTTATGAATTGCCTGCAGTAATAGTTAAATCATCTCTCATGTTCTACCCCACTGCCATTAGCTAACAAAATTGAAGCTCTTTTTAACATTGTTAATTAATATATAGTTATGACAGTAAATCTGTTTGGAAATACAGGGGACTGAAAATCAGATATCATGTTCTTGAGTCAAACAATTTGGTGCTAATTCATGGTTTCCTTCCATAAGAGCCATAATTTGGGGTAGGCTGTGTATGTGTCTGTTTATACACACACGTGTAAGGCAGATGTGCCACATACAGAAGAGATAGCACTTTATTAAGTTAACCAACTCTTCCTACCCCCAACTCCACTTGGTTGAAGAGCAAATAAATTTGGCATTTTATGTCCTGATCCTTCTGGGCTAAGATTTGCTCATGGTTCAGTGTCTCCCTAACTGCATGTATTAAATATGTGAAGCTAAAATGCCTCTTCTAGGAGGCTCAGAAGGAGCAAAAAGGAGCCAAGGTAAGCCATGGTATGAGCACTTAAAGGTTGTAAAGACACACCAAATGGAATTGTTTTCTTCAAAATGATGTTGTGTTGGACTGTACCTTCTTTTCCAAAAAACTGGGCTCTCCACCCTTTCTCTAACATTACTTTTCATATCTTGTGGCTACAGCCAAGAGATAGGAACTCTGCATTTCTGGGCATCTTAATGGAGTCATAGATGGGTGATTGTGCCAGGAAGTGACTGGGTTTCAGGGGGGCTGAGGATGATGTTGGAGGAGACGCCAACTTGCGTGCTCCATTATTGGGTATCTCCTGCACTCAAGAAAGACGATGCCCATATCTCTTTAAAAACCTTGTAGGAGTCAGAATTCTCGATACATCTAGGAGTAACCATGTAGAATTTTTTGCATGCTCCTCATCCTGAGAGTTAAAGTTCTAGTAATTCAGAAACCCCATCTTTGTAGATTAAGTATAGCGCTCCTTAGCACCTTAAAAGTGTTCAATATACATATATATTTTTAGGATAGTGCTGGAAGACTTCTCTTTGTACATTTTTTTTGAAACTGAAAAAGTCTATGGGGGTGATGGGGGAAGAGGAAGTTGCACTGTGTTGTGGGAAAGAAAACTGCATGAACTGGAGAAACAGCAAGAAATGAAGTGGTGGTGCATTGTGGTGGGAGTTCCCTGAAACAGTGCTGAAAACCTCAAGTTTTTCCTCTCCCTTCACTTCCTGTGGAAGAAGGCCAGAGGGCCTGCCTCCACTAAGAGGGAATACCATCATCTCCATCCAGGCAGAGGCCCAGTTTTGTCCAGGCTGAAGCAGACCATAGGCGATTCCGGTCCTCTCCCTCACTCTCTTCCGGCCCTGCTTCCTTTCTCCACCCCTCCAACAATAGCCCCCTCTTGATTTCTGTTCCAAGAAAGAACGGTGAGTCCCCAGTGCAAAGGAAACTCCAAGGATTCTTTCCGCAGAGTTTTCTAACTGGGGAGAGTGAGGTGTGTGCTCTGGCATCTGCTCCTTGGTGGTGATGCTGGAGACCCAGGACCCCTCTCCCTTCTCTCTGAGAGACACAAAGCAGGTAGCAGGGTTTCTTGTCCCCATTCATTAGCATTCAAAGAAAAAGCTGGCAGAGTATCTTTTTCCTGGAAGGACTCTGAAGTATTCTCTCTTACACTGTGGCTTTTAAATATTTTTTAAATTGCCAAAAAAAACCAGAACATCTTTTTCGGGTGATATCCCCAAAATACCTGTCACTGCCCCTACTGGGACTTTCTTACTCTGAGCCAATATTTTGTAGGTTAGACAGAGACTTGGACCCTGCCCCAAGTTTATTAGATCTGGAGAAAGGCCTAGGAATTCTCCCCAGGTGATTCTGAAGTTTGGAGTTAAGAACACACTTGGAAAACAATATCCCAGACCTTTCCTGTCTGAGATTATTAGTATCCCTCAAGATGGAGTTAACTTGCTGAGTGAGATCACAGAAATCATAACTAATGTTGCTCAGAGCTGAATAGACTCAAGAGCAGTCCAGCAACACCACTATCCAGGAGAGAGTAATGTGTTCTCGGTCAAGGTCAAAGTTAACCTTGTAGCTCTTTGGAACAGGGACCGACACTCCAAAATCAATCTGTGTACACATAGAACAAAAGCCTAAAGTAGTGTTGTTGAGGCCTGAATCACATGGAGATCATCTTAAAATGCTGCTTTTGATGCAGGAGGTCTGGGGCAGAGCCTGAGATTCTAATAGGCTTACAGGTGATGCTGTGCTTTTGGTTCTTGGAATACTTTTGAGGAGTACTGCCTTAAGGGACACTTAATTTTTTAAAATATTAATTACACTTTCTTCTTAATGAGAAACCTATAAACAAGCAACATAAATAGATTTAGTGACCTTGAACATCACTTCTAGTGTACCTGTTGAACAAGGTGGTTGCATTTCTTCATCTCTAAAATGGGGCTTATAAAGCACCTACTTCTTAGAATGGGAGGGGTAAGTGAAATGACATATGTAGAGTTCTCAGCAGGCCCCAAACTTGGTAATGACTCCTCTGTAAATGTGGCCATTGGAGGTGGTGGTGCTCTTTTGGTTATCTCACTCTCACACTTAGTATCAGCGGCCATCCTAGGGAGAGGGTTAAGTGAAGCCTGAACGTATCAAAGGAAAATAGGAGAATGGGTCAGAATTGCCTTTGTGGGCCCTGGTGCTTGGCACCAAAGGGACAGGCTTTATCCATGTGAACAGAGAGAGCTTCTTCCATTTCTACCTCAACTAACAGAAACCTTAGACCCCAGAGTTGTTGTTGTATTTATACTTACCACTTTAAATTTGCCAAATAAGTGAAAAACTGCCTCAGTCCAGTATTTGTTCATTTGGCTGTCTCCATGGCCTAATTATATAAAGGAAAGGGTATTGTGCTCCACAAGGATATCACATTTCCCTCCCTGAATTCACCTATTCGTATTTGTGTAAACTCAGCCCAAGAGGCATCCCTTTAACTTGGATTTACAGCCCTGCCTAAAAAAAAAACAGGGAGCGTTCAGCATTTCCTACAAGGCTGAATCCTGGCTCACAGCTCCTTTAGTCAAGGAAAAACAAATGACCACTCTCTTTCTCACCAAAAACAATCTGCTAACCCATCATCTGCCCAGAAAACAAATGAAAAACAAAATGCAACCAACAGTCTTTTCTGTGTATCTGATAAATGTTTATCTCCACGAACAAGTGGGTGGCGTCCTTTCCAAGATGGCACGGTCACATACATGTAGCAGCCCCATGCACGTAATGGCGGAACAAGCTGTAATTCCAGCCCATTCAGAGGGGAATAAATACACCAGACTGGCAATTTGGCATTGTCCAGACCGCCCAAAAAGTTTGACTCACTTTTTTACTTATTAACTGCCGATTTGGCAGTATATAAAGGTAGCATGTTTACTCTACAGCCCACTTATTTATGACATCATTTATTCAACAAATATTTAGTGTGAATCTGGTATATGCCGTGTGCTATTCTAGGCTTTGGGCATACAGGTGGTCAAACGAAGTCACTGTCCTCATGATGTTTGCTTTCTAGTGAGCTTCTATGTTACACATAACTCCTGATGCACACATGTTCTTATTCTTTTATCTGAATGTCACTGTTTCTTCTAGACGGATGTGGTGTTTGGCTAGCTGTTTCTGAGACTACACCAGCACGGTTGTTGCATCTCTGCTCCTGTCAGATGGAGGCCCACACCTACTGGTGCTTTGCTTAATTGGCCATATAAATGTAAGAGGAAAAATATTGAGTGATTGAGGTAGAAATGAAATCAGGGAAATCAAAGCAATTTTTGTTCTGTAAGTTACAGATTTTTCTTATAATTACAGCGGACTTAACATGATAAGTGTTGGTTTTTCAAATACCATTATCAATCTTTCGCCCTTCCATGTTACCACTAACCAAGGGACAGGATCTAACTTCTAAAACAGGCTCAGCACAGCACATGTTGTAAAAAGGTAAAAACAAAACAAAACTGAAAGAAACTGATGAGACTGACACCACTAACATTTTTAAAAAGTGAACAAAAAATTTCAGTATTTGTGTTTTCTTTGATTAAGAACGTATGCTCACAATAAGATACAAATAATACAGAAGTGCATACATCAAAAAGGGCTGTTTATGCAGAATCATAATATTTCTAGGTCTCAGGAACTGCTTTTTTATGTTTACGTGTGGTGATAGAACGTCAATCCATCTCATCAGACTGCCTGACTGACTAGCATAGGCCTTACTCCGTAATTCTTGTAGAATATCATCGATGTACTCAACACTGATTTTTAAAGAGAATGTCCAAAGCTGAATAGGAATTCCACTTCAAGTCATGGTTCTTAGAACATGCATTTTAATTCATTGTCAGAGCAACCCTGAAGAACACAGGGCAAGATGCTGACCATCCGTTTAAGAGAGTCACAGGATGTCAGTGTCCGAATCTCATAAATCTTCTACTGCAGTGGGCAGGAGAAAATAAGAGTGTAAACAAGCCCACAGGTGAGTTCTTATACACAGTCACACACACACACACACACACACACACACGCCCCACCCTAGGAATCACTGATTTGGTCAAACCCCATCATTTTATAGGTGGGAAAACTATAAGGTCCAAGCACGCAAAGAAAGCTGTCAAGCCTCATATACAGGGGGTGGCAGAACAGCAGAGAAATGTTCTGACACCTAGTCCGGTTTTGTTCTGTTGCACTAAGGTTCAGTAAAAGACATCTTTTGCATATAAGTATATAATAACTGAGCTTCAGTTTGCTCTCCCAATGTTAATTTGCCCAAACAAGTTTCAATTGTATCAGAGCCTCTTATTCTAACTAAATAACTTCACAGGTTTTGGTTACTGGTGATTTGGATGATTTTGGGTGATTGTTGGTAGTTGTGTGCTTTGCATTTGGAAAGTATAGAGGGAAGTTTAATTAAGACCTAAGTTAAAGTACCATTATTACTTGACAAACTAACTAGCATGTACATTTTGAAGTTTAGAGTGAGGGGAAAAGAGTGGTTGGATCACACCCCCCCCCCCACACCATTTATTGGTGTGAAGGTCCGTAGATCCACACTAAATGTTCGAGGAGCAGGACCTCCAAGTACACTTAGCCCTTGGTAGTGGGAGAACCCGTTACTTCAAGTCCTTTTCTCTCTGGTTCTCATGGAACCGCCACGACGGTTTCCAACAAAAGTGCCTCCAGCCCTCCACAGCCAGGAAAAAGGTCACCAAAGACACAGAGCTCAGGAGCATGGGAAACTGGGTGAAAGGGAGAATGAAGTGTCTACGGTATGATTGTAGTATCTCCGAACACTCATCTAAATTGATAACTTTCATCCCAAGACAAACTTTCCCCTGCATGGAGCACTACTGAATACAGCTAGCATTTCAATGTGGCTAAATCTGGCATTTCTGCCATTATCGGAGATGAGTATCAAAATATTTGTCTCTACATTCCTTTATTTTACAAGAATTTGGGGCTCAGGATATCCTCACTCAATGTGTGCCTAACTCGAAAGCTATGAGGAATAATTTTTGTTCTGACAGACTCTTGGTATAGTAGTGATCAAGAATTATGCCACAAATTTATAAGAGATGTATTCTATTCCCTACATTAAAAAAACACAGCACCTTTAAGTATTCGACTCAACAAATTACAAGTGACATCAATGGACTCCTCCTAATTGCCACACATTGTGTTAACTGCATTGCATAAATAATCTTATTTAATCTTCACGACAACGATATTATGTTGATGCAATTTTACATTTGGGGAAACTGAGGCTTAAAGGGGTTAATTACTGGGAACAAGGCCCAGTCAGTAAGTCACAAAACTGGACTTCAAACCCAAATCTGTATAACAACGAAGCCTGTCCTTTTGAAGCCTGAGTCACATCCCAGCACACAGAAACAGGACATATCCTAACATAACATTTATATGACAAATTTATAATTTAGTTAGAGTATTTGTACAGTATGGGCACAAATTAATTAATACCATCTCCCGTTTGTCAAACTCTGGATCATTCCAAGCTGGAGTTCCCCTCGTGATATCACAAAAGAGCCTGGGATGATCCCAGAGAAGAATCGCACACTGGAAGTTTCCACCAGTGCCAGCCAGCTCACTCCTTGGAATTGAGTGAAGACAGCTTGGCGTTAACCCGACTAAACTAGTCAATGGCTTTTTTCTTTGGGCAGCTGAAACTTTTTGCCCTCATCAAATACTCTCATGGCAATGAGTTAACTTAAATGGAAATATTGAACATACATTTTTTTCTTTAAAAGAAAAGTACATATCCATCCTGAGCTCCTTAGCCTCGGGCCACAGTGAAGGCTCGGGCTGGCAGTCGGGCAGCCCCGTGTGCCCTTGGCAGATGCCCTTTACCTGCCTCGTCTTCGGTCGGTGTGACTCTGCCGTCAGGTTTTTTTTTCTATATTGTGTTGCATCTGATGTTTTTACTCAATAACCAAAACTGGAGAGTGTTCTGTGATGTCATTTTAATTGGGCACAAAATTAAATACATTATCAAGGAAAAGTGAAACTGAAAGAAACGAGTCAAAATCGCAGCCCTGAGTTTTCTACAGGGGTCACGATTGCTGATAAAAGGTGCAAAGTGCCCAATCCCATCAGTTTCTGCTACCTTTTGACCAGAAGATCTATGAAATGGGTGACTAGGGTCAGTGGTAGGGGAGCTGGAAACCACTTTTAACTGTGATTACAATGATTTTGCATCCTCAAGCAGGCAAACACTAATCACGTCTCTTTCACCTTACTCATTTTATAGTGCTCCTAAGGAAAGTCTCTTGAAAAAAGGAGAAGAGAACAGAAGTCTGCTAATGCAACAAAACCTATGTAACAATCCACTTCCATATGCTTTCTCATTCTTATTAAGATGATGGCTCAATTTTGTATAAAGATTAATTACTTGATTGTGGTTAATGTACAGTCTGGCCAAATTAATTTATAAATGAGAGGCTGGATATTTTATTAAACTCTTCACATCCCAGGTGACCTCAATCAGCAAATTTCATAGAAAGGAATATCTTAAAACTCTGTATGGTTTTTGTCTTTCACCCATTCAACACCTCTTTTAATTAAATTATTAATATTAGTAAATTTACACAGTTTTTCCGAGAGAGCTTGCCAGCCTATCTTTGACAATGTGATCTTGCCTCCCTCCTGGCTTTCCGTCATGAGTTTATGGTAACATTATCCTTTCTGACAAATTTAATTGAAAAACTTAGATTTTTAAAAGCAAGTTGTATGTTTTTAAGCTTGACTCATTCACTGCATCCTAATTGGTGTGTGGAAAACCAGGCTCGTGAATATTTCTCAATCACATCTATAGTTTAGTTTTTCACTCCTCCTGACACAAGCAATCAATCTCAATCCTCCTATTACTGTTGCATGTTGTTTTCTGAAACTAAAGATATATACCCCCAAATCTTTGCCTTCTTCTGTAGGGCAGATAACATTTTCCACTGACAGCAGACAATAAATTTACACTCAACCCACCCATGAAGCCTCAACACAAAAGCACCCCACATGCAGTACAATTCAAAGTGTCATTCTCTTCTCCTCTTCCCTTCCCTCCTCCCTCAGTGATGCAGAATAACAGTCAAAAATTAACATTTCTCTTTTGGAGAGTGAAGAGTGGAAAGAAAAGAACAAGAGAAGGGCACTTCAATCCAGACGACGGGTAACAAATTCCTAGACCAAACCACGAGTCTTAGCAGACACCCTGATAAGAGTCCCAAGACAGAGCACTGAGCAAGAGAGGAATTCTCCAGTGCAATGGGACACATCGCACACACCAGTGGCTCCTGGCTAACCCAGCCACACCATCCATGCCAAATTCAGATTTAACCCAATGGCCTCTTTAGCCCCAGTGCAATTCTGTTGCCAGATCTGCCAGCCTCAGCTCTGCAATGCATCAGTATTCTCTTTTTTAAAAAGTACAAGCTTAAATGCTGGGCCATCCATCAGTCATACCCTGTGATTAAGGATTACACCCAGTACGGTCTTTCTGTTGGAGATGCCCGCGGCAGTACCCATCCCAGGCACACGGAGGTGGAAGTAGAAAGATTGCATGGGTGACTTACCAGCTCCTGAGTGGATGGCTGCAGCAGCCCCAGTGCTTTACCTGATCCCCCGCTCTCTGTGCCTCTCCCTCTCTCTCTCCCTCTCTCTCTCGTGTACAGATTGCAAGGAACTTAAAGAACTCACAGGGACAGTGTTTCAAATGACTTAAGAAAGAGAACAGGAACAATACTTCGTTCTCTTTTTCTCAGATGAGTACCTTCGGGAAGAAGGAAGGAAGGGAGGGGAGAGGGAGGAAGTCAACAACCCTTTGCTTTCCTGAAAAAAAATAAGGAAACAGAAGATAGACATCTCATTTTCTCTTAAACAAAATGTTGGAAGGGGCAAAAAAAAAACTGTGTAAAAAGGAATTCCTCAAAAATGCTCTCTGCCCTGGGAGCATTAAAGAGATGAAACGCCTTACTGGCCTGGCCTGTCCAAACAAACGGTGTTCCAGAGAGACAGGCTCTCCCGAGCCTGCAGTCTCTGGTATCTGGTTTGTAGAACTGACACAGCCAAAAGGGAACAAATCATGTCATGTCGACTCCGAGCAAAGGAAAGTTGGGTCTGTGGCGCTAACGGAGGCAAACCTGCAGCTGTAGGAGCGGGAGGTGGCCAGGCGGCCAGGACGCGTGGCCCCTCCTAGGCCTTTCAACACCCGCACTGCTGCCATCCTTCAGCCCGGCCCTAGGTCCTCCATATCCTTCCAGGACCGAACAGCACATTCATGCACCGGTCCCTGACCTTTATGCCGTGCACCAAGCCAAGCTTCCATCTTTGCTGATGGTTCAAAACTTCTTATAGGCAACTTACCACACTGGTGCTGGACATGGTTTTCTCAGAAGGGTTGTTTATATTATTCTATCCTTTACATTCTTAAATGCTTCTTAGGTTCACAACATACTGTGGAACAGTGTATGTCTTAGATTAGCCTGCCAAGGTTTTTAAAAAAGAGGTGGGGGTGCTGAGTAGAAGGAGAGAGAAAATGGAGAGAATGTTCTTTATCAAGTTAGGGGCACTTGGCAGTTCAGTGGGCAGCAGGCATGCGCCCGTTTAGGAGCAGGCACTTAGGAATAAACAAGGCTTAAAACTCTCTGACTCGTGCTGTGTGTCTTATGCCCTTCATTCATTTGGTTAAGAACATTGCACCATGAACAGGAACCTGTAGTTATGTGGGCCTTTGTGGCAGCAAAATAAAAACCAGCGTTAATGTAGTTCCTTATTTTGCTCAATTGTGAAAAAGGGTGTGGAGAGTTATACCTGATAACAAAAAGCAATTAAAGTAATAATGAGGAAAGAGCAACTTAGTTTCTTGGTAGGAATTTGATTGGGCACCATGGCCTATAAGATTATTCTTGTATCCCAACAATTTTCTCCCTCCATTAATTATCTATCTATCTGATCTGCGTATCAGAGAGAACATAAAGGTTTTGTGACTCAGTGAGTTTGCAAGAGCCAGGATAGTTTTATTCTTTGCATTCCCTGTGGCACCAATACTGGCACAGCACAGGGGTTTCTGGCCTGGGTGACCCAACACCATCTACGGATGAGAAAACCAACGCCCAGAGAGGAGTCTGTGCAGTTTGCCCAAGGTCATGCACATCAGTGGCAAAACCCAAAGTGTTCTGTGTCTCCCGCTGCAGCTCTGGTGCTCTTTGCCCTCTGCTGGCCTTCCTCTATATCCTGCCTTTGTACACAAGGGAAGGAAAATGAAAATGAAAATCTAAGAAAACAAGAGAGGAGCATGAGAGAATGAGGTAGAGAGGGGAAGGAACAGGAAGAAACCCTTTTAAAGGAGCAGCAATATTGGGGCAATGCTTGGAGTAACGGTGAGGGTAGAGAGAGGCAGGTACATGGGGCTGAAATATACCATAAAAAGTGAAAGCAGGTGGGAGTGGGTGGGGGTGGGTGGGGGTGGGTGGCTGAGGCAGAAGTGGGGGAAGCTGCCCTGGGTGCTGTGGCATCAGCAGCAGTGACAGAGAGGGGATGTGGAGGAACAAAGAGGCTACGAAACCCTTGTAGGAGTGACAAGTCTCTGATCACCTGGAGAGTCAGTGACAGCAGCATGGAGGCCTGTCCACGCTTTCCTTCCTGCGGCAGCCTCAGGGCAAGCCAGGCTGAGCCCCAGGAGCCCAGTCGGAATCCAGAGGATTTCCCTTCTAAGTGTGCAGAATGTGGGGACTGTCACGTTGAGGCGTGTTGTTTTCTCCTAGCCTGCTGTCCCACCCAAAGAAGGCTGGACGGGGACATGTACCATCTGACCTGTGCAGCTTTGATGTGATGGAGTGGCGTCTGGTCAGGATCTGGCGACATCACCTCTGGAAATACTGAAGAAGATTTCTCATGTTTTCAAAATACTGCTGTGAAGCAGCGTGGGTCGTAGACACTAAGTCAGCCACGGTTTTTCAAAAGGATTCCCAACCCTGCCTGTGCCAGCTGTTCTGCTCCTACATCCCATGGTAGACAGGCTTCTCCCACTCTCCTTGCTCTGCCAATCACAGGAACAGTCATCCTCTAACCCTTGCCTGGTCACCCACTGGGTGTCTAGAAGCTAAAGTGCCTATGTCCCTCCCACTAGGTTTCATTAGGAGGGAATCCATTAGGTTCCATTTAGTTCCGTTAGGAGGGATTTCTAATGAGGCCCCTCAAGCTGGTGAAGCTCACTCTTCAACTCTCTCCTGGCTCATTCAGATTCGGACTGAAAGTGGAGGGAAGGATGTTTGCCCTGAGGGCAGCTGAGGAGACCACAGGTAGAAATAGAACACGGCCACGCCTCTGACCCAGCAGGGAAGCCACACATTGCATTGGATATTAGAGATCATTTGAGCAGAGACAGTGAGCTGCAAGACCCTGGCGCTGGATCAGGGGACAGGCAGAAACATCAAGGTGTAAAATTCGGTGTGACCAAAGCAGTGACCAGGCTCAGAACCACAGAAATATTAGCTCTACTCAAAATGACTCCCCACTTCTGAAGAATCCTAGTTGGAACTTGTCCAGCTTCTGATCACCCAGAACTCCAGAGCTACCTGTTTACCCCAGAACTTAGCTAACCCCCGATCATGGCGGATGGTGGAGAGAGGGTGGACTGAAATATGTGTTCAGAACAGTGTACAAAAAAGTAAGTGTTTATGCCAGTGACCTTTCCCAAAATGAACACATCTGAGTAACAGAAACAGAACAGAATATCCCTTATGGCCCTGTAGCCACTACCTCTCCCCAGGGATCGCAGGGTCCTAACTCCTATGCCTGACCCATATGTGTATTAATCACCTATTATTAAATTTACATAACAAATGACATCCAGTTGTACTTTTTGTTCTGGTTTCCTTTGCCTCAGTACAATGTTTGTGAGATTCACTCCTGTGGTTGAGTGTAGGTGGAGTTCACTCGCTCTCATTCTATGACTGTATCGCAGCGAACGCCTGCCCTCCTGAAGACAGACGTGCGGGTTGTTTCCAGTTCGCAGCTGTGTCACAGGGGCTGCTGGGAACACTCCTGCTCCTGCCAGGTGTCTTTTCAAGTCTGGTGCGGGGCTCTCTTCTCTCCAGGAAGATCGTCCGTGCAGTGAGTGATTCACAACCTTTTTGTTTGGCCTCCTCTGGCACACATCTGCTCTCACATGGGATGCCTGGCACACATGGATTTTTAAATTCAAATGGCTTTCATCTGAGGACATGCTGATGCCCTTGGAGATGTTGGCAGAGTTCCTGAGGCACTTTGGAAGAAGTTGGAAGACACCGTTCTCACTTCCGGCTGCAACCTGGAGATGCTAGTTCCTGCGGCTCTGAGTCATGCTCCACCGGCTCTCCATCTCGCTTCCAGATTCTGTGGAAAGTGGGTCTCTCCTCCCTCCTCCGGGCTTCTCACGGCAGGCTGAGTTTCATAATATTAATGTGCAGAGAAGATGGCCAAGGCTCGGGCCTGAAGCTGCTGTGACACTTCCTTTGTTTCTTAGATTTATTCTCTTCACCTTGCCAAACCCCCATATCCTCCAAGTCCCAACCCTCAAAACGTGAGAACATTCATTTCTTTCTTCCTTTTCAGCTCTTTTTTTTTTTAGCATGAAAAGATGATGTGAGGAATTTGTTTAAACAAGTTGTTGAAGAAAGTCTGTTTTATGAATCTAGTTTCCTCATTCAACAAGTGGGGGTAATAACAGAACACCTATTTTTCATTGTATTGGGAGTAAAGAGCAAGAATACTAACATCTTTCACATACTTACTATGTACCAGGCACTGTTCTAAACATGCTACATGGCATGCCTTATTTAATACTCACATGGCCTCATGAGGTGGCTGCTACTATCGTCCTCTATTCCTCCTCTTCTTCATAGGGGAGGAAACTGAGGCCTGGAGAAGTTACACTACTTCTCCAATATTACACAGTTAGTAAAATTCCAAACCCAGGGAATTCTGGCTCAGAGTAGTAATTTTTAACCATGAAGCTAACTTGCCCTGCTCTCTGAACAAACACTGCCCATCACACAGCAAAAATTCAGTAAACGGTCCTTCAAACTGGAGAACAACCCCTTTTGTAATACTGGAGATAAGAGTGTACGGCACAGAGGCTCATTCTGCGATGATTTAGTGCCCAAGTCTAATGGACCGGAAGGCCCTTTGCTAGGTGTGGTTAATGTGCTTCTGGGTTTCACTGCCTGGTAGAGGGGAGACATGTTGAACAAATGATACCTGAGGATCTAAGCAATTATGGTCTGAGCTCTGAAGAGGAAATCTGGGAGTTAAGAGAGCTTATAGTAAGATACCAAATCTGGACAAAATGTCAGAAAAGGTCTTCCTAAGAAAACTGACCTGTAAACTGGGACCTGAGAATAAGTAGAATGTTCCAGGCAATGATGGGGAGGCAGCAGCTTATGCAAGAGGCAGCCTGGGGAGTCCAAATTCAGATTCTGAACTTGAGCCTAAGATGAATGAGGAATCACGAATGATTTTACACAGGAATGGGACATGATGAGATTTGCATTTCAGAGAGCAGATTTTGATCATTATGTAAAAAGTGGTTTGTGGAGGGGCAAGAGCAGAATCAGATGAAGAGTTGTGAGTCTAGCTTAAGTCGGATCATGCCAGTAAGGGCTATCAGGAGATGCAGGTGGACATGCTAGTTGCCTAGAGAGATCACGGGATGATGCACTTGAGAGCTACGCTGATACGTTGTACAGGAGACTGTTGGAGAATGAATATAGGCAGTGCCTGGCACACAAACACTAGCTTATGGAAGTTCATACTTTGGAATGGCAACATCTTTACGTGTCCCCACCCCATCCCCAATTCCAGAACCTCCAAAGCTGAGTACCTACCTGCCTTTGCCCCACTCCAACCTCCTGGTTTACTTGCCTTGCTATGACTGTCTTATGGTATATACCCATGCCAAAATTTCTTGACATTCAGCCAACAAAGTTTGTGTTCCTCTATTACATACTCAGTGCATTACTGAAAAGCTGGTCGCATCCTCAAAGTTGGTCCAGGAGTGCTAAATTTGAGGGATGGAATAGAACTCAGTGTTGGAACTACTAAGGTTGAAGAATATGCACCCCAGGCATTCCCCGTTCAATCCCATGCAGAGATTCTCTAAGGACAGTCTGTTATCTGTGGTGGATTGGTAGTGCTACAACTTAGTTGCAGCATATTATGGGTCTTAAGAACTGGCCTGTGGATATAATCACCAAGGAACGTGTGGTCTGTACAAAAAAATGCATTCTGGGCTCCAAATATCTAATACAAGCACATGAGCATTTTTAAATTAGGGAATGGCAGTAGTTATACTAAAAAGCAACTGTGGGTTTATTACCAGGTCTGAGGTGGGCAAGCATTCTCCTTCAGTGTTCACGTTCGTAGTTCAGTAGAGCTCATTCTCTCACATTCTTCCCCTGGAGTGGCTTTTTCTCGCAGGCTCTTCACAAGCACCCTAAGATTGTATGTGTCTGTGGCAGACACATATGTGACAGAAGGGACAAGAAATAATGTTACACATGAAATCAAATAGCATTAGGGCTCCCCCTCCTTAGAAAGTCATCTAACAGTTCTGTATCACTGTTTCTCTTGGCTCTCACCTCTTCCTTGGGTTGTGCCCGGCCCGGGACATTCATAGTCCTAGGAAATCAGCCCCGAGCCTGGACTGCTGTTGGCTAATGCGTGATCCCCTCAGAGGTGGCTGGTTCTGCTCCTGGCTGTATACCCTCAGTGCCAAATTCTGTCTCAGGAATGTCCACCAGATCTTCCAAGGCCATACTGACTAATGCCCAGACCCAAGATTTCCGCAACACTAAGAAAATCCCCAGTCTGTCTCATTTCCCAGTCTTTTGGGATCTAGCCCACACAGGGGGTCAGGCTTTTCCCTTCTTCAACACCAATGCCACACCTTTCAGTTTCTTTGTACCTAGACCAGTGACAAAATTAAATACTAGATGAACCAGTAACACAAATCAGTGCCCCCTGTGTACTGCAAGAGAGTGTGATGGGCCACCTGGCAAATTGAAGGGTCCATGTCCTACTTAAAGTGGCTGTGACCATGTGAGAACAGAGGCCTAAGGTGACCAGATTGTCTTATTTTGTAAAAAATAAGAAAAAAATCTGGATTTTTTAATGTGAAGTATCTTGAAGTTTAAGAATTAAAAAGGACTGTCTTTCAAAGATATCATGGAATTGTTATTAATTTGAGGGGGGCATGATAATGATGTGGTGGCTTTGCTTTAAAAATACATAGTGAAGTATTACCAGATAAAATGTAATTTGTTTTAAGATTGTACAAGAAAAAATATATTTTATATGTAAAGAGAATCTAAATGTGATGTTTTTAGCTCTGGCTAGTGTGGCTCAGTGGATTGAGCACCAGCCTATGAACTAAAGGGTCACTGGTTCAATTCCCAGTCAGGGCACATACCCAGGTTGTGGGCCAGGTCCCCAGTAGGGGGCACATGAGAAGCAACCACACACTGATGTTTCTATCCTTCTCTTTCTCCTTCCCTTTCCTCTGTCTAAAAGTAAATTTAATATGTAAAAAAATCTGCATATTTTAAATTCTTTGATAGTCCTCTCCTTGAGAGATAGCCTCTATTCCCCTTCCCTTGAGATCTAAAGACTTCAACTTAGTGAATTATTCCTAAAAATAGAAGAATACGGTGAAAGTAACAGGGAGTGACTTAGGAGACCAGGTCACAAAAGGCACTGAGGTTCACTCCTTGCTCACTCTCACTCAGTTGGCTTGCTCTGGGGGAAATTAGCTGCCATGTCATGATGACACTTAAGTAACCCGTGGAAAGGGCCATGTGAACCTGAGTTCTGAGTAATGGCCCTGCGAGTGCATCATCTTGATAATGGCTCATCCAGCCCAGTCAAGCCTTCCGATGCCAGCAGCCCTCACCACATTCTGACCTGGAGCCAAACCACCTAGCTAAGCTCTACCTGAACTCCTGACTCATAGACTCTCTGAGATAATAAATATTTGCTTTTTAAAAGCCACTACACTTTGGGGTAATGTGTTAGACCCCATAAAATAATGAATGCATTAGCATTGGGGCAGCTGCTAATTTACAACTTTTGACCTTAATTTTCAAATTGAAAAAATCCCAGGCAGGAGTATTTGCAGGTAGCAATCACAGTTTGACCCTGAAACTCAATGAGGCTGGTAACTGCTACTCCCACCTCCACACCACCACCAAAGGGGGTCAGCTTTAGAGTATTCCCACACCTAACCTCTCCTACACGAAACACCCAAGGGGAAAGTGTGGTAATAACCCCTGGCATGGATGTAACAGACTATGAGTTCAACTCACCACCTATACAATTGATTTGTTTCTTCTTTCTCTCCCACACTTGTCAGGGAGTGGAGGTGATGCTTCTGGGGCAAGTTCTCTTTTTGGGTATCTTTATTTAACAGATTTTCAATTGCCAGGGGTCAGAATATCAGTAGCTAATTTGCTTTATGTGGAGGTAAAATCTCTACTTAGTGTTGTGAGTGCTTGATGTATACCAGTTAATCCTTTGATAGCTAAATATTGGATTTTATTTAAAAGAAAAAACAATAACAGAAACATTTTGCAAAAAAATAATCCTACACAGAAACTAATACAGGCTACAAAATGTAAGTTTCACAGGAATCTAGGCTTTGCTGGTTCATTGCTGTATCTCCAGTGTCTGGAAGTCACCTCGCACATGGAAGTTGCTCGATAGGCATTTGTTGAATGAGTGAATGAATAAATGAATGAATGAATTGAGTGAGTGAGTGAGTGAGTGAGGAATGAGTGAAACCAAAGATAAGGGGCTCCATTAGAGGAGGAGGGTGAAGTACTATTCACTGGGCGTTTTCCTTTCCCTTCCACTCCCCTATTCCCCCTCAAATATTGTCATTTCTGAAACACCTTCAAGGAGGCTAAGACTCCTTAAGAAACACAGTTTTACATGCAAGGACCAGAAGAACCTTTGGGACCAGATATGAGCAGACTCGGCCCCGTCCTTCTACTTACTGGCCACAAGGCCTGGTAGTAGTCTTCACAGCTCCTCTTTGGTTCTGATTGCTGCTTCTGCAAAATAAGCTCCCAGCCTTAATTCCAGAGGTGTCACAAGCTGTCCAGGCTTCCCTTTCTTTTAATATTCAACCCGAAGGCAGCAAGTCACCATTTGTGAGGCACTTTGAAGCTGACAAACCAGAGGCCTCAGAGTGATGTGACCTGAGGCGCACAGCTTGGCAGATGACCTGGTGTGACTGATGTTCAAAGCAGCTGTCAGTGAATAGAAGGCGCCCTGTACAAAGGAGCCAGCCAAACATAATGGGGGAGGTGAAAATTTTAAAAAGAGAGAAGAAAAGAAAAAGCACACAGGGCAGGGCTCAGGGTCACTTGTGTTTCCTCTGGTCTCACCTCCTCCCTCCTCTCCTCCACCCCATCCCCAAACAAACCCCTCCTGCTTTCTCCAAAAGAAAAGTTGAAAGCTTTCTTTTGGAAAAAGAGTAGTTTGCTTAGACTGCTGCTGTTTACCTTTGGTAGGACAGCCATTGGTGGCAGAGTTCAAACACAGGAAAAGGCCTCTGGTTACAGGAAGAGTTGCAGACAGGCCTGGAAGACTTGCCGAGATGCTGCTGGCATTTGTACCTTTCCCTGTCGGTGCTCAGCCCTGGGCCCTGACGCTGGGCCCTGGAACCCGCTCAGGCAACCAGCCTTCAGCTATTTCTGGGACTGTGCTTACTTCTCCCTTCCCTGGGAGATATCGATCCTGAAGCATAAAGATGGTGAGGGATGGAGGGTGATGGGCAGGGAAGGGGGAACAAGAAGCGGAAAAGAGGCTTACATTAAAAACAAAAACACTGTAACTTATTTTCATTCTAGTATGGAAAATATAATTACAAGTAGCAAGTTTTGGGTTTACCTCTGGAGATTTTATCTAATTGTTTTCAACCACTAAAGTCATCTCCAATGAACTAAAGAGGCCGCATTTGCCAAAACAGAGCCACAACCTATTTCTCTGTAGCTGCTGCCAGAACCCTGCAATTTCTTTGTGAAAAGGAAGGGAAAGAATCTTCCTTCTTACGCCAAAGCACTTGCTCATGAGGCCTAGCCCTCCCCGCTAGAAGGGTTAGGTTAAATGGTGAGAGAAAGGAAGAAAAGCATGCTGAGAAAAATTTGACCTGTCAAAATAATCAAAATCTTCTGGGTCTTCCCCATTTTCCCCAAATTTCTTTCCTTTAATTCTACTTCAAAAATCCCCCTGGCTCCAAGGAGCACTATACTTTCTGGTCAGGCCATTTTCAAGTTTACCATGAGGATCTCACTTCTCTCTTTCCCTGATTTTAGAGTCATTTGTATCAAAAACCCTTCTGTCTTCCAGAGAACCTACAGCATCCTGCCTCTTCCAGAAGACCTTGTCCGACCAAAATGGTCCAGCAACCACCTCCATTTGCCCACTCTCACTGTCAATGAGCTCCTCACGTCCAGGGTGTGCTATGTAGTGCGAAGCAGCAATTTCTCCTCCATTGAAAACATTTCCCTAGGGCTTTGAGTTCACCAGACTTCAGCTGCAATAATTTAATCAGTATGGAATGAATCTGTAAGAAAGGCGAGATTGTTTTCTCTAGTACTTAATTTTAGCAGTTTGACTCTGAGATGATTGTTTTCTCTAGTACTTAATTTTAGCAGTTTGACTCTGAGATGTTTGGGGTGTGTGTGTGTGTGTGTGTGTGTGTGTGTGTTTAAATCTATGCTGTGAGGTTTGCTGTTCTTCCTAAATCTGTACATTTATCTCTTTCTGCAAAGCTGGAAATTTTTCATCCAGTTTTTTATATTCTTTCCTGCCCCATTTTCCTCGCTTCTCCTTCGGTGACTCCCATTGAACAC
Organism: Phyllostomus discolor; assembly: GCF_004126475.2. NCBI lineage: Eukaryota > Metazoa > Chordata > Mammalia > Chiroptera > Phyllostomidae > Phyllostomus > Phyllostomus discolor. The sequence continues at coordinate 43,771,712 of NC_040905.2, forward strand.
ACATCAGACCTTTAGATATTGTCCACAGGTTTCTGAGGATCTGCTCATTTTTTTTCAATTTCTCTTCCCTCTTTTTTCCATATTGGATCACTCATATTGAACTATTTTAAAGTTCACTATTTTTTCCTGTTCTCTCTATTTTACTGTTAAGCCGACCAGTAATTTTTTTTAGGTATTATAACTTTCAGTTCTATAATTTTCATTTAGTTCTTTTTTTTAAATAGCTTTTTAGAATCACTTTCTAATCTATCACCACATTCATCTGTGAAACATCCATATGAAGAATGGTGGGATATTTTTCTTAATCTTATTTTATATCTTGAGAACCCAAGAAATTTAGAGGTTGAGATGACTTATCAAAACTAGAGAGGCGGTGATAAATAGAGCCGGGATACATAATTTATAGTGTGTAAGATGGTGGAGGGAGTGAGGGGAAGGATGAAAGGGGATTAAGAAGTGTGGGATAAGTGGAGTTTGCAATTCAAATAGGATGTTTAGGGAAGGCCTCATTGAAAAGGTGAGCAAAGAGAAAACAGCTGGAAGAGGCAAAGGAAGGGGAAAAGCTTTCATTTAGTAGGAGGAGTAAGTGCCCTTAGTAGGATATGATATTATATATGTAGGTTATTGTATGGATCATGGGATCGCACATCATGTTTTTATGAGTTGGTAGGGTACAAATTCAACATACTAAATCCCAGAAGCCAGAAGTAGTCAGGACTTAAAATTATCTTATGAACTATTTTATATCATACCAGATTGGGTCCTTTAAAAGGATTGGATGAGTGTTACATTTTTGTTCTGTGGGCTATATTACTTCCTTGACATATGGAAAGTGCTTTATAGGGACTAACAATTGATAATCATGAAGTAGAAATTGAGAACTATGGAAAATGTCCTTTCATGAACATATAACCTGTCACTTCTATTCCTTGTAATTGATGATTAGGAAATTTGAACCACTTCCCCACTAAGGAAACCTAAAGAACTGGATGAAATATCTTTAAAAATCTTCTTAACACCATCAAAATGTTAACAAAGTAGTAAGGAATTTAAAAACCAAAAGGAAGAAAAGGAGAACTCAGAGAACAAACTAATAGTCAAACCCGATTTTGCCTTAAGGGCATTTGCCAATCCTAAAGAAAGAGCTGCAAAAGTGAGCTGCACTCCGAACAAATTCCTGGGGTCAGTGGGTGAAAGGCCAGACCTGCAACCCACCAGAAGTGGGGATTCCAGTAAACCACCTCTATTCAAACTCTTTGGGTTCCCAAAGAGTTACAGCTTCCAGTAAGGTCAATCACTAGTAAATCAATTCCTGCAAAGATTTCCTTCCAGCTTTATGTCATCTGAGTGGTCCGGTGAACCTCAAGCTTTGAACTTGGTTTGAGATGGATCTAGACTGGTAGCCCCTCAGGTGTCCTGTAGAGGAAAATAAAAATTATCCTTTGAAGAAGATGCTATCATGCCAAGCCTCAAATTATTCTCACAAATAATGCCTAAAATACCATGTCCGACATACTATCAAGAATCATCAGTCGTATAGGGAACCAAAACATACTGAGCAAGAGCCAGTAGAAACAACAGACAACTTGAATAAGCCCGTGAGCACTGGAGATAATGTCTATTGGAATTACTAGCTACAAATTATATGCCATGTTTGAAAAAGAGAGAGAGAGTCTTATTTGAAGAAAAGAGAAATCCAAAGTTAATGTTTTAAAATATAATATCTGAGAATATTTGGAACTAATGAAAGATATCAACCCATAGATTCTATATAGTATAGCTATACAACACTCTCATATATATCACAGTAAAATCATAAGAACACAAAGAAATTGAACTGTATATATACTATATCTTAAAAGCAGCCATAGGGAAAAAGACATATTACCTTCAAAGACATAAAATTAAACTGACAGCTGATGTCTAAAAATTAATAATGTATGTTAGAGGACAATAAAATGACATCAATATACTGAAAGAAAACAAATACTTGGTTAGAATTTTATTTCTAGTAAATTTATATATGTATAATTGATTATATATATATAAAATAAACATGAATAAAGACTTTTTTAATGAGAAAGCTTGGGAAATTTTAACATACATATTTCAGGATGAAGTAAAACAATCCAGATATAAAGTCTGAGATGCAAGAAGAAATAAAGAGCAAAAAAAAGTATCTTGTGAATTCAAAAGTTATACACAATTTTAAATTTTGACAATAGAAAATGAGGTGGGTTGTGGGTAAATGGGATTAAAGTTTATATTTCTGAATTGTATAGGCCAATGATAAAGATCAGTGTTTATATTAAATTTAGGTAAGTTAGCAATCCAAGGCTAAACACTAATTAATAATAATTTAATAGAAAAAAATAGTTTTTAAGGTAATTATTAAAAGAAGATACAGTTAGTGTAAATCTTTCAAAATAAGAAAGGGGAAAAATAACAATAAATAACTTTAGTTAATCCAAAAGAAGTCAGAAAACAAAAGAAAAAGAATCATAGAAGAGGTCAGACATATTGAAATCATAAGACAAGATGATAGATTAAATCTCAAATATGTCAGTAATTACACTAAGTGGAAATGGGTTAGCCTTACTATTGCTTAACGTGAGTACATCAGAAGGCTGTGAGGAATGTCAGAGAATGCACTGGGCTGAGGGGAGGAAGCCTCAGTTCAGGTGCTGGTTTAGTCATCAGCTAACCATGGAATTCTGAGCAGTTCTCTGCACTCCGGCTCCCCCAGGGAAAAAAAGCCCATTAGGTTGGAGAATGTGTGAGTGAGGGAGCTTCATTCAACCCTCATAAACTGAGAGACACTTCCCGTGACCTCTATTCATAGGTCCCAGGTCTTAAGACCGCCTCTTTCAGCTGAGGGTTTGTCACATTCCTAGAAGGAAGGGACGCCCTCTGCTGAGATAAAACTGAATTCTCTTCAGCCTCTGCTACTGGGCAAGATACCCGAGGGGGCCTATGGAAATGGTATATGTTAGATGTGGAGAGGCCATAGCTAAAGGTAATAGAAATACTCTTTAAATGAGTGTTCATACTCATGTCAGAATCTTCCACAATGATTTATTTGAGTTAGCAAATGAAAAATGCAACTCACTGGTCTCCAGAGAAAGGTGGGCAGAACTTCCAAAGCTATTTATATGCATTCCCCCCATAAGAAATTCAGATTTATCAACATTTTATACACCTAATGATACTGGTGCCCCCTCTTTGTCCATATGTAAGACGGCCACATGTCACAAACAAGCTGAAATTTTATCCTCAGGGAAAAATGGGAATTTCACCTCAGGGAATGGTTGACCCTCATACCATAAATTCTTCATTGGCTTTCAGTGTATTGCAGTGAAATACAGCTCATATTTTTCCCAAGTAACAATTTGGACAAACGGATTTAAAAGATTTTTGCCAAAAGAAATTTGCCAAATAAGTTATTTTTGCCAATAACTTTTACAAGTTATACAGAGTATTAACAGTGCAAACACAAGCAAAGAACAAGAAAATGGCAGACCTGACATAGTTCCTACTCCTTTAAGCATATCACAAAGCAAAAACAATGATAATCTAGTCAGGTCTGCAAAGAAGCCTGCTAAAAGTCTGTACACCACCATCAAGAAGGATTTTTGATTAAAAAAACAAAACTAATAGACAAAGAGAACAGACTGGTGGTTGCCAGATGGAAGGAAGCTGGGGGTTGGGTGAAAAAAGTGAAGGGATTAAGAAGTGTGAATTGGTAGTCACAGAATAGTCACAAGGATACAAAGTACAGCACAGGGGATATAGCCAATAATACGTACAGTGCCAGCTGAGTACTGGATTTATTGAGGGGAATCACTTCATACCCAAAACTAATGTAATAGTAATGTCAACTGTAATTGAAAAAAACAAATGCAAAACAAAGAAGACTTTTTGAAATATAGATTTAAACCCTATGTCATCAATGAAAACCTAGATATTATTAGCTCATGATAGAATGGGGTCATCGTAATTAGCAGGAAACCTGAAAGTATGATTTACGACATTTTTTCATTCTTAAAATTTGTTTTGTTTTGTTTTCTGTAATGAACTAATATGTAGCTTGTGTGTATAATTGGTAAACAAACAATCAGACAAATATTTTGAGGATGTTTGCTCAAATGAGAGCAGCGGGAGTACATTGCACAAACAAGGAAACCTGGAGACCTCAGGCCTCGTTAAAAACGAGATCCTTGGGGCTGACCTCAAGGTGACCTGAATCCTAGGGCCACCAGGGACTGAGCAGCCAAAGGCCCTTGGACTGGAAGGCTTGGGTGCTGCACTGTTGTGGCTCTGGTGGCAGACAGAGCCTCCAGGTCCAGTCCGTGCCCCTCTCGCAAGTGTCACATGGCAGCCACCAGTGGGTGGCTGTGTAGAGATATTTCAGTCACAGTGCCCAGGCTGAAGTGCTGTTCCAGCTTCCTGCTTAACTCAGGAAACATGGTCTGCCACAACGCACAGAACTCCGTTGGCCTCCATGTCCAGAGAACTTTGACAGAACTGACTTTCCACATGTCTCATGACTTCAACTTTCCAAACATTTGCTATTTTTTCCTTTTGATTCTGAGTATGACATGCATTTTTAATGTTTTATATTCCACTGACATCACTATTCCTATATTGTATTAGAGTAGGGAGAAGCATTCATGTGATTACTTTGCCATCTTGACTCAGAATTCTTGGCATTCATTTACAAGTCTAACCAGCTGACATCCAGATGGGTCCGCTGAGGTCCACAGGTGCCACAACCAGGTGTTACTAAAGTCCACTCTCTTGATCAGAATCCAGTGTTCTCTCCATTTCCAACATTGAGATATGAGGCTTTATTTGTCTGTTTATGTAAAGCTATTTATTCACTAAGTTTCAGTAGCTTGGGGATACAAACACTATGTCATTCTTGACATAAGACATTAATAACATCTCTTTTGTGTTTCAAATGGAATCAGCTCAGCTGCCATCATAGCAGCAGGAGTGGCCCTCGCAAGGCCTGTTCAAGAACATCAGGGGTTATTTGTTCCAAACAGCCATCTCCCCTGTCATGGTCCCTGTTCTTCCCTGCCCAACAGAGTCTCACTCCAGATCACTCCAAGCTACTCAGTGTCCAAATACATAGCCAGTGACCAGCTCAGCACGGACCCAGTGACCCAATTCTGGACAACTGGACATGAGAGCAAGAGGGGATACATCTAGAAAAGATGTCCCCGCTCTTAATAAAAGAAATAACAAAAGGCAACTCTGGACATTGAAAATGTCTGGAGGTGTCCTTTGGGATTTCCACAAATACATATTGACCTTGAACTGAGTCAGATGAGAGCAGGACGGAAAAGTGAGAAGCGTCAGGTCCTAGTGATATCAATGAGCCAGAGGGGCGTTAACAATTCTGATTCTTTCCAGCCTCTGATAGTTCTCTCTGTGAGATCCTGCACTTCTTTACTATTTATACCACTTTGAGTTGAGGTTGCCGTTATTTGAACATGAACACATCCTAACTGGTAGTACTGAATGGCTCCAGGAGTAGGAACGTGATCATACAGACCAGCACCGTCCAGTAGAAATACGATGCAAGGCACAATGCAGGCTCATGTGTCATTTAGCATTTTAGTAGCTACATAAAAATAAGTTAATTTCAATAATGCATATTTTTAAACTACTATGTGCAAAACATTATCATTTCAACATGCAACCAACATAAAAAAAGATATTTTACAATCTGTTTTTTATATGAAACCTTCAAAACCCAGTGTGCATTTTACACTTACAGCACATACCTCTCTTCAGACACGGCACATTCACGAAGTCAAAAGGCATGTGTGGTGGTGGTTATAGATGCAGAGGGCTCTCCAGAAGGCTGCTCTGGGGCCCACCACTGTCCCTCTCACTGCTGCACTGGGGGTTGGAGATGGACCAGGTAGGGTCTCCTGCTAGGGCTCCTGAGATAACCATTTGAGCCCCTTATGCCTGGAGAGTTGGGGATGTGGTATTCAAGGTTGCCTGAGCCTCACATGGAGCAGGACTAGCTCCGCCCACAGAGACATCCAGGCCTGGTACTCGGCCCATGTCATGGGCCAGACTGCCCTTCCTCCCTGTGAGTTATCCCCAGAGGGCCCTCCGTGTCTTTTCCTGCTGGTGTAGTTCAGTTGGGACCACACCAGGCTTCAAAATAGAGGCCATCGTACCTCCCTCTTCCCAGAAGGCATCTTCACACCCCTCCCTATAATTTTTTTAACTGTTTACGGACCACCGCCTAGTGCTTTAATGAACCTCTGCATAATAAAGGCCAATAAGATGAGCAGTAACTTTTTGTTTGTTTGTTTGTGTTAGGCCACAAATGCCATTTTACCTTCCAGGGTATTAAGTGCCTGGTCACCTGATGTTTAGATCGTTGAGAAGGGACCTGAGTCCCAGGCAGGCAAAGAAGTCAGTAACAACTTTCAAAAGCAAGCTTTTCTGGCTCAAGTTCCATCTAAGTGGCTAACATAACAGAAGTAAAAACAAACAGCAACACAACAAAAACCTTTCGTTTGGAAGAGTGAACAAACAGACATAGGGGGTGCCTGGTGTGTATAACTTTATTATTTATATAGTAACCGAAAAGCTATTGCTGTTGCTTCCAGTGAAAAGATGGAGGAAAAGATGGAGCATCTCCTGGACGGGTGAAAAAAATCCGCATTGCTTTCTCCATGGGCTATTTAGAATAAGGACTGGCTCTTCAGACATTAGTTGCAGGGGTTTTCTTAGACAATTTAAGGTTAGAATGAGGGGGAGGCCTACAGAAGGATGTAGGATTTTCCATGAATTAGTGCAGGTTAGGATGGGGGCCAGAGGGGAGGGAGGGCTTAGGTGATTATCTCATCACTACAGTTGAGTTTTAACCCTGGTTGTACACCCAGCCAGACATACTGGTTACAGCAGATTCAAAAACACCAGTTTTTTAAAATCAGTCTGGGGCTATAGACATTAGCTTTTAATTGCAACTACATTTCTAATTCTCTTTTCTAAGTGGAATGTATAAAATAATAATGGACTATGATGATAGTTGTCAAATTTTCCTGTTTCTAGAGTCCTCTGCAGAGCATGTAAAAATCCCAGGGTTCAGGCTATGCCCCAGACCCATTAAACTGGACTCTCTGGAGGAGGGGCCCACCCTTGAGCATAACCTGAGGTTCCCGAGGTGCCTGCTGTGTGCAGTCAGGTTTGAGAACAAGGGCATCATAAATTTCATGGGGTCTGCAGGGGTATCCAGCCTTTTGGCATCTCTGGGCCACACTGGAAGAAGGAGAGTTGTCTTGGGCTATACATTAAATACACAAACACTAACAAACACCGATGAGCAAAAAAAAAAAAAAGGTTTTCCCCTAGCTGGTGTAGCTCAATGGATTGAGCATGAGCTGCAAATCAACGGGTCTCCAGTTTGATTCCTGGTCAGGGCAAATGCCTGGGTTGTGGGCCAGGTCCCCCAGTGGGGGCCACATGAGAGGCAACCACACATTGATGTTTCTCTCCCTTTCTTACCCCTCCCTTCCCCTCTCTCTAAAAATAAATAAATGAAAATTTTCAAGAAAGGTTTTGAGTAAATTTATGATTTTGTATTGGGCCACATTCATAGCCATCATGGGCCTCATGCAGCCTGTGGGCTACAGGCTGAACACCCCTGCAAGTTTAAAACAGATTCATATCTGAATAAGTTTAATAAAGAATATCCAGGTGAAGTTGATGCTGTTGACTATCTCTCAATAATTCTTTACTCTTCTGTTACTGTAGACAGAGCACAGGCAGCTGGGCAGGATGAGGGTGGCCTGGCTGGCCACTTCTGAGAGGTGGACCATGGGTGCTGCACAGAGGATGCAGGTGCACTGAGATCCAGGGATGTCTGGGGACTCCAACCTGCTCCCCTGAATGTACGGCAAGGGCACCACAGCCAATGTCAAGAAGGGGGCTAAGGGCCGCGGCATCTCCAGGCTTCCAGATGGGGTCCAGCAGCGCCCACCTTCCCCACAGACCCTGACGTCCAAGACAGTCAGGGAGCCCTGGGAGTCTCCCCTATCGGCCAAGATGGTACTGGGGGAGGTCCTTACGCTTTGCCACCAAAGGCTAGAAAGATGAATGGATAGGGATGACACCAAAAGCTAGCAAAATAATTGGATAGAAATAAATGCCCTCCCCTCCCTATCCCTATAAGAACCTGGAGCTTGAGCAGGAAGGGAAGATGGCCTTTGAGATGGGAGTCCACCATTCTCCCAGGTCATGTGCCAACTGAATAAAACTCTCCTTTTGCACCAGCACCTGTCTTGAAAGTTTGGGTTTCATTGCGGGAGGCAGCTGAACCTGAGTTTTCAGTTAACATTTCTTCTTTTTTTTTTAGATTTTATTTATTTATTTTTAGAGAGGGAAGGGAGAGAGAGAGAGAGAGGGAGAGAGAGAGAGGGAGAGAGACATCAATGTGCGGTTGCTGGGGGTTCTGGCCTGCAACCCAGGAATGTACCCTGGCTGGGAATCGAACCTGGGACACTTTGGTTCCCAGCCTGTGCTCAATCCACTGAGCTACACCAGCCAGGACATTTCTTCTTTTTTAATAGAACTCCCATTTTGTGCATCCTCCTCTGAGGGGCCATGTGCTTCAAAGAGCAATCATGATTGGCCTTTCCTTTGTCATAGGCATGGAAGGGCTAGGGGTAACACGTGGGAAATGGCAATGGCGTCCCTCTGTGTATTTCCTGAGACCTGACCTTTATTAAAAAGCAAATAATACTCTGATAGCAGAAGCAGAGGAGAAAGTTGGGAGAGGAAGTGTTATGTTGTTTATTGTGGGTGGAAAGATGCCAGTAGGGCATACTGAGTGGATTCTTTCCAGTCTAATAGTGTTGTACATGACAGCCTGCCTCAAAACTACATACGGGATCCTGGGAAGAACATGTGCTCCCAGACAGTGCTTCTGCTGGCTCGATTAGCTTTGTCCTTTCTTTCCCTCTCTGATGTCTGTGATGACTGTCAACATTCCTTGAGCAGGAGAGCTGCTTTGAATTCCTGCCACTTAGAGTGAGTTTGGATGCTTCTGCCAGCAGGGTGAACCAATGATCAGGCAGCAAAACTGGGCCCAGAAAAACAGGCTTCCTGGGGAACGTAGCAGCCACTGAAAGATCCAGTACAGCACAGAGGAGAGGCAGCTTTCGGGTCTGCTTTTGGTGACACTCTTTTAAGGGACTGCTGTTCCGGAAGGCTGGCTGTGCCTGGCTCACCTGTGGGAAGAGTCTGTGGGCATTCTTCTGCAATTAAGCGAGGAGTACTTGCAAATGGCCTCTGAGAGGAAATTAACTTGTTTCAGTGTAAGGTGTTCTCTAAAATCTAAGGGGGAAAGCCATTCTCAAGACGTACCTAGACATGAGCTATCCTATGATCTGTGAGAAAGACTAGCATGTCTCTTCTCAGACCTTCCTTGCATTGTTGCTGGGACTGGATCTCCCAGGAGGACAACTTCCACATCCAGCAATGTCTGAGAAACTCCCATTAAATCAACTCTCCTGCAAATGACTAGAAACTCCAGACAGTATATTAAAAACCCACTGCCTGAAAGCACTGAAGAGCAAGTAAAACCCAGCAGATATTAGAGAGGATTTGAAAATAAAAAGATATGCAACAGCTCTACACTGAGATCTACAAAACATTGCTAAGAAAAAAATTAAACACCCAAATAAATAGAGCGATGTGCCATACTCAATATTGCATACTCAACTTTGTTGTGCAAATTCTCTCCAAATTGATAGATTCAATGAAATTTCTATCAAACTGTCAACAGCCTTTTTTTTGTAGAAATTGACAAGGTGATTCTATAATTAAGAGGAATATAAGAATCTAGGTGAGCCAGAACAATTTTGAAAAGGAAGAACACAGCTGGAAAATTTAACTGCCTTACTTCAAGACTTACTATAAAGCTACAGTAATCAAGGCTGGTATCAGTGGAACAATAGGCATACAGGTGGATGGAGGGTCAGACAGGCCCACACATAGATGGTACATAGATTTTTTTTAAGCTGCCATGACAAATTGATGGGGGAAATAATCTTTTCAAAAAGTGGTGCTAAAACAATCAGGTAGGCAAAATATGAACCTCAACCTTAACCTCATATGATACACAAAAATTAACTCAAAATGGATCAGAGATTTAAATATAAAAGCAAAACATATAAAACTAGGATAAAACACAAGATGAGTCTTCACAAGCTTGTAGCAAGCAAAGATTTCTTAGGACATATATAACACAGTCCATAAGAGAAACATTTATTAAGTTGGAATTCATCAGAATCAAAACTTTATTTTCTTTAGGAAATATTATTAAGAAAATGAAAAGACAAATCACAGACTGGGAGAAAGTATGCACGATACACATATCTGATGAAGGACCAGAATAAAGAAGTGATACAACTCAATAATAAAAAGACAAGTAATCAGTTAATTATGGGAAGATTTGAGTAGTTCCTTCACAAAAAAAAGATATATGAATAGCAGGTAAGCACATGAAAAGATGCTCAACATTGCTGACCACCAGGGAAGTTCAAATTAAAACTTTAATGAAATACAACCACATACCCTCTAGAATGGTTAGAATAAAAAGGATGAAAAATTACTATGTATTGGTGAGGATATGGAGCAACTAAACCTCTGAAACACTGTTGAGTGCATTTTATTATATGTAAATTATATCTAAATAGAGCTTTTAAAATGCGCTAAGCCAATGAAGTTTTTTTTTAAAGATTTTATTTATTTATTTTTAGAGAGGGAAGGTGGGGGGAGAGAGAGAGAGAGAGAGAGAGATTGAGAGACATCAATGTGTGGTTGCTGGGGTCCGTGACCTGCAACCCAGGCATGTGCCCTGATTGGAAATCGACCCTGCGATGCTTTGGTTCACAGCCCAAGCTCAATTCACTGAGCTACGCCAGCCAGGGCTGCCAATGAAGTTTTAAAAACAGTGGTAAATGATTTACAAGAAAAGCAAAACAATATTTAAAGAGGCACTATACTAACTTTTTGCTATATATATTTCCTCAATCTTGACAAAGAGCTTATGAGGTAGAGTGAAAACTATTGATTCATAGTAGTATTCAGCACTAAGATGATCCAGCAATAATGTGGACAGAAGGTAAAAAGAAAAATCAGCCTTGAGTTAATACCTCCATTTCACCAAAATGGGGTGTGGCCAGGAGCTACTAAAGTGACTCAGAGTTAAGAAACATTCTGATCCAGCCCTTCAGATATGAGTGTGTGTGTGTGTGTGTATGAGAGAGAAAGAGAGGGAGGGAGATTCCCCATGGTACCAGTACTGGGACAACACTGGGTTTCTGGCATGCGTGACTCAAGTAGCAAAACCCAAAGTGTTATGTGTCTCCCACTGCAGCTCTGATGCTCTTTGCCCTCTGCTGGCCTTCCTCTATATCCTGCCTTTGTACACAAGGGAAGGAAAATGAAAATGAAAATCTAAGAAAACAAGAGAAGAGCATGAGAGAATGCGGTAGAGAGGGGAAGGAACAGGAAGAAACCCTTTTAAAGGAGCAGCAATATTGGAGCAATGCTTGGAGTAACGGTGAGGGTAGAGAGAGGCAGGTACATGGGGCTGAAATATACCATAAAAAGTGAAAGCAGGTGGGAGTGGGTGGGGGTGGGTGGGGGTGGGTGGCTGAGGCAGAAGTGGGGGAAGCTGCCCTGGGTGCTGTGGCATCAGCAGCAATGACAGAGAGGGGATGTGGAGGAACAAAGAGGCTACGAAACCCTTGTAGGAGTGACAAGTCTCTGATCACCTGGAGAGTCAGTGACAGCAGCATGAAGGCCTGTCCACGCTTTCCTTCCTGTGGCAGCCTCAGGGCAAGCCAGGCTGAGCCCCAGGAGCCCAGTCAGAATCCAGAGGATTTCCCTTCTAAGTGTGCAGAATGTGGGGACTGTCACGTTGAGGCGTGTTGTTTTCTCCCAGCCCGCTGTCCCACCCAAAGAAGGCTGGACGGGGACATGTACCATCTGACCTGTGTGGCTTTGATGTGATGGAGTGACATCTAGTCGGGATCTGGTGACATCACCTCTGGAAATACTGAAGAAGATTTCTCATGTTTTCAAAGTACTGCTGTGAAGCAGTGTGGGTCTTAGACACTAAGTCAGCCACAGTTTTTCAAAAGGATTCCCAACCCTGCCTGTGCCAACTGTTCTGCTCCTACATCCCGTGGTAGACAGGCTTCTCCCGCTCTCCCTACTCTGCCAATCACAGGAACAGTCATCCTCTAACCCTTGTCTGGTCACCCACTGGGTGTCTAGAAGCTAAAGTGCCTATGTCCCTCCCATTAGGTTTCATTAGGAGGGAATCCATTAGGTTCCATTTAGTTCCATTAGGACGGATTTCTAATGAGGCCCCTCAAGCTGGTGAAGCTCACTCTCCAATTCTCTCCTGGTTCATTCAGATTTGGACTGAAAGTGGAGGGAAGGATGTTTGCCCTGAGGGCAGCTGAGGAGACCACAGGTAGAAATGGAACACAGCCACGCCTCTGACCCAGCAGGGAAGCCACACATGGTACACGATTTTCACTTTAACCAAAGGCCAGAGGTCTGAAAAACCTTGTGATGGGGTGGGGAGACGAAGGAGAAAAACTACGGTTTGCAACTGAGGGAATAGAAACAGTAACAACAAAACTGAACATCCACACAAAATGTTGAAGTCTATTCAAAACGGCCTCCTACCATCTGAAGCATCTTTATTCCTATTTCTTTCTTCAGATCCAATTATTTAGGCAAGGAAGAGCTGTCCACATAGGCCAGGACTAATTTAACACCAGACTACTGCTGTTTTTTGTTCATTTTTCTCTTTTGTTGTTTGTTTTTTAAAATATTGTGAAGTGTAACATAACTACAGAAAAAGGCACAAGTCATAGTGAGCATTACACAAAGCCAGATCCAGAGATGGGACCTGATCAGCACCTAGAGCCCTGCACCTCACGTGCCTTTCAGCCACTGGCTCCTCAGGTATAACCATGACCCTGACTCACTTCTAATCATGGCCATCCATTTTTCTGTTCCTGAACTTGCATAAAAAGTTATCAAAAAGTACATACTCTTTTATGTTATTTAGTTACTCCACCTTGCTTATGAGATTCAACCGTGTTGTATAGAGTTGGTGTTTGTTGACTCTTGTGCTTATTGTTATAAAGCATTCTGTTGCTTAAATATATAGGACTTGCACACGCATTCCACTAAAGAGGACATTGGGCTGGGCTGGTTTGTGACCACATGCATAGTGTTGCTGTGAACATTCTTGCACATGCCAGATCAACTTTTGAAAGTTCGATGCAGGACTGTCTATTGATGATCTGACCCTCTCTACCAGGAAGATAATTTGTTCCCAAGATTCACAATGTTTTAGCAGCTACAATGCCATGTTTTTATTTCATTAGGGCACCTACTTCCTTCCAAAGTGATATATGGCATAGATGTTTTTAAAAAATAAAAATTAACCTGGCTTAAGGACATGACAATGTCATCAGCATTGACTCACCTCTGTGTGCCTATAGCGCCTTGTTCTGCACAAAAGAAGGTGATCACAAATTTTGTTTAATTGCATGAAACACCCTCCACAATTCCCCCCTCTCTTTGCTACACAAACATCATCACTCCCTCAACTATTCGTTATGACAGTTATACTCTATTCCTTCGCTCTGTTATCCCCAAGGTGATTTTTTTCTTCTGGAAAACTCTACACCCATTCACACATTTTAAAGCTAGCTTCCTAAATTTTTAACACTAGTTTAAATAAATGCAAAGAGTGGAATTTCTGCCATATTTTAAATTATTTGATACTTTAAAATTTTTTAAACTTTGAAACTATAAGCTTAGCTCATATAATTAATAGCTATCCTCATTAAAAATTAATTAGCAAAATCCGATTTACTTTCATTCAGACATGCTGTTTTTTATTTTTATTATTTCAAATAAACAAGTTAATACACATCTCTTGGCAAAAATTACATCTAAATTTTAGATCTAGATGGATGGATGATGGATGGATGGATGGATGATCTTTTCTCCTCAATAAAGACAAAGTGCCCCACCTTCAATGTTTCTTCCCAGTGCTTTCTTTGCTTTGCTTTCACATGGCTTTCTTGCAGAAAGATTCCATTCTTGAATTGTTTATTTGTTTGGCGCCCAGTCTTTTACACTCCAGGGTAACAATGCTCCACAGTAAGATCCAGGATTCAGTGAGAGGTTTGTTTTCCTAGTTTTTCAGTGGGAGAAGAGAAAGAGGAGATAGAAAACTGTGCTCTGCCTGGACCAGTTTACTCCACACTCTCTAAAACCATGCAGAGAAAGTGGTGTTTTAAAGATGTTGGGTTACTTTATTTTCTTATGCTATTAGGCCAACCTATGAGTCTTAGTTCCACCTTTATGTCAGATGTGAAAGACCCATGTGCCTCTAGCAATGAAACAAAGAATAGGTTTTCCAATCTCTCAAGGAAATGAACTGTAAGAAATTTCCTCATAGGATATTTGCTTACTTGGCATTCGTAAAGTTGAAAATTCTCTCTCTGAATTATTCTATTTTGCTTGTTTATACTGTGTTCTGGTATTTTCTAGCTAATGTTAGAATCAGCATTATCATCAGTTCTTAATTATCTAACAACATTTTTTTCTGTTCATTACCTGAGGTCAATTTTTAATTCAAGTTGACTGTTTCCTGAATTTAGCACAACAAACATCTTGGCTCATTTGCCCCCCACAGCTCTGCTAGTTTGAGATCATAGAATGCTAACTAATTTAAAAAATAGGCAAAGGAGCCCAGGTTGGTGTGTCTCAGTGGATTGAGCACCTGCCCACAAACCAAAGGGTCACTGGTTCAATTTCCAGACAGGGCACATGCCTGGGTTGCAGGCCAGATCCCCAGTAGAGGGTGTGCAAGAAGCAACCATACATTGATGTTTCTCTCTCTCTCTCTCTTTTTCCCTCCTTTCCCCTCTCTCTAAAAACAAATAAATAAAATCTTAAAAAATAATAATTTAAAAAATAGGCAAAGGATTCCAAACACAAGATTTTACATCCAAAATAATAACAACAACAACAACAACAACAACAACACATTAAGAGTCAACTGATATTATTCTGACCTCTGGCACACCCTATTCACCACAACAGCTGAAAACCTGAAAATATCCCTAAAGGCCTCTGGGAGTGAGCACTCAGAGAAGATTAAAACCTTGAAAGTTCAGAAAGTGCCAGGCAACAATTTCTCCCTGCCTCAGACAATAGCACACACTCAAGGAGAGCAGGGATCTAACAAGGTTATAAAAGCCAACCATTGAGAGTGTCAAAACCTAGTAGTCAAAAAGAATTAAATGCTAGAAAAATACAAGGAGCAGAAAAAAGTGATGAAAAATGAGAAATGGCAAAAAAGAAGCCGGAGCAAAGCCTAGAAACTCTGATGATTCAGGAAGAAATAGAACCCCAAGAGGAAGGAGAAGGGACTTGGAGAAACCCAGAGAACAACCAAGGATGAGTGGTACAGCCCAAAGAGCAGAGCAAACTGGAACCTGTAGCATTGGTCCCCTGCCCTAGACACCTCGGATCTCTGATGACCTATCCACAGTATTTAGTAAGGGCCTTTGTTCTGTTTCCATCTTTTTGACTTTAAAGAACAGAGATTCATTCATGATCCCAGGGAAAAAAGGAAGTTACTGAAAGAATCATGTGTACTGGAACATAACTTAGAACTGGAATGCTATCAGGAAGTAAGGTGGCTCAAGAATTTGGCTTTTCCTCCTTTTTCTGGATCATAGACTTTCCAAAGACCCTGCTTCTCTCTGCATATAGGCTCCTTAGCCCTCCTTCAGCCAACTCTAGCTGCTTCATCATAGTTACTGCTTCTTCATAGTTGTGTGTACTTGCAGACCATTGTGGGGTCTTCAGCCCGAACTGTTATGTCACTCATCTTGCCAAGGATCAGCCTGCCAAGCATATGGTTGCTCCCCTATCTGTTTATATCAGGAGTGTTTTTCATTATAATTGCATAATTTAATTAATCCTTAGGTAAACTCAAAGCATGTGAAGAGAAAAAATATAATTCTCTTCTGGTCAAGATGGAGGCATAGGTAGATACGCTTTACCTCCTCTCACAACCAAAAGGATAACAAAATTAAAAACAAAAAATAACCAGAACTGCCAGAAAATCAAACTGTATGGAAGTGTGACAACCAAGGAGTTAAAGAACAAACATTCATCTAGACTGGTAGGAGGGGTGGAGACAGGCAAGAAAGGGTAGAGACCAGCATCTGGGGTGGAGAGAACTCATGGCAAGGAGGCAGCTGGAGGACCTGGCCAGGTAAGGCTGCAGCTGTTGGAGCAGGCAGTCCCACATTTGTGTGCAGATAAACAGAGAAGAACAACTGGGGAGCAAGAGAGACCAAGCAACCCAGGGTTCCATTGTGGGGAAATAAAGCCTCAAAACCTCTGAATGAAAAAAACCTGTGGGTGTTGAGGCAGCAGGAGAAACTCCCGGCCTCATGAGAGAGTTTGTTGGAGAGATTCACAGGCTCCTAGAAAGCACACAAAACCACCGACCTGGGAATCAGACCCAAGAGCCAAATTTGCTTGTGGGTAGCAGGGGAAGTGACTGAAAGCTGGTGGAGAACTGAGCAAGTGGCATTGTTCCCTCTCAGACCCCTCCCCCACATACAGCCTCACAAAGCAGCCAAGTGGGTTACCCTGACCTGGTGAATACCTAAGGCTCCACCCCTTACTGCATAACAGATGCGCTGATACAAAGAAATATGGCCTAAGTGAAAGAACAGATCAAAACTCCAGAAAAAGAACTAAGCAATGAAGAGAGAGCCAACCTATCAGATGCACAATTCAAAACACTGGTAATCAGGATGCTCACAGAAATGGTTGAATATGGTCAAAGAATAGAGGAAAAAGTGAAGGCTATGAAAAAGTGAAGTAAAGCGAAATATACCAACCAACAGTGAAAGGAAGGAAACTGGGACTCAAATCAACAGTTTGGACCATAGGGAAAAAATAAACACTCAACCAGAACAGAATGAAGAAACAAGAATTCAAAAAAAATGAGGAGAGACTTAGGAACCTCTGGGACAACTTTAAACGTCCCAACATCTGAATCATAGGCGTGCCAGAAAGACAAGAGGAAGACCAAGAAATTGAATACTTATTTGAAAAAATGATGAAGGAGAACTTCCCCAATCTGACAAAGGAAATAGACTTCCAGGAAGTCCAGGAAGCTCAGAGAGTCCCAAAGAAATTGGACCCAAGGAAGCACACACCAAGGCACATCATAATTACATTACCCAAGATGAAAGATAAGGAGAGAATCTTAAAAGCAGCAAGAGAAAAGGAGACAGTTACCTACAGAGGAGTTCCCATAAGACTCTCAGCTATTTCTCAAAAAAAATCTTGCAGGCAAGAAGGGGCTGGAAAGAAGTATTCCAAGTCATGAAGGGCAAGGACCTACATCCAAGATGACTCTATCCAACAAAGCTATCATTTAGAATGGAAGGGCAGATAAAGTGTTTCCCAGATAAGGTCAAGTTAAAGGAGTTCATCATCACTGAGCCTTTATTATAAGAAATGTTAAAAGGCCTTATTTTAAAAAAGGAATAAGATAAAAAATATGAACAGCATTAAAAAAAAGAGTTCTGGCCAAGATGGAGGCATAGGTAGAAACCCTTCACTTCCACTGACAACCAAAGGGAGAATAACAACCAATCTAAAATCAATAAACAACCAGAGTGCCAGAAAATCAAACTGCATGGAATCTGACAACCAATGTATTAAAGAAACAGTCAACCAGACCAACCAGATTGGTGAAGAGTGAGACGGGGCAGATGGGCAGATGGAGAGAACCCTCCGAGAGGCGGAAGCTGGCTGAAAGAATCTGAGGTGAGGAGGTGGACTGAACAGATGGGACTGACCGAACAGGAAACTGAGACTCAGAGCTGACTGTGGAATATGGCGGGTGCTGCAGTGGGAGAAACTCCCAGTCTCACACGAGAGTCTGTTGAAAAGTACACTAGAGATGAGCAGACAAGCCACACTGTCCCCTCTATGGCCCTTCCCCCACAGGCAGCACCACAAGGCAGCAAAGAGGGTTGCCTTACTCTGGCGAATGCCTAAGGCTTCGCCCCTTACAACATGGCAGGTGCACCAAGAAAGAAATATGGCCCAAATGAAAGAACAGATCAAAGTGCCAGAGAATGAGCTAAGCAATGAGGAGATAGTAAACCTACCTGATGGAGAGTTCAAAACCGTGGAAATCAAGTTGCTTCCCAGATAAGGTCAAGTTAAAGGGGTTCATCATCACCAAGCCCTTATTACATGAAATGTTAGAGACTTATCTAAGTAAAAGAACATCAAAAATTATGAACAGTAAAATGACAACAAGCTCCCAACTATCAACAACAGAATCTAAAAAGAAAAAAGAAATGAAAAACAACAAAAAGTAAGCAAACAACTAGAACAGGAACAGAATCAGAGAAATGGAGATCACATGGAAGGTTTTCAGTGGGGAGAGGGAGGGAAAGATGGAGGGAAGGTACAGGGAATAAGCAGCATAGTTGGTAGGCATAAAGTGAGATGGGGAGAGGTTAAGAATGGTATAGGAAACAGAATTCAAAGAACTTATATGTACGAGCTTAGACAAGAACTAAGAAGGGAATGCTGGAGGATTCAGGGAGGGAGTAAAGAGGGAAAATTGGAAAAATGGTAACAGCATAATCAACAAAATACACTTTAAACATTAAAAAATAAAATAAAATGTTTCAAAGAAAAAATACAAACAGTAAAATGACAACAAACTCACAACTACCAACAACTGAACCTAAAAAAGCAAAAACAAACTAAGCAAACAACTAGAACAGGAACAGAATCACAGAAATGAAGATCAAATGGAGGGTTATCAGTGGGCAGGGGGAGGCAGCAGAACGGGGGGAGGGAAAGGTACAGGCAATAAGAAGCATAAGTGGTAGGTACAAAATAGACAGGGGGAGGTTAAGAATAGTATGAGAAATGAAGAAGCCAAAGAACTTACATGTATGACCCATGGACATGAACTAAGGTGCGGGAATGATGGTGGGAGTGGGGTACAGGGTGGAGGAGAATAAAGGGGAGACAAAAATGGGACAACTGTAACAGCATAATCAATAAAATACACTTAAAAATATGCTTCTACAAAAACTAATTTGAATGCTTTAAAAGGACTCATAAAGTTGAACTTCATACACACTTAAAGCCTCAAATCAGGTGTGATAAAGACAACTCTGAAAAACGAGGAAATATATGAAAAATCTACAAGTTTTTTGCACTGAACATACTGGAAAACTGTCTGGAAGCTGATTCACTTGAAAGAAACCAAAACTGGGAAATAGTAGATTCATCATCATGAATGTGATTATTCCAGAAAGACAACACAGAACTCTAGTCAGCCAACCTACGATCAAAGCAAAAGTCTTAGCCTTACATGAAAAAAAAAAAGGCAAATGAATTTATATTTATATGTATTTATATGAACTCATATGTTTACATATTAATTTACATGTGTATATACAATTAAAACAAAGCTCTTTGAGTAGTGTCTTTTTTTTATTGTTCTCCTCAGTAACTGCCAACCATCAGGGCAGTCAGATTGGGGAGGAGGATTTCTACTGCAAGTTCATCCTTCCGGCTGCCATTTCCCACTCCGTGCCATGCCACTGCCATTCCGTGACATCCTTAGCACCAAGTGTACAACAGGCTCTAATATGACCTTGTTCCTTGATGACCTCAGAGGAGGTGAACAGGCAAAACAGTGATAACCTAAACCCTGCTCCTGAATTATGTTCATGGCCCAATATTCCTCAAACACTAAGCCAACTCTATGTAATAGTGAACTCAACCCAGTTCACTGATCATTCCAAGAAATAAAATAATGTAGTTTCTTGCTTTGAGTTCATTGTTAAGGATTTGGCATGTTTTAAATATCCCCTGAAACAGCAACAGACCTGCCCTAAACACTCTCCTACCCCTGGAAATGGGGTAAGCAGGACAATAGAAACAGTGCAAAATAGTCCAAGGTTCCTTGGCAACCATGTATTCTTTAAGTCTCAGTCTCCTCTGCTGTAAAATGGGTTGTTATAAATAACTAAATGAGGTAATAGATAAATGGCAGGATAAGTTTCCCCCCCTCCCCCGCATCCTCCCTTTTCTTCCTCTATCCACCAAGCCACCGTGGGGTGGGAGAAGGAGATAAACACAGTAAAGAGAAGAAACATCACCCTAACCAGGCCTGGAGTCATATGTAGAGTAGTTAAAAATAAGGACAAAAAGATATATTACTATATTTGCCATACTCTAAAGAATATAAGGGACCTAAAGTCTCCTCAGGATCTCACTGTAAGGCCCACAGCAATCATTCATTCATTCATTCATTCATTCATTTATCCATTGAGTGCCATTTATGTGTCAGGCATTGTTCTAGGCACAGCAGTGAAATGAATCAAGTTCTCTTTCTCATGGAGCTTACATGATGTTTGTGGGGGAAGAAGAAACTTTCCTCTACCATCCTAGGTTCTTTGGTGGGCCTAATAATTAAATCTTTACAAGACAGGTTAGATTAACAAGAGAAAATAACCACATTTAATTACTGTATACCTATGTATGGGAACCCCCACACACGAGAGACTCAGAAATCCCACGTACATGAAAGGGTCAGAGATAGAAAGGGAAAATGAGGCATGTACGGCATTCTGAGCTAAGGATGAGGCAGGGTGGCTCGGGGCTTCAAAGAGGAGGAAGGTCACCGCAGAATGAGAGGAAGAGCAGATGTTCAGTAACTGGAAGTTTGCCCTCCATATACATAGCTCAAAAAAAGTTATTTCTGATGATAACTGTTATTATGAGCAAGGCCCCACATTTAAATTCTTAAAGGAAGAGGTAAATATTGATTGCCTTCAGGTCAAAATAATATACAGGCCAAAGGGGCACATTGGAGTGGGGGGAGGGCTATTCTGAACCCCTTCATGTTCTAGTTGAAGAAAAGCCAGAGACTGAGAGGTTACCTATGAAACCGTGCGCAGTGCCCAGAGCATAGTAAGCACTCAGTAATAGCTATTTTAATTCTCGCTGCTCTTTACAACCCAAATAAAGAATCTAGTTTAGGATTATTAAATATGCCTTGACTTTGTGCCCTGTACAGCTCTATCCTCCCCTACAGCTGGGCTCACCTGGCACTAGCCCTCTCAGAAGCCAGCCTCAGGACCCCTGTGCCCATCTGAGCACAGAACTCCTTGTACTTGATGATCTTTCCCCTCCCCCACCTCCCTACCTATTTTCAAAAGTCACGCCCTTTTCCAGATCTCCGGAGATTAGGAATGGAAGCTGGGAAAGTCAGAGCTATAATGCTCAATTAAAATATGAATAATTGATGCTCTACCTCTCATTTTATTCTAGAAGTAAGGGTACCTTTTCAAGCTTCTCCAGCTTTATGTGAGTCTGCACACACAAAGCTCCCCCCCGCCCACCCCCGCGGAAGGAGCTGCCCTGAGGGGGAGGCAGCTAATCTGCTCAAGGCCTCATTCCTGGCTGGTCCATTTCCATTGCGCGCTCCTCTGAGGGTCTGCTAACCACCTCATTTTAAATTGGAGCCCTCCACACTCTGATCCCCTTTACCCTAATCTCTGTTTTTAAATCACCCTCTACCATATAATTAATTAATTAAAATTTACTTTTAAAATTTTCCCTTTCTTCCATGAGAATGTAAATTCCTATGAGGGCAAAAATATTAGGTTTGTTCATTAGAGCGATGCCTGGCCCGTATTAGGCACTGGGCAAGTATTTGTGGAACTATTGAATGAAAACTCCAGTGGATAAAGCTTTCTGTCCTGGAAGGGACTTCCGCTCCTAATGAGAGCTTCAAAAGGCAAAATCAACCAAAACTTGGACAACCGACTAAGACTCTCTTAGAAAGCAAAGGTGGGGTTTGGGAGAGCATGAGGTCTCCAGCCCTTCTGCCCTGCGGGGGAGAAGGCCCAGCACAGACCTGAGGGCAAGGCTCCTTCTGCTTTCTGGAACTTTAGCAGTTTTCTTCTTGTCTGGTTCCTGTTCTTTTGACAGCCCGGTTCTTGAATTTTATACTGTGTACCTGCTCTTTCCACATGATTGAAGAAGCGTGCCATTTTCCTCCCTGCAGCATGAACAGCAGTGGCGGGTCCCATGGACAGGAAACAAGCAATATATGATGAAACTGGGATTTGAGGGCACAGGAGCTGGTTCTGAGGAGGACATTCTGCAGGGCCCAGGTGGCAGGGCTGTAGTCCCACACCTGGGTGCACGCAGAACCCGCAAAGCAGCAGCAGGTGGCGAAGGCTGCGGGTAGAGAGGGCTCTGGGAGCCAACTTCATGCAGCCAGGATGGAGAAAAGCTCCTCCTGGAGCCCAAAGTCACCCTGGGACTTGCTTGCACTCTCTGGGAGAGCGGGGATCACCAGTTAGAACCATCTCCCCAGCTTTTCTTATTTTTCTCCGGAACCCAGGGTTTTAGCACAGGGTGGGGAGGCAGAGCAGGCTCCCCCACTTCCAAGTTGCTCTGTCCGCTCTCCCCTGGCCAGAACCGGCTTCCAGGCTCTCCTTGCGGCCCCCGACTTCCTGTGAGGCTGGTTCGGACCACAGTGCCCCTTTGTGATGCCCTCCATCCTGAATTCCTGCAGCACATTTACAGTTCACGTCATCTCTCCTCTTTCAGTAAGTCTCCCCAGTTAAACTGTAAAACACAAAAAGAGCAGTATGTTCTTTCTTAAGCTTTCCTTTTTTCCTTTTTCTTTCTGATTATAAATTGCTTCTGCAGTTTCCGTTTTGCTTAACCCAAAGCAATGGCTCTCACCTGCCACTAATTGCATTACTTCAGGAAAATCCTTCTGGACTAGTTTTGTCACTGCAAAATGAGATATCTAAGGTTTCTTCAAGCTTTTCAGTTCAGCAACTTTCCAAGGGGAGCTAGAGTTGGTTGACTGGACAGAGCTGCTCCGGCTACCCTGGCTCTGGGTCTAAATGCTTTGTTCGTGGAGGTCACGGCTGAGTGGCATCTGTGAGCAGCAGTCAGGAAGGGCCAACAGTGACTCCTCATTTCTTCCCTCCTGGACACTCACTGCCTGCCCAGCTCTTCTAAAACTGGGTCCCTAGGCCATGCACATGTGACCATTCCCATGCTGGCTGAGGTATGGGGGAAATCTCTTCTCCTACAAGTTCAATGCTGAAAAGGAAGAAATTTTTCAGAAAGATTTTTGCTAGGAAATCACAAAGCATGAAAACACAAAAGCATAAAAGCATCCAGTAAGAGCCCACATCCTCTGAACAACTTCAATTAAAGGGAGACATTTGTTGGCAAATTTTAGGCAACCTTGAGCTCCAGATCATTTCCCTTGGCTGAACCATGACGGGGAAGGATGCCAAGCCAAAGACATCCAGTCCTGCACTTTCAGCATCTGTGGCTCTCTTCCCAGTCTGGGACAGGCAGAGGCTCTGAGGCCATTCATGTGGGAATTGGACTTTGGTTTTGTGCTTTTTTTTTTTTTGGTTGTCTAACCATGGACAAGCTTCTTCTCTGATTCTCACGGTCCCTTTTACTAAATAGGAATAAGATCTTTCATCTCATAGAATAGAATGGATACTAAATAAAAACATATGTCTATCACTCAGAGTCCTTCATTGTAAATGTGGACTTACCTCTGCTGGCTTGAGTGCAACAGTGATTTACTGAGGGAGGCTGAGGGACCACAGTCCCTAGGAAGGCTGGGGAATTGGGCTTGGAGGGAATGAAGCCAGGAAAGTCTCCCAAATTACACCAGCAGGTGCTTCCCTGAGATCCTCTTGCTGCAGCAGCTGGCACAGACCCCAGAGTTTACACCACTCACCCTAGGCCAGCAATGCCTCATTAGGGCTTCTGCTGCTGCTGCTGCTGCTGCTGCTGCTGCATCTGAGAGACTTCTCAGGACACCACCCTTACAGCATTGCCATCCAAACCAAAGTCTCGCCCAACCTGATAGCTCTCTGCATTATCATCCCTGTAGGTCTCTCTCTGGCAAGGACCACCCTCTTTGACCCATTTTCCTCTATCTTGTTTAATTTATTTGAGACAGCCACATGCCTGTGTTTAAGCTCATTCCATCCTTGGGAGAAATTCAGCTTTTAAATTGTTTTGGGGGAATAGAACCATGTGCCCTTGTCAGGAATGACAAGCTTTCCTTGCAAACTCACCAATTCGCCCCCTCAGAGCCCCGAGTTAGTACCTTATCCCTCCCTGCTGTAAAGCCTACACTATTGTTAGACCATCTGGTACATTCCTATGTCTGGTCTGAGTCAAGTTCAGTTACCAGCTGAGCCACCATCTGGATATTCTTTGATTCAATATCCAAATGCTTCCAAGGTCTAGATCAGTGGTTCTCAGCTCCTAGCTGCATATTAGAATGAAGGGGGTGGGAAGCTGGGCCTTGGAGAGTCTAATTTAATTGATCTTGAGTGTGTCCAGGTACAGGCATTTTTAATAGCTCCCCAGGTTAGTTCATCAGAGAAACTGTCTTCTACAATCTCATCAAGGTTTTACTTATAAAACCAAAATGTTTAAGCAAGGAGAGAAATCGAATGCATAATATCAAACAAGCATGTAAGACGGTAATGCACTCCCAATCTTTAATAACTAATAGCAAATATTAACTTTTAACAGTTTTGCAAATAGGGATGAATACTAGCCCTTGGGCCTTTTCAGCTTCTGGGTTTGAAAGTAATATAAATTCTTCCTGGGTTACTGGGTGTGGTGGGGGCTCCACCTGCAGGGCCCCCCCAGCCACTACCGATGAGAATAAGTCTACCAAGGTATGATCTGCTTGGGGAGGAAAGGTAGCAGGTCTCTCAAAGGAGAAGGGCCAAGAGCCTTTTCCTCAATGGACTTTTATTGGGTTCATTTTGCACAGGAATACAGGTAAATCTCATTAATCATTATCAGGCAGTGAGGATCAAACAATAGATAACATACAAAGAACTCTGAGGGCTTATTTTGAGTCAGGGTCAGACAGCTAAAGAGTCCTAAAACTTTGAGGAACAAACTCACTTCTTGCTTGGACCCTTATTGTTTGATTGAGAGTGTTCTAAACAAAGTAGGTTTCACAGGATTTTACATATTCTTTCTTAGGCCTGATCGCCCAAGGGAACTTGCCCTTTCCAGCACATGGCTGCACCACCCTCTGTCATTGTTTCAGGCTTAAGTCAGGCAGTGGAAGTAAGGAAGCCAAGAGATTAGGAGACTTCTTGCAGACAGAATGTGGACTCAGGCTTTGTCAAAGCCAAGGGCAAGGGTTCATCAACCCCTTTTTCTATAGCCCCTCAAGTCCTTCTCTGGGGCCTCCATGTGATCATGCCTATCTTAGATCATTCCTTTTTGGGGAATCTTACCCATCATTAGCTAACCGACCAAACATTGGGGGCCAGGCAGGGTGAAGTAAAAAGAGCAGAAGCAGCACCCCTGCCAGGGAGATAAGCTTTGTCTCCTTAGTGGTTTATGGTCCAAGATCATTCCCTCAGCCTTAGCCATGGGGGGCGGGGGGGGGGGGTACTGCTTCCGAAACCAGGCAGGGCAGTTCCCAACAAGTGCGTACCTATTAATATTGAATTTAAGTAGAAAATGGGTGGCAGAGAGAAGGGGTCTTTAAGGGACGTGACACAATGCCTGGTTGTCCAGTCTCTCTAATATAATGAGGAATGGCAGATTCTAAATGCTCTTTCTCTCAAACATTTGGTCCATTCAGTAACATGAGTTAACTGATGACAAAATGATTGAAGTCACAATATTGACAGCTGTGAGAATACCAGGGTGTTTATTACTCATCCCTGACTTCATATATCTCTTCAATTTCCCCATGTATTCACGATGCTGAGCTGTTAATTATAGTGATCAGAAAGGAGCAGAGGGAGGCAACTACTATGCCTCGAATGATGAAATAGGTAACATGCTACAGAGCAATGGAAAAGTATGGAAGGGACTTCGTAGCCTGACTCACATTATACACCTGAATTCCCAGCATTAAAGGGGTGTGGTGTGGATAACCATGGGAACAACGATATTCCATTGCTGCTGCTATTGTGGAAAAACCATGAGAAGACTTACCCCAAAGTGCCATTTGGTGCACAACCAGGCAGAAGTGCAAGGGCTAAGGATCAGGAGGAACACAGAAGTGTTTGACTTGTCATTCCTTTTAGCCAGGTACCATTTTGAATCTCTGTCCTATAGTTTGATTGAGAGCATTCAAACTCTCTGTAGTGGGAATCACCCACTTCCTACTACAGAGGCTAAGGGCGTTAGTATTCATTTTGCCTGCTGCCCTTGTAGCTGGGGCATGGACGTAGTAGCTACTTGACCTAGGCTCCATCAATCATAGGTAACCTCCAGACCTAGAATCAGAAGGCCAGTCAATGATCAGAAGTGACATGTGATGGCACTAAGCAATGGGTCTAGCAAGTAGGTGTGGAGGGTGCAGGCTACACCACAGAGGAGTGGTGCTGGCAGTGGGAGGGCATCACAGGGCCAGTTCTACACTATGATGGAGCTGAGTTTTGGATCCCTCAGATGTTTGATCAGCTACCCAATATCCTTTTAATAAAAATTTTCTTTTCTGCTTAAGTGAACCTGGATTTTTGTGACAGTCACATAATTGTTGTTCTACTCAATCCTTGCCCTTGTGCAGTCTATTATCAACAGAGGAGTTAGTATGTTTTTGAGTGAAAATGTCATCATGGCATAATATTTATCAGCTCACCCTCCAGTGGCATCTCTTCTCACTCAGAGTAAAAGCCAAAGACTTTTACAGTGGCCGAAAAGTCCCTACATGGTCCCTTTGATCACATTGCCATTACTCTCTCCTGCACTCCACCTGCAGCTATTCAAACATACCTGCATCAAGGACTGTTCTCTTGCTGAAATTCTCCCTGAGAAACTCTTCCCCCAGAAATCCGCATGACTACTCCCTCACTGCCTTCAAGCCTTTGCTGAAATATTCCCCTCTTGGTGAAGGCTTCCCTGGCAATGCTATGTAAAACTGCATCCTATAATCCCTGGCATTCCTTATACCCTTCCCCTGATCAGCACATAACCTACTTTATACTGCATTTGTTTGCTTATGGCACTCTCTTGGCCCCCCTAGAATGTAAGCTCCAAAAAGGCAGGATCTTTGTTTTATTTACTGTGGCATCTACAGTGCCTGGAATAGGGAGTGCCTGGCACTAGTTCTCAATGAATATTGGACGGTAGATGGATGGATGGAGAAGATGTTAATGATTAGTGAAAAGTGGAAATTCATCTGACAAAAGGATGAGAAGGTGAACTTGCAGATGTACAACCAGAGCCTTAGTGGTCGTTGGAGGGTTCTGAGCTGAGAAACGTTACGCCATGATGGATGTCTTGCAAAGCATAGTCAAAGACAACATCTGAGGACTCTGTTTTTGCTTTTTAAGGTTCAAAAGGACCAAGAGGAAACCAGCAATGAATCTTGGTTGTCAGAAATTCTGATCACAGAACAATTGCAGAAACTCGTTTGAGGACGAGGTGGACAGTGTAATAGCAGTACTATTAACAGCAAAGGCATTTATTGAGTATTTACCAAATGCTGGGTGCTTCTTTATACACTTTACATAGATTGTCTCATTTTATCCTTACAACACATTTATAAGGTAAGCACTATTTTTTTCCCATTTTGCAAATAAGAAAAGGAGAGACTAAACAATTTACCAAAGGACTTATATCTGGAAAGGTTTCATTTAATTATTTGGTTATGTTTTGAGATGAGACAAGAAAAATTTTTGAGGTTGATCTGGTTACTCTGTGTTCTGAAAATGACCCTACAGAATTATTGATACCAAGTATATGATGTTGTAGAACATAAACAGGCAGATGGAGTTTGAACATCGGTTCTGCAACTCACTGCGTGACTTCAGACAAGTTACTTATTATCTCTTTGAGTTGATTCCTTTATCTGTAAAATGTAAAATCATATGCTCCATACAAAGTTATCAAGATCAAACATAACCACATGTGAACACACCGATATATCTGGCCCAGAAAAGGCACTCAAGAACTCGCATTTATTATTATTGTTGTTGTTATTATTATTATTACTGTTATTGGAAAAATCTAGAGTCTGGCCTCTTGGCTCCATAGTTGTAAATGCCCACATCTGTGTTTTTCAAACATTAGCAGATAACATTTAGAATTAACTGGACAACAATCTAAAAATGCAGATTCCTGAGTTTCATTCCTAGAAATTCTAATTGAGTATATATGATACGCTTAGCAACTCTTTCCACACTCTTAGATGGAAAAGTGGTATTCTCTTAAAAAGCTCCTGAAAGAGCAAAAACTCCATCTCTCCTAATGTCATGCAAGGTGAGGTCCTCATGTGAAACTGACCCTTCTAGAGTATGGCTGAGCAGTTAAAGAAAGGGGTTCTGGGGCCCGAAACTGAGGGACCATGGGTAAGCATATGGACCTCTCTGTGCCTGTCTTGATGTGTAAAGTTGGGGTAACAATGATTCCTACCTCACAGAAATGAAGCAGTCTTAAAATAAACATGTAAAACAATCTGAAAGAGTCCGGCATAGATCAGGTTCAATAAAGGTTAACTATTATCATTTGAATACACTTCCCATTCTCTGGGCTCCTGTCAATGGAAAGATTTTTTTTAAGTGGAGATTTTTCCAATTCCAAATTTGTTTGGTGTTCACGCTGAAAGAGACGGCACACCAGGCCCACTTCTTCGGGGTCCTATGCTGAGCAAGGTGAGGCCTGCTGAGCTGTTCCAGACGCGTCTCAAGGAGCCTTTGCTAATGTTTCATATATATAAACCTAGGAAGTTGTTCTCAACAGCTAAATTAAATCTTACAAATGAAAATTCCGCACATGAAAAGAGAACATGCATCCATCTTCCCAGCTGCCCCAGGGATCCTGCAATTCCTCCCATTAGTCATCCTCCCCCACCAGAGGCCACAGCACTTTCCCTCTGCCTAGAATCAGGCCTGCACTCCCGGCATGGCTGCTTCCCCTTGTCAAGTTTCAGAGGAAATGCCATCTCTGCCAAGGGACCTTCCCTGACCACTCTCAGAAGAGCTCCCCTCGCCCTTTCCCAGCACAGCGGGCACGTCACCTGCCCTTTCCCATGTCTCAGCATTTGTCTACTTCACAACTCTCACCACAAGACACAGTTACCTAACTAAACTTCTGCTTTCCTGTTTCCAGGCTGTGCCCCCTCCACACGCACACGCACACGTATCTGTAGGTACTGTGAAGACAGGGTTCACTTCTGGTTCCATCCTTTGTTACCAGCATCTCAGTGCTAGCTCTCAACAGATGATGAATAAATACTGAATGAATTTAACATCTTGAATCTAAAAAGGTGTTTGCTCTGGACTCTTCTATTTGGAATAAGAGGTGAGGGGATGGGTCTAAAACAGTGAAGCGATAACATCGCTTAACATCGATAACTTTGGTTACATCCCAGTGCGGCAATTAGCCAGCTTCCTAAGCTTTTAAGATTATTAAATGAAGATCTCCCAACTTAAATGTGAAAACCAATAGCTACACAGAGCTGGTGAAATATTAAAGTCACTGAAAGGGATTATAAGTAAAATAGTGTGATGTTTTTTGAGTGAGAGAAAAAAGAAAAAACTTTGATGCGGTCAGGCCTAAAATCTCCTCATTTTTCTGAGAAGAGAGAAATCAGATGCTTTCTTCTTTTTGCCATTTTTGCCATTTTGATGTTTAAACTCAAATTGTCCCTTCGGCTTCCAACTAAACCACTCTCAATGCCCTGTGAGTCCCCATCCTCCACCCCACCTATGTGATTGAATATTAGAGTCAGAAAGACTTTGAAAGTAATGTTATCCAACCCTCCCTTTTGCTGAAGAGGAAAGAGAATTCCAAGCCACTGTGAGAGGGTCTCAGGACCCTGAAGGGGTCCCAGGTCTCTTGACTCTCCAGCTAGCCTTCCACTCCTCCATGCTCAGTTCAACTCGCTTTGGCTTGCCTCTTCTGACTCACCAGGGCCTGACCTACTTTTCAGCCCCAGGACAATAGTTCAGGAGGCAGCTAGTCAATATTCTGTCTGGTTTGAAGACAACAACAACCCCACAGATGTCAGCCAAGACGTTTCTTTTCTGGCAGCACTAAATGAGCCTCCTTTCTCCAGTCAGCAAGTCCAGCCAGAATACTTTCAATGAGGGAAGTCGCTCATCCCCGAAGACAGTTACTTCACTCCTTAATCAATCTGGGTTCACTCTGTAAGTCTGACAAGCTGTGGAAACGGGGCTAGGGAAAGCCCCACCGTGTACTTGCTGATCCTCAGAAAACTTTGGTTTTTGTCTCCCTGACACTGCCAAGGCCAGATCGTTCTCATTTCGCTTTGCCCTATTCCCCACTCCGGAAAGAGAGAGGGCCCCCAATGCTTTGGTGGAGAAAGCAATAGGTGTAAACCTTGACAGGCCATAGGGGAGTTGAGGGAGGACCATATCCTCATTCATAGCCAGTCTGGAGCACTGCTCTGGACCCGCAGAGACCCTGAAGTGGGGAGACTGAGCTGAATGGGTGAGGCCTGCCTCTCCCTCCTTTCTGTCCACGTCCACTGCAGAAACTGAGATGCGCTGAGGAATCCACCGCTGTGATTCTTTTCTCCCTAGAAATTCCATTTACTTAGCAGTAAATCCCATATGCAGTTCATTTTTTCACATGGTTCCATATATTTCTTATCCTGGTTTATTCTCTAATAGTTTTTTTAATTGTAGTTTTTCTATTGCCATTTATTACCCCATACCCTCTTCCATGTCCACCCACCACCCTCCTCCCCATAATCACCACACTGTTGTCCATGTGCCTGAGTTCTTTTTCTTTTTTGCTCGATCCCTCCACACACACCCCCACCACAGCTGTTCTTGATATTTTTTGCTGTTGGTGGTTGCTTTGTGATTTTTGGCCAGTGTATGGTAGGGAGATGTGAATAGGATTTGATGATTTTAAGATGAAACGTCTCACCCTCCTCTCAATTCTAAAATTGTCTTTGAGCTCATTTTCTCTTCGTCACTCCACATATCCACTCACCCACTTTATATTGATTTTAGTGTTGTTTATGGGTTTCTGTCTCTGGTTTGTTTTTGTGAGAAGGTTATTGATTTTAGGATAAGGAGCCCATATTTATCCCAGTCTCCAAAACTGCCTGTGCCTGAAGTGATATTCCTCACAACACTCTAATTTTTCAATTGCCTTCAGTGACATCGGCATCTTCATGTTCTCTCAATCTGTGAGCTAGATTGTCTTCAACTCTTTCCTCTTTTTCTCCACTTGGTCATTCATTCTTATCAAAAGAGTTTCTTGTAAAAACTTAATTTTGATAACTTTCAGCTCTGTACTGGTCATATATTTTAGAAATTATTGGCATGAATTCTAGTCAAGATGGTGTTGCAAGTTCAAAATCCAAGGCTTAGTTTGCTCCCAAAGAATGGCCATGATTTGTAAAATAGAAAAAAAGAAAATGAAAAAGCATGGCCATGTTCAAAACAAGATAAATATCTATGTGCTAGAATGGGAAGAGGGAAGAATGGAAGTGGGACCCACTGGGGTCTGAACCATAAGTAAGCAGAGGTGGCCAGGGGTTCTAACTCCTGTGGGGCTATGGGAGCCAAAATGCCCCTAGAGAAGGTGGGGATGGATGTGAGACGTCAGACTA
The DNA here is from genome assembly GCF_004126475.2 of Phyllostomus discolor. NCBI lineage: Eukaryota > Metazoa > Chordata > Mammalia > Chiroptera > Phyllostomidae > Phyllostomus > Phyllostomus discolor. Next base: position 43,803,495 of record NC_040905.2, read on the forward strand.
TTACCTACCCACAGCCCGTTCTAAAGGGACAGTGCTTCGAAGCCACATTTTGAACCACATCACCCTGCTCTGCTCCCTCCAGAGCTGCTCACTGGACTGAGGACCAGGGCACCCAAGCAATAGGGCTCCTATGGGGGACCTGGAATAAAAAGTTCTACCAAGTGTAAAAGAACTGTCCCCAGATGATTCTTGTTCCAATGAAATTAGATCAGGAAATGTGTTGAGAAGTAAATAATTTTCAGTAAATACTGGCGCTGAAAGATCCTGAGGCACAGCGGGGCAAAGGTCTCTGATGAATCACCATCAAGAGAGTCGTGTGGAAGCAGAAACTCTGAGACGGCAAAATGAATACGCTTTAGAGTGGCGGCTGAAGATACCGCCTGACAGCTAAAAGAGGAAACCATACCCACAGAGAAATTTTAATTGACATTGATGAAGAAAAGAAAAGTGAAAGTCTGCAATGCCTACCACTGAAATCCAGAGGAGGTGAAGGTCTTTCTGACTTCAGCCTGCAGGAGACCCAGCTCAGCAGTCATTCCTGCCCTTCTTCCCAGAGGCTGTTGGTTTGACTCCTCATTGGTTACTGTGAAGCTTGGTCGTGGGCTTGGACCTCTAGTTCCTTGGTCTCACTGGGATCTTTAATAATTGTCTCCCTTCCTCCACTCCAATTATTTGAGGTCCTTTGAATGAGACTGTTCTTACAATCAAGAAAACCCAGCTGACACATGTGTTAAGTCATTTTAATCTTCCCGACAATTCTAAGAGGTAGGAATAATATTCCCATTTTACAAATGGGGAAACTGAGGCTACAAAGTATTAAGAAGCTGATTACATAGCTCCTGGGCTGGTCATTTGCTTATTTGCTCTCACATCTATTTCTCAGCCTTCCTCTGCTTTGTTGGCTGTGCAAACTATATTTCCCAGGCTCCCTTGCCAACTGGCTTCTGACTCACCACGAGGTTCATTGGCAGGAAATTAAATAGGATAAATGGAGAAGCCAAGATATTTTTTCCCTCTGCACTTGATATCTCCGGCAATAACTGCCTCTCCTTCATGTCCCAGATCCCACAAGAGTGCCTTTCCTCCATGTTCCCAGCTCCCACCAGGAATTCCCATCCTCCCTTCCACCCTCCAGGCCTAGGGGTGAAAACAGCTTCCTTTTTTCTAGTCTTTGGGTGGTCTCACTGTCTCCTGTTTAGCTTCTTAGCCCTTTCATTCCACCTGCACTTAGTTCTCCACGTTAAGTTTCATCTAGTAGCTGGCATCTAGTAACTGGCTCTGTTTTCCTGAACAGACCCTGACTGATACAGCGTTTAATAAGTGGCTTAGTCAGCACTCAAAGTTCAGTCCATTTGATTCCAGAACCTACACTCCGAAGAACACATTGTAATTGACAGTTAAGCCACAGAGACATTCTCTCAACTTCAACTGCAAACTAGTGATATTTATTTCCCCCAGAGCGAGTCTATGAGGATTCCCACTTCAAGTTTTCACTGCTCACAGTCATGACTTTACAATGCCACCAACCCACAGATCAAAACGGGGCTGGAAAAGTCAATGGCTAAGGGCTGCCTCTGGCACTGCAACCCTTTACCTTCTCTGATTCTGCTCCCTGAACCTTCAGGGGCAGTATACTGGAACTGAATTTGCTATGAGATGATAAATTCTATGGCACTGAGTGTGCACCATTAAGGCAGGTTGAAATCTCACATTGCTCTGCAGGCTTCCAGTGTTTGAGAGCTATACAGTCTCTTCCTAGCGCTCTTGGTCTTATGCCCCTCCTTTGAGCTTCAACCCTTGGAGACCCTACCCTTTCATGATAATTCATTTATTTTACTTACACACCCAAGTCTAAGTATTTTGTGTACTTTCTCTTGCATACATGCTGATACCTCTCTCTCTCTCTCTCTCTCTCTCTCTCTCTCTCTCTCTCTCTCTCTCTCTCTCTCTTTCTCGCTCTCCGGCTCTGTCTGCTAGATTCCTACATTTCAGACTATCTGACCTCACAGACCAGGAGGTGCCTGTTAAAGTAAATCATTTATCAGTTATGCACTGTTGGTCAGTCATCAAACTCCATGCCACTCCTAACAAGCCACCACCATCTGCTTAATGATGCAGTAAGGTTTGGCTTACTGTACTGTATTACATTTAGGGGAACCTAGAAGAGGGTGAATACCAGATTTCTCAAAACTATATTTTCTGCCAGAGGGAGAAGAATGTTCAGATCATCTTCCCCGAAAACCTTTTTTAAAAAAATCAAAGAAAAAATTCTCAACTTTATGGCCTTTAAATAAACCCATAATCACTTCCCTAATTGTGAATGCCTCCTGCACCTGGCCTCAATCCTTTAAACACCACGTTTAGTCCATTCATGGGTGAAGGTAGATAATTTCAGGATTTAATTAACAAATGCATGATGGGAAATATGCTAAACTCTTGAGGTTTATACTATACAATATCCTTTAACTACTGACGAGTGACAGTCTATGTTTCATAGACCATAGTTGAACAATCTGTGCAATTATTTGTAAAAATAACCAAGTCTTGTTATAAAAATGGGTGTTATCTTTGGCATTTCCCTCCTCACTGCCTCCAGCTACCACCTCCCACCTCCCAGCTGTCTCTTAATCCTATGAGGCTTTTGTTTACCCAAAAAGCTTTAGTGGTTTCTCTGTTCCTTCCTTTTCTCTCTCTAAGGAAATCTCAGTGTTACCAGAAATTAAAAGGATGGCCATATGTCAGAAATAAAATCTTTTCTGAATTCTTGTCTTATGAACAGACCTATAAGCCTAGAAGCCAGTCCACTGAGACAGAAGGAGGGTGTGCACGGCCTAGGGAAGGCTCCTCACCCCTCTCCAGCCCCACCAGCAGGTAGCCGTCTCCTTCACCATTCAGGCCTCAGCGAAAGAGTGATTTCCTTGGGAAAATAGTCTTCAACCCTCAGCTGAAGTTGGGGTCATAATACATCCTCATCTATGAGCTTCTAAATACATCTTCATCTGTGTTGTCTGGATTATGACGGTCTACCCCATCCAAGATTAATGAATATTCATGTCCCAAACTGTACTTCATGAAAGTAGTGGGGCATAGAGGGGTCTGTGAGGGTTTGCAGCAAATAAATTTGGGAAATGCTGGGTTAAGCCAAATTAAGCAAGTTCTGTATTGTAGGACTGCTTGGAGCCTTTAAAATGCTAATGTGTAGTAATCACCATCATTACGCAAACCATATTAACCATAGAACATTTCTTCATGACACATGCTAACTTTTAAAAGAACTAATGTTGTGGGGAATAGGGTTGAGAAAGGCCAATATAAAATGAATTACAATTTTGCCTTTACTCCAGCATTATAGTAGAATGGTAATAATCACTAGCACACAAATTGCAAATGACCTTGGAAGCTGCAGTGGAAAGCTGTAACAAAACTTCAGAAATAGTTAAACACATAGAAAGAAATAGTTGAGCTAAAGTAAAGTCTTAATATGAGGAAGACACCCCCCAAAAGTAGGGGCAATGAGAAAGAAATCTGGCTCATAGAGTATGCAATGATGGAGCGCCAATTAAAGTAGCATCCATGGCAACCACCTGAGTACAAAGACAACTGATAAGATTCTCCTCAGTACTTGACGCTTATGAGTGAAAACCAACAGGACACCTGCCGCTGGTCTAAGACAATGGGGGAGGAGTGGTGACCTTGGGTTTTCTGGCCAGCTTTCACATATAACTGGACCACATGGTCAGCTTGTTCATGCTAATGTGAAATTCAAAAATTGTGAATTTCAAGTTCCATGGAGTTATAATATTCAGGAACAGAGCAATATAAAAAATTATAATTGATTATTTTCAGTAATTTAAAATGTATAAAATATGTAATTTTAGCTATAGATAACATCACTTAAATATTTCTTTTAAAAAATATTTATTTTTAGAGAGGAGAAGGAGGTAGAAAAAGGGGAAAAAACATCAATGTAAGACAGAGACATTGATTGGTTGCCTCTCACATGTGCCCCAATCAGGGACTGAACCCACAATCCAGGCATGTACACTGACCAGGAATAGAACCGGAAAACTTTTCCTTTGGGAAATGACGGCCGACCTACCGAGGCACAGGAACTGGTCAGGGCAGGAACTTGCATTTTGAGTTTAATTTCATAACAAGGCTTGTGATCACATGTGAACATTGGGAACCCAGAACAGAAATCTTATTTTGGAAATCAACAAACAATTTAGTTTTTCACTTTAGTCAGTCAACTGAGATGACAGATTTTTATGGTGAGGACTCAAAACAGCATCAAATAAAATTTCTTTTTCCATATATGAATAGCAGAAAGAAAGAAGTTAGTTGTTTGAGAGCCTGAAGACTTTCAGACACTTGCACTGTGGCTGAAAACAAACTTAATCCATCATTTAATGTAGAATACTTCTGGATGATACGTAAACCCAGGTTTATACTGCAAAGGGAAAAAGAGGAAAAGAACTTTGGAAAGTGCTAACCAGTGAGAATTTGGCTTTACTAGGGCTATCTTTTATTCCCATGCTGGAATCTGTCTTCAGTTTAAGATAACTATGAAGAGAGGCTTAATTCCAAAAGACAGCTACTCCTGAAAAAGGTTCTTGGGTTTTGACACTTAGATGCTTGGGTTTTGACAAGTAGAGCTTGCAGTCCAGACAAAGGGATGGTTTGTGAAGATTGTCATGAGCTTCTGTGTTCCTGAGATCATGGTTATTTCACTAAGTTCTGAACTGAGGAACCTGAATGCTCAGTGAGAAGTCAGAGAAAGAGTTCGTGCGTAGCAGAAAGTGAACGTGTCCCTAAGGGAAGAAGGGTCGGTCTGGTGATCAAGTGCAAATCCAGTTCCTTTTCTCATGCTGCAGTCCCCCATCTGCTCCTCTTCCATCTTCCCAGTGTCAGGGAACTCGCCCAGCGATACTTTTTAGGTCCCAGATTCAAGACCTACCCTCTGTCCCTCTTAACACCCTTACTCCCCAAGAAGAACTATCCAGTCTGAATTTCCTCAAAGGGCTGAAAACATGAAAGTTCTTTCTCTCTCCTCCCAGAGATGTGTGCACCTGTGTGGGGTTGGGGCTTGGGGGGTGTCCTTTGGGCACATGATGTGAGGGCTACTTGGCCTTTAGAAACAGTGGGACCTCCCTTTCTGAGGGGAGAGTAAGGAGACACTGACACTGGTAAAGCTTCTCCTTAATAGCTCACCCTACCAGGTGAGGATTAAGCACCCACTGCCTGTTTGGCCTCTAGTTTTTCACCAGACTGCCTGCCCACTTAGGCAGGCTTTGGGGAGCTCAGCCTGCTGTCCCACTCCACCTGCCTGCCCACATTTTTTTGCTCTTGCCTCCTCTATCTTTTGGACAGCGTGGACATTCCCAGTTTGCTCCCACACATGCCTCAGTTCTGCTGGTTGAACTTGTCCAAATGCACTCTTCTGGTTCTAGCCCTGGGACTCCAACCCTGAAACAATGCTGGAAAGGGCCCTCAAGCCCCAGGAACCACAACCACCTTGGGGCATTCAGATATAGCCCCCAGAACAAAAGAGATCTTTAGCCTGTGTCTTTAGGGACAGCAAATCTCGCCTTCTTGGTAGTGATGCATGAGTAATCTGGTTTCAAGCCTTATTATCAGTTCTAGAGCATCCTAGGTACTTACTGTGGTCACAAAATCCACTGCCTCCTAGCCCACTGCAGGCCACTTGGGAGAAAGTCAAGCTTCTCTCTTCTGCCTCGTAGGCTCAGTCTGGCTATTTAACTCAACAGGAAAAGCTGTGTTTGAGGCCGTAGTGCTTGAACCCAGGCTGGATTTCCTCCTCCCATTTTCTGTCCTTCTCACCCAAACCAGTGAGCTACCATAGAAATTGTCCCAGTGGTTTCCAATATGCCTTTCATAGTCATCTTAGCCTTTTGGTTTGGCGTTTCTTTGTGTAGACCATGTCCCCACGGCCAAGTCCCTTCAGTTCAGCTAACAGTGCTTTTACACACACTGTTTACAAGCTGTCAGTGAGGATGAACTTGTCTCCCACCCAGCCATCCAACTGGACCAGAGCTGGACCTGGATAGCCTCTTTGCTGCAGTGGGTACCAGAGACCCAGGCAGCGCTTTGCTCCACGTCAGCCCTGGGGCATTCTGAATCTCCTTACTTATCTCCAGGGTCTTTGTTTTGTCCCAGAGTGAGCAACAGTTTTTTTGCTCAAGATTCAGTTTGGTAAAGTTATATATCTTTACAACCTACATTCTATTTCATGCCAAGTGACTGTGGCTTCATGGATTCCTATGGGACTGTGTATTCTTTCAACTTATGTTCATGGTAATGAATAGAACAAAGCCAAAGAAAAATCGCCTTTTAGGCACCCAGTGTTAATATTCACATGTCAGGGAAGGAGCAATAGGGAGGCAACTTTCTGATCTTCCATTCTACATGGGACCATGGGCACCTTAGCAAGGACAGGTGGGCCGCTTCCTTCCGGATGCTGCCCATCACTGGTCTGTGCTCAGGGATGATGAACCTAGATCTAACTTGGTTCCCAAGCTAGATCAGGCCTTATTCCTTTTCCTCCAAAACACCAAAGTCTGGGGCATGTTGGGGTGACTTTGTGAATCAGATGTATCTTCTGGGACGTCTGGAGTCGGCGCCAGGCCTGATTCCTTCTATTCCTTATAGGCACTGAGCAGAAGCAGCTTTACTCTCACCATTTAAGAGGCACAAAAATAATGAGTCACCAGGAGGAGCTTTGTCCTCCCTCTGTCCCTGCAGGCCCTACTGTGCACAAAAGGGTGAGGCCCAGGATCACGGATGAATCCTCCAAAGTGAAGTGCTTGGAGGTTATCCTACTTTTTCACTTTGCAGAATCCAAAAACTATCTTAACAAATTTTCCAGTATTTCAGTTCATTTCATTTATCTTCTTAAGATAACATGGAAAAAAGTTTTAAAATTACCTCAAGGCACTTTGCATCAACTAGATAACTGGTGAGGTCTGTGAGAGGTTAATTCCTTATAGCATAATCTTCCTCTTGTATCCACCAGGGTGAGTGCAATCTGTTTAATACCAACAGGAGGACTTTAGGTCTCCTGGAAGGAGTCACCAACTGAGTTCAGAATACAGATAAAAGCCTGTGAGCTATGCAAAAGCTCTTTTCTAATTAAATAATTCACTGAACAAAATTTGTTAACATTTAGTTCCCCCATTTAGAACAAAGGCTATCCAATAACCCAAGAAACAGGCAAGGTGGGTGACACATGATGTTTTAGTGATCAAATTTGGTGATTATCTGCTCACAGATGGCATGACAACCATCTATGGGATTATTCAAAGAGAACGTTAATCATTTTTAAAGGTTTTATTTATTTTCATAAAGAGGGGAAGGGAAGGAGAAAGAGAGAATCATCAATATGCAAGGGAAATATCAATCGAGTGCCTTTCATACACCCACCTGACTGGGAATCAAACCGGCAACCTTCCTGTTTGCTGGATGACACCCAAACCACTGAGCCACCCAGTCAGGGCTGTTAATCATGTTTTGATCAAGTTTTGGTCTCTGCCCCTCCATTCCATAGACACTTTACAAAGAATCCATTTCCAAACCATGCTAGCGCAGTAGGAGGTTCTTGCTGCCTCCACACTGTCCTGGCTGCCCCACCACTCTGGCAGACTATTGAAGTCACCTTTGAAATGCATGCACTACCTTTTTCTGTCCTTGTCTGCCTGTGGTCTGTTCTCAGCACAGCGGTCTGAGTGATCCTGTTGACATGTGAATTAGATCACAGAATTCCTCTGCTCAAAACCCTCCAACAATGCCCCAACTCACCCAAAGTCAAAGTCAAAACCTTCCTGGCCTGCAGGGACCTTCCTACCCTGCTCTCTGTCCCACAGCAATCTGACCTCACCCCTACTCTCCCCAGCCACCCTATTCTCTTTGCCTTTTCTTTCCTTCCAGAAGATTTCCTTACAGTCGTCTTAGGGAGCCCTGAGCTCTTCCCTTACCACCTGGTACAGTATCACGCCCCCACCCCCCAATTTTCTCTGTTCTTCCCAGTTTTATTTTCTTGAAACACTTTCAACCATGTGACATAATATATACTTTGCACATTCACCTTCTTAATTTTTATATCTCCCCTGTACCCCCAACCCTCCACCCCATGACACACACTCTAACATAAGCTTTAGAAAGACATGTTTGTTGGCTTTCCTCACAGCTTTATCCACAGGGCCTGCCACATACAGGCCTTTATTTAATTCTTGCTGAGTGACTGGGTGACTTGGGGCATGAGTCAGCCACTTGGAGGCAACACGAGCAAGCGGAGGAGGACAGAGGAGAAGAAAATAGATGTGGGGGTAGGGCAGAAAGGAGAACAAAGAGAGGCTGTGAGCCCCTGAGAGACAGAAAGGGTGGCCTCTGTCCCTGAGTGAGAAACTCACCAAATCTGACTCCCATTAAGCCTCCGACAGGTCATTTGTTTCCTGTCTTTGTATAGTCCATGTACCTCTGCAACAAAACCCACTCTTTCTCTACAACAACACTCTTTAACGTGAACCAGCTTCAGAGGGAGAATAGAAGGAATCATCACTAGAAAAGGAATGTGCCTCCCAGGCCATGTAAATACTTGGCTTTTGTGCTGTTTGAAGCAGAAGGGTATCAGGGTGTTTCTCTCATCAGAGGAGTGGCATGCTGGTTTTCACCTGCAGCAGCTCCCTCTGACTACTGTACAGAGAGTGCCACTGTGGGGAGCTGTATCAGCCAGGGTTCTCCAGAGAAGCATAACCAATAGGATATATCTATATATAATCTATATCTATATCTGTATTTGTATCTATATATACCTATCAAGAGATTTACTGTAAAGAATCATCTCACAGAGTTATGGCAAGTCCAAAATCCATATGGCAAGGTATACCACCTCACATCCATTAGGATGACTACTTTGTTTTATAAAAGAAAAACAAGACAGAAAATAACAAGTTTTGGTGAAGATTGGAACCCTTATGCACTGTGTTTAGGAATATAAAAAGATACAATCCCTGTGAAAAACAGTATGATGTTTCCTCAGACAATTTAAAACAGAATTACCATTTGATCCAGCAATTCCACTTCTGAGTATATACTAAAAAGAATTGAGAGCAGAGTCTTGAAGAAATATTTGCACACTCTGCTCACAGGAGTCATTCACGACAGCTAAAATGTGGAAGCTACTCATGGGCCTGCCAATGGATGAATGGATAAGCAAATGTGGTATGTGTGTACAGTGGAATGTATTACTCAGTCTTTAAAAGGAAGGAATTCTGATACAGGCTAGAATATAAATGAACCTTGAACACATTATGCTAAGTGAATAAGCCAGTCACCAAAAGACATTCTGTAAGATTCCGCTTGTATGACGTGTTCATTTGGTGGGCCAGGGCCTGCGACCTGGAGAGCTCTCAGTACACCTTGTCAGATGACTGACTGATCCAATTGGATAAGGTGGACAATCCCTTGTTCTGAAGGATCAGAGATTCTCAGGGAAGGGAGAGTAGATTCCCCCTCCTCGCCCCTGCCCCATGCACACACAGGGACATCTGGCAACTTTTGGAGATATTTTTTGGTAGTCACAACTGAGGTTGGGGGTTGCTACTGGCGTCTGGTCGAGGGAGGCCAGAGGAGCTGTTCAACGGCCTACAACTCAGAGCTCAGTTCACCACAACAAAGAATTATCTGGGCCAAACGTCAACAGTGCTGAGGATGAGCAACTCTTTCATAGATTAAAACAGGAAAATAAAGCCCTGAGACACTTCTGTTATTTTTCTCATTTTGATTATTCCAGGCTAGGGTGAGGTGGGTGCATAATTCTTCAGATTGCGAGTTCCTTCTCCAGCAGCTTATTCAAAGACCCAGGCAGGCTGAAAAACTGAAATAGCTCCCAAAATCAAGAAGACGCTAGCACATTACCCTTAGAATTAGGTTACATCTCCCCAGTCCAATGCTTAAAACAGCTCCTAACTTCTTGTCTTTCTACCCTTCCAGATTCCCACAAGAACTTATAGAACACAACAATAAATACGTCAAGACTAATTTCAAACCCATTCTAGGATAAATGAGGTCACTACTGCTGGTAATCTCTGCTCCAAATCCCTCTAAAGATACCAGATCCCTAAAATCTATAGACAAAAGTTTTTCCCAAGCTTGCCCAGCTAGAGAAATGTGAAACAGAGAAAATATTCTGTGGATTCAGCTCTCTCCCTGGCAAATACACAGAAATCTTGGGTAAATATTTTTTAAAGATTTATTTATTTTTAGAGAGAGGGGAAAGGAGGCCAAAAGAGTGGAGAAGATACACTGATCAGCAAGAGATACATCCATCGGTTGCCTCTGGCACACCCCCAGCCAGGGACCTGGCCTGCAACCCAGGCATATGCCCTGACCAGGAATTGAACTGGAGACCTTTTGTTTCACAGGCCAGTGCTCAACCCACTGAGCCACACTAACCAGGGAAGTTTGGGTAAATATTTTAACAATATTTGTGAAGTTCAAAAACAAGAGAAAGCTTTTGGTGCCAGAAATGAAGAGGGGCCCCTTGGTGCTGAGTGGAATAGGGATTTTGTTTTGGGGTTTTGTGGCCTGATGTCAGGTTTGCTTACAGTGTACAGACTGGGTTATGTGGGAAAGGCAGACGAAAGCAGAGGTCACAGTCCCTGCACAAGTGGGGGGAATTGAATTGACTCCCTAGACAAAGCTGGTTGTTGGGGAAATCTTTCTCTGTAGTTCAAGGTCTTGGCTTGGAAACAAGGGCCAATCCCTGTTATTGGTAGAAGCATCGGCCTTGAAAAATCAGAACTCCCACACTGCTCTGCGTGCAGCTGGGTGGCCAGATTTTGCAGGAAAGAGACAGAGAGATAGAGAGAAATGGAGTTGAGAAATTGGCAAACCTCTTAGAATCCTATCAGAGGTGAGCTCAACACTGAGCTGCAGGGCTGACTCTGCAACCCCAGGCTGCACAGGACCCTCGGAGGAGATCATTGCCACTGCAGATGATCTGAAAGCAAATAAGGAAATGCAGTTTGCTCAGAGATGATCAGCTGGTGCAAAAGTAAGAGAAATTATACCCAAAGAACTATAAATATTAGGGTAATCTGAAAGTAATTTTAGAATAAATATGTTTCGAATGTTCATTAAGACGCAGTAGAAATAGAATGCATTAGTCAAAATAGGGCTTAAAAAAAAAAGCATAGAGAGTTGTAGGATAACCAAATGGAAAGGCAATAGTGAAGACATATTTGAAACATAGATTCTCACTGGTGGGGAAAGCAGCAGCTAGGAACAATCTAACAGCCGCCCAAACAACAAAACACCAATTACTGATATAACTGGATTACTAAGAAGTTAAGTGGGGCATAAAGATGTAATATTTAAAATTTTTTCTCATCACTCCTAAATAGGTTCTTTTGGCATCTTCCTTCCCCATCAAGTAGTTGGTCCAGAAATAATTTTAGGGCAGCTTCTGTAACACTCTTACCACTTAAGGTTATTGGAATCATCTCATTTTGATTGAGTAGTCACCCCGTATCCACAGGGGACACCTTACAAGACCCCCAGCTGATGCCTGAAACTATAAATAGTACTGAGTCTTCTGTGTATTATGTGTTTTCTATACGTACATACCTATAATAAAGTTTGACTTATAAATTAAGCACAATAAGACATTAACAATAATAACTAGTAATAAAATATAATACTTATAGCAACATATTGGAATAAAAGTATTGTGTATGTGGTCTTTCCCTCTTCCTCTGACAACCAGTCTGATAGCGGAGATGACTGCTAGGAGACTCACAGCAGGGAGTGCACACAGGTTGGACAGGCTGCACACAGGGCCGACTCACATCCCAGGCAGGATGGAGCCAGACAGCACAAAATTTCATCATGCTGCTCAGAAGAGTGCACAATTGAAACTGCAATTTTCTATTTACCACTTTTGGGCCATGGTTGACCGCAGGTAACTGAGACGACAGAAAGCGAAACCATAAATAAGGGGGACTACAGCATTTAAGACTCAATCTTACCTATTTTAAAACTTCATTCCAATCTCAACTCTTCCTCAGTCCTGGGATGAGAGTAAGTGAAGTCTGCTCTTCACACTGTTTTCTGTTTTGTTTTGGTTTCCCCCCTTAGAACTTTATTCTCCACTCTGCAGACTCTGGACCAAACTCTGACCTACTCCTGGTGGGCTCTGCTGCTGGCTGTTCTACTCAAGGTGTGGACCCTTGGTTTTCTTAGGGTTATCTCTAGCTTCACGCCAGCCCCTCTGCTGCATCCAAGGGGCAGCTGCATCCCTCTTGGGACCTACACATACTCTGCGATTCTTCTGCTGAGCTGGGCACCATGTCATGTAACCCACTTGGCAGCCCCAGAGCTCTGCCCTCTACATTATTCTTTCCACTCCTTCATGTGGACACAGGGATCCACACCTGTATCCTTCCAGGACTATAGACAAAGTGGAGGTTCCTCTTCTTTTCCTCTCAAGCATAGCAGTTATTCATTGAACTAGGAATGCTGAGTACTTAGTGCCTATTTTGCTCACCTTTGGTGTAGCCACAATTCTGGGACAACAGGAAAAGCATCCTGAGCTTCCAAACTCTGCCAAGCTTGCATTGACAGGAAACCAGCATTCAGGGAGGTCAAATAACTTGCCCAACTAGTGGCTCAGAGAGCTTGGTTCCAAATGTAAGTCTTCCTGACTCCAATGCCAATACTTTCCACCATGTTTTGCTCTAAAAGAGGATATTCAAAGTCTAGAAAAGATTGGAGGAAATTAAACATCTTTCTGCCCTGGAAGAGTTACCACTAAACAGCAGCAGGAATAGAGCATCAATGGGAAAAAGCAAAGAGCTTGCAAGTCAAGTCAAGTTTCCCACCCAGAGTTTTTGGATCTGAGGGATTTGGGGCCACGAGATGATTAAAGGTGGAGGCACGGGGGCTCCTGGGAGAATGAAACCAAGAGGGAAGAGGAGAGGACTGTCTCTTGTGGCCCAAAGGAGAGGAGATGGGGAACCATGTCCTCCTGCTGTCTCTAGGAGTAAAGGGTCCTCCTGATTGTCTTCCAGGCTGTCCACATAGCTCAGGGTACTGGCACAGCAGCCCTGACCAGGAGCAAACACTGTACCTTAGCCTGGCCCATACATGGAGTAGGCATTCATACCCAAGATTTTCGGATCAGGAAATCCAAGCTCAGAAAGTGAGCATGACATGCCCAAAGATACGCTACTAAGAAACAGAGTCGGGACTTCATCCAGGTTGCCAAGACTAGTTCTCACCCACCTCGCTAAACCGGCTGCCTTCTCTGCTGTACCTTCTTTCCTGTGTCCCTCTTGGGTTTTATTTCTTAGAAAAGGAGATGGGGGTAGAGGTAAGGAACACATGTGATATTTAAAGAAAACAATATATGCAAAAACATTTTGAAAACTTTCAAGCCATATTAATGCAAAGAATAATTGCTGTTAAGTATGGAAATGGTTTATAACATTATCCTTTCCCCTGATGATTAATAACTTTAATTTCCCACTGAGAGATGAGCGTTAAGATGAAGCAAATGCAATCCAAGTCTAGACAGAGGAATGCTTAAATTGGAACATGATAAAGAAAGATTACAGAGACCTTCTGGCAATGAAATTGGGGAAGAAGCCCCTCTCTCTAGGTAACTTGTCTCGAAAGCAAAACAGACCATGAAAGCAGGTTGTGGAAGAAATACTGATCATTCAATGAGAAGCTATCAAAAATGATTTTCCATGAAGACAATTCTGGTATGTTTAAAGTGATCTGGTTGGGGGTACCACCTACCCAGCCAAAAAACAATATTGGAGTAGGAAAAAAAATGTGAGCTTCAGAAAGACTTCATCTGTGCCCATGAGTGAATGATTAGCCTGCCTTTAGGTCTTGTGGAAAAGAAAGAAAATAGCATTAACCTAAAGGGAAAGTTCTGATTCAGAGAAATCTGTTTCTCACTTTCCCCCAGAATCCTCAGCTGACCAGAAAGGAAAACAACTCAATTCCATTTAAGGATGTTTTTCATGATAAACTAGACCAATCATCATCTAGCTGCTGAGGGCCATCTATTGAAGGAAATGGGGCATGTTTACCAGGCTCTGGCAGATGTGTTATGAGTGGTTATCTAAATGTGACCTCTAGTGTCCAACTTGTGTGGCACTCACAGAGGAAAATCTAAGCGATTTGGTAGTCTGGAAATCATAGAACCATGAAATGTTAGAGCTGGAAGGCGTTAGAGAGCATCTGATGATCCAGTTTCCTATCTTACAGATGAGTGATTCAGGCCCCAGAGAAGTTAAGTGACTCACCCAGTGTCATCAGTTCTTTAAATAGTGGCAGAGCTGGAATTGAACCCAGGTCTTTTAAGCCCTGTTCCAGTACTATTTCCTATACTCTTGAGAATATTTCCCATAAGGTGCAGTTGGCTTATGTAGGTCATTATAGGACCTATCTATGGAAGATTAAGAAAACTAAGTGTTTATTTCCTGTGGGCTGAATTATAAAGAGGAATAAAGAGGACAGTGACATCATTCATTTCATCTGAAGCAGCACTAATCAGTAACTGAATCTTAAATGGTTCATGTTAAGAACTGGTAAAAAGATTTCAAACTCTTTTCATATTTTCCCCATTACACACAACATATTTAAGTGACAGATTATGCCATTTTTTGTAAGCCCAAAGTTCACAGTGATTTTCAAAGGAATGAAATTACCCCACGTAATGAGAACAATCAGTCAGGGTGGAAATCAGATGGCTCAAGTCTCCTGAGATTCCCTGCCATGGCCATTTGTGTGGACAGCTGTTATTTTCCACTTCCTGTCCCCCAGCTCACAGCTTGCTGAGTGAGACCAGAGGGCATTGTGCCATCATGCCTGCTGGTTCTCCAACAGACCCAAATGATCAAACCTCAGCTGGCTTCTCCCTACCATCCAGGAGTCCTGGCATCCCTGCCTCTCCAATTGCTTCCCACATCTCTTCCACCTTCCAGTGTCTGCTTCCTTGAATGCTCAAGGAGAGTTAAAGTATGTGTGGAAGGGCATGACGAACAGATTGTGACCTAGGAGATCATAACCCATAAGAGTTAAGTTTTGTCATCTTCTCACTCTCCCTTCTTCCTTTTCTTTTGGTCTGGATTTATCTTTGTTGTCATTGCTTCATTTTCCAGGATTATATAAAAGAACCAAAGCATGGTAGGTGAAAGGAGCCAAAAAAACCCATCTTCTTTTTATACCTTTAGAAGCACCTGCAGCCAGTTTTCCTGGTTATCCCTCAAGCAGGAAGAAGACAGAAGAACAAAGGAGCAAAAGATAGGCTGGTTGGGCTAGCCACATCTGTCCCTTTTGAAAAGATTTCCCAGAACCTATATCCAGTAACCCCACCCACATCCCATTAGTCACATGACCATAACTGTAGTAAGTCTAGAAAGGTGAATTTTTTGTTTTCTTGACCCTTCGAAACAGGAAAGCAGGGAGAAGAGAGTTGTGAGCCTGCCACATGTGGGGCTATAAGAGATCCTGGATAATTCTGTGAATCTATCCTTCTGCCTCAAGCAAGATTATTTCCTAAACATAATTCTCAGTGTGTAGTGAGTATTGGAATACAAAAAGAGGCTTTGCCCCTTCTCTTCCTTCACAGCAGAACAAAAGAGCAAGATTTGTCTATTAGAAAACAGATGTCCTGGGAGCTTCACTGGGGGGTCAAACCTTTGCTCTCAACAGCAAAGGTGATTATTTTTCTTAATTACCATTGCTCTGCATCTTGTTATGTGAGCTGTCAGAGTCTTAATTTAGCTGATGACTTTCCACTATCGTTTTAGATTTATTTGGTACCTAATTTACTTAACATAGCTTTTGCTGTGAAAATTAATCAGAGGCCCAAAAACTCTTAATAAGCTCAATATTTTACAGTGAACACTACCCTGAGGAATGCTTTATAAAAATGATGACAAGGCACAGGGCCTATAGCTTTCAGAATCAGTAAGTTACAGAGTAATGAATTAAGAAGGTCTTGAACTTACACTTCACTACAGGCTTCATGCAGCAGATGCACAAATGAGCATTTGTAAAGGTAGCTGGTCCTTAGTAGAGAATTTCCATTAACCCAGCAACTGGGTGTAAGAGGATCTGTATAGTGTTAGAAATAGTGACTAAAGAACATGTACCATTCAATAATTAAAATGATCTTGGCTTTGCCACCATTTATTCAGCTATTTCCTTTGTGAAGAAACTGTTATGTTATGTTTTTATCTTTCCACCAGTCCTGGCTTCTGATATCTGTGGAAATCACAGAGTTAAACAAAAATGCCCAGTGGAAGTATCTCTCTTCATGCACAAAATAGGGGGGATTTTGAAATGCAGGGATCCATTCTTGTGCAATTTACAATCCAAGACTGAAATTTCAAGTGTAGAGAAATACAGAGCAATCATAAAAGACACATCACTTAAAAATGCAAATAGCTGTCCCCACTGTTTGTACTGCTACTTTCACTACTACAGATCCAAATAGTGTCCTGCCAAAAAGAGGAACTTAAGGCATATTTGCTGAATAAATAGATGATTTTCATAGTTACAGAGAGAAAAAGGAAGGGAAGAAGGATGAAAATGGGTAGAATACCTGGCGGAAGGTAGGCGGGCACTATATACTTGTAGAAAAGCTAGGACTTAAAAGGCACAAGAGAAACCTTTGTCTGCAGGGTGGAGTGGGAAGTCCAACCTAAGCTGTTAGGCACTAACCTGGAAGGCACAGAGGATAAAGAAGGATCTGAAAATGTGAAGTGTGAGCCTTATGGGAAGCAGAGAGAGAAGCTGGGGAGTTGGTAGGATTTAAAAGATGTGAAACACTCCTGGACTCTCAGCCTGGACTCTCTCATCCATAAAATATGAATAAGAATAACACTTACTCTGCCTATTTCAAAGAGGTGTTATGAGGATTAACTGAAATGGTGTGTGTGAAAGCATTTTCAAAAGTTAAAAACACTATGCTAATGCAATAGGTCCTTTCAAAGCTCATGCTGGCTCTGAAACAAGTGAGCAGGTACTCTCCAGAATAAACTCAGCACAGAGGCAAGTCACCAAGGGATTATGACCCTCAGATATAAATAGCTGAGGGGCACTTTAAAGGGTCACAGTGGGAGTCTGAGGTACCCTGTGTTTTTCAAGGACCCAAACTTCCTGAAATGTTTTCACATAAAATGTGTTTATTGCCAGTGAGGCTTTATAAGGAATCAGGAGCCTTGGACTCAAGAATTTAAGGGGCTTATTAGGCACGCACAACAGCAGAGCCAGGACTGAAGTTCAGGAAAACCCTCCAGCATAATTTAAATCTCTTAGCACAGTTTCCTTTGTTAATGAGCAGGAAAAAGGAGAGATGATATCACTTCCCTGGACTTTTGATATCTCAACATAGAACAATTTTCACAGGGAAAGTAATGAGCACCATGTTTCATCTAAATTGGTTTCCTTTCTGCAAAGCTGACTCCATCTATTTTCAGGAGAAAGAAAGCTGGGCGCTGTGGCTCCCTGCGGAGCTCTGCATGGGGATTTGACAAGATGGGAGCTTCACAATGGGCCGCCCTATCCTGGCTTCATAACGAAGAGACAGACCTGTGGAGGGGTCTCGTCGTTTGAGAGGTTCTCTGCCTTGCACTGGATTTCTTTATCTGGAAGCTGGGAAATATACTGATTTAGGTTGTTATGCTAAAGAGTTTATCTTAAGCAGCTCAGGCTGCTGTAACAAAAATACCATATACGGTGGCTTAAACAACAAACATTTATTTCTCATAGTTCTTGAGACTGGAAAGTCCAGGACCAAGGTGCCAGCAGATCTGGTGTTTATTGAGGACCTAACTCCAGACTTGTGGATAACTTACTTTCCCCTATCCTCATGTGGCAGAGAGAGATCATCTCTCTCCTGTCTCTTCCTGCAAGGGCACTAATCCCATTCCTGTGGGCTCCACCCTCATGAACTAATTACCCCACCTCCAAATACCATCACATTGGGGCTTAGTCTATGAAATATGAATTTTAGGGGGAAGCAAACATGCAGTTTATAACACAGTTATGAGTGTTTTTTCTTCCTTACTTTTCCTGTTTGACCTGATGTTGATTCTATCTGAATTCTATCCCTCTAAAAAGTGTAAGCAATGGCCCATTTTGGGTGGTTTCAATTACACAGCTCATTTTCCTTCCTACTGAAATGAGAATAGGATGAATATGCAATAAAATAAGTAGTTTTGTGAAGTAGCACTCAAACTAATGAAGGCTTGTTTGCCTGATAGAGGTGACCTCCTTCCCCCTTCACAGTATAAATAACTAGCATTATCAAGGCAAATTTGTGTTACAAACTTCTTACTGGGGCAATATACACATGCATAATTGATATGTATACACGTCTGTGGATTTTTATGAACCTTAGACAACCAACCTGCAAATATACTTCATTTGCTTTTGTAGTCTATGCTACTGCACAATTAAGCACTTAACTACATAATAATTATTTCTACATTTGTTTTGAAGCCTTTTGAGTTAAAGATCATGTACTAAACATCTTTTATGTCCTCTGCAAGACCTAACACAATATTAGGCACTTAGAAGGTGTTCAACAGATATTTTTAATTGGTTGATTTGAGCAGATAAAATATTAATTTTTAGGCATGAGTGTCTAGCTGGAGGAGGACCCAGCTGATGAAGAGCCTTAAATGCCAAGTCAAAGAAAATAACATCTGCAGCTTAGGAAAAGCACTCTGACGTTCATTGGAGAATGGGGCTAGAAGGTGGAAAAGGTGGAGAGATGAGGGGAGCAGGGATATCTTTTGGAACCTGTTGAATGGTCCAGGTGGGAAAATGTCTAAATAATGGCAATGACAGGGGACATGGAAAAGACAAGACAGATACAAGAGATACACAGTAAATACAATCAGTGGGATCTCACTGAAGTGGAAAAGGCAATGATTCTTAGGTGACAGGCTTCAATAGTTGTGTAATTATCCAAAATAGGAAACATAGCATGATACAGAAGTTGGGAGTGGGAAGAAATAAAGAATTTCATGTTGGATATTTTGAGTTTTGGGACCAGCAGGAAATCCAGATAAAAATATTTAGTTAGAAGTTACAAATGTGTGGGCCAATACCAAAGAGAAGAGGGAAACTAGGACTACAGGGAAACTAGGACTACAGATTTCAGTTTTGGGGTTGTTGGAGCATGGATGGTAGATAAAGGCATGGATGTCAATGAGGAAGTGAATAGAGGAGGATGTTCAGACTTGAGGCAGGCAGTTGAGAGAACTGGAGAGAGAGCTACTACAGGCACAGGAGGGGCACCAGGTTGATGCCTGAGGCCATGTGCAGGTGAGAGCACAAGATGGTGACTGAAGCTAATAAACCCAAAGACCTAAGGTCTCAAAGAGATCGAAAAGCTGAAGAAAGGGAATCCTAAGAAGTGATTGGTGATTGGCAACTCAAAGAAAGCTAATGTCAGATAAATGATGGTGTCCAGAAATTAGCAAGGAGAAGCTTGTTCAAGTTGAATCCTTTATATCATCCCTGCATCATGACCCTTCACCAGAGTCTCAAACTTCCTCTTTTTTCTTTTTATTGTTACTCTCCTGCTCTCCCATAATCTCACAATTCAACCATAGTCTCAATCTAGTATGCAATCTCTCCATCAGTTCCTAACATAGGTTCCATTGTTTGTTTTGAAATTGGGCCAATGGGGCAGTAGTTGTTGGACAAAAATAATGAGACTATTTGACCAAAAGAAAACACTGGGTTTCTGCAGACACAGAAGACACCGTAGGGTGCAGTCTTATTTTCTAGTCTTTTTGTAACTGTTTAAATTTGATGCCATTTCTGACAATAATTGATATGTGAATGACTGTGAAGAAAATTAGAAGGATACACTTTACTTAACCACAGAAATGTTTTGTTGCACGGTCAGTGTATGGAGAGGGCAGGATGATGGTCGCATTGCAGTTGCACAGGTCAGATTGTGGATAGAGATGGAAACTCTGCTATGAATGGCAGGGGATATGGGTGTTTAGCCTGAAAAAGGGAGGAAGTAGAACAAGGAAATCGTTGACAAGGTATTTTAATAATGCTGTGGTAAAAAAATAGTGACTGATATTTATTAAATCCAATCAGCCACTGGGCTCTACATAAACTTTACATGTGTGATCTTGTTTATAAACTATAGCACCTCTAAGAGAAAAAATAATAACTGACACCAAGTGCTTTACAATAACTCCGTGGGGTAGGCACCATAATTATCCCTCTTTTGCAGACAAGGAAACTAAGGCAGAGAGAGAATGAGGAAACACATTCTAAGTCAAACTAGTAAATGGTAGAGCCTGAATTTGAATGTAGACAGTTGGAAATCAGAGTCCAGCTCTTACGTACAATGTTGTACATAATTTTCATAAGTGTTTTACAGGTGAAGAAAATAAGACACAGAACTTCAGCCACTGAACTATGGCCACACTGCTAATAGTGATGAAGCCAAAATTTGAAGCCATTAAAAACCAATGAGCAATCGAGAGGGAAATTTTCCTTCAATATTACAAGACTTGTCTAACTGGCAAAAAGCCACACAACAATGAGATGGATGGTCCAATGAGGTGCTGAGTCTCCTATGCCCAGAAACATCCAGGAAAAGAGGTCATAATAATATTTTTTACTTATATCTAGTTTATAATTCCCAAGTTATTTTATAGGGAGATTCCCCTTCTTGGTTTGAGTTTGATGGCCTTGCTTTTCTTCCCCATCTACTCTGGTCAAACTGAAGGCAGATTATCTTGACATACCCACTACTGACCACTATCATTGACATTTGAGTTGTTCTCAAAAGGTATCAAATGGCTTTTGACCATGGAACAACATTTGATGAGCCACTAAACTATATTTGTACACATGTGCTCCTCATTCATTCATCTGATTGCCCAACTAAAATTCATTGAACACCCGTGAGTGGCCAGGCACTGTGCAGGCACTGAGGGTGCAGAGAGGAAGAAGACAGAGCTCCTGCAGCAGAGGCTGTTTGTGCCCCACTCGTAGTCTACCCATCCTGGAGGTCACCTGCAGACGGTGCCTGTCCAGGTCAAAGACGTCCAGCCCCTCAGTGCCTCAGGGTGTCCTCTGGGTGTGATACGCTCAGCCCATGCACAAGAGAATCCCTCAGCCCACAGTGGGGGAAATTAGTGAATCAATACCTTGCTCTTATGTGGGATGATGTGAGGTATGCTCTTTACAGACTGTCCCAACAGAACTGTGCCACAGTTCTCGAGTCCATAGCAGGAATGTCACTAATGCTGCCTCTGTTGTCTCTCCTCCATTCCCACACTTGCTTCTTCAACCGCTCACTATGCTTCTTGGGATCATTTCCAAAAAAGACTACTTGTACCCAAATCCTTGTCTCAGGATCTGCTTTTGGGAGAACCTGTCCCCCAGGGACTTCCAAACCAGTGAGGCACATGTATTATCACTGAGGCTGCAGATTCACTTGAGTAAACCTTGCTGAGAAAATTAGAAGCACCTTTCTTAGGAAGGACATGTGTATCATGTGGTTATCCTTTTCAGTACCTTTAGGTCAAAATGTCACACGGAGCAAAGAAACCTGCAGGGTAAAGCCAGGCCAGAACGCCTGTGCTGAATTCAAGTGCAGCTCTAGCACATGGGGATGGAATATCTCGACTGTCCTGCTGGTGTCATTATCTATCCCTGTGTAAGAGCAGGGAGAGAAGGGCACAGGAGGGACAAGAGAGACCATTGTAGAGTGCCCTGGAAAGGCCTGGTTTTAGCCACCAGTTGTCTTTGTCTTCAGTGGGGAGCACACACTCCGACTCAGCAGGACACTCGGCCTCTCGACACAGGATCACTCCTGCAGCAGCTTTGCTTGTTGGCTGCTGGTATAGTTGAGGGAAACTTGAAAAATCTGGCACTTCATGTCCCCCAAAACAGCAGCTTCGAGAAGAAAGGGAAACAGTGTCTGACAGGCACTATTGTACCAATGTCCTTGAAACACGGATTTGAGCACATTGGGATCAAATGTGCTCAAAGGTCATCTAGTGCCCCCTTGTTAGACATGGTTCATGCCAAGAAGAGCTTTAGCATCTGATCCTTGCAGAACTTAAGTTTAAGTATGGCTAGCAAATTGCTAGAAAATAATTAAGACTAATCCATATCATGAGCTGATTTGCATGGGGACTTTACTGTTATAGGGAGGAAGAATTGAACACTGTTATCTGGAGGGAAAAAGAGACACGTGAGGTGTCTGTCCCCCCACCAGGCCCCAAGGGAGAGGACTTCAGGAAGAGGCAGATGGAGCTATCATGCTGAAATGCTCTATGGCATAAAGAGACCCAAGCAGAGTGCTTTGGAGCCACGTGTTAGTAGTAGGACAGAGTTTGGGAAAGATGATCCTCTCCATTTCCCTCTGGAGCACAGCAAGATGGTGAGATCGGAGGAAATGAGAAATCTTGAGGTCATTTCCTGGCTTTCCTGGCTTGGGAGCCCAGTGGCAGAGGGAGCCACCAACCATACCTGCTTTCCTCACTGACTCTGTTGCAGCAGCCAGGCAGCCCTCATACAAATGAGGGCTGCAGACTGTGATGAGGGGGCTGGGGATGGAGGGGGAACATGTGAGATCTCTGGGAGCTCCTATAAACATGCCCAGGTGTCCCAGAAGTAACTGGCAGACATTTTAATGCCTAGGGCAGAGAAAGAATTTGACTTCTTTTATATGGAGGTAGAAGTTAAATTTGTGCTTTAAAAATTCCAAAGCAAAGGTTGAGAAAACTTGCCAAAACTTGTACTGGTACATGGTGGAGAGGTTGATCCAGTCAAGTGCTGCTTGACGGCTCCTGGGAAACCATAGGCAGGTCCATGTGGTCTTCAAGGATCCTAGGCCTAAGTCAGATCCAGCCGTAGTAGAGCATGTACCTCTGGGCATGGACAGTGAACTCCTGGCCAGGGAACCTAAGTGTTTCCAAGGGCCAGTTGATCAAAATTTTATTGTAATTGTGTCTAGCTCATCTCCAGAGATTTTAACTATTATTATCATCTTGTGTTAATTTTGTACTTTTATCCTTAGCTATTTTATGCATGGGTGCAAAAAAGCAAGTTACATATCTAGGACCTTTGCCACTCTGAATTAGGGTTACCAGATTTAGCAGATAAAATAAAGGACATCCAGTTAAATTTGAATTTCAGATAAACAATGAATACTTTTTAGTATAAAAAATAGCATGCAATATTTGAGACGTATTTGTACAAAGATTATTAATTATTTATATAAAATTCAAACTTAACTGGGTGTTCTGTATTTTATCTGGCAATCCTTCCCTGGTTAGACCTTTCCCTAGTGAGCAGAGTGGAGCAACCAAACATCTGGGATAAAGGAAAAGTTTTGTGGTCCTTTTTCCTGTTGGGTGAAACCATAGTGGCTAATTGATTTTTCTCTCTCAAAATGCATCCTCTATTTACTTCTCCAAAGGATTAAAATGGCATAAAATAAAAACCACAAACCATCACACCATTAAAATAGAGAAAGAAAATAAAAATAAATACAAAGGGATGGGGGAGTTCGTAATCCGAAAGCCTAGACTGATATGGTTTTGTCAGACCAAAGCCAAAAGAAAAGATCAGCTAATACAAGGTCACAGGCGATTAAAGCTTTTTTCTGGTCCTAATTCTTAGAGAGCTTTGCACACAGAACAGCATGCTTGCCAGTGTGGTCTGGCAGTATGGCGGGCTGTGGAGCTTGAGTCCCTGGAATGTCAGGATGTGAGGCTCGGCTCAGCCTCACACCGTCACTTCAGATCTCTCACCTCATTTATTTATTTGTAACATGACTTACCTTGCTGAACACATTACAAATGTAAGATATTGTTACTAAGCTGGGACTGAGGAGATTAACACCGGCAATAATAATACTGTGTCCTGTGAGGGTTTTGTAGCAGACATAAACATTCTCCAAATGACAGTTATTACATTAGCCCTTGATTTTAAAAGACACGACATTAGTAATAGTGTAGTGATTCAGCAAAGGCCTTTCTTGTAATGTGAGTCACAGGACCAAAGTCATGCAGGCTGACCTCTCTCCTCCCGAGCTTGCAGACAACATGAAGCTCAGAGCTGGCTGTGGGTGCTGCAGCTTCACAGAGTGCAGCTACGGGCACAGTGTTTGTTGGTAATCTTTACCATTTGCTAATAGTCTCCTCAGCCTAAAACCTGAGAATGAGTTGTCTTGACCAAAAATCAAGCCAAAAGCCAATGGGAGTACCCATCCTAACCCAAGGCAGGGCTGCAGGCAGTGCTTCTTTCAAGGAATTGGCAATGCTTGGCCATGGTGATAAGAGAAGGAATGATATGCGCCTGCAGATTCCACTGGATTTGCAGACAGGCTGTGGAATGCAAGTGCTCCCTCACTGAGAGGTGGCTGCCAGGAGCCCATGGAATATCAGTGTGACTACTGCTAGGTTCCTTCTGCCACAGCCACATTTGTAGGGTGCCCTCTTCCCTTTCAAGAGGAGAGCCGGGGGCCTCCCAACTTGCTCACAGAATTCCTAGAGAAAATATGCTTCATCTTAAAACAACAATATAGTAACGATGATAATAATAATAGCAATCATTAGATGCTATGCTGTTTTTTGTGCCTGACCTTATTAAATCCTTGTAAGAAGGTTCTATTACTACTCTTGTTTTACTATGAGAAAATAGATCTGAAGATAATCCTCTGTGCTAGGTGAGTAGGAGGGACCAAGACCCGTGAGACACAGAATGAAAGATTTTTCCAATTCTCTGTTCTTATTTGCATGGCTGGTTTGCTGTAACTGGTTCAAGACCCGAGGGCCAGAATTCACGAAGTTAGATAGCAATCCAGACCTACTATGAGAAGAGCCTTAAGCTAATCACCCAAGGAATGCACAGATGGCTGCTTTCCACACACCTTACAATCTATTGGCCCACAAATTAACAGAGGAAGACGACCCATGCCATCGGAAAGGTACCTGGAAGACCTTGGGTCACACTGTGTGCCTTCTGACCAACAGCCTTTCAGGTGGTGAATGAGAATATCAAAGACAGCCAGAGGTGCCTGGCGAGGAAACCTTGCTCTGCAGCCCACTGCTTCCTCTGAGAGAGGGAGGGTGAGAGGCCAAGTGTAATTCTCAGGGCTTCAGGTAGTTTGGCCCAGCTGGTGGGCCGTTTTGCTGGTGCCTTCAAATGAGGCCCCTGATTCTTCTAGACACATGCAGGCTTTTCAGACTTGGCAGTGTGGGTGGGCATTCAGAGTGACCTCGTCCCATTGGAGACACGGGCTTACCTTATTTTCTATCAAAAACAGTTACCATTGCGCCTTGGGTAAAGAACGGAGGAGGAGGTGTGAGGGTGGGTACTGTAGCTCATTCTAAAAATGGACAGCACCAGTCAGTGAGGGTGAGGAGGCTGGTCACAGAGGTAGGGGGCGGGGTGGCACTTCTCTCCTTGCAAAAGGGCATTCCTTACTAGATGTCAGAGCCAGAGACCGCTGCCAAGAGCCACTGCACAGGAGGAAAGACACACCGTCTCCCCACGGCCAGCAGAGCTCCACTGCAGGACCCAGCCAACCTGAGGCTTTCTCCGCAGGTGCCTCTCCTGTTCTCCCTGCTGCTGAGCCAGTAGCCTACACTGTGGGGAATTTGTTCTTCACTTTGTGTACTTCTTGAATTTTTAAACAGCACTTTCTCAGAACAGATGCTCTATCCCTTCCTTCCCGGTGGCCTTTCTGCACAAACAGCAGATTGCCTGCTTCTGGAAGGAGAAAAACATGCTAATTGTGTTATTTTTCTCTTCCTTCTGTTGCAAGGAGCTATGGGAGCCAAAGGCCCTCTCTTCTCTTCAGCCTCTCCCCATATGCTGGCGCCCCACGCAGGTGATTTTCCTGGGTACTCCTCACCGAGCCTGCTGCCTGTTGACCGGAGGGCTCCTTTTCAAATAAACACCTTCGTTTTTTGTGTTTGTTTGTTTGTTCAGATCTTTACTCCCTTTGACCTCCTAGGAGTCAGGGTGCCATGCAGTCACTGGTAATGTCTTAGTTTCTACTTCCCCGTTTACTAAAGACCCCACACCAGGGTGAAATCTATAGAGATCACCAGCATCAATACTATGCTCGTGCCTGTTTCTTCCCAGGGCCGCTACCCCACACAACTCTCAGGGCATCATTACACGGGACTGATGGTCACACAATGTGATGCACAGATGTATGAAAAACAAACACAGCCCTAGGCCATACAACAAATGTAACAAAGGGCAACAAAATCCTGAGTTTTTTTCCTGATCATTGCTTTCATGCTTGATTTGAAATATCACATACAGATTCCTTTCCAGGGCTTTCTGTATGGTGCCATACCCTTGTGAGTAGTCTGCCCACTGGGTAACCTGACTCTGAGCAACCCACCACAAGGCTCCTGGCAGCTAGCTCAATGCTCTGGCAAGTGCCCAACGTACCAGAGAGCTAGCATGGGCCTATTTAATCCCCCCCAAAAAAAAACAATAAGATGAGCATTAAGGCTTCACTTCTAGAAGAGTGAATCACCACAGAACAGTATCTGAAAGAATCTGAAATCCAAATAGGCCAGATTCAAATGCTTCCATCAGCCTTGCAGAGTTGTTGAATGATGCCATACAAGCTGATTATGGGGGTTCTTTGTCCCTGTTAGATTCTCGGTTTACACTATTTGCTCCAGGCCTACATTTGGGGGCTGCTCTGAGGGACAGTGGTCTTTCAGGTCCCCTCCCCCTTCCAGCAGGGTAGAAAGGTGGGCTATGGCAAGGGTGGGTCCTGTGTCAGAGAGCAGGTGTATCAGTTGGCACCTAACCAAGAAAACAGAAATCATGCAAGTATTTAAAGCAGAGAGAATTTAATGCAGGAAATAGGTTACACATGTTTCTTGATTGGGGTCCTCAAAGAGACAAGGATTCAAATGCAATTAGTTTAGCTGGGAGGTGGTCCCAGAAACTTAATAGCAGAGAAGTTAGATAGACGGGCAAGAGAATGAAGCCAACCCAAAGGTTTATCGAGCATATTCCCACTGTGGAACGAGTGCTCAATCCTGCAGAGAACCTTGCGAGCCAGTGTAGAACAGCCTTAGGATATTTACCTATCAACACTCCTTCCGAGCTGCGGCTGCTTCTGGGAACATTAATTCTCCCGCTTGCTCTAAACCCAGGCTGAGTGTGCTCCGCTGGCCAGAACCAGACTCAGCCAGCCAGTCTCAGGTGTTCCAGGAAACAGTGTTTGGCTGGTAAAGGTAAACACCTAGAGCAGTGATTTTCAACTTTTTTCATCTTGTGGCACATATAAACTAATTACTAATATTCTGTGACACACCAAGAAATATATTTTTTGTTGATCTGACCAAAATTATAGGTATAATTTTGATTCATTCACACTGGGCAGCTATTGTTGTGTTGGCTGCTGTCATTTTTTAATTTGACAATCTAAGGGTAAAGAGGTCAGCGCCCCTGACTAAACAGTTAGGTATTGCGTGTTTGAAACATTCCCAAAGCACAACGTTTGAAAATCACCGACCTGGAAGATAAGGGTAGGGCACCACTGTGTCTGCTATAACTGGTAATGAAAGAGCCAAGAAGCCAAACAAAAGAGAGTGAGGCCACCCAGAGAGAAGCAACAGTAGAAAGTGTTTACCAATTCTAGACCAGAAAAACAGTGTTGGGAAGCCATTACCCTAGGTTGGGAATCACATGGTCCTGGCTGGAGCCAAGAGAAAAGGATGGTCCTATGAGAAGAAAGCGATACAGAAGATGAATCCACTGCCAGAGACATGTCAAAACAGAAGTAGGTACAAACACATTGGTTTCTCTCTTCTTCCCTCCCTTCAGTCTTCCGCCAAGGACCAAACCTAGCTGGGAGCCAGCGAACAGGGCCACTGGAACATGGAGCCTTGTGGGGCTTGGTGGCCTTCTCTCTTCTTCAGCAATGGCACCCTTCCCACCGTTATGGAGAGCAGAGCCGGGAAATGGCCAAGTATACGAGGTCTGCCCAGAAAGTGTCCAGCCATGTAAGATGAAAAATAGAGACATTTATTGAAGAAGATACAAGATATAAAAAACATTGTACACAGGACAATGATGCCTCAGTCTCCTTCAAAGTAGGCACCTTGGGACCTCACACAGTTCTCCCAGTTGCCATCAGCTGCCCTGTCATATTTTCCTGAATCTCACTGATGGTCTGAAATCTCTTCCCTTTCAAAGGTGATTTTAGTTTTGGGAAAAAAACAGAAGTCACAGGGTGCCAAATCTGGGCTGTAGGGGGGCTGAGTCACCTGGGTGATTTGACATTTTGCCAAAAAACCTCTACATGAGACACGATGCATGAGCAGGTGCATTGTTGTGATGAAGCTGACAATTACCAGTTGCCTGTAGCTGCGGCCTTCTGAATCGTCTGAATAGTTTCCATGGAGGAATGTTCAAGTTCAGTGCAAAATTCAATGCAGATTCATTGCTCTACTCACTCAGTCATTTTGGATGTGGCGGCCACACAGTACACATGCTCACTCAATGGCATCTACCACTCCCACTGACTAGTACAGTAAAGTCATTGTTGTTCATGCACATGCATTCCAGTCCACTCTCCTTGGCTGCCAGGTTACACATATGTTGTATAAACCATTATGTTATATTAACAATGGTTGGACTTTTTCCAGACAGACCTGATACATCTGAAAGCAAACTGGCTTAAGAGGCACAGGGGGATGTAAATCATTCTCCCCTACCACTTCCTCTACACACGCTCCCCTTAAAGTATTAGGATGAAGAAGGGTTCTTGATAAGGATGTGGCAGTCCCCAAGCAAACACAGTGACCTAAGAGCCTGTGTGATCCAGGCCTCTGTCCTGAGAGCATAATAAAGGTTGTAACCCAGGGATTCGTTAACCATATGATCCACATAGGGTTGCCCCCCAAATCTCTAAAAGCAGGGCAAGGGTCATGGTGTGGTGTGGGATCTGCAGGAGTGGAGCACTGATCCCCACCATCCCCACCGCAGGGCCTCGGGGGCCTCCAAGTGCTGGGGGAGAGGTACGCAGATGGCTGTGGTGAAGCTGCTGTGTTATCACAAGCCCCTTCATGGTTTAGCGACATTTTCTAAACCATATGCTGCTAAATAATATAACTGAATATCATATACTTTTCTGAAAGATTCAAAATGTGGACTCAGCGTATTATAGTCTCTGAGAAGCCCTACAACATTTCTCAAAATGTCTCAGAGTCTAGAACACCACCCTTTCCCATTTTTCTTAATGTGGAGTGACTCTTACAGTCTCAAAGAAAAAATCTTTTCTTGCACAAAGTTTAAGACCCCCACCTGAAGAATTTGCCGTTAGAAGAGTGTTGAAATCCCAGGGAGTGTATATTTATCAAGTGTCTGGCGGGGTCTTAGAGTAAAAGAAAGTACGATAAGCCGCTAAATACTGTAACATCTACTGGCGAGCTGAAGCCAACTCACACTGGCTCATGAGAGCCAAGATAAAATTTCCTGGAATTTTAGGCTGGTTGCTAAACACAGCCATTATTAATAATTAAATCCTATGAACTTATAATTGAATGTATTTTATTTAAAACAGAGCTGATAAATATTCGAAACTCATCATTATGTAAGTATTTTGCTATTATCTGTGTTCTTTGGGTGATTGCTGTCTATTGCATCAGTGTAGTGGAAATACTATGGGATGCTGGCGCTACTGCACTTCTCTTCCCAACTCTACATTCAGTGACGTTACACTGGTAGCTTGAAATCAGTCACGATGGGAGGATTTCCACCATGGAAAGCAGAAAATGATATACCTCAGGGCTTGGTTTATTATTTTATTGTTTGTCTAGACTTAAAATATATAGAGAAAATGTTAACAATGCAGAGTAAATTGAAAAGATGTTGTTCTATAGATATCGTTCTGTGAATAGCACACACACACACAAGTTGATGAAATATTCTTGCAGTATTCAAAAACTACAGTGTAATCCAATTCAGCAAAGCTTCTTAAAGTTATGCTCTATTAAAGTGAACCCCTCCAATAACACAGTGGCCAGTGGCCTTACCATAAACACGCAGAACAGTAATTGTTGTTGTTTAAGCCCATTTTTATGGTACTTTTCTGAGAGATAAGCCTTAATTCTTTCCCCTTCTTTTCAGTCTGTGTTCTACTTCAGGCCCCTGTCATTCTTTACCCAGGCTTTGGCAAAAGCAGCTCCCCTGGTCTCACTGCTTCCTGTTTTTCCTACCTCAGGGACACCCGTATCCTACCTGTTCTCCATCAAACATCCAAACAAAGACTAGTCACATCACTCTCCTGCTGTAATATCCGTGATTTCTCAGAGTTCAAAGACTTTGCAACTTAGGCTTGACCTCCCTTTCCAGTTAATAGCCACACCCCTCATTCCCTTTGTACTGAAGCCAGACTGAAAGAACTGGAGATCTTGCAATATGCCCAGCATCTTCATGATTTCAAGAATTTTCCAAATTATAGTTCAGGCAAAAAACAATACTGAGAACCCTCTACATGCCACTCTGGGTATTCAAATTAACATATTTCCAGCCTTCAGAGAATAAATTCACAGCTCTACCAAGGGTAAAGCTTCCTTTAAGCAAATAACAATAGAATCTCCTATAGAATCAAATAGAATAGATAAAATAATATCTCCTCAATATGCAGATGTAGAGCAAAGTAGGAAATTAGTAACTTCCTCTAGGAGTAGTTCATAAAAGTCTTCACTGAGATATAATGCCAGAGAAAGACTTTGAAGGATGAAGAGCTCACCAAATAAACATGGAGGAAAAGCAGTCCAGGCAGAACAGCCACTGAAAAGGCAGAGAAGCCCTGACAGAAAGTGATATGAGGGTATTGATGGGCAATTCTGGAGGGGTGGACAGAAAGAAACAGGCTGGAGAATAATAGAAGTTGGCTCTGGAAAGGTCTGGGTATGCCAGACAAAGGGCTGTGTGCCAACTACGGAGTTTATACTTTGCTTCAGTCAGGGGAGGGACAGCTTGTATTTAGCTAGATAATTCAGGGGTCAGGTTAGGTCGTGAATTTGAGGGGCCCCAAAAAGTGGAGGCTAGGAGACTCTTACCACAAGGCCTAGCCTAAAGCATCAAGGTGACAGTGATGGAGCAAGCCATCATGTCCCAGGGCTCCCATCACTCCTGACGGAATTAACTACCACCTCTTCTGTTTTATAGCATTTTGTGCAGACCTCTACCCTAGTCCTCCCCTTATGGAAGTTCTCTCCAATGTATCAGTCTTCCACCCACCTCCCAACTGCACTCTCTGGGAAGGCAGTGATCAGGACACCTTGTATCCCCAGCATTCAGTGCCCTCTCACTCCCTACAGTGCTTCTCAAACTTTCATCAAAATGCAGATTTTTGGTTCAGTAGGTCTCAAGTGGAGGTGAGACTTGCATTTCCAGCAAGCTCTCAGGTAGACACTACAGGTTACACGTTGTGCAGCAAAGACTTAGCACACAGACTTGCTGACTGGACAAGAACGGCTCTTGGAACATAGGCTCACAGAGCATACCCATCCTCTGCATTCTGGTCCTCGGAAAAGGACTTCACGTCATGTGGCACTGGGTCCTCAGTCAATGAAAGAAAAATTCTTGTGAGAATTCTCCTTCACTAAATCCCTTATCTTCAGTAGAAATGCACACCATTGTTGAGTCAGAATGGCGAGCAAGTCCAGATCCTTGGGATGGACAGCAAGTAGCAGGGCAGAGAACCAATCCTCAATGCATTAGTGAATACCCTTGGTAGGCAGAGGGCCCTTCAATAATTGATGAATGGGACTGTTCAGTGTTTGCTCCAGCTCTGGCCAACACTGCTCATTATGGGAGATGATTCACTCGGTTATGGAACAAATTGTTCCGAGGTCTAACCCCACTTTCTTCACCATTTTTTTCCAAGTGAAAAGCATATACCTGTGGAATTCATATGCATGCAACTGTGTGAAGAATAGATATGAGATAATTAATTGATGTCCCAGGGTCCTTAATAGAGCAACCTCGAGGACCCTGCCAAGGGGTTTGGCTTTAGAAACAACTTTTTTACATAGAGAGGAGGAAAGATGTAGATAAGTCAAGTCTCTGCAGGCTGTGAAGATTACAAGAGCAGCATGAATTGAAATGAGATCATTTTCCCCAATAAGGCTTGTTATTTTTTTTGGTTTGGCAAAGGGACAATTGGTATTCAAATTGTATGCCTATAGTTTAGACTGTGCACCTGGGAGCTAATTTAGTGTGTCCAGTTCCTGTTAGCTGTGTGTTTCTAGT
This sequence comes from Phyllostomus discolor, assembly GCF_004126475.2. NCBI lineage: Eukaryota > Metazoa > Chordata > Mammalia > Chiroptera > Phyllostomidae > Phyllostomus > Phyllostomus discolor. The sequence goes on from NC_040905.2 coordinate 43,835,832, forward strand.
ACTTAGGGTTGCCTTGTGAATTGGGTCCAGAGAACAGTTTAATTTTGCTCTCAAAGTCTGATGGTTTATTGAGCACATGTCAAGCTGCTCTGGTTTACCTATAACCCTTCTCTGTACCCCACATTTGGAAACTTCTCTGTTTCCTCTTTCAACTCATTATTTTGATAAAAATATGCCTATTTGTTTTGTAAAATGAAGTAAAACCAACAGTTTCACTGGGCACATTTCTGCTGTGGTTTACATGTGTGCAGATTCAGCCCTGATGAAACCCTTAGTGAGAGGGGAAGGCAATGGCCTGGGACACGAGAGTCTCTTCCTTATACAGCCAGAGAGACTTCAAAATTGAGAGAGTCTGGGGTGATCCAGCATAGCCTGGTTGTTCTGAGGTCCAAGTGTGAGTCCTGGAAAACATCATCCATCCCTTTCCAGGCCCAAATCCTGCTCCAGTTTGCAGATGCTAATAGGACTCTGCCCAGTCCCCAGAGGATAATCTGGGTTGGGTTGGGCTCAAAAGCTGGACCCAGCTGTGGCTCTCTTCTGACTGTCTCCAGCAAGGCCTTGGACTGACCTGGGCTTTTGGCCCACTGGAGAGGGAACTGGATTTCCCTGCCAGATTGGAACAAACCAACCCCGGAGGAATCCCAGGGACCAGAATCACCACTTCTGGTGGAGCAGGGACACCAAAAAGAAAGCAGCTTTCCTTACCCACTTTGATTCTGACTACATCCTTAGCACCTAATGAGTCAGTGACTCTCTGAGAGTGGAAGATCTTTGGCTTTAGGATCTCTGCTCTACTACTTTCCTATAAGATTATCAATAATTGGATGAACTTAAGAGCTAGAAGTGTTGTAGAAAGGCAAAGAGCTTCAGTCTCTTCTCTCTTGTTCTCTGGCTCCTCCAGCATCGACTGCTTATTGCTAAAATTTGACCTGGCCAGCAAATTCTCTTATTGTCCTCTGTGGTGCTCATTTGGAAGGAGCAGTGAATGCAAAGAGTTCCTTTGTCTTCTGGCTGAGTTTAGAGAAACTGAGGCTATCAGTCCAAATTCTCACATCCATTGTCTCTCTCAAGTCCAGATTGCCTTAATATCTAGGGGCATCCTGCATACCCCAGAGATGGCATGAACAAGGAAGAGATGAGAGCACATGCTGGGCAAGGCACCACACCAGGTGGTACTGAGGGATGCTCCTCCACAGTCACCTATCAGCTGGTTAGCAGCCAGGACCGCTGCTGCTGCTGAGGTGCCCCTCCTTGGCCAAAGACAGGGAGGGCAGGCACTACAGGACACTCAGAAAAGTGGGTGCAGATGCCAGCATTGGGGGAGACCTTATAGGTCAGCAGGTCACTGCCCACACAGTGACTGAGTCCCGCCTTCCCTATCCTCCCTGAGTAGCCACGCAGGTGCTAGAGTGCCCTGTCTTAGTCTGGATATTCTGAGAAGTAGATATTGAGCAAGAATTAAGCAAGCAAAGGTTTTATCAATACCTCAATGAAAGAAATAGGAAGGGAGCCAGAGAAAAGCTAGGAGAGCAACACAAAAATGCAATTCTGAACCCAAATGAAGGAGGGAGCAGATGGGGTGCAAGCACCCTTGACTGTCATGCAGTTCAAGGAAATTTCAGCACAGCCTTCTGGGAGTCCTTGAGCCCAGAGCAGTCTGGAAAATGAGTCTGTGTTTACCTAGAACGGGTCTGCTTTAGTATCCGTGTCACACAGGTATTCACTGGCAGGCAGCAGCCTGCAGAGTCATGTCCTCAGTGCAGATGCTGCAATGGTGTTGTCCATCCCCCAGGGTCTCCATGGGCTCAACAGTCTAACCTGTCCTGCCACAGCCAAGCACCCTCCCCAAGCAGAGAAGAAAGGACAACCAGACATCCAAGTGGAGCTAAACCAGAGCAGAGGAGACAGGCCAAGTCTGGAAAGCAGAAAGCAGCAGAAAGCCTGTCTCCCGTGGGCACTTAGGACAACCATTGGACCGATGTTCGAGGTCCATGGATCTCAAGGCTCGGTCAGACTGGTCATGGGGGTAAGAGGAAGGCTATGTACTGGGTCTGTAGCATTTTGTTTTAACCCAAGAGTTTAGCTCCACTTGTAATAAAAACATAATCAATGCAAGTGCTCTGAAATTCTTCCCTGAAATCCACATCCAATTTTCACCTAGCCCCAACTGACACATTTAAGTAAATGCTGATCAGCATTTAGGGAGGTGGGTTTTTCCAATGGGAAGAGATGATTTGAAATGCCTGTTGGTTCAAAAATCTCATGTTTCCCTCCTTCTTTGTAAAAACAGTAGCAGTTCTACAGCAGTCAGAAATAACTCTTTAGGATAACCTCAAGAAAATGGCCTAAAAACACCACAAAATGGTAAAGTCTCCTAGAGAATCTCGGACACAGTGTGCAGCAGTATGGCCATCAGACTCCACTCTACCTTGGAAGTTCCTGCATTCAGCCCCTGGTGCCTCTGCTTGGCCACCACAGGCCTTCGTCCCTAGTCTCTGACATCCAGTGGCTTTATGATGAGTCTGTGGTGTTGCCATGGAAAACATCCCAGCTGGTGAATCAAAGCCAGGTTGTTTTCAGGTTTGCACCCGGCTGGCACATCCTATGAGAGCCAGGCTTTGCTGTAACCATATTCAGAGATTTACCACACACACTCACACACTCACACACCATGAAAAGAGAAACCAAATGGGGAACAGCTTCTGATGAGAGTCCATGATTTTTTTACTACTCGGCTCACATTTTGATAAAATGTGAGATCTGAAATGTAGAAATATTAAGAATCGTAGAATCTCCTGCTTTCTCTCACACCGTATGTGCAGTGTGGCCAACATTCCACACTGAGCAACCAGATGGAGTAAATGAGAAAGAGGAGTTTTGAAGAAGGAAAACTATGTCTTTTTTTCTTAATTTTTAATCTTTATTGTATTTTTCCCATTACTAGTCAGTCCCCTAACACCCCGCTCCCAGCAATCACCACACTGTTATCCATGCCCATGAGTCCTAGGAGGAAAACTATGTCTTCAAGTGCAGATTCTGTTTCAGTAATGTACCAAAGACCCATACAAAGATAGAGATAATAGATTTATAGGAAAACACAATAATTTTTAAAGTGTGTCTTTTGCAACAACATAGATGAAGTTCAAAAATATTTAGTTGAGCAAAAGTAGCCACAAACAATATTCTCTGTAGCCCCATTTATATAAGGTTTAAAAGTAACTGATGGCAATAAATTCAGAATTGTGATTGTTTGGGGCAGGGTAAGGGTTGGCAGAACTGGAAAGGACCGTGAGGGAAACTTTGGCATAATGAAACTGTTCTGTATTTTTATTTGGGTGATGGTCACATAGTGGGCTGAGTCTGGCCCTCAGACTCCTGAGAGACAATTCTTAAATAATTACAATGATTTTGTGAGGCAGGTGTTAAACCACTGCTAGATTGAAATCAGCTATGGTCAGGGTATTCAAACTATGAAAATGAACAAATGTTACAAATCAGGCTTTTTTTCCCCTAGAGAGCCAGCTTACCAGCATATCCTTGAATATATCTATCAAACTCCATCAAATTTTATACTTAAGATTCATAAAGTTTCCTGTGTATAAATTATACTTCAATAAAGCACTAGTAAGTAGCCAAAAATGCGGTAAAAGTTTAAAACAGTGTTTTCAGGTAGTGGTCTCGTCCACTTGTTCATGACTTTCGTGTTCTTGTGTGGCTTTCAGAACAAGCCCCCAAAGAGCCCCAGAACAAGCCTGCCTCAGGCTTAGGAAACAGACTGTGGCAAATGCAGTCACAGTGACCAGGTTTAGTACTGGGTGCTGCAGAAGCTGTTGAGCGTATTTAATTCACATAAACTACGTTTAATAAAATATTTATCCTAACTTTTACCCCCACTCTTAAAATGCACTTACATACACATAAGGGTGCATCCCACTTTATTAAAAAGCTCAATATGTAAAAATCTTAAACATGCTACACAGAGCAAATATATTACTATTGACTTAGTTCACAAAGTGTTCTTTTTAATTGAGTAAATCCCCTGCAGTTTTCATGTTTTATTTTCATTATCTTTTGGGGGTTTGTCTGAGCTACAGAAAGGGCACATTGGCTGAGTCAAATGCAGACAGCACAAAAAAGCCAAAGAGAATGCCCCTCTCTCCCGATCTTATCCTGAGTGCCACTCTCTGAATGTTAACTTTTAGCTGCCCAGTCTTTTTCTATATCGATATTATATGCAAATATATACAGACACACACAGTTTTTTAAAACAAAAATGGGATTGTGCCTAATGTCACACAACCTGGTCTGTTTACTTAATATGCTGTGGTCGCCTCTCCTTTTCCGGGCAGATGAGCTCCACCTCGTGCTTTCTGAGAGCTTCATAAGATACGCACCACTATCGATTTCATCGGTCTCCCACTGCTAAATATTTAGGCTTTTTCCAAGCCGCCATCATTTCAAGATGCTACAGTGAACTCCCTTGTATTGGGTTGAATCATTTGAAAGTACGTATTTTGTATATCAAAATGGTTGACTCAGAGTAATTTCATATGGTTCACACCATACATTTCTATTTCTACAGGATATACTTCTTGAAGTGGGATTGGTAAATCAAAGCCTATGTGCATTTTTAAAACTTTGTAGGTAGCACTAAACTGCCCACTTTGTGCTATGTGTTATGTTCATTTCCCCCACACTCTTTACAATAATAAAAGCTTTTAATCTTTTTAGTATTTGCCAGCAAATTACACTTCAGTGTTTTGCTTTGTTTTTCTTTCGTTATTACTGAGGATGCTGAACATCTTTCTGTATGCATTCTGCTCCCACAGCATTGAAAATGTCATTTGATTCTCCTACAACTCTCCAGACATACTCGTTTTTTTTTTTAAAGAGAGCATCTTATCTGTTTTTTAAAGAATTAAAGAATATATGCCTCTCATTAAAAGAATCACTTTTAAGAAACTGGAAAGAATTGTTTTTCTGCCTTCAAATTTGTATTTATTTCTGTTATGGACACACAAGCATGTATTGTTTTTACCCAGAGTGAACTCCTTTGACCTCGGTTTTCTGTTTTCTGAATTGAATCTCGTGGAAATCCACTGGGCCTAGGCTCTGAGGAGCAGCAGACCACCAGGCTCTCAGCCGGGCAGGTAAGCTTTGCAGCCTTGCGGCCTGCCTGCCAGCAGGGGGCCTTTCCAGCTCTGAGAGGCCTCCTGGCCGGAGCTCCATTTTCTCGAAAACAAGCTTCCTCTCTCTCCCCAACACAGAGGCAATTGCTGGCTTCTGCTTAGGCAGACTAATTTACTGAATTAAAGTCGTTTGGCTTCCACCATAGCAATTAGTATGCAAATTACCGGTATATTACCTGCCGAGTCATAAATTACATTGACAAACTTAATATTCACAGATTCAACATACCAGTGTGAATAATTTTTCTATTTTTCAGTAGTTATAGACCAGGGCGATTCATTGCCTTATTGAACCATTACACATTAAATCAACAGTTGAAAAATTAAGCATTTTTCAAAGTGTTTTGTTACACATTTATTTCTTTCAGCAATCGGTAAAGTGGAACATTAAATATGCAGTACGTCTAAGTGTTCTAAATGGCTGGTGCACAATTTAAGCCTAAAACAGTTCTTTTGTAATTTAAAAAAAGAGGCACAACAAAGGAAAATCTATACCATTACACAACCTATTGAATCTTCTTTGCTGTCATTAGAACCAAATATTTTGCAGTCTAGGTTCCTGTAAATGCAAAGAATCCCTAGACTTGAATACGTGGTTCAAGTCAATGCTGCTCACAACTGGACAGTGGCTGGTCAGTAGGATTCAAGGTCCATAAATTGTCACTAGGGTGTGTAGTGATGTCATAGCACTTGAGGTTTGATCATTAACTCATTAAATTAATTATACCCACTTTTTTTCTGTTTTGAGCAAATAAGTTACTGAGACTTAAGACTGAAAAAGAGGTGGAGCAAGTCCAGGTGGGAGTGGACAGGTCAAGCCCATGCACACTGACACAGTCCTTCTTTTGTTCACCCGAGAAGCTGACTGAGCCCGAATTCTGCACCAGGGAGTGGGATGACTCCTATCCCCAGAGGGACTCAAGGGTTGTTAGAATCAAAGTCCCTTAGCTCTGCACCTGCTGAGGGATAGCACGGTGATCAGTAATCACTGAAGAGGCTTGGGGACCCTCCCGGCACTGAATTCTTTCCCTTAATTCTTCTCTGTGCCCTTGATGAAATGAAACTACCTTTGCTTTAAGATCCTAACCTTGCTGCTAAGGTGTTCAAAGGACATATTCATTGATCAATTAAGCAGGGAGAGCTGAGAAAGTTTATTGGGTTCATGGATTTGTACCAAGAGACACCCATTCACAGACATGTGGATAATGCCAAACTGTAAATAAACCAGGTGGCTGATATATTATATTTGGTGCTTAATTTTGAAAAGGATTTGGTTTGCACAGAGAATATTTTCTTTCAAATCAAACAAATATACCCCCTGTGAGTTGATAAATCTTAAATGTCAACTTGATTGGGTCCCAGGATGCCCAGACAGCTGGTTAAACGTTATTTTGGTGTGTGTCTTTGAGGGTATTTTCAGGAGAGATTAGTGTTTAAGCTGGTTGGCTGAGTAAAGCAGATTGCCCTCCCCAGTGCAGGTGAGCATCATCCAATCCACTGCGGGCCTGACTAGAACAAAAGGGAAAGGAAGGAGGCTTTTGTTCTCTTGCTTACCACGTTAGCTGGGACAGCAATTTTCTCCTGTCCTCCATACTCCTTGTTCCCAGGATTTCAGACCCAGACTAGAATCTACACCATCAGCTCTCTGGCTCGTAGGCCTTTGAACTGCACCACTGACTTTCCTGGATCTCCAGCTTGCAGATGAAAATAAGTAGAAAAGGCCTTCTTATATGACTAAGAGGAAGAAGTGTGGATAATGACATAAGCAAAAGTTCAAAAATATTAAATTGTTTGTCTAATAGTTTTCTCTTCCTTTCCACAATCAATCAAAAACTGCAGGCTAGACTGGTACGACTCAGTGGGCTGGGCATCATCCTGCAAACCTAAAGGTCTCTGGTTCCATTTCTGGTCAGGACACATGCCTGGCTTTCCAGTCAGGTCCCCATTTTGGGGTGCATGCGAGAGGCAGCTGATCGATGTTTCTCACATCAATGTTTCTCTCCTTTCTCCCTCCCTTACCCTTTCTCTAAAAATAAATAAACAAACTATTTTTTAAAACTGCAGAGCATAGACATACAAGAATAGGCTTACACTAACCACAAATAATATCTCTGTGCAAAGATTGGAAGCTGAGGAAATTGGGGCTGTTACCATATCAGATTCTACCATGAGCTGTGGTTTGTGGCCTGACTTCACCTAGAAGTGAAATATCTTTGCTACCTGCATTGGCTCCCAAGATTTTATCTCAGCCTAATGTGACCTGGAGTTATAATCAATGCTTAAATTTTCACTTTGAGAGGAGAAAAATTCATGTCCTGGCCCCCGAAATTCCATTTCCTTGGGTGTTTAGGGCTGTCACCAAGTACCCTGAATGCCTCAGGCTGTGCCAGTTCTCAAGTGAACTGAAAAGTTGCTGAGTTCCAGGATGGAGCCCAGGTGTTCCCTCTCAGTGAGAAGTAGACCCCCAGCCTCAAGAGAAGGTGGGTCCAGGAGCTAGAACTGACCCAGAATGCTGGTTAGAGGCAGTGATTCAACAGACCCAAGGCTTAATAATAATTTGTACATGATAGGACTTTTTTTCTAGTTTTCTATCTTTACATGTAGACCCAAATTTTAAAAATAGAAAAGAAATAAATGAAGTAAAAAGCTTCTGCACAGCTAAAGAAAACATCAGCAAAGTGAAAAGGGACCAACTGTATGAGAAAATATATTTGCTAATGGTACTTCAGACAAGGGTTTGATCTCCAAAATATATAAAGAACTCACACGACTCCATTCCAGGAAGACAAAGAATCCAATTAAAACATGGGCAAAGGACCTGAAGAGACACTTCTTCAAGAAGGACATACAGAGGGCTCAGAGGCATACAAAAGGATGCTCAACATCACTAGCCATCAGAGAGATGCAAATTAAAACTATATAATTAGATACCACTTCACACTGGTCAGAATGGCCATCATAAACAAATCAATAAACAACAAGTGCTGTCCAGGTTGTAGAGAAAAGGGAACCCTAGGACATTATTGGTGGGAATACAGACTGGTGCAGCTACTGTGGGAAACAGTTGGATATTTCCTCAAAAAAACTAAAGATAAAATTGCCTTTTGACCCAGAAATTCCTTTCCTGGGATTATACCCTTAAAATCCTGAAACACCAATTCAAAAGAACCTATGCACCCCAATGTTCATAGCAGCACAATTCATAATAGCCAAATGCTGAAAGTAACCTAAGTGCTCATCAGTAAATGAATGGATCAAAATACTACAGCACATTTACACAGTGGAATACTACATACCAGAAAGAAAGAAGGAGCTGCTATTCTTTGCAACAACACAGATGGAACTGGAGAACATTATGCTAAGTGAAATAAGCCAGGAGATGAAAGACAAATACCATATGATCTCACCTATAAGTGGAACCTAATCAACAAAACAAACAAGCAAGCAAAATGTAACCAGAGACATTGAAATAAAGAACAAACTGACAGTAACCAGAGGGGAGGAGGCAGGAGGATAACCAAGGAAAGAGATTAAGAGTTGTGTTTCTGGTCAAGATGGAGGTGTAGGTAGATACACTGTGCTTCTTCACACAACCAAAAGGACAACAAATTTAAAAACAAAAAACAACCAGAACTGACAAGAAAATCAAACTGTATGGAAGTCTGACAACCAAAGAGTTAAAGAAGAAACATTCATACAGACCGGTAGAAGGGGTAGAGATGGGCAGCCAGGTGGAGAGGACTCATGGCAAGCTGGGTGGCAGTGGACAGACCTGGCAGTCCCACATTTGTGTGCAGATAAACCAGAAGGAACAACTTGGGAGTGAGACTGACCATGCAACCCAGGGTTCCAATGTGGGGAAATAAAGCCTCAAAACCTCTGACAAAAAGCCTGTGAGGGTGAGGCGGTGGTAGAAACTCCCAGCCTCACAGGATAGTTCATTAGAGGGACCCACAGGGTACTAGAATGTATACAAACCCACCCACCTGGGAATCAGCACCAGAAGGGCCCAATTTGCTTGTAGGTAGCAGGGGAAGTGACTGAAAGCCTGCCCAGAGCTGAACAAGAAGCATTGTTCCCTCTCAAACCCCTCCCCCACATACAGGGCCACAACACAGAAATGTGGGTAGCCCCACCCTGCTGAATATCTAAGACCTGCTCCTTACTACATAACAGGTATGCCCAGACCAAAAAAAAATGACCCAAACGAAAGAACAAATCAAAGCTCCAGAAAAAATACACCTAAGTGATGAAGAGATAGCCAACCTATCAGACTCGCAGTTCAAAACACTGGTAATCAGGATACTTACAGAATTGATTGAGTATATGGTCACAAAATAGAAGAAAAAGTGGATTATGAAAAGTGAAATAAAGGAAAATGTACAGGGAACCAACAGTAACAGGAAGGGAACCAGGGCTCAAATCAATGGTTTGGAGCAGAAGGAAGAAATAAACATTCAACCAGAACAGAATAAGGAAACAAGAATTTAAAAAAAAAATGAGGGGAGGCTCAGGAACCTCTGGAAAAACTTTAAACGTTCCAACATCCAAATCGAAGACTTAGTTGAAAACATAATGAAGGAGAACTTTCCCAATCTGGCAAAGGAAATAGACTTCCAGGAAGTCCAGGAAGCTCAGAGAGTCCCAAGGAAATTGGACCCAAGAAAACACACACCAAGGCACATTGCAATAACCTTAGCCAAGATTAAAGATAAGAAGAGAATCTTAAAAGCAGAAAGAGAAAAGGAGAGAGTTACCTACAAAGGAGTTCCCATAAGACTCTCAGCTGATTTCTCAAAAGAAACCTTGCAGGCAAAAAGAGGCTGGAAAGAAGTATTCCAAGTCAGGAAAGGCAAGGACCTACATCCCAGATGACTCTATCCAGCAAAGCTATCATTTAGAATGGAAGGGCAGATAAATACTTCCCAGATAAGGCTAAGTTAAAGGGGTTCATCATTCCCAAGCCCTTATTATGTGAAATGTTAAAGAGACTTATCTAAGAAAAAGAAGATGATCAAAAATATGAACAGTAAAATGAAAACAAACTCACAACTATCAGCAACCAAACCTAAAAAAAACAAAAACAAATTAAGCAAACAACTAGAAAAGGGACAAATCACAGAAATAGAGATCACATGGAGGGGTATCAGCAGGGAAGGTGAGGGGAGGAATGGGGCAAAAGGTACTGGGAATAGGTAGCGCAAATGGTAGGCAGAAAATAGACAGGGGGAGGCTAAGAATAGTATAGGAAATGTAAAAGCCAAAGAAGTTATATGTACAACCTATGGACAATGAACTAAGGTGGGGAGGAGGGGAATGCAGGTGGGAGGGATGTGTAGGGCAGAGGGGAGTAAAGGCAAGAAAATGAGACAACTGTAATAGCATAATCAATAAAATGTATTTTTAAAAACCAGGGGAAAGAAAGGGAAGGGTCATCAAGGAACATGTATAAAACACCCACATACAAAGCCAAGGCGGGGAAGGATTGAGGGTGGGAGGTGGAGGTAGCAGGGACAGTAGAAAATGGTGGCAGGAAAATGGAGACAACTGTACTTGAACAACAATAAAAAAAAAGAAATGGAGTATATATGTTGTAAATATATAAACAAATTCTACTATTATTTTGTGGAAACAAATTTATTTTATCACCTAGGAGTTTCAGTCCCTTGATCTTGGCCTTGCCTACCCACCGTGTCATTGTTGGGAGGACAGAATAGTGAGAGGAATATTTTCACACCCTGTTTGGTCCAGGACTTGGATTACAGTCACATGGTTCTAGAACTGTGGGGCCAGCAGATTTATATTTTTAGAAGCAACTGGCAAAGTATGTATGGAAAAATGATGGGGCAAAGCATAGGCAGCACATAGTCACTTCCTTTCCTAGTGTCATCTTACTTTGCAAGTGTTAACCGTCTTAGCATTTCTGGTGCCCCTTAAACACAGTGAAGAAAGTCAGGCAGTGATCAAATGACTGGCATGAATCAACCAGCAAGTTACTACCCTCTTAATGGTTGAGAATCCAGCCCTCCTAACTCTAAGTCTATCATCCTTCCTTGACCCATAGCCATTTCCCCTTTAGTCAAGTGCACTTTGCTGGGGCTTATGGAAGTAAACCCTCAGAATCCAAAATACATTTCCCAAGAGTAGCAGAGTCATTCGAATTTTTATGAGAGCAAAATACATTTGTTTATCACTTAAAGAAAAGATACTGGAGCTTCCTGTTCCTTGTCTAACAGTAATTATTATTGTCTACTTCAAAGTAGACACATGGAGAGGGATCTAATCCAAGCGCCAATAGGATAGTGCCAAGGGAATAGAGCTTTAAACAAGTTATAATATATACAAACATACATGCATATATATATATATATATATATATATATATACACACACACACACATAGTAATGTATATTTACATATACATGAATAAGCAACAGGAACATAGATAGCCTTGAAAGTCAGGCCATTTGCTGCCTTGAGACAAAATTGTTGAAAGTCTTCTGTCTTTTCCTCACTTTATCAACAAGTGAACTTTGCATGCCTCAGCTCAGAGAAGAAGAAACAGTGCAACATGGAGGAGATACTCATAGCTGCCATTCATTATAGCTTAGCTGGAGCTAGAAATAGGTCTTAATGTTGGGGAAATCAAAAATTGCCAGCCCTTTTCCTGGCTTGGAGAAATTGGAAAGAGGGCAGAGGGAGAAGCGAGAGAAAGCAAAACAATAAAGACTGAGACCTGTTCCTGATTCTCTTCTCTGAGCCTTGGCCTGGGGGAACAGGGGTATAAAAGACATTGAGGGGCACACCAAGGGCAAAGTTACCTTCCCTCCGTTCCCATGTTAAATTCTTGGAGGAGAGGTCAAAATGCACGATAACACAGTGAGAGGGTCTGCTTGGCACTGATGAGCTAACCCCAGTTCCTCCATGGGATGAATATTGAATTGAGAGCCAACCATGAGGCCCACTGTGCTGGGTAAGCTGCCCTGGGGGCAAAGGCTGGGATGAACTCTCTGCCTTGGGCCCTGGACAAAGAAGTCACAGAAAGAAACCCTAGGGTTTGCCTCCTCTGAGAGCTAAAAGAAGGTTGAGTAATCAACAGAGACATGGCATGTTTCCTAGGAGCACATGTAAGCCAAAAGACTAGATCACAAGTTCACTGGTCGTATATATAGCAACTTTGAAGGCTGCCAGAGCACCCAGAAAGTCAAAAGCCAAGTGTACTCAAGCCATCACTTTAGAGGCCAATCAAGAATGAGCCAGTAGAGAGAAGCAGCCTGAGACCAGTCATCCCATCTTCACAAAGGCCATCATGACATCCTTCCTGGAGACCATCTTGGGGAAAGAAGCAGGAGGAGGCAAAAGAAACATTTTAAATTACTATATCAAACTCAGCTTAGTGTAAGAGCTTGGTAGAAAAATCAGATTAGCTATTATTTGTTCAGCACTTAATTACAGAAAAATTAAAGGTACATACTCTCCATTTAGATTGTACTGTATGCTAAAGTTTGCAAATATCCAGTGTAGTAGGAGCTCGATCTCTCAACTTGTTGTTTTTCTAAGACACTGGTTTTATAGTTATATGTTCTATTATTACATCCATTTCACACTGGAAGGGTGTGTATGCCAATTTAAAAAGCAGACCCAAAACTGAAAAGTAATAATTTAATATGCTTTACTGATAGGACAGATGCTTAAAAGAAATAAAATGCAGATTATGGAGTGGAAGACCCTATAAACCACTTGGATATCATTTTACTTCTATTTTCTTTATAAAATAAAATTATAGTTAGCTTGAAAAAGATTCAACATATATAGTAAGTTGTCCTAAATGTATTCAAATCTCCTTGCCAAGAAAAAAGTACCTTCCATGATATGAAAAAACTGGCCCATAACAGGAAACATCAATTGTCTGCACCCAGGACCGAACTCACAGACTAGGCATGTGCCCTGACCAGGAACTGAACCTGCAACTTTTCAGTTTACAAGACAACGGTTCAACTGAGCCACACTGTCTGGGGCAGGACTTGTGGTTTCAATGGACTCCAAGTTCAACAGGCACCAATGATTTGATGTGACCTCCAAAAATAACTGATTCAACTTCAGTTATTTTTTAACCTATTAAATCTTTGCCCTTTGCTGTAATTTTCCTTTCTTGCCAACTATTATCTTTTCCATAACTAACATCCCCACAAATCCTCTTCCATTGGAGACTGTCAACTTCTATTTTCATTTTCTGGGTTAGATAAAGTACGTGTCTTAATGATCACATATTTGCTAATGTTGTTCACTATACAGGTGATAAAGTATGAGGGTGCATACAGTACAAACTATGAGGGTATTCTTTATTAAAATGAAAATAATGCTGCTTAGGGGGAGGTAAGTCACTTAAAATGATCCCCAGCTTTTTATAAAATGTAAAAATCCAAAAGGGTAAAAAGAAAGAAAGCAAGCTTTAGGCCCTTTGTATGTCTTTGGGTTCATCCTGATAAGTGCTTGATCTGTGATTGAATAACTACTTGAGTGACTTATTTTATTAGCTACTTTTAGTCTAAAGATCCAACTGAGATTACCCTAACAAAGAAATACCCATGGAATATACCACCATTGTGACTACACATTTTGTGTGGGCTTCAGAATTTCATTTTCTAGCTGTTATTTTGGGCAAGCCTCGTGCCCCAGCTGTCTTTAAAGAGCCATGGTGGGCTGAATCCAAGGAGCAACAATTCTTGCCAGACTCTGCAGGGACAGACCACCATGCGAGCCCCATACTCTGCTCCCAGCACCTCACCTTTAGAAAAGACTTTGTTAACTGAAACCCACTCGTCTGAGAGAGCCCAAAACGACAAGAGCACTTAAAGGCATGGTCTGCAGAGAACTGGACTTGCTCAGCCTGGAGAGAAGGAGTCTTGAGGACACATGACAGCTGTTTCAAATGCTTTTAGGACAGTCACGTGGCAGAGGAATTAGTGTTGTTAGTGTGCAGCCAAACTGGCATACAAAATCTTTCTACAGAGGAAATGCCAGGAGTTTGAAAGACTCATCAATTAATTGAAAATATAAATAATAATAATGAAATAAGAGGTTTCACTCTACTTTAGAGAAAGTCTAGTTCAGCCGTGAGCCATGTTTTGATCATTAAGCATTGAGACTGTCTCTCTGAAAAAGCCCTCTAGAGATTTTGGTCAGCCTTGTGATTAGGTACACAGCATCACCATCCCGTTTTCAGGGGATGAAAACCAAGTAAAGGAAAAGCACTTCAGTAATTTTTCCCAGGTCTGAAGGGGAAAGGGCAGAAATTGTCCTAATGCTTAATTTCTGTCTGGTTCTCACTGAAGTTAATTTTTTATTCCTAAACAAATATGTGACTAGAACAAAGTACCCAAATAAATCAGCTATTGTCTGTCAATTTCACCCATGACCTTGGAAATGATGCCACTAAGACAAAGTGGATCTTTCACAGAAACAATGCCATTCTGCCCAGACTTTCATTTTCTGCAGTGAATTGACAGTCTTTGGAAATGGTGTAGAGCTACAATAACAACTTTCTGCTTTTGATTATAAGGCAGAGTGATTTCTCTTCACACCTTTGCCTCCTGAAATCAACGGGTGTTGATGCTTCTTATCTCAATTAGCCAACTCCTTGGAGTTATAAATATGGCAATCATTTGGGATAACATTCCTCCCCAACACCTGACTCAGTTTAAGCTATATTTATTTTTATACATTTAATTTTTAAAATTCAGTCCCTAGAAGAGTGTCATGAAAGCATTTTGGTGGAGAGGTGTGCAGCTGGCTACAGTGAAACCCAGAGCAACACATAATGACTTCAGCTTAAACATGCATGGTTTCATGAACACCGCCTCAAATTCTCAATTGTGCATTTCCCTGATACTCGCTCTGTTTTAAAATAAGCTATATTTCTTAAAGAACCAGAATCAACTGATTTGTATTCCAGTCACAGTACTGGACTTTGATGGAAAAGGCTCAGATTTCTCTCACCTGAATGCTGCATCTAAATGAGAAAAAAAAAACAAAACGAAATCCCATCCACCATGCAAATGTTACAGAAAACCAGAAATCACTCTGCCTTATAATCAAAAGCAGAAAGTTGTTATTGTAGCTCTACACCATTTCCAAAGACTGTTAATTCACTGCAGAAACGTGGTCCTAAAATGAAAGCCTGGGCAGAATGGCATTGTTTCTGTGAAAGATCCACTTTGTCTTAGTGGCATCATTTCCAAGGTCATGGGTGAAATTGACAGACAATAGCTGATTTATTTGGGTATTTTGTTCTGGTCACATATTTGTTTAGGAATAAAAAATTAACTTCAGTGAGAACCAGACAGAAATTAAGCATTAGGACAATTTCTGCCCTGATGACATTTATTAGAGATGGGAAATTACAGTGCTTTCTTGCATTAATATTATATTTATAATCACTATGAACTTCTCAAGGTAAATCTAACACCATGGCTGTTGATTCGGAATATTTAAAATGTTGTTTGAAGTTTCCCTCAGGAATTTTTTTTACATTCTTCCACAAAATGTTATTTGGCAGCAAACTTCAAAGGATCTAACAGTGATTTTCAATTACATTTATTATTAGCTCCATAATCAGCCAATGTATTAAAAAGAGGAAAGGCAGTAACTTGGACCACTGGGAACTGGCATCAAGTTTCAAAGTTATATTTGGCTTACAGAGGGTAACAGACTTGGTGAAAATTTTATCCCATTTTGCTTTTTAAATTTTGTTTCATTTTCAATTCTCTCCCTATGGTTTTCCAAGTTTCAGACAGCATTGTTGCTTTCACCGAAAGGTAAAAATAAAATAAAAATATTTGGAGTATTTTTCTTTAAAAAATATGTCATGGGTCGTTAGGCTGCCAATCTATTTCTCTTTATTTTCCTTGATTTTTCCTTCTTTGATTTCAGAATTTACTTTAATACATTTTAGATCACTTTTAAAATTATATGAGATTACATTGTCATGAATTTCAATGATGCTGATTGCTGTTGATACAGCAAAACAAAATATGCTTTGATAATTACAGATAAATGTTATCACTCTGAGTTGAGAGTCCTAAGGAAATAGGATCAGTGATTCAGTAGAAACATGCTTTTCTTAGGGTTTCCACTAATGATTTCTAAGTATCATCTCCAGCTTTAACTGGAGGATCCGCTCTTCACTCTTCCAGTTCTCACCGCTAACTGGAACCGCTCTTCCAGTTCTCACACTTCAGTGCTACGGCCCTGCACTGAGTCAGTTCCCCAAAAGGGGGCTGGGAATTTATTCCATGGGGGAAGCGGATGTTGCTTCTACCAACAGCCACATCAATCAAATGCTCTAGACTTCAAAACAACCAAAATGGCTTTATTCATGGCAGAATGTTGTGTTCTTTAAAAATCAAGGCAGTATTGTCAGGGGAGGGAACAGACATGGAAAGGAAATGAGGGAGAGAAGGAGAAGGCTTGAGATTGACATGGAGAAGGAAGGTCTGATGCTGGCGCCCTACTCTAAACAGGACAGATTTGGCTGTTGGTATCTGTTTCTCTGTGGCCTCCAAGCAGGAAAAGGGCTGCAAGCATCCAGTCTCTGACAGAGGCTCTTTCACAACCTCCCACTGATTTATAACCACAGCTGGAGTAGTTATCACTGACCCAGGACCAGCCACCACTCACACTAGCCCATGTGGTGACAGACAAATTTCACAGGCTAGTTACATATTCGTGCAGCACAGTGATCATCCATGTGCTTCCCATGTGCTTAGAGTAAGTTGAGCCTGTTGAAAAATACAACAGTGGGCCCCGTGTATAATGGTTAGCACTCTGGACTTTGAAAAATACAGACAGTGCCTTAGTTTTCGTTTGCCCCAAGGTGCATGCTGAGATAGCCCCAGGGTCAAGAGCGCCTTCCTCTGAGGTGACTGCCGCTTACCCTGGTTTTATGGGCAACTTATGTGGAGTTGATGAGAGCCTGCTGTGCAGATGGCTTGTCAGGTCCCACCTTTCTTCCCCCCTCTTCACAATGTTGGAATAAAGCCTTAGCTGTTCATCCAATTTAATTCTTGGAATGTGATACTCAATGTACACTGATGCTGAAATGAGAGCATTTTGAACATTCTCAATTATAAGATGGTAGGGACAAGGCCTTAGTCAGCAAAACGCAGGCTAACATTTTTTTCTCCTACTAAAATGGCAAGATATTATAAAGTGTGCTGACAGACAATTCACAGCACTTTATAAGATATACAGCTTACATTTTCAAAGTGTACATCTCCTGCTTCATTGTGCCATATCAGACAATGATTTTATTTACTACAGACATGATAGGCTGAGTGGGAAAAGCACTATTCAGTTAAAAATGAAGATGCAGAAGCTCGGGTTAGCCAGAAGCTAGTGATTTTACAGTCACAAAGCAAAGCCCAGCAGAACTACATGGAGAAACCACCACCTCCCAGACCTTTGCTCTCTTATTTTATTCATGTTGATGGTGAGGGTCAAGAACTTTGGTTGTCAAGAAAGTGAGCAAAAGAGGAGGTCAAGTGAACATTCTAATGGTTCCAAGTAATTTATTACCATGCAAAATATACTTTTGGAAAAGCAGAAGTTGTTGTCAACAGACCTCTAGTCTTTGTTACACACACACACACAGACACACCCTCAATATGACCTACAGAAAGAATTCTTTGCATCTGAGTTCCATTCAGCTAATAAACAGGTACAGTGACACAGTGCCCATCTCATTACTACCACCTCCACAGAGATCCACAAGGTAATAGAAAACTATATAGTCTATGGATAAAAGAAATGTAAAGATATAAGGACAAATAAATCAGTCAGTGTTTAATATTTCTAGTTCACTGAGTTCTGTGCATGAAAAGCCCAATATAAACGTGTAAATTTATACTTTTATTACTAATTGTTACACAATTCAGTTACTCTCTAAATCTCTCTTTTTCTGTCTCTGTCTCTCTTTCTCTTCCACTTTCCCTCTTTCTCTATCTCTCTTTAAAATGTTGTTCTGTGGAAACATTTTTAAGCCTTCGCTGGTTTTAAACATCACAGGAAAACCTGAGGACCCCTTTTTCATGGAAACACAATAGGTCGTCTTTACATTTAACCTGTTGTTTAATTTCAACTGCTTTAGTTTCCAAGGTTAGCAATGTGATTTTAGGGCAGTGCCAATGGGAGGGTTATTCATTGCATTGTCTGTTACACCTGAGAACCTTGCAGAGTGAACTTGGCCTACCTAATACCGTGGTGTTGAAATCTTATAGTTTTCTTGCAGTGAAAAGGAAAATAGTTTTTTCTTTAATTTCATACAAAGACAGAGTGATCTTTCCCTATATGGAGATCATTGCTTTAATTCAAGAGTATTTTCATGTAAAAATGTCTATTTTAAAAAGAAAATAAAAGAAAAAGAAAAGAAATAAAGATTTCTTTGACCCTAAGAATTGCTTTTAAAAACAAATCAAAACAAAATAGATTAAAATAGCTCTTAAACTAAAAATTGATTTTTAAGATCAGATAAGACTTTGCCAGGCCAGGGAAATGTGAAGGAAAATATTTTAGGCCACCATGGGACTTTCTTAGGAGTCAAAAAACAACACTGAGTCCCCACTGTATGCCTTTGACACTCATGTGACACCCATCCCAGGACAAAGTCTAACTGAGGCATAGTTTCTGCAGCTGTAGATTTCTAGTCCACAGGGGAGTGCAGATCGGCTGGTGTATCCACACTGCCGTAAGCATTGCAATGTCCCTTCCCTACATGCTTACATCCAATCTACCCCATTAGACAAAAAATTAAAATAGTGACCTCAAGCACATACCTCAACAAAATGCTTGTCTGGTAGTCATTTACACATATCGCATGCCTACACGTGAGCAAGATGTGTCCGATCCTGAAAGCATTGTGCTATAGCTTACAAAAAAGTGTCATGCCCATCCCAACAATTGTGATATTTGCAGGGTGCTGGTGGAGGAGGCAGCTATAATGATTTCCATTACTTTCAGGTAAAGCCAAGGCTCAGACAAGTAATGGGGATTGTTTCCATCGTCTCTGAGCTAATCAGTGATGGAGTCGGGATTTTCACTTGGATCATCAGACCTGTACTCCAAGTACCTTAAACCTACAATTCACTTTGCCTCTGTCTCTGATTTTGTTTTTCTCTACAGCCTCTCATCCATTTGAAGTATTTTTTCCCTATAGAACTAATTAAATAGACAGATCTGAAGGAATTCGGGCTGCTCAAATTCTAGGGAACCCACATTACAAACTGCATCAGAAAAGATTTGCATTTCACTCCCTGGGCCTAACTCCATGCCGAGGCCACAGACTTCTCCCCTCCCTCCAAGTTTAAGTTAACCATGCCTCTTGTGTACCACAAACTTTACTTTCTTCCTCCAACATAAAAACTCAGGCAATTCTGCTACATGCTGAACAGCTTAAGGAAAGAACCTCTTAGCCACGTAATGCCAATGGAAGTCCCATCCCAACTCTTGATGTATTCAGTCCCCAGAAGTTCTTCAACCCATATGTTGAATTTCCTATGTATAGGGCTGTGTGACTCTTCCCTACAAGAGAAATTTTGAGGGTACAGAAAATATAAAGGTACAGGAACAAACCATTTCCGAGAGTTACGTCCATTCTGAGGGCAGAGAGCGCCATGCTGGTCACACGATGGTGTATTTGAGAGCAGTACGATATTGCATGAATTTCTGAGTATTAGACCTAGCCAAGGGCTAATAGTTGACTCCTTTGGTTTTAAATGCCACACATTGAAAATTGCTAATGAGGGTGTGGGAGCCGTGTCCCCTCCTTCCTCACCACCTGCTCTTTGAGGCAACAGCATCTTCCTAGGAGCCGCTCCTGCCAGCAGTGCTCTCCCTATGGACCCTCCCCACGCACGCAGGCAGAGCACGGCCATCCCCCAGGGCATTTCTCACACTGTGTTTTTCAAGCTGGCACTCAGAAGAGAAGATGAAAAATTGATTAGCTCTCCTAAGTATAGGTGGAAATGAGTGACATCGAAGGCCACAGTGTGGCCCCTATTGGTAAGTGACACCTTGATGTGAGGAATCTCCTGGACTGGTTAGCATGACAACCCCAGATGCCCAACTCCAGTGTTGGTGCATCCCAAGGCAACAGCTTGAAAGCTGCCACAGGGCTCATTTGTCATATTTATGCCGTGGATGACTTCCTTCCTCATGAGAAAAAGCAGGCCAGCAATGCTGTGCTGCTGTGTGCTTTCCAAGGAGAAGGGAGCCAAAAAGATCCTCTGAGAAGCTTTATGCTTGTCCATCATATAGAACCAATTAAAATCAGGTATATATTTCATAGTTAATGCATATAATAAACTTACATTTCTAAAAAGCTGTTTACATTCCCAAGCTCTTTAACATTCATTGTGCAGTCACTAAAGAAGGTTTCATTATTCTCATTTAATAACCGCGGACACCGAGGTACCAGGAAGGTTAAACAAGACCGGCTGATGGCAAGGCCAGTGATACAATCCCAGTCTTCTGATTCCCAATTGGCGGTGTTTGCCCATATGTGGCGTGTGCAATCGTTTCTTAACATTCGGCTTCCAAGGGGAAGATGAAAAAGTATCCTGTTAAAGGAATTTTCTCATCTCTGTTCTCTCTCAGCAATAGTATTGCCCCCAGACTCCCATGCACGAAGCATACAGCCAAATCAAAGGGCACACTCCTGGAGGGCAGAGGTGGGTGGGGATCAGATGCTGCCACATTTTCTGCTAGCTACCTTGGGGGCAGCCCTGCTGGGCCTCCTCTCCCATTTCATGTTGGCAAGTCCCCAGCGTATCAAATGAATCAGCTTGGCTTTCTCTGAGCTTTCTCCTTCTGTCCCCTAGAGTGTGCTGGGTGTTTTACATGGAGTGCATGGGAGTGAATGACTCACATGTGGGATGGTAATGCAATTTTGGAAATGAATATCTACAGAAAAGCAGAAAAAAACTTCAGGCCCTGCAAGACTTGAGGATGCTGAGAGCTTATTCACTAAAGCAAGAGAACCACAAGAGCTCTCAATTTAGACTTATTAAATAAGGGGGATAGGAAATAATATATGTGGTACAGTGATTTGCTTTTTAAAGAGGCTCTCTTTCTCTCTCCTCATCTTTTCCCATCTCCCTCTGACTAGCTACCCACCCACATGCTCAGTAATTCTATTACAGATACAAGATGAGATCCTCTTCTCTTTACTGTAACTCAAGGGGGATTTTCACATAATGACCAAGGTAATGATTTTTGAATAATTGTTCTTCAGATCTGAAGAGTGTCTTGTTTCCAGATTACAGACTCAAAGCTTTGGCAAACATTATGACATTGTGAAATCCTCTCGATGGTTCGATGGGCGTGAGCCACACACCCAGTCTCCCGGTGCTGCAGTGAGAGGAATTGTTGGGGGGAGGCTGGAGGCAGACTTGTGTCATGGAAAAGTACTAGTCTTGGAGTCAGGAGCACTGGGGGCTGGCTCTGGCCCTACCACCAACCAGATGTGCTGTCTTTGACAAGTCCTCTGACCTGCCCTGGGGTTCTGGATTGTTGGCCACTGAGCAACTTGCCAAGGAAATCACCCAGCTCTCTTCCAGCTCTAACAAGTGTGACAAGACATTTGAACTGTACGTTACAGTTTACAAAGCCTTTCCACGTCGGTTAACCCAGGCTTCACCACAACCCAGCTTGCAAGTGGAGGAGACTGGGACCCAGAGATGGCAAAGGGATTCGCTCGGGGCTCACTGAGCCGACAGAGAGCAGAGCCAGGTTTGGGAGCCAGGATTCTGCCTCCAAAACAATCTCTCCCCTTTGGGAACCAGGCTGCCTTTCAAGGAAAGGCCCTCTGTGTTTGATAATTTATTGTAGAAAAGTGAGGTTTTCCATAACAGTTTTTTAAAAAGTGAATTTTCCAGTTTATCAATCCAAATGTTATAGTCAGTTAAGAGCAGTACCTTTGCAAGGGCCAGATCATATAAACAGCTTCTGGAGAAGGGTGAGCTTTGACCTATAGGAATTAAAATCTCCTGGAAAATGCATCCAAAAGTGTGCAAAACTCATGTCCATAGAGCCATGCACTCAGCCTTATGTAATGGGGGCATCCCTGGGAATGTTCTCTTTGTGAAAATATATCTGATAAATCAAGTTACATTTTGAATATATAAAGCTCATCTGCACTTTAAAGTGGTCATCTTAGAAAATTCTTGCATAGTTTAAAAAGAAAGAACATTTCCTAATCCAATAGTTCTCTACTCAGTCACATTTCTAGCTCAGTAACAGAGAATCTAGGCAGAGTGGGGAAACTGACCAAGGCAAACAACTGCACCAGATCCCAACAGTCACTGCTGCTCGTCACCCCTTTAGGATGGAAGCCCTCATTCCCACAGCTGTTGGGCGTGCGGACTGCCAGGTGCTGCTGGGTCACAGCTGAGCCTGCACCGTGACAGCCTAAACTGAAGACAGCTGCCCGATCCAAGGCTGCACCCCAGTTCCCTGAGGCAGCTTGGTTAATCATTGATACACAACAGTGTAAAGCCTGGCCCCTTTGCCCCAACTGGGGACAACTCTTCAAGACAAGTCCAGCTCTAGAGCCCCACCACAGGACTGGGTAAAGCTTCTGTGTGGCTGCATCACTGCCCAGCTTATCCATCTGCCTAGTCTTGATTCCCTCACAACCCCATGAATAGACCGCACCCCAACCACCATCGCAGAGTTTGCTCCATGGAAGCCTGATCTGCCACACACACCTTCCTTTCTCTGAGTCCTGAGCCAGCAGCCTCTCTAAAGTCTCAACATCTTTTTCTCCACTTGTAAGAGCTCCCGTCCTGGCAAGGACTCTGAAGGTGGGACCCAACACTGAGAAGGACAGGGCACGGTTTTCTGTGAACATGTGTACATATGGTTTTGGAAACTGGGAACAGCCTTTCAAGACAAAGCCACACAAAGAGCAGTAGGTGGTATGGCAGAAGAAATGGCACACAGAGAAAACAATGCTGCATAATAAATTAAGAGGAAGTTCTACCACATACTCAAGAACTTGAGCCAGGAAAAACCAAAGCCCTGTCTGACTCCCTCCCAAGGGTCCACATTCTCAGGCCATGGTGAGATGGAGCTTTTATTGCTACAGGAGCACGGGACACCCATTGCGTCCTTCATGAGCCAAACAGCAGTGAGGGCTTCACTGATGGTGTGTTTTCTGCATGGATTCTCTTCCCTAAACTTCAGGGCATTTGTGTTTGTCATTCAGTCACCTAACTGTACCATCCCCCACCCCCAAGAGGGCAAGTAAATTATTTCATTACAAAATCTAAATAAGTCGGCATAAACGTAGCTATAACCTAAGTCATGGCCAAAACGTCATAAGCAGGTCACACAGTCAGCATTTCTCAGGGTCTAACAACTGCAGACAACCAAATTATCCCCATTGTGGGCACTGCCACTAGACTCAGAGACAGTTTGTGCACAGGAAATTAAGATTGGGTGGTGTCATCTGACCTTCTGAGTCTCTGCCTTTTTAACTACAGATGGGCAAGTATGAAGAAAACTAGAAGAAAGAAAAAGTCATGCAGCCTCTAATGACTGGGTCAGTTCTAATTTGATTATGAAAACATTAGGTATAATTTTTGTGTCAGAATTTGGAAAACCATATGGGGTAGAAGTCTGATTTTGCCCCCAAATTTGAGGGTTATGCATATTTTCCCAGATTATCTGAGAAATTCAAATAAAACAGAGTTTTCAGAGCAAACCCAATAAGTGCTCCCAAAAAGCATCAATAGCTCCAGTCCCTCTGCTCATTATACATGGATGTCACCCGAAAAAACACACCGTAATACCATGAAAGAGGCGGGAATGAGAAGGGAGTATAATGAATGATTTCTGTAAATCAGACTCACCACTAATCTTGTCTTCTCTCTGAATGTGACCTTATGGTTCCTGGTTGGCCCAATGTGATGTGCATCTGTACGGTGACTGCCTATCAGATAACAGGTTTAATTGTTGGTTTTGAATGACCGGTCCCTCGCAGAGTATGCACCACAGAACAACAGGTCTGCATGTCATTGAGAATGAAGCGGGATGAGAAGGTACAAGAAGAACGCTTCATTAGGAGAAGCACTTGCAACTGGCTTTGCTCAGAAGCACAGTAGGAAGCAGAAGTACACTCACATGTGGATGACCAGAGGACGACTATTTGTAGAAGTACAGGAAGCATATTGAGAGAGACCACAGGGATACTGGCCCCTAGGACAAGAGCTGCCACCCTTCCTAAAGCTGAAGGGGAAGAACCCAAAATGAAAAGTCAGGAGGGCAAGCATAATGTAAGAGAGGAAGCAACCTTTAGTCCAGAGAAACAGACAGACTGAGGTGACCCCATGGGGAGGAAGCGGGGAGTAAATACCCCAAGCTCTATCTCCTTTTTCTCTCTAATCTACTGCTACCCCTCTCTCATTGGCCAAGATCAAAAGGGCCCCATGCATGTGGTCCAAGCAGGTCAGCCTTCTGGCCAGAGAAGAGGTAAGAAAAAAAATTCTGGGGAGGCAAAGGAGGATACATGCCATGCAAAAAAAAAAAAAAAAAAAAAAAGGAAGACACACAGGATGCAATGCATCAAGATTTGAGCATGAGCATCTTTTTTTATCCTTTTATTTTTTAAGATCTGTTAAAAAATTTTAAAAGCATTGGATAAAATCAATTAAGAAAACCTTCCTGGAAGTAGGTTTTTAGCTACATTTTAAGAAAGAAGAGGACATGGCTTAGAGATAAACAAGAAGATAATAGGAAGAGATTATTGATGGGGGAGATTATTGACATTGCAAGCATATTCATCTGCTATATCAAATACACCAAAAAATATATCACCTGCTATACCAAATACAGCAAACACTATGTGCTATCATCTTCCACAAAGTGTTTGCTGTATGCCAAAGTAAGTGTCCCAATGACAGTAAGTCCAAAAAGAAAAGATGAGGTAGACCTTCAATTCAGGGAGTTGCTTTTCCTGTTCTTCGTAATGCTGCATCCAGAACCATAACAATTTGAAAGCAATCAGTTGATGCTCTGGAGAACAGAGGGTGGGCAAACCCTCCTTCACCACCTGAGAGTTCTAGAACCACACAGGCCTAGCTAGATCTGCATCCCGCCTCCACCATCGAAGAGCCGTGGGACCTTGGGTCAGACTCCATAAACTCGCTAAGCCTTAACTTCATTATTTGACAGTTGGGGATACAAACCTCCCCCTAGTATTGTGGTGAAGATTAAAGAAAATATCTGTATTAGTACAAGTTCTTTCATTGCAAATAACAGCATCTAATTCTGGCTGACTTAAGCCCCCTCCAACCCCCCAAAAAAGAAAGGGAGGGAGGGAGGGGGGAGAGAGAAAGAGAAAGGGAAGGAGGAAAGCAGAAAAAAGAGAGCAGGAGAAGCGGAGTATGTATTAAAGCATTGCAGTATCTCAGTGTTCAAGGAAGGAGTGAAGAAAGAGTAGATAAAAACGCTCCTATTGTATACGGACCTCACTGTAGTTCTCAATGACTGCAAGCTTGTCAAGTCTCTGAGAGGGCAGGAACCAGGACAATCCAGGACCCAGGCAGCAGCTGTGGTGCCCCTTTGCTCTGGAACACATGGGCATGTGGCTCGGTTTCAGTATTGCAGACCATGGCCTCTTCATTCCCCATGCAAACTCTGGGGAGAAAGAATTTCATTGTCTCAGCTAGGGTAGGGTCCATCAACAGTGTAGACCAACCATGGTCAGGATGGAGAGAGACCCCAACAGCCATGCACTGCAAACCCATCTTTGTGTGTCCAAAGGGTGGTCCTGGGGGAGGAGGGATCTGGATAAGCCATGTAGCCCCCAGTGCCTGCAGGAAAGCTGTCAAATATGGAGCCCAACACATAGAAGTCCCATGAGGCCATTATTACCTCAATGATTGTGACAGAGGTAGCACTTAGAAATTTAAATTTCTCTTCCCTGAAGATCTTTTACAAACCATTGGCTATTCCTGTTAATATCTATACATTAGAAGTTTTGGATTAGTCTATATCATTAGATTATATATCCAAGGAGAGAGGGGACCATTGCATTTCCCATTATATCTCTCCATCCTCACTACTTAATGCTTTGTGGACAATGGGTACCCAACAGATGTGGCCTACCTCCTAAAGCTCACACATGTACGCTGACATCAGAGCACCAATACACAAATTATGGCCCCATTTGCCTTTCCTTAAAACCTTACACATACATCGGTGTCCATTGAATGAACTTGAAGTTTACTTAGTGTATATTATTTAAAGAAAAATCCTCAATATTTCACTTTGAGGGGGAAAAATGTATCAACCCCACCAAGCACTTTAAAAAATATTGAAAGTGGTTTACAATAAACATATGTCTGCTGCCAATTCTGATCAAATGGTAGAAGCTGCCTGGCACTGCATTGAAAAGGTTTATGAGAAAGCAGCTGCAACAGGGAAGATGCCATCATCGATTATTAACGTCTGGCATGGACACAAGATTGGGAAGTGGTGGCATGTGTGTTAAGTATTTGGCATTCCTGGACCATATTCAGAAATTGAAACAACTATGAAAATTAGAATTTACATAGAGGAAACTAAGACCAATATGAAGCAAGAATGAGATACATTATTGTAACTGTCTTCAATTTAGAGACGATTGAGGATTGATTTAAGGTAGATTATGTTAAGGCAAGATTTATTTATATAAACATCGCCTTACTATTAAACATTATCATCATCATTGTGATTATTTAGAACAAGAGATGATTATCAAGATTACAGTTAAGTGGTATGTTACTTACCCTTTAAAGTCATGTTTCCAACTCTAGTATTTAAGTGGTAATTGTGTATAGTTACATTGTATATTAAGTTAGGCTTAGGTTCAACTACAAAGAACAAAAAACTCAACTAAAGAAAATTTAAATGAGATAGAGGCTTACTGTGTTTTTCCTTCCCATAGAAATCCCAAAACAGACAATCCAAGGCTGGTATGGAGGGCCCGTAGTCATCAGTAATCTGATTGTCTTCTGTCTTTGTAGTCCGCCTTCCTTAGCAAAAGGCTTCCATCCTCAAAACTGCCTTACTGCCCAAGATAGCTGCTAGAACTCCAACCATCGTATCTGCATTCTAGCCAGGAAGAAAAGGAAGGAGAAAATGGCAAATGGATGTGTTATCCCACTGAGTCAGCCTTGTTTTAAATAGTTTTCCCAGAAACCCCATTCGGTGGCTTTCAATTTCATCCCATTGACCACTGCAAGCAGTCAGGGAGTTTGAGAACTGTGGAAACAGCAGAACACATTACCATCTAGGACAGGGTTCCCCAATCCCTAGGTTTCAAAGTGGTACAGGTCTGTGGCCTGTTAGGAACCAAGCCGCACAGCAGGAGGTGAGCAGCAGAGAAGTGATCGAAGCTTCATCTGTAATACAGCTGTTCCCCATCATTCACGTTACTGCCTGAGCTCTGCCTCCTGTCAGATCAGCAATGGCCTAGATTCTCATAGGAGCACAAACCCTACTGTGAGCTGCACATGTGAGGGATTTGGTTGCACACTCCTTATGGGAATCTAATGCCTGATGGTCTGAGGTGGAGCTGAGGCGGTGATGCTAACACTGGGGAGCGGCTGCAAACTCAGATTACCATGAGCAGAGAGGTTTGACTGCACAGACACCATAATAAATCAATTGCTTGCAGACTCATAACAAAATCCTATCAGCTAGTGGCAAGTGACAATTAAGCTGCATCTGGTGGCAGGTTTTAAGCCAGAATCGGATACTTATTTTAGCCTGTTCATGGCCCACCCATTATTTTATTTACCACTTTTGTTTATGCCTCTTTCCCGCACTGTGCACTTGTCTCAGTCACAGTTTTGGTAACCCCACATGCTAACCCTAGCCTGTGGTGAGTTGTATAATTATCTCATTATATATTACAATGTAATAATAACAGAAATAAGTGCACAATAAATGTAATGCATTTGAATCATCCCCAAACCATGCTCTCTCCCCCCAGTCCATGGAAAAATTGTCTTCCATGAAACTGGTCCATTGTGCCAAAAAGTTTGGGGACCACTGATCTAGGAGATGGAAAAATAGATATCTGGTAGGTTACCAACAGTCTCTGACACAGTTTGCCCATTAGAATCATGCTACCACGAAATACTTAGTGATTCCACTGAACCATACACTCCATGGGAGCAAGGACCTCATCTTTTTGTTTACTGTCGACCTGCATCCCACCTCCCAGCACCCCAAACACTGCATGAAATATAGAGTAAATAAATGGCCCAAAGTTATGCCATGAGTAAGGAGCTGAGTCAGAATTAGAACCCTCGTTTCCCCCACAATGTCCAAATGCCTCCCCAATTCCATCGTGCGTTCAGGCTGAACAAAGATGTAAATGGTAGAGCTAAGAGAGAAGCTGGAGGTGTGGATTGGAGGCTAAGCAGTAACAGTTCTGAATGCCTTTCCACCAGAGATTTTAAACACAGATCCTACGAGAAACAGTGAAGAGAGCAGGAAATGGAAGAGTCTGTAGAATAGTATATGATCCAGGTTAATGCTGATTGGCCCCAACCAAAGCATTGTCTGTGGGGGCAGAGGAATGGGGATGAACTGGAAAGACAGCTTTCAGGCTCCAGAAGGTGGCAGCCACTGGCTGTAGGGAGGGGGAGGTAGCAGGGATCACAGGCTTCTAGTTGATGAGGCAGCATAGATTATGATGGCATTCACAGTAATAGAAGACAGTTTTAAGTGGAGATGCAAAGAGTGTTTATCCATAGAAAAACCACCCAAGGATAGCCAAGTAGTCCAGAAATTTTTTTTTTTTAAAAACTCCACAAATTCAGCCAACAGATTTGGAGGAATGAGCTTATTTTTAACCTCTTCTGGTTGTCACTGGTATAATCCTTAGTCTTTTTGTAAAGTTGCTTCTATCACAGGCTGAGCAACCAAAAAAGAAGAAGTCATGAGAACAAACCATCTAGAACCCTGCCTGGTGATTTCCAAGTTCCCACGGAAGAAGGTGACAGCGGTCATTCGAGGATGCTCTACAGCAGCTATCATGGGCTGGCCATTGCCCTGGAACAGGTCCTCTTTGAAAATGAAAGCCAATGTAATACTTCCAAACATAGCTTTTTAAACCCTGAGAAGTTTCTACTCCTCTCTTCTGGTCATAATTATCGGGTGTTTTTTTCCTGGAGTGCAACAAAGACGCAGGGAACAACTGCATATTGGATAGACCATGCTCTTGTCCATTTAACACAGAATCCATGTGAACTGAAAGATGAACAAAGCATTTGCACTTCTGTCTGATGTCCTTGTGGCTAAAGCACTGGCCCCCAGCTCCTGGGGGTTAGGTGAATAACTCCACCTTCACCAGATTTTGTTTTGCTAACAATTATTTGGCCTGCATTTCCTTTCCATTTATTGCTTGATAGACATCTTACAAGGTTCTTGAAATGGGAACAAACCTGATTTATGTAGTGGTACAAAACATCACTGTTGGGAACTGACCTGCCTGGTATCAGAAGCTGTAACCCCTGCCCAGGCTAAGGCTGAGGAAATGACCTTGGAACTGTAAACCACCAAGGAGACAAGCTTATCTCCCTGGCAGGAGCACTGCTTCTGCTGCTTCATCCATAACTGGCCCCCAATGCTTGGTCGGTTAGCCAATGATGGATAAGATTCCTCAAGGAAGGAATGATCTAAGACAGGCGTGATCATGTGGGAGGCCCCCAAGGAAGGACTTTGGGGGCTACAGCAAAAGGGGATGATGGACCCTCGCCCCTCGGCTTTGACATAGCCTGAGTCCTCATTGTCTGTGGGAAAATCTCCTAATCTCTTGGCTGCCTTACTTACCTTGCTCCAACTAAGCCTGAAACAATGACAGAAGGTGGTGCAGCCCTGTGCTGGAAAGGGCAGGTTCCCCGGATTATCAGGCCTAAGAAAGAATATATAAAATCCTGTGAAACCTGCTTTGTTTAGAATGCTCTCAACTGAATGATAAGGGTCCAAAGAAGAAGTAAGTTTGTTCGTTAAAGTCTTTTACATCTCTTTAGCTATTTGACCCTGACTCAAAATAGGCCCTCATAGTTCCTTGTTCTTTGATCCTTACTTCCCAGCAATGAGTAATGAGCTTTACCTGAATTCCTGTGTAAATGAACTCAATAAAAGCCGTTGAGGAAAAGGCTCTTGGTCCTTCTCCTTCGAGACATGGGCCACCTTTCCTCCCCAAGCAGATCATGTCTTGGTAGACTTACTCTCCTCGGTGGCAGATGGGGGGCTCTGCAGGCAAAGCTCCCCACACGTCACCAGTTGATTTAATTATGAAGCATAAATTGCAAAGGAAAATGTTTAAAAGAAATTTCCATTGCCAATTAGTTCTTGAAAACTAAGAAACTTCAAAATTTTAACTATAAAGAGATATATAGTAAACTATGAAAGGATACTTTAGGGCCAGCAATATGTAATTTATTATAGTTGCTTTGTTTATTACTACTCCCTCCCTTGCCCCCCACAAATCTTTTATTGTCTATTTATTTTCCAAATTGAATTATAACCAATGGATTAGTTTCATTAAAAAGTTACAAAAAGTAAGCCAAGTGGTGAAAGACAAATACCATATGATCTCACCTATAAGTGGAACCTAATTAACGAAACAAGCAAGCAAAATAGAAGCAGAGATGTGGAAATAAAGAACAAACTGACAGTGACCAGAGAGGGGAAGGGGATAATGGGGGAAAGAGGAAGGGTCATCAAGGAATGTGCATAAAGGACCCGTGGACAAAGACAACGGGGCCGGGGGAGGATTGAATGTGAGGGGTGGGGGTGGGTAGGGTGGAGGAAACTAATGAGGGGAAATGGGGACAACTGTAACTGAACAGCAACAATAATAAAAAAAAGTTACAAAAACTTTGGGGAAAAATCCAATCATATTAGAAATGGTAAAATATACTAACTCAAATAAAATAATAAAGTAGAAAAGGAAGCAAAATGCCCAGAATACCATTACCTACTTGCCTCCTGATGTCCCTGATAGGAGTGATTCATAACCCACTTCTTGAACAGTATGCGTGTATCTTCAATGGATTCATTACCAATTTGCCTTTGGTTTCTTTCATTTTCTTAGAATGTATGGATCAAATGTTCAAACATAACACTTCCCAGCAACTGTCTTTGCAACTTATAATAACCATTATTTAGACCTGTTTCTCTAAAGAATACTTAAGGACTTGAGGATATAATTATCCTCATTTCATTAATTAACGAATTATTATTCTGAATATATTGAGATTTCTGGGCACATTTTGTTTAAGCATTTCCAATGAGGCTTTGCATGCCTCTCTGCCAAATCCCAATCCAATTCCCAGGACATGAAAATTCAGGCAGAAACGATTTTAGATGCCATTATTAATATTTGTCGGTTCGTGTAATCCATGTATTTTAGAGCTTGAAGGAAACCAACAGGTTTAAAGACCGACTTGGCATTCTGAGATCTATGCTCTGACTCTTTCTGTTGTTTCCCTGGGTTGTCATATTTAACCCCACTCATCGCCTAGACGGGAGCATCTCACACACTTTGGAAATGATAATCCCCGATCTACCCAATGTGACATTTCAAAGGTGGGTTTATAAGAGAAAAATAGACACCATTTTAGGAAATTTGGTCCAAATTTCTCAGCACCTTTTTAAGCACTCCAAATATGTCCAAGGTCACAGTCCATATGTGTCCAAACACCCTTTTTCCAAGAAACTACAAACATCCCAAACTTTGTTGCTATCTATACTAACAAACTACCTCCAGCATTCATCCAGGGAACCAAATCTATATCAACACAAGTCCTAGGCTGATGGAAAATGACATTTAAGTCAATATCACTCTAAAGAACTTCTGCTCTCTTACCGCTTATAGATTTATTTTCAAAACATAGAAGTAAGCTATAACCCACTCTGAGCTCTCACTGAAGTCATCGATAGGGTTTTCAGCAAATACATCACTTAGACTGAAAGCCAACTTCTTCACAACAGTGCTATTCTAATTCAAACCATAAATTCTTCTCTAAAATAAAATCCTCTCTCTTGTATCTATCTGCAGGAAGAGAAAGTGCATTCTGTGCAGGTTTAAAAACCACTGGTTTCTGAGAACCTGCCAGCTCTGTTCTCTTCCAAGCCTCCCCAAAACCCAACCCCTTCACAAAAGCTCCCATATATTGACAGTAGTGAGGCCCAAGGCCATGACCACCTCTCCAGAGAGGCCAGTACCACGTAGCCCATAATAATCCACTTGAAGAACAAACTATCGTTGTGCACACACAGTTTTTTACCTTAACTGATTTTCATGCTGTGAGAGTTTACCTTGAATTTGCAGAGCATAGCATATAAAGGTCCTGTATTTATTTTACTTTCTTTCCACTGGGCTATGTGCTACCTGCCAATGGCAGTTGTTCTGTCTCCTAAAGGACCTGAAGTGTTACTTAATGATATTTCTCCAATGGAAGGGTATTTAATAAGGACTGCATTTGAGTTTCCTTATCCTTTAAATTGGAAAACCAAAGCAAATTGATGCATACCCCCAAATTATCTCTGCTCACTAGCTTACCACTCCCTGGCCCCTTACACTTTTCTAGTTGAACTAAGCACAACTGAAAGGGAAGGAGGGGGCTTTTGTTTAATGGGAGTGGACTGCTGCTTACAGATTATTTCAGTGATCTGAGTGATCAAGGAACACAGAATATTACATACATGCACCTCTGGAAGGGGTTATTTATGTATTTTGGTCAAGGAAACTTGATGACCGTGTCCAGTACCACACAGAGCTCAGGTTGTCCAGTCTAACTGCATGAACCCAGATCTTAGCTCCGCCACTTTTAGGAGGGATATTTATCTTCTCTGACCTTGGTGTTCTGGTGGGTGAAATAGACAGCATCACCATAATAGCTCACCATAATAGCATACCTTGCAGGGCTGTGGCTAGGCTAACATGAGAGAAGATGACAATGTGGGCAAGGGAGGTGGGAGAAGGGTGTGGCCAGGGGCCCTCTCCCTTTGTGCCCCCTGTTCAGGCTCTGGCCCCTGAGTATCTCTCACCCCCACTGCACTCTTAATCCAGGGATGAACTGCAAAGACCACGAAGCAGAGAACTGTGTTGCCATCCAAGCATTCACTCTCCCTGCAGTCAGCAGATCATGCAGGTAACTCATGCAATTGGGCAAGTCCCGTTTGTTTCATCTACAGCTTGAAACTTCCTTGTAAAATACAGGCTAGGGTTCGTTGTGGATGGGTCCTTGCAAGGCTCCATGATGGAGTTTCACCTATTTTTCTTTTTCTACCTCAAGGCCATGGACAATTATACTCCTTCTCATTACTTTACAGACAGTCTAAAATTATAGCTACTGTCATTAAGGGCCTACTATGTGTCAAACATTCTACTTGTCACTTACCTTAGATGGAACTACGAGTCTGGCACTCTTTTTTCTTCTTTTCAACTTACGGGAGAACTGAGATTCAGGAATGCAAGCAACTTGCCCAAGACCACACAGCTGGGAATGGGCCAAACTGGTACTCAGAGCTGGATCTGAGTCCAAAGACTGCACTTTTATCTCTCTACCAGAAAGGCAAGTAGATTTCTCCTCATGCACCCAGTGTGATGCATTGGTGGTGGGTGAGTGCTGAGGTAAGCAGCATGTTGAGGCTAGGACGAGGCTCTGGGGAGAGAGTGCTGCTAACAGTGAGTAATGTCTGCCTGGGCTCCGACGGGAAGAAAAGCAGAGGGTGGTAGGTGCCAAGCTTCCCCTGAACATCATGCAGCCTTTACCCACCTAGATTCTACTCACTGAGAATAGGGGTTAATTTTTCTCCTTAGAATACTACTTTACACCTTCTAGTGATTTCCTGTCCTCTTGCATCAAAAAGTCCCTTTTTTGAACATTTTTACTCCCATAAGATAGTCTTTCCTACAGTTTTCCTTGTTCAGTGCAGACTTTTTAACTCCTAAGCTGCAGGGACACCAAAAGTAGCCTGATTTCATGCATCTCTTCTCAGTCAGGATGTCTTCCCTTCCCCTGACCATTCTACTGTCTAATTTCCTGGCATCGATGCCTATCTCAGTATGCATTAACTAGATTTATGGCATGAACAAATTGCTTAATCTCTCTGCACTATGGTCTATGTACCTATTGTGTGTGTGTGTGTGTCTGAGAGAGAGAGAGAGAGAGAGAGAGAGAAAGAGAGAGAGAGAGAGAGAGAGAGAGAGAGAGAGAGAGAGAGAGAGAGAGAGAATGGATGCAGGAGGTAGGTGGTAGTTCTCAGCTCTGCCCACACATGAGAATCACCTGAGAGCTTTACAACATGCCCAGGTCAGTTGGGTCAACCTCTAGAGCTAGGGCACAGGAATCAGTTTATTAAAAGTTCCCAGATAATTCTAATATGCATCCATTCAGTGTAGAGAACCACTAGGCTGTCACTAAAAACTGATAGCCATGGAATTGATTAGTATCATTTATTAAATAAACCAGGTGGTTTTGGGTTCGCTTTTATGCCTCTTATAAGGACTAACTATTCCCTTTAAACACTTACCTGCAAGTTTTTAAAAACAGATTTTTAGGTAGCTTTTAAATATATTGGCTTTCTCACGGAACTGTTACATAATTATATTGTTGGATTTATTAATCTTCCTCCTTTTATAATGTGTAGTGTTCTGATTTAATTTATAATTTACTGTTTGCTAAATCAAGTGTTTCTCATAATTTACTCTTTGCTAAATCAAGTGTTTCTCGAAGCATGATCTGTGGACCCCCTATATCAGAACCACTTAATGTGATTCTTTAAGAAAAATGAAGGTTCCCAGACCTACCGAAGACTGCCTGGATCAGAGCCTCTTGGAAATTGTGCCTGGGAGCTGGTGATTTTAACAAGCACCTGAAGCATCTGTAAGTACACTCAAGTGTAAGAGAAGGATTTGCATGCATGCACCACAGCACCAGACATACGTGGGAGTTTAATAAGCATTCTCTGAGCGTTGTCATTGTGAAGCATAGAAAATACTTAGTAGCATTTGCACATAGACCTTATATTGCTTGTTTTTTAAAGCATTCTCTTCCACTTTTAACAGTCTCTGCTCAGCAGAGTACTCTGTAGTTAAGGAGAGCTATCGAGTTTGTGTTTTTACTTGGTTTTGGATGTTCCCCTCTTTTTTAATCATCTCAATTGAATCCACATAGATCTTGAGAACAGGAACAACATCTGTTCTCTGCCGGGCTTCTTTGTAAACAGACTCCACCTCACTCTTCCCTGCTACAGACACAGATCATGTAGGCGTCGCATTTGGGGACAATGTAACCTTGAAGTCTAGGTTTGAAAACAGGCATCTCAGTCTGATGTGCAGCTCTCTACTGACAGACTCAGAGCTTCGCCTGGTCCCTGATTTCTTGATGCTTATTTTTCCCGAGGAGAAAAACGATGTTTGGTGCATGGTTCATAAAACCCAGTCATCATTAATGGACCAACAGAAATGAAATCTTTTAATATCTGAGGTAAAAGCCATATTTCATGTACACAGCAACCCTCTTATTGCATTAGTACTGGAGTGGCTTGTTTCAGCAAATCTAGAATTCAGTTATGATGTTTTTTTAACAGGTAGATTTCACTACAGAGGCTTTTAGAAAATGAGAATTCATGTGTGGCTGATATAAGTGATGACAAGACCTATTTTTCATAAAGCATGTTTCCTTCGAGAAGGCAAATTCTCCTCCTTGATTATTCTAGGCCAGGGAGGGTTTGGGATGACGTCAAAGGCTGGCTTTCTCTGGAAGGTGACCAGCTGCCCTGGCTTACCCCATCATGCCCTATTGTCCTGTTTCCAGTGGTTCACTGGGTGATGTTGAGTCACTTTTGTAGTCTTGAACAAAACCTGATGATTTTCCAAAAGGATTCTCGTTTTTACTTTATATTATATGAGGCTAAGAGACCAGATCCTTATCACCATCACCCACATGTGCAACCAAACACAGTGCCATTGGCCTCCAGACTGACCGTTCAGAGGCCCCTTGGTTTCAGCTCCCGTGCGCGGGAGACAAACAGAAGCTGGTATAGGCCACAGTGAGCTCATTCTCCTGGACAGAGGGAAACCAAACTTGCAAGTTCTGGCCCTAATCTCAGTCTTACACTGTTGTGATTCTTTAGCATAACCATGAAAACTTGATCTACTTTAGAATTCAAATGTCAACTCTGTTGTGCTATTAGGACAATAATAATAAATAATTGCACAGTCATCCTTCCTAGGAAAGGCTGGTGAGACCGTCCACCATCCTGAACACAAACGCTAGCGAACATTCTGTGGTGCTGTGTAGAGGTATTTTGCAAGCGCTTCATATGCATTGTTTCCTTCAGTCCCTACAGCAAGTTCTGAGTCAGTACTCTTTATTACCTCGTTTTATGGACCAAGAACACTGAAACAGGCAGGTATGCCCCAAGTTGCCACAGAGAGAAGCGTAGTTTCAACCGGTCTGTATGACTCCGGGGCCCAGGCTTTTGCCACATAATAGGTTAGGTTGCTTTTAGAGTAAAACAATAGCATTGTAACAACTAATATTGAGTACAGCTACGTGACAGAGAAGTTAGATATATGTAATAACTCACCCTTTCAGGTAACTATTATTATCATCATTTGCAGATGAAGAAATTGAGGGTGAAAGAGACTAATTAACTAGGAAGTGGCCAGACCAGGTTCACAAGGCGGCCCACCCTGACCCGGCAGCACCCACCTCCCAGCCTGCCATGCTCTTGCCGCTGCTGGATGACAGCCAGGAATCACAGAGTCACGGAGATTCCGAGCTTGTGGCACCAAGAAAAGTCAAATGCTCAGTGATGTCCAGCTGTGTCTCCTGAGCACACAGTAGGAGCAGGGCTCTGACCTGGGTGGTGGGGACACTAAGCGGCTGAGATGGGACAGGGAAGAGAAGCCAGTCTTATTGATTCAAAGCTGCAAAGCAAAGACCTGAGGAACAGGCCCATGCAGGGTGGGATGCAACAGGGAATAATGAGGATAACGGGCAGACCCAACAGGGCTAGGCAGAGGAACAAACAGATCCAAGGCAAAAGGACTTCAGCTGGCTAGAAAGACAGAATAGGTAGCTTTGGGAGGACAGCCACAGGCAAAACCCTGAGGTTTTGGAGAGCAGAAACGATATCTGCTCGTGAGTTGGAAGGAGGCGGTCAGAAAGCCAGTGGAATGAGGGGGAGGATGAATCTCTGCCACCGACCTTGGCAGACTCCTGATAAACTCATTTGACCCAACCCCAGCTAAATAAAAATCATGAACATCATGAACTTCATTTGTAATCTCTTCCCTATAGAGATGAATACAGAAATGTATCATCCTCTCTCGTGGAGTTTGCTAGCATTCCCATTTGCCATTTACCCAGTTTGCTTTGCCTGGAACAGCCATCCGCTGAATTCATTACAGGCTCTTGTTTGTGAGAGTGGCTTCACAAAAACACGTCTCACTCTGTTCTCTCTCAGGCGGTCTCCCTGGACACCCCCCACAATCATCCCTTTGTAAACAAAGCAGGCTTTGAAGCCACCAGGAGCCCTGCAAGGCTGAGGGAGGCGAGTATGAGCTGCAGGCTCCCTGGTGGAAACCGGAAACTGGAAATCATAGCCTTCATTGTTTTTCATGATTATGAAAGTAGCGAGCATTCATTGTAGAAAATACACTGACGCACCAAGAAAAAAACATTATCCAACAGAGATGAGCAAACATAACATCTAGTTTAGAGCATATATGTGTGAATGTGTGTATATATTTAATTTTAGCATTACATTACGTGCAGTGTTATTTCCTGTTTTTTTCTTTCACTTGACATAGATCAAAAGCATTTTCCCACATTGAATCAATATTCACTGTAAGCATTTTTAGTGACTACCTATCAGTCCATTCTATGAAATGTCTGGTATTTTATTTAAGAGGTTCTTTCTTGCTTTCTATATTGGGCCTTTGACTTCACTCTGTGGTTATGTCTTCGCACCCTGCCCCGTCCATGTCCTCTCTGTGCTTTCTGAAACGTAAGCCACGGCTTCTGAGACCCAGAAGGCCCTGCTAGAGAAGCGCTGGAAAATAGAAACCTTGGGTTCTGTCTCCAGTTCTGCCACCGATTCTCTAAGCAGTGGTGCTGGACCCCTCTTATCTGTGCATCGTGTCCCTCATCTGCTGTGCTGCACTGTCTAGCTTAAACATACAGCAGTTTGGTAAACGAGGAGATCCCACCTGGCTGGCTGGCTATGGCCCTGAATGCAGGACAGCTGCTGTTGCCAACAGAGACACGGTCGTGGTGGCACGTGCCAGGCATTGTGCTAAGCATGGCGCACACATGGTTTCCTTGGAGCCTCCCAACATCCCAGTGAGGTGAGAGCTCTCGTTGTTCGCAGGTGGTGGAAGAGGAAACTGAGGCTCAGGGAAGTTAAGTAACTTGGTAGAGACCTAGCAAGTAACAAGATGGGGTTCAAACCCAGCCCGAGCTTGTGGCCCTGGTGGGGACAGTTGCTTGTACTCGGTAAGGCACCTGTCCCAGGGACTCTGAGCTCTGCGACCATGTCCTGTGAGAGAGAATTTGACCAGCTGGTCTTAAAAGATAACACATCTGCACATTTTAGAAGCCAATGGAAGACTGTAGATGAGGCCAAATTTCTTAAATGTTCAAATCAAGTGGGAAGTACTAAAACCAGATGTGTGACATGGGGGAGAAAAATGGCTCTCAGACACAACTCTGGAAAATTGAAACGACTCTAGGATCCAATTTTAAACAGAGCCTCAGATCCTGACGTTTCTGAGGGCCCTGGTCTTCATTATCTTTGCTGAGTACTTTAATCATAAAAGCATGTGGCTCTTTAACACGCCCCTCGTCCCATTCCTCCCCTGCACAGGGAAAGGGTATTTTGAGTTTCTGTGACCAGCCCACAGACACAAGTCTATTTTCGTGAATCCAGGCGCATCCCTTCACAGTCCCTCGCCATCCTGTCCTCCCCTGTGTCGGTACCTCCCTCCTGCCCCCACACGCACGAAGGCCCTCAAGGAGGCCTCAGAATAGAGAGGACCTCGCCCACCCTGCCTCCCACCCTCTCGGCCCCCACAATGACTCACGGATCACAGAGCCACCAAGGCAGAAGAGAAGCAAGCACAGAGCAAGCCAGTCAGCACCCTGCGATCTGAGCTTTTACAGCCACGAGGCACTGGTACAGCTAAGCCTCTGCCAGGCCTGGTACTATCTCTGTCCAGCACCCAGTGACACCCACATCATTGGAGAAGAAGAAAAAGATTGGGGAGGGGTGGAGGCCAGCTTTGATCTGTTGGGTCTAAAGCTGTGCTGCCCAGTTCAGCAGACACTAACCCCTGTGACTAGTGAGCACTGGAAATGTGGCTAGTCCACATGGAGATGTAACTATAAAACACACACCAGATTTCAACAATTCTGTATGAAAAAAAATGTACAATATCTTAGAAATAATTTTTAATCGAGTACATGTTAAAATATGTTGGTTATATCAGGTTAAATACAATATATTATTAAAATCAAGTTTACCTTTTTCTTTTTACTTTTGTAATCTGGCTACTAGAAAAATTTTATTTGTATGTATGGCTTATTTGGCATCTCTGTTATAGTTCTATTGGGCTGTACTGGCGCTATGAGAATTTCTGCTGGCTCAGGTAGGTAAGACAGCACTGGGACATGGGGAGGTAGGGTGAGGGGAAGACACTCCACAATCAGGCCTGGATGCTAACCTCTCTCTCCCCCCAACACCCTTGCCTCAGGAACTGGTCATAGCTGAGCAACCCGGAGGGCCTGGGCTCCCTGTGGGACGTTCTACATTACCGGGACCGGTGCTGACCTGGCTCCTGCGGGACAGGTAAAATATGTCCAGGTCTAGGGAGCAATCAAGGAGAAACAGAAGACAAATTGACGAAAAGAGAAGATCATTTAGGTTAATAGATTCTAACTCTCAGAAGATAACTATTACTTGGGTGACCAGGACAGAAGATATTTGCTGAACCCAAGAAACTAACGAAATGGAACCTGAGAGTATGGATTCTCTGTGAAGAGCTAATTCTTTGAGAATTTAATTAATCACACAGAGACTTCAGGAAGAATTGTCTCCTAAACTGAGCAAAGTCAAATTTTCTGTTTCCCGTATGCACCTGTTACTACCTGCCTGCATAGTACATGGCCCCAAAGTGCCCTCATTTTGGACTAAAGCTGGTGTTTTTCATGCTGGAGACAACTGGCCTGACGCCGTGTCACTAACTTCAGAGGAGGCCCCGCAGGGCAGCAGAAAGGAACTTTGGGGTTGCGCTGCCGGATCTGCTCTTTTAACATTGTGGCCTGGGGCTAGTCATTTCACGTGTCTGGCTTGATTAAAACTTCTATACAATGACTGCCTTGAACCAGATGATCTCCAGGGCCCCTTCCAGCTCTGACAGGATTGTGAATGCAGACCCTGACTCACAACGCTACCACCTCCACGAGGAGCCTTTGCCCTCCAGCACCAGAGAACACAGCCTCTGGGACGCATGTCCCAGGGGACAGAACCACTCCCTGCTCCCTTCGGGTCCTGTTTCACTTGGGCCATTGGGGACTGCCAGCCAGAAGCATGCCCCCAACCCAGTGCAGAGTAGGGAACAAAGGCACCAAGGCCTCTCTCTTGGGTTCTGGGCACAAAAATATTGAGCTATGAGCTGGCTTCCACTGCTTTCTGCCCAACCCTGTCTCCCTGGAACCAGCTGCAGCCTGGCACTTGTAGCTCAGAGACTTAGCAGTGACAGCCCCTGCCAGAGAGATGAGGCATCCTCACCTTGTGCTGAGCACCATCCTGCTTCCCAAAGACCTAGGGCCCTTTGAGAGACATGGGGAGCTCCTCCAGACCTCTCCTCTCCCTCGGAAGAGGGAGGGGTACATGTGGTCTCAGTAACAGACACCTGCCATACACCTACCCTAAACAGCAAGGCCAGAGCTTCCCCAAGAGCCTAGATGGTGCACAAGCAGGCTCTGGTGAGAGGCTGAGCCTTTCTTTGCACAGCTAAGGAGATAGGAAAGCTGAAGGTTTTAAAAAAAAATCTCTTTCAAGAATCCTGACACTGTCTGGGGCCTCTGGAGTACAGCACGGAGTGGTTGGTTATTATGACTGGAATCTGGGACTTTCTCTCCAGGCTCTGCATGAAAACAAATTCCAATAATGCCCAGCTGAATGAGGGACCACGAGCTAGGATCCAACAATGGTGCCACTGAAGAGAGTTCATGGGGGAATTAGATGTGGTGACTCTGGGTTCTTTTCCAGCCCCACGAGCATTGTCAGCTGACACATGAGGCTTAGAAATTGTCTTTGGAATTGCTTAGCATGTCTGCAGGGCTCCTCTCGTCTCTTGGCTGGGCTGTTACACTATGACTTTTTTTTTTAAGATTTATTTATTTATTTATAGACAGAGGAGAAGGGTGGGATTTTTTGAAAAGAGGAAGAGAAACATCAATATATGGTTGCCTCTCACGCGCCCCTACTGGGAACATGATTG
Organism: Phyllostomus discolor; assembly: GCF_004126475.2. NCBI lineage: Eukaryota > Metazoa > Chordata > Mammalia > Chiroptera > Phyllostomidae > Phyllostomus > Phyllostomus discolor. The sequence goes on from NC_040905.2 coordinate 43,877,602, forward strand.
CAACTCAGGCACGTGCCCTGACTGGAATCAAACCAGCGACCCTTTGGTTTGCAGGATGGCATTCAATCCACTGAGCCACACCAGCCAGGTCTCTCCATGACTTTTTAAGTAGCCAGCTGTGAGCTTTAAGTGAAGCTTTACTGTTTTTGGTTTTGGAGGTAGTTTTCCTCTTCTTTTCCCTCTAAGATGGCCATTAGATATAAAAAACAATTTTCTATATCTCCAATAGAATTGAAAGCAGTATCTCAAAGAGATATTGCACACCCGTGTTCACTGCAGCATTATTCACAATAGCCAAAGATGAAATGACCAAGTGCCAATCAATGGATGAATGGGTAAGCAAAATGTAGTATATACAAACAAATGTAGTATATACACAAACTGTAGTATATACAGCCTTAAAAGGGAAGGAAATTGTGACTCATGCTACAACATGAATAAACCTTGAGGACATTATGCTAAATGAAATAAGCCAGACACAAAAAGACAAATGCTGTATGATTTTACTTACATGAGGTCCCTAGACTTGTCAAATTCACAAAGACAGAAATAGAATAGTGGTTGCCAGGGGCTGAGGGGAGGGAGAATGAGGAGTCATTTAATGAGTGTAGACTTTCAGTTTTGCAGATGAAGAGAGTTCTGGAGATTAGTTGCACAACAATGTGAATGTACTTAACATTACTGAACTGTAAAAATGGTTAAGATGGTCTATTTTATGTTATGTGAATTTTACCACACTTAAAAACATAAAGAAAGAAACAGTGGCGGTAGCAGGTGAGGTACATGGGAAAGCAAGGCTGTATGGGTTCCCTTTCCATGCGTCCCAACGGTTCTGGCAGCGGGCCATGATGCAACAAGAGCACTTGACACTCAAGTGTGGCTCAGGCTGTGCCCTTGCAAAGAGGGGAGCTGGTTCTGCTCCACAGCCCACAACTGCACTCAGTGTCCTGGAAGCAGTGGATAGAATCTCTCCTGACACTCAGGCCATGACCATTTCAGAGTGCTTTTTTTCTCTTTGTTTCTAACTTCCCCCCCGACCGCCCCCACGAGAAACAGCACAGCAGCAGAGTGGTGCAAAATGGCTGCTCAAGGGGCAGGCTCTGGAAGCAAATGGCCTGAACCTGACCTTGGTTCATTGTTTTGTATCAGCAAGTTACTTTAATATTTCTAACACTTATCTTTAAAATGAGGATAACGATACAGGTGCGTGTTTGGGTTTGCGGAGGATTCAATGAGATTCTGCTTAGGGGCCCTTACCCAGAGCCCGCACACAGCAAGCACCTCATCAATGAGGGCAGTTGCTGTTCTCCCCACCTAGCCAAATTCTACCCATGGTCCAAGAACCCGCTCAAGCTCCTTCTCTTCTGTGAAGTCCCGCAAGAGCCCACCATGAACCAACAGCCCACTATTAAGTCTCCCGTAACACTGCTTGTTTACACCCTCCATCCCTGTGGCAGCCCATCAGGGATCAGGCCCCATTAGGCCCCTCTGTTCCTCCGTATGGCAGCAGGGAGGGGGTTAAGCGCTGTCACCCTTAGAATTCCCAAGTGCACCAGAATCACCAGCGATAGCTTATGAGTTACACATAATAACTGATAATGCAAGAACTCAAAACATGGTCTTGTTTCTTCCTGCAGCTGGAATGAACCCTGTTTATGTTTGTGTTCTATAGTTTGAAGGGGACCAGAAAAGACAGCCACCTCCAAACCTCTCCACACCTGTGCAGAAGGCCTTTAGAGTAGGTCATTTGGGGTTCGTCTGTCTCCCTGCTCCCTCTTCCTTGACGTGTAAATCTTTGCTGGGAAGGATCTCATGCTTACCTTACCTGAGTCAGTTTCTTGATTTTCTGAGACTCTATTTTGCAAAGTTTTGGGACAAGGATTCAGAAAGCAAGGGAGATAGATCCCAGAGAAAACCTGACCTACCTTGTAATTAATCCATCTGTTCAATCTGCCCATCCGTACACTTGTTCAATACACATTCTGGAGCGCCTGGTACTGTGTGGCCCTGCAGGGACAGCCGTGCTGGGACAGCTCTCCTCACCACCCTGAGAAGGGAACGTCGTAGTCTTCCCGATGCTGCTCTGGCAGTGTACCGAATATCGCTGCTCGGTAACACAGGAAACATAAACCACTCAACTGAGCAACCTTAGGCCACGAGCAGTGATTTATTTATCTCTTATCCTAAGTACCTCATGTTTCCAGACATATGGTAAATTGGTAAGGATGGATGGGTGGATGGGTGGATGGACGGTGGATGGATGGATAAATGTCCATGAGTCTTAGTGTGAGTTCCCCAGAAGCTGATCCTGAGATGAGGTCATTCATTTGGGAGGTGATCCTAGGGAATGCTGATAAGGGAGTAGGAGAGTGAGACAGGTAATAGAAGGAAACCAATAAATCGTGTCTTATCAAGCAGGTTATCATTCTAATAGGCATCTGGTTACTTACCAGGCCTTGAATGCCAAATGTCTCAGCTGCCTACTGCCCTCGCTAACTGCGTGGGTATGGGATTCAGACGTCCTGAGTGAGGGCGGGAAAGCGCCAACATTGCGCATGTCGCCGGATGTCTTTAAATAAGGGAGCGTCCTTTTTATCATCTTTGAAGATCAGGGCTTCTTAAAGATTGCCCAAGACCTTGTGTGAGTTCAATATGTCCTTGGAAGATTTAAGTTAAGTTTCTAGAAAGTGTACCTGCTTTTTGATATGTAAGGAAACAGCTCAGTTCAAAGCCAGCTATTTCAGGACAGGGTAGCTTACTTTTAACACTGTCTGACTTTATGTCCCATCATCACCTCCTAGCTGTGTGACCTTGGGCAGGCTACTTAAACTCCCTTTGCCTTGTTTCCACCCCTGCAAAATGGCAATAATAGCACTTGTCTCATGGGAATATTGATGTGATTAAATGAGACTATGCTTGTTAAGTATTTATCAATAACTGGCAAAGAGTAAGTACTCAAGTAAATGCAAGCTATTCTTATTGTTTGGAATGAGTGAAAACATGTGCTAGGTGAATTTTTAAAATTCTAATTACATTAGGATTATTAAAAATACAACCATAGGAGAGCTCAGCAGATGGATAAAACAATCTGAGTTTCTAATAAAGGTTTTGAGCATTTGTGAGCACTCTCCTAAGGAAAAAAATTCAGGTACATCACCTAATAGCAACAAAACTGAAATAAAATACTTAATTCTGTGAATTTAATCCCCTGGTGCCAAACCTTAGAAAGACCAGAATTTAAGGGTATTTCAAACCCAGCTTTCCTATGGAGGATGTAGAAAGGAAAGGCAGGTTTTGTCAGCTTCTTTTGGTACACACTAAGAAAGATTAATGGGCATCTTGTGTTTAATACGAAGTTCTACGTTGTTAGCTTTCTATGACCTTCACTTCTTGACATTTAGGAGAAAAAATAAATCTGTGCTCCACATTTCTTGGTTAGAAATTGTATTTGCTAATGATACCTGAGACTTAAGATAGTGGCATAAATCAAGCAGAGACTTCTTTTTCCCTTGTAAAATAAGAAGTCTGGAGTTTAGTGTTCCAAAGAGGGTAGGGTAGCTCCAAAGTGTCATGAGGGACCTAGGCTCCCCTCAGCTCTAAGTTCCACCATCACTAGGGTGTGACTCTTTTCCTTATGCTTACAAGGCAGCTGCTGGAGCTCCAGCCCTGACTTCTGCATTTCAGACAAAGAGAAGAAAGATGCAGGAAAAGAGAAAGGGGGCCTTCTGGCTGATTCGTGTCCCTTTATAAAGCTTTCCCTGTAAGCCCCACTCAATGACCTTCAATTATATTTCATTGCCCCTCCCCCAAAACACACCTCGGTGAGGAAGGCTGGGAAGTATTAGCGGACACCTTGCACACCCCACAGTGTAGGGATTCTGTGATAAAAAGGAAAGGATTATACAGCTTACAGAACTATCAGTCTTTGCCACGTTGAGCTCTTAATAAGTTGTTGTTTTTTAAGGAAAAAGACAAAAGGAGGAGAAGAAGAAATAGGAGAAGAAAAAAACCTGCTATCTTATCCCTTGACCTTTTGTGAGCTCCTTGAGGCCAGGAACTGGGCTTCATTCATCACTGTGTCCCCAGGGCCTAACTCGGCACCTGGCACACAACCAGCGCTCCATAAATACGGGTCTAGTGATGGAACCAAAGGGTGAGATGTGGGTATAAAATAATAAGACTGATTTTACAGGCCCGTGTGCAAATCCAGGTATCCTAAATCTAGATACTTGGCCTTTAAGCAATTACTCTGACAACTCAATAAAAGAGCATTATAATTATCCTCGTTTTATAGATGAGGAAACAGGCTAAGAGAATTTGAGTAACGTGCCCAAAGTAGGACGTTCTCAGGGCAGGGCTTCATGTCACCTCAGGTGATGTCACCAAGCCTCCTGAGGTCCTCAGCCACAGTGAAATGGCCCGGAGCTCACCAGGGAGGTGCAGAGCAGCCATAGCATGAGCAGGCCAGCCGGGCAGCATCCTGCCCTTCTCGTCACTCAGCCAGCACCACCTGACTCCCATGCAGGCCCTGGCCAGCATGGCCACTGCCCTGCTGGGCACAAGGGGATGATCTAGATGGATTACTTAATTTTGTTTCTGTTTTACTGAAAAGGACACTGGATTCCCACAGAAGTTCAGCATCGTGTCCAAGTTCACACAGCTGAAAGGATTAGAATCAGGTGTATCAGCTCTCAGGCTAGTGCTAAATTGGACCTCCAGTTCCCATCAGCATCACGCTCTCAAGAAATCAGTGTGGTTGCCTAGAAACAGGACTGAGATGAATTGTGAGCTGCTCAAGATATGTCTTTCTACCACCCCAGGCCAACACGCTCCACTCCTTTGGAGCCCATCCCAGCATTTGTGGTTGAAGGTTGCAGGATACAGATTTCAGTAGCAGTGAGTGGAGAGGAGGCATTAATAATAAGTGAGGGGGAGGCATCACCAGTACTGCTACCCCCCCATGACAGCAGCCTCTAGGAGCAAACATCTCAGCCCTGGCCACTGGGATGGAGATGTGAGTGGGAATAGGGTGTCTGACCATGCTGGTTTCCCCAGGTGTCCTGATTTAGCACTGTAAGTCCTGCATCCTGAGAAATCACTCAGAATGCTGGCAAGCACTGGAAGTTGGTAACCCCAGCATACTTCTGCTGTTTCTCGTGGGCCATATGTTTAAAGACTTTCAAGTTTGGAACAAGAAGGAACCAAAGGTAGCCAGTCCACAACATTGGATCCAACCAAGCAAAGAGTCATGTGGTGAGTGCTGAATTGAGGACAGGTGCTGAGACAGCTCCTGCCTGGAAATGGGACAATCATTTCTCCTAAACACTCACCCAGCACGGAGCCAAAGGGCTTCTGATAGGTGAATATGTCAACCTTCACAACATCCCTAAAAGGCAGATCCCATTGTTCTTTCCACTCAGAAAGGAATGTGAGACCCAGGCTGGTTAAGAAATGCCCCCCAAGTTAAACAGGGAGAAGTTGGCATAGGTAGAGGGACCCCAGGGTCTGTACTCTCCCTTCTTCACTGCACTGCCTCACAGAGGGGAGGTAGACACTACCTCTTCTCTCAAGAAGCTGAGAGCCTGGGAGACAGGACAGGCAAATGCCCCAGTGCCAGAGGGAGTAATAATCATGATACCATGGCTGACATTCATTGGGCAGTAACCATGGGCCTGCCCGGCCTCTGCATAAAAAGTCTAACCATCAAACCACAAGCTGTATACTGTTACGTCCACTTTATAGAGGATCAGACTGTGGCTAAAAGAGGTCAAGTGCCTTACACAATGTCACACAGGGGAAGCCAGGCTTCAAGTGCAGCAAGCTAATCCTGTGAGAGGGTGGAACTATGTGTATTGGTTAGGAGCTCAGGCCAGTGGATAGCCACAGGCTAAGTGCTCTGGACATTCAGCCATCCTGTCTTCTTATTCCTCTGTGCTAAGGAAGACAGGTCCAGTCTTGAGCCCTGGGTTGTGTTCAGGCAGCAGCCCCAGAGCTGGTGGTGGCCACTACAGTTTTGCAAGCCAATGAACCAGAGGCCAGCCTTAGAACTTCACAAGGCAACACAGAATGCTCAGTCCTGCCACAACGCTTGCTCCATAAGGCTAAACGCTGCATGGTGCTATTCAGGGAAGCGCCTTTCCAACCCCCACCTCCAGTCTACCCCTCAGTCATTGCTGCTTGCTTCCTGTTCCAGCGAAGGGCTGAAGACACATCATCTGCATACACTCAACTGTGGCAAGGAGGACGCCTCCTCAAGTCCTGCCCATCACGGAGCTGTGGGTTTGGTTGTTTTTACTTATGAGCAACAGGCATTGTTGGTATCAATGTATTCCAGAAGTGACTTGTTTAAAAATCTTGCAAGGGGGTCAGTGCTTGAGAGCACATGCTACTGTCATGCCCGCAGAGCCTCCTTGGTGGCAGCAATTTCTGGGAACTCCAGTGTCCCACTGGAGAGCCACTGTGGGCTGCTTTCTGCGAGAATCCCTCCTCCTTCACCACTTGTACCATGTGAGAGCATGACTGAGGCTCTTGGATGGCAGAGTAGACTCTGAGAGGGGCCAGACCTCTCCACTGTGAAGATGGGACTCCAAAACACAGAGTGAACCCTGCTGCTTCTCCCACAACCAAAAGGGAAAGTAAGCCGCGAAGCAGAGGGCTGAGTTACCTCTCTGCAGAGAAATAAAGCCACCCTCCTCAGCACTAAGGCCATGAGGACACCTAGTGAGTCATTGGAGCTAAAAAAACATCTGGTAGGAAATCAGTACTAACTGCCCTGATCAAGCTGAGAACACTGAGGCTCATGTGTAGTGATGGTGATAAAAAGAATAATCATCATATTTACCACGTGCCAGGCACTGGGTCTAACCACTTTGTATATGCATTTGATATTTGTGACACCCTACAAAGTAAATATTATTCCCATTTCCACTTTATAGATGTGGAAAGTAAGACACAGAGAGGTTAAGGTACTTACCCCAGATGATACAGCTAGAAAGTGGCAGAACTGGGAGTTGAACACATGAGGTCCAGGGAAAACTAGGGGAGCATGTCTATGGGGAGCCCTAAGGGGTAACTACTATACACCTGTGAAGTGGTGTGGAATTCTGGGTGACCGCTGCCTGTTGCAGAATGTGAGTGTTGATTCCTCTGTCTTGCAACAAAGCCGCCTTCTGGGCCCCGTACATGGAAGCCTGCAAGCCCAAAGGACTGCCCTGTGGAGAAAATACCCTAAGTTCGAGCTGAGAGCTGGAATGAGAAAAGTGTATCATCTCTGACATACAAGTGCCTGTCAGCAAGTTACCTGTAAGTACACTGTCACCCCGCTTTAAGACTGAGCCAGGCAACTCTCTTTTGTCTCCCAAACCAAAGGTCACCTTCATCTGTGTGAAGGAGGTGAAAGAAGCAGAGGCCCCTGTCCAGGCTGAGTTTGAAGAGTCCTCGCTGCAGGCTGTGAAAGGGTCATGCTCCGTTTGTTCTACCTGGAACCCTGTGCCTTCCCCTCACTGACCATTGCCCAGATCAGGCCCCAGAACGATGGGCCCGGGGCTGCCTGGACACCTCTTCAGGGACCAGCTGGTTGTTTCGGGAGGAGGGGAGGGTCAACCTGATTTACAATCCACTGCTGAGCAAGAAATCCATTCACCTGAAGAAAGAGTCCCAAAATCAGAAGCAACGTTCATGACACATCTCTAAATTAAAAAAAAAAAAAAACAGGTTACAAAGTAATACGTAAGTTACTATACTACTTTTGGAGGAAAAAACAGCACCAGCAGGAACAGCTGTTGGTGGGGTGCTTGCTGTATGCCAGACACTGCTACCTCTTTTGTTAATCCTCAGAGCAACACAGACAGGTAGGAATGGTATTAGGGAGGGATGAACACCTTGAGACCAAAACGAGTGAACACATTACCCAAGGTGCGGGTGGTGGAGTCAGGAATTAAGTCTGGGCTGCCCGGCCGTACTTCCTGTCCACACCACCACTGCAGCCTCCACACACACCAAGATGTTAGCTCTGGGGCCTTTAGGATACAAGAGTCTCACTTTCATGGTCACATTCATCTTTTTACTTGTCTGTGTTTCCCAAATTTTACATTCTAAGCATTATTATTGTTGCATGAGGATGGATGTTATTAAAAATTTAAAAGTAGAGATATTTATTCAAAGAAGAAAAGAATGCAAACCCCCCCGAAGCCACTGATTTCTGCAGCTCGCAGCCAGATAGCTAGATGCTGGTGTCCACCCTCCCCCAGCCACTGAGTGCCTTACCCAGCAGCCCCAAGTCTCTACTCTCCGGCCATCCTGATCTGCCCTCCTCCGCTCCTCACGGCTCCTGTGCCCTTCTGCTGCTCTGCCTCGCCCCAGGGAGCAGCTCCCCATTCACGCCAGAGAACCAAGCCCAGACTTGTTCCCTCTGAACAAGATCCCAGCCAAGTCCTCTGGGATGCGAGTAGCCAAAAACATAGCTGACAGGACCAGAACAAATTTTCCAAGTGGCCACCTATTGAAAAGGGTTTTTCTGGACCCTGAGCCAAAATACTATAAAATAACCAGAAATTGCCCTGAAAATGCTAACACCTCACAACGCTGAGCCCTGAGGAGACCTAGGAGAGCTGCCTTCTGAAGTCTGGAGGAGAAGCAGTCCTCCAACTCCTGCAGTGTCCTTACTGTTACCGACCCACAGTGTGCTCTCTGTGAGAGGTGCAGGCATGCAGGGGGAGCTTACAGGCAGCTGGAGAGGCAAGGCAGGCCTCAGGTGAGCTAAAAGCAGCACACCACTTTCAGGACACCCACGTAGTGCTGATCTGTGAAAGCACAGGCATCTCAAAATATTTTACATTAATTCACTATAGTGCTGAATTGTGTGGTTCATGCGGAATTCTCTCACAGATCGCCAGTCTGTACAGTGAGCAGCATGCTACTGTATGTTCTCAGTGCTGGGCAGCAATCTCCGTGGGTCTCTCATATTTCCGTATGTCTTAGGTGAGGCACTGCCTGCCTTTTGTTCTGGACCATCTTTTCAAGGATGTTAGTACAGAGAAAAGCCTTAAAAGACAGAGCTAGTGTCTCTCTCTAGAGCAAGGTGCAGGCTTGCTTATTACCCACTGTAAACGAGCCTTAAAAGGAATCTTAAAAACAGCTCCTTAAGCTCAGGATTCCTCTCTATAATGCAATGAACATGAAGGTGTTATGTGGTCCTAGCAGCAACACGCTATGAAAATTAGGGCTCAGACACCCCTCTCAGTATTGCCGACAATCTAGCCACTGTTAGGCTATGAGCAATAAACTGTCCTTTGTCTCTAACACAGAAGTCTAATGTTTTCTACCATCATCTACGAAACTGTGGCAGGCTGACTCATTACCTGGGAAGGAGGGTAAAATTTCAGACACGTCATAGTTCGTGACACTTGGCCAGCAGATTCTAACATGACATAGTCTCCTTTCCCCCACTCACCCAGCTGAGACCTCTTCTCCTGCCATTATTTTCTTCTCGCAGGCAGTTTTCAGGAAGAGTGTCTAAAAAAAGGGGGTATATAAGTGACCATGCTCGATCTGCTGAAAATAAATGAAGGTACAAGCTTACCGGCCATATAAAAGGTAAGAAAATGGTAGTTCAAGATGCTTTTGTGAAAATGGTTAGGAAATCAAAGGGACAGAGCATTGGCTGAAATTCTTCGATGTAAAAAGAGCATCAAAACACCAGTGTGTTCAGGGAGGCTCGGTCAACAGTTGCAGAAAGAACTGAAGAGAACGGGAGCACGATGACCTGCATGCGCCGCTGACAGCGCGTCCTCACTGGGGATGTGCCGGGGAGACCGAAGAGCTCTGACCTCACTCAGGGCTCCCATCCCAGGGAAGGCACTTTCTGAGTAGGATGTGCCTTCCTCCCACCGTGCGGCCCGGTAAGTGCCCCAGGGCTTGTACACTGGAGTCCATTTTTTATTCCAGCTCTGCAGCAGGACAGAGAAGCATAGAAATGTGGTCGTATTGACATTTTTGTCCTAAAATATTGCGGGGGGAAAAAGTTAATTGTAAGGTTCAGTCGAAAACATTTCACACAATTATTCCCTTTAATTTCACTTTCAGCTATGGGAAGTCATGGCCACGTTGCAAATAATAACCTCCAAAAATAGAGCATTTAAGGAAAGAATTTAGTCATCACAATACACAATAAAACTAACCTGACTCAAATTTTCCAGTGCAAACAGTCATTGTGCTACCTGGTAACCAGGCAGAAGCAAATGGCACAAATGAGTATAATTAGTATTACTTTGATACAAAAGCCAAGGGTTTGCAATCCTTTCCTTTTCTCTCGTTTTCAGGAGCCCTTATCAAGGACACTGAAGGACACACAGTGGGCCTACCCTATTATAGTACTACAAGACACTTTTAATGTCTGGGAAGAAGGCACCCAGATTAAATAATCCACCCATTAAAGATACAATTCAGTGGTTTTTAGCATATTTAAAAAACAGTGCAACCACTGATACAATGTTGGAACACTGTCATCAGCTCAAAAAGGGACCTTCAGTGGTCACTCCCACTTCTCCTTCAACCTTCTACCCTTCCAGCCCTGCCCAGCCCTTGGCACAGTGAACCGTTTTTAATTTGGGAGGAGAAGTTATGAGAGTGGAATGTAGGAGCGCTGCGACTGTAGCACTGTTTCTCAAAAAAGATTACAGCCGGTGTCACTGGGCCAGGCCGGGGTAGCTGTTTTCCTCCTGGGAACTTGCCACTTCCCGGAGCTCTGGCTCGGCCAGCAGCAGCCTCTCTGCACAGCTGGTGTTCAAGAAGGCCAGAGCCAAACCGTGGAGAGCGGCAGCAGAGCAAGCGAGAGAAGAGCTCTTGACCTCAAACCTCCAGAAAGATCTACCTGTATTTTTTGAACTATAAGAGACAACCCCCCAAAATTTGGGAGGAAATGGGGGTGCATCTTGTAGTCTGAATGTAGCTTACCTGGCTCGCTGTGGGTAAAAAATATTTTACCACATTTTTTGCTTCAAACTTTTTTTTCCTATTTTCCTCCTCTAAAACCTAGGTGCGTCTAATGGTCCTTTGTGTCTTACAGTCCGAAAAAGTCAGTATTTTTCCAGGTATCATTTTCAAGTTAGATAATGAGAACATTCCAGTGGATGAAGAAGTTGTTATCCAGTTAAGTCCCCCGGGGCCCTTTGCTTACCCAGAGATAAGCAGTTGGCACTGTCTTTAGTTATTTCCGTCACTTGAACCTCTCATTTTAACTACTCAGGATCAGAATCACCTGCGGATGCTCATTAAAAATCAATCTTCCTCAGTTACAAGCCAAAATAAAAACCATATTTCTAACAAGTAGCCCAGGCAATTCTGATGTCGGCCACTTCCGGACCCATTTGGCAATGCTGCAAGGTTATCGAAGGACTCAGAGTTAAATTTAACTCTGTCCCTTAGTTTGGTGTTCTCATGGCCATGGTGCACCCAAGACTGGGAAGAGGGGGTGAAGATGGGGGTGCTCGAGTCTGGGGAAGGGAAGAGTAGAGGCCAGTGAAAGTGAGATGAGAAGAGAGAGTTTGGCAAAGGACATTCTGGAGGCTTCTTGAAGGCAGTTAGGACAGAAGGTGGAGAAACCTGGCCATATCTGTCACCTGTATTATTATTATCTAACTAATCTATGTTTGTTTATATCTATGCACAGAATACTGCCAGTTCCTTTAGACATGTCCTAAGAAATGATATCCGGGTTAGATAGTTGTTTTTCAAATACACATTACAAAAAATATATAATTCTTGCCATTTAAAAATGTCTATGCACTACTGAAGTTTTTACAGAACTAACCACCAGCAAGCAAAGCACCATCTCCTGGAGGGCAGGGATTATAGTTCTTCCCTTGGTAATTCCTTGTGATGTCCATTCTTCCTTTGGGACACAAACTTTTTAAAGAAAAATCTGTTTTCCAGAGTCAAGCTTAACTTCTTGTCCACTTTCTAAATAAATAGGGCGTAATTCATTCGAGGTTGAGGGTCGCATTCGCTAGTTATGCACATACATGATTGCCACCGTAAAATACAAATATGCTGCAAGTCAAAAGTTAATGAAATCTCCCCAGAGAATATTAGAATTATTATCAGTGCTCTTCTCTTTATTGCTTAACTTTAAAATTTCAGTCTTCTACTGGGTGAAAAAGATGAAGGGATTATGCAGTACAAATTGACAGTTAAAAATAGTCACAGGGATGTAAAGTACAGCGTCACAAATATAGTCAATAATAGTGTAATAACTACATACGGTGCCAGGTGGGCACTAGACTTTCGGGGCATCACTCTGTAAGTTACGTAAATGTCTAACCACTACTCTGTACACCTGAAACTACTCTAATATTGAATGTCAACTGTAATTGAAAAATTTTAAAAAATTAAGTTCAGCCTTTCGGAAAGGGCTTTGGAATTAACAAAATGTGTATAATATTCCAAAGTGCATAAATTTAAAAAATGTAAAGGAAGTTCCCCTGAGTTCCCCTGAGTTTTCCAAATTTGGAAAACAAATTTGTAAATGTAATTCCCTTGCAGTTGTTAAGTTCTGTTAAACACATAGAAAAGAATGTGCTCAGATAAATTTCAAATATGTCTTTATAACTGGCTATTTTTCATCCTCCCAACATTCTAAATAAAAGAGGCTTTAACAAAGCTGCCTGCATACACAATAATAAATTCATATCCCCATCTTCTAGGAACATAATACAATCAGAATTTGCAAGTGCAAATTTACGGGAAACACTAAACTCAGTAAATAGAGATTTATGAGTTTGTTTCATTAATATTTCTTGGAAACCAGGTATTGCATAAAAGGGGTGAAATGACAATCTTCTATAGCATTTTGAGCACCCTACTCATAATGAGATATGTAAATGTTGCAAATCAGGGAGAGCATAATAATAGTTTACATACTAACAGATAAAATCAGTCCTGTTTATTATACATTTGGCTCATTTTGTTGCATGGTTGCTATATTCTCGCCATTCACCACTTTGCAGGACGTAAAATGGAAGCATAACTGATGCTTCCTTTCCTGCCTGAATGTGTTTGTAGCGCCAACTGAGTAAACATCTGCAGGGAAGACACACAAGCTCCAGGCAGAGGAGAAACCCTGTATTTTCATCAAAGCACTAGACCGCTTTTGTTTGTGTAGCCAAAAGAAAAAAAAATCTATGTACTAAAACACATTGGAATGTAAACCCCCCAAAGATCAGCTTTCTTTTCTTTTAAAGAATTGTATTATGTTTTGTAATATATATGCGTGGATGAGCATGGCTTCAGAGGGCAAAATACCCCACCAGGGCCAAACTAGACCAGTTGCTTAGAGGATAATACAAATGCACATAAGATTAAACTTTCTATACTTTTCCTGGTAAAATAATCGTTATAACCCCAAAGACATTGGTTGTCTCTTTGAAATATGCTTACCCTGGGCCCTTCAGGGTATATGAGCCCAAACAAATAAACTTTTTGTGTCTTGTACTTCATTTGCCATTTCCCGCATATCTTTCAGGGCAAGTCCTAACTAGCGTGTAGATTTCATTAGAGCCTAAAAAACAGCTAACCCAATTTTGATGGACAAGTCAAAGGAATCAGAATTGAAAATAAGAACTCTGTGTAATTACTTGTGTGGTAGAATAACTTAAGTAAGAAATCACACTGAGCTGTCTTTTCTTAGCAATAAGCTCGAGAAGAAAGTCTGAGCAGCATTAGTCCTTCCCCTTCTGAAGATGGTAAGAGCTCCCCTTTCTCCTAGGCAGCATACAGCACCTTTGGGTTTAGTCTACCCTGTGTCAGATCCTACATCTCAAAGGATGTAGAACAAGTCATCTGAGAGGGGAGGGATTAAGGAGCAGGTGAGGAAGGGGAGCTAGGTGGTCAGTAGGAAGGGTCACGGCAGATGCCTCTACCACACAGCACTTCCAATATGGCAAGATCTCTGATGGAGAGCCTGTGTGGAACCACGTCCTGAACACCACACTCCCTGGCCTATGCTGGCCTATCCTCAATCAAGGCACTATGGCCTCAATCAAGGCATGTGGGAAAGAGATCTGGGCTGGCTTGGCCGAACCACAATTGTCAGGGACTTCTTGGTGACTATTTAGGAGCCTTCACATGTTAGAGGTTGTCAACAGGATCCTCAACAAAGTAGAGAAAGTAGGTCCACTGGCTTAGGTTACCAAGCTTGAGTGTTTATACCTCATTTATGCTAGATCTATGGCTCTTATAGTAAATATCATTCCTAACCAGTAAGATATTTTAACCACACCTAATAGTGCTCATTAAAGTTATTTCTAATGTCTCTTTTGTTATTTAACCAACTTCATGGCATTAATTTAGATTAACTTGCTTATACCTACATCACACTCCTCAAACTTAAATATTTCCAAGTGAATTACCACAAAGCCAGTGTCACATTGTGGCTTCAAGAAAGTGGGTGCCGAGAGCAGCAGCAGCTCCCACCTTCAGGTGCACGCTCTGGGCTTGGACCGCGATCACTGCACGGCCAGTTGGTGGGCTGAAGGCCAAAGGCCTTTCTCCAAATTTTCTGGATTTCCTAAATCCTTGAATTTTATTACCCCCTATACTTTGCAAGTCCCAGGGAAGGGACACAGGCTATCCAAAAACTACATTTGCAACCCTTGACCCAAATGCTTATGTGTCCAAGTTAAAATTAATTTGATTTTTTAAAGTGATGTGACATTTCTTGTACCCAAGTGTTATAACCCAAATTTGTATTTGCTGCATGGGGTTTTTTCCTTTTTGTTGAATTTATTGGGATGACAAGGGTTGACAAAATTATACAGGTTTCAGGTGCACAATTCCACAACACATCATCTGTACACTGTGTTGTGTGTTCACCATTCCAGGTCAAATCTCCTTCCATCACCATTTATTCCTCAACCCTCCTCTACCTCCTCCCTCCCCCTCCCTCCAGAAATCACCACACTTTTGTCCATGTCCATGAATTTTTTTTCTTTTTTGTTTAATTCCTCCACCCACCAGCCCCCCGACACCTCCCACAGCTGCCAGCCTACTCTCTTATCTATGAGTCTGTTTCTATTTTCCTTGTTAGTTCCTTTTGTTCATTAGATTTCACACATGAGTGAAATCGTATGGTATTTGTCTTTCTCTGACTGGCTTATTTCACTTAGCATAATGTTCTCTAGGTCCATCTATGCTGTCGCAAAGAGTAAGATCTCCTTTTTAAGTCTGGCTGAGTAGTATTCCACTGTGTAAATGTACCACAGCTTTTTTGTCCGCTCATCTACTAATGGGCACTTGGGCTGCTTCCAAATCTTGAGTATTGTAAATAACACTGCAATAAACATAGCGGTGCTTATATTCTTTTGAATCAATGTTCCAGGTTTCTTCAGATAAATCCCCAGAAGTGAAATTGCTAGGTCATAAAGCAGTTCCATTTTTAACTTTTTGAAGTAACTCCATACTGCTTTTCACACTGGCTACACCAATCTGCATTTCCACCAACAGTGTACAAGGGCTCCCTTTTCTCCACATCCTTGCCAGCACTTGTTTTTTGTTGATTTATTGATGACAGCCAGTCTGATGAGAGGTATGAGATGATATCTCATTGTGGTTTAATTTGCATTTCTCTGATGATTAGAGACATTGAGAATCTTTTCATATGTCTAGTGGCCAGTGTTATACTGGCTTAATGATTATCTTCCTCACTACATTGTGAGTTTCTTACAGGCTAGGACCATATTTGTTTTGTTCACCACTGTATTATACATCACACTGTATATGCTCAGTAAGTATCTGTGGAAAGAAAGGAATAAGGGAGGAAGCAGATGAAGGGAAGGGAGGAGGAGAAGAGACAGTGGGAGGGAGGAAGCAATAGTGTTAAAATAGCAATTCCAAAACTAGGCCCTCCCCCTCGAGTGTGCCTCACTATGCACTCTAAGGAGTGCATAGAACTCTAAGGAGTTCTATCCCCAGGGCTCCACACAGTCTTTCTCGAATATTTCAGAGGTGTGGGGACATCTCTGAGGCTAGGCAAGGCACCAGAATAGAGTAACTACACGAGAGTCCTGTCTTCTCAAGCTGAAATAAATTTCTATGTTTAAAAATACTCAGAAAGACAAATAGCAGCTAAACCATAATCAAGAGCTGACAGCCACAGGTTCCAGGCACATGAAGGGATCTGTGCCCTGTGTCAAGCTTCCAGGCTGAAAGGCATCTGGTAGACCTGCTACAGCAACACCACCCCTTATAGATGAGAAAAAGTGAGGAGCAGGGAGGTTAGTAAGTCTCAGTTGGCACAGCCAGGATGACAGCTGATGACCTTTAACATTTATTCTCAACACTTTGAACAAGTCTACACTCTTCTCACAATATAAAGTCCTTACAATGGATTTCTACAAAAAAAAAAAAGAGAAAAAGGAAAATTGCTGGTGTGGCTCAGTGGACTGAGTGCCACCCTGAGAACCAAAGGGTCACCAGTTCAATTCCCAGTCACGGCACATACCTGGGTTATGGGCCAGGTGCCCTGTGGGGGGTGCATGAGAGACAACCA
This sequence comes from Phyllostomus discolor, assembly GCF_004126475.2. Lineage (NCBI taxonomy): Eukaryota > Metazoa > Chordata > Mammalia > Chiroptera > Phyllostomidae > Phyllostomus > Phyllostomus discolor. Next base: position 43,894,145 of record NC_040905.2, read on the forward strand.
CACATGAAGTTTCTCTCCCTCTCTTTCTCCTTTCCTTCCCCTCTCTAAAAATAAATAAATAAAATCTTTTTTTTTAAAGTGGGAAAAAGGAAAAGGTTAAAATAAAGAGATTTCAGGCTCTAGAGTGGCAAATATGATGAAATATAAAAACTGGCCAAAGGGCATATGGCAGAGTGGAAGTCCTAAAGTCCCCAGCTATATAACATCTAATGCTCAGTAAAATATCATGTATAAATAAATCATAGGTGATAGCTAGATAGATATTCTTAACTGAATGAGGCTGTAAGGTGAGAATGTTTTGCCAAAGCTCAGGACATAAGCCTGGGAAGGGAAGCCCGCTTGGCAGCCCCACGGTAACTGGGTCTGTAGTGCAGGGACCCGGGAGGACTATAAACAAAGCCTTGAGCCAGCACACAAAGCTGGGGACCTGTAGTCAGAGGTGATCATCTGAGATCCAGGAATGAAAACACTGTCAAGGAAAAAGAGAAATAGAAAAATAAAAATTAAAAAGAGACCCACAGAGACTGTAAGACAAATAAATAGTATCTGTCTCTAGCCCGGCTCTAGAAGTTGGGAATAAAAAATCTCTTCTGGCAATTCGTGACTGCTGGCTATTTCTTAAGTAGATTTAAGGCCCAAATCTAGACTGCTTATGTGGTCCTTTAAAAACTATACTTTAAGAAGTGTGGCTTTAAGTAATCCCAAGTCTGTGGCATCCTCAGACACCTGATGAAAGCAGACACAGATCTTACCTGGAGAAGCACTTTGACAACCCAGGACGCTAAGAATTCCAAGTGAAACTTCCACCACAGAGACACAGACGCAGTCACAAAGCACACAAGCCACCAGGAGGCCAAGTCACTAATAAAATATGTAATAGAACTGGACCTCAAAATATTTGAAATATTATAATATTTCAGGTATTAAAATGACCAGATACAGAATTCAAGATAAGTATTATAATGTGTTTAGAGAGGTGAAAAGTACATAAGGCGCAACAAACTATCCAGATTTGAAGTAAAACCAAATAAAACTTTTAGAAATAAAAACTAAAGTGACTGAAATGGAACACTCAATGGAAGACATCAGCGGGAGGGAGAGGTGAGTAGATGGCACAGGGAATTCTTAGAGCAGTGACATTATTCTGGATGATACTGCAAAGCTCATTCCACAACCCATAGGATATACAACACAAAAAGTGAACCTTAATGTACACTGTGGACGCTGGTTGATAATTGTGTGCCAGTGTGGGTTCACTGATTGTTTCACAAATGTGCCGCCGGTGGGGATACTGACGGTGGGGAAGGCTGTGGGTGGGTGTGGTGAGAGGGGATGTGGAAACTGTACTCTTCACTCTCTTTGCTGTGTGCCTAAAACTTCTTTAAAAAAATAGAGTCTCGGGCTTCTGGCAAGATGGAGGAATAGGTGGACGCACTGTACCTCCTCGTACAACTAAGATTAGAAAACCAATAATTTACAACAATAATTTACTATCAGAATAACACCCAGATCCAGCAGAGGATTTATCTGAATGGAAGTCGGGCAGCCAAGAACTTGAAGTAGACGCGTTCATCCGGACTGGTAGGAGAAGACGAGCCGGCGAGCGCGGGGCTGGCTCGGGTCGGCAGCGTGCGGAGGTCGGGGGAAGGTTTGGCGCGAAATCGGCGCAAAAGCCATCGGGCGTGTAAGAAGGCAGCGGTGATCCCTGAGTACGCAAGCTGCGGCTGGCAGACCCAGAGGGGCAGCAATTGTGGACCAGGGCAGAACTCGCAGCCCGGAAGCCCAGACAAGGGTCTGAGTCCAGGGGAACGGAACTACCGCCATTGTTTTCTCCTGCCCCACTCCCGCTCCTGCCCCGCCCCCACATATAACGTCACAATCTAGCGACCGGGGTGCCCAGCCCCGGCGAGCACCTAAGGCACCGCCTCCCACCATAACCAGAGCAACCAGACCGAGAAAAAAAAAAAAAAAAAAAAGGAGAGACAGGGGAAAAAAAAAATATGTTTTCAACAGAGCAGATCAGTCCCCCAGGACTCATCCTTTTGAGCGACCAAGAATTAGCCAATCTATCAGATGCACAGTTCAAAACACTGGTGATCAGAAAGCTCACGGAGCTGGTGGATTTTGGACGAAATTTAGATGAAAGAATGCAGAATACCATAAAACAGATGCAGGAAGACACGCGGAGGAGAGCCAATAGTGAAAGGAAGGAATATGAGTCTCAAAACAATACAGTGGACCAGAAGGAAGATAGAATCAACCAAGCAGGAAAGCATGATGAAATAAGAATTCAAAAAATTGAGGAAAAGATTAAGAGCATCCAAGACACCTTTAAACGTTCCAATATCCGAATTATAGGGGTACCAGAATTGGAAGGGGAAAAGCAACAGATTGAGCACGTATTTGAACAAATAATAAAGGAGAACTTCCCCAATCTGGCAAAGGGAACAGTCTTCCAAGAAATCCAAGAAGCTCAGAGAGCCCCAAAGAAGTTGGACCCAAGAAGAAACACACCAAGGCACATCATAATTACATTAGCCAAGGTAAAAACAAAGGAGAGAATCCTAGAAGCAGCAAGAGATAAGGGGACAGTCACCTACAAAGGAGTTCCCATCAGACTGTCAGCTGATTTCTCCAAAGAGACCTTACAGGCAAGAAGGGGCTGGAAAGAAATATTCCAAGTCATGAAAGACAAGGACCTACATCCCAGATTGCTCTATCCAGCAAAGCTTTCATTTAGAATGGAAGGGCAGATAAAGTGCTTCTCAGATAAGGTCAAGTTAAAGGAGTTCATCGTCACCAAGCCCTTATTTTATGAAATGCTAAAGGGACTTATCTAAGAAAAGAAGATAAAGAAAAGACATGTATAGTAAAAGGACAGCAAACTCACAAATATCAACAACCACACCTAAAGCAAAACCAAAAGAAACAAAGTAAACAATTAGAACAGGAACAGAACCACAGAAATGGAGAGCACATGGAGGGTTAGCAGCAGGGGGGTGGGAGGAGGAGAGAGAGGGAAAAGGTATAGAGAATAAGTAGCATAGAATGTAGGTTGAAAATAGATAGGGGGAGGGGAAGAATAGTACGGGAAATGTAGAAACTAAAGAACTCATAAGTATGACACATGGACATGTACTAAAGGGGGAAATGTGGGTGGGAGGGGGGTACAGGGTGGAGGGGAGAGAAGGGGGGAAATGGGACAACTGTAATAGCATAATCAATAAAATATATTTAAAAAATAGAGTATTAATGTGGAATTAATTAATTAATTAATTATTAGCTTATTTACATATTTTATTTGTTTATATTTTTGTGGCCATTGTAAATGCTATATCTCTGTTTTCTTTTGATTATTTGTGCAATAGTAAAATATATAGAAAGGTACAATTAACAGTACAACGAACAATGACAACTTTAAAATTCACATTTTAAGTGCTTATTAATATACAGAATTAATTACTTTTGTACATCAACCTTTACATAACTTCCTTGAAAAACCCTTCTATTCTAAAAATGTGTCATTTTTCCTATGTTTGTTATCATAATTGGCAAAAAATGACAGTTCGGAATAATCTAGGATGTAGAAACTGTACTCTTCACTCTCTTTGCCGTGTTCTTAAAACCTCTTTAAAAAATAGAGTCTCTACTAAAAAATAGAATTAATTGAAAGAAATACAAACCATGAAAAACACTACCAGTTTATTTTATTAAATTTTTAAGAGTAAATACTAAAATTATACAGATCACCAAAGCCTGAGTTGTTTTTCAAAAGCCTCAAGCAAGAAATTATTAAAAAACAAAAATAATTTAGGAATTACATTAGCTATAACTTTAGATAAAGAAAACACTTAAAAGACAGTAGTAATAATAATAACACTTTTATTACAATATATTTAAAAACAGACAAAATGAAAAACTCTCTAGAAAAATGTTACCAAAATAGAAAACCTTAAAATTTCTCTGACACTAAAGAAGTTGAATCAGTAATTAAAATCATCTTCCCCCCAAAAATATTAGACCCATATGACATTTTCAGACAAATATTCAAAGTTCAGATCTTTCCAATTTTATGCAAAAGTTTCCAGAAAAGGGAAAAAATGCAAATAGTCACCAAGTCTTTCTAAAAGGCCAGGGTAACCTTAATACAAAATTTAGATAAGGCTGGCATAAGGAAGGAAAATTATAGATCAATAATATTTATAAATATAAATGTAAAAAATCCTGAACAAAATATTAACAAACCAAATCCAGAGTGAATATTAAAAATAATCTATTTTTATCCTAGAAATTTATCCTAGATTTATCCTAGAAATGCAAGAGTATTTTAACATTAGAAAATCTATTAATGTAATTCACCACATTAACAGATTAAAGTTAAAAAAAAGATGTATAAACTTCACAAGAGACAGAAAAGTAGTTGATAAAAATACTGCACTTATTCTCACTAAAAATTTTTAAGCAAACTTGGCATAGAAAATAAATTCTTTAATCTAATAAATAATAATTACTGAAAAGCCCACAGCAAACATTACACTCCACAGTGAACAATTCCTTCATGGAGGAGGCTTCCTAATAGTCAGGAATGAAACAAAATAGAAGTACTCCCTTTGTATCAGAAATAAGAATTAAGAAATAGATTTTTTACCAGCTCTATTCAATATTGTCCTGAACTATGTAGTAAGACAAGAAAAATAAGTATAAAGTATAACAATGGATAGGAAGAAACCAAACTGTCATCATTTGCCGATTATGATAACGAACATAGGAAAAATGACACCATTTTTAGAATAGAAGGGTTTTTCAAGGAAGTTATGTAAAGGTTGACGTACAAAAATAATTAATTCTGTATATTAATGAGCACTTAAAATGTAAATTTTAAAGTTGTCATTGTTCATTGTACTGTTAATTGTACCTTTCTATATATTTTACTATTTCACAAATAATCAAAAGAAAACAGAGATACAGCATTTACAATGGCCACAAAAGTATAAATAAATAAAAATATGTAAATAAGCTATTAATTAATTAATTAATTAAAATACCTAAGAATAAATCTAACAAAAGTAGAAAGCAACCTTATAAGGATATTATAAAATTTTACCTTGACAGTCATTAAGGAATACCAAAATAAAACAGAAATCCATGTTTGTGGATATGGAGACAATATCATAAAGATATCAGTTATCCTCCAATTGACCTAATTTGGTTACTGATCAGAATCATGGGCTCACATAACCCAAGGCCTAGATGAACAAATTAACTTAAGACCAGTCCCTTGTACAGAAGACAAGGACCCTCCCCGTCCTCCTAGGAAATTTTATCACATCTCTCTGTGTGCTTCCCTTGTACACTCTTCTTTCATGGTGGTGGAAGCCACCCTTTCTCACATAAAGGCCCAGACATAACATTTACTGCAGGGTTTCTCAGTCCTGGCACCATTGATATTTTGGGCCTAATAATTCTCTGTCATCGGGGGTTGTCCTGTGAATAGTAGAATGTTTAGCAGCATCCCTGGGCTCCACTCCCTAGATTCTAGAAGCATCTACCCACACACACACCAGTTATGACGATCACAAGTGTCTCCAGACATTGGCAAATACCCCTGCAGGGCAAAATTACCCCTTACAGTTTAGCATACAGTATGACAGTGGAATGCATTTCCTGTGAACTTTGCTCCCTCATTCACCTATTTTTCCACCATACTTTCATCAGTACCAAATAAGACACCCCTGATGCAAAGAATTAGGAATCAGCAACATGTGAAGCCAGAACATAAAAGAGAAATACTTTTAAAACTTTAAGGGGAAATGATTTCCAACTGTGGCTAGAATGCTAGTGTTCATAATATTCTTGTTTCTCCTCTTCTTCTTCCTAAACACACAGACTACATTTCCTACTCACCTTTCAGTTAGGCAGTCCATGTGACTGAGTTTTGATTAATGGAATATAGGTGAAAGTGAGAGTTATTTCCAGACGTCTAAAATCTTTCACAAGATCCTCTGTGTTCTCTTCCCTTGTCACCTAGAGGGATGTGAAAGATCTAGAGGAAGACTCTAAAACCCTGATGGAGTCTCCAGAGGGAAGAGGCATGGGTCCCAATCATGTAGAAAAATTTTCACCAAATAACTGCACTTAACATTGACTGACAGCTGTTGGAGGGGAGGGCAGAGGCAGGAGACTGGACAAAAAGAATGTAAAGGGAATAGCCAAAGAATATATATGCGTGATCCATGGACACAGACAACAGTATGGGGATTGCCTGAGTAGGGGAGAGGGGTTGGGTGGAGGTGGGCAAAGGGGCAAAAAGTGGGGACAACTGTAATAGCATAAAAAATAAAGTAAAAAATTGTAAAAATTTAAAAACAATGAACTAAGCAAAACTTTTTATGTGTTAAGCCACTGAGATTTAAGGGCTGTTTGGTATAACAGCCAATTCTAACTAATGCAGCACCTTGGAATTCTGTAGCCATACAAACCATCAATTAGGTGGGCAAACAGGGGCGGGGGTGGAATTTACCTCTTTTGTATCATTTCTTGAAAAAGCAAGTAGAGGACATACTCCATAAAAATAAGGGAGTAACACAAAGAAGAAGTTTGTACTAGAATGTGTGTATTAGAATGTGTACTACTAGGTATCTGATAGAGGGATTAGATGAAGGGAATCCTCAGGATCATGGTGAAAAATCTCAGGAGAATGGCTAAGCAGAAGGCTCAGAGAACAATAAAAAAGATCATAGTAGAACAGGGATTTAGAAGAGACCTTCTAAAGACTATTAGTCTTCAAGGACTAATCAAAGATTATTATGATTATTATGGCTATGATTACCATAACTATTGTGATGGATAGTTATGAAACAAATAGAATTAATAGATTATACAAAGTCTTTGGTTATACTGAAAGGTTTTGTATCACTCTAACAGAGAGTCTGTAGTTATATTAGTGATTAAAAAAACAACAACAACGAGGCAATCAACTCCAGGAAAAACAAAAAGCTAAAAATAAAGTAAATGTAATTATAATACATTGAGATTTAGCTTTCATAGTATTTACATAGTTATAACAATGTATATCCTGAATACTAATACACCCCCAAATTATTACACGTATTTATTAGAAGAATGGAGGAGTAAAAGTATTGGGGCAGGGTTGGGGGTGGTGAGGAGATAGAAGGTGGCTGTACATAAGTTAGGTAAATTCTTATCTTCCATAGCGGAAGTTCCACAGATAACATCTAAAATTGAAAAATTAAGAGAGAGTAATGTGAGTATATTATTAGAAATGTTGAGGCAAATTGCTTCCACCCTAAAAGGAAATATGTACCTATTAAAACCCATATATACCCATATGTTGAAGCCCTAACCACCAATGTGTTTAGAGACAGAGCTTTTAAACAGGTAATTAAGGTTAAACAAGGCCATAAGGGTGGGCCCTATCTGTGGGATTTGTGTCCTTATAAAAAGAGGAAGAGAGCTGGCTGAGTGGCTTGGATGGTTGGAGCATCATTCCGTACATCAAACAGTTGTGTGCAAGTTTGATCCCCTGATCAGGGCCCATATGGGAGGTAACCAATCGATCTGTCTGTCTGTGTCTCTCTCTCCCTCTCCCTCCTTCCTCTCTTTCTAAAAAACAAAAACAATCAATAAACTTAGCCTTGGGTGAGGATTAAAAAAAGAAGAAGAGAGACCAGAAGAAAGGCCACAGGAGGACACAGTGAGATGATGGCTATCTGCAAGCCAGGAAGAGACCTCACCAGAAACCCAACCCTGCTGCCACCTTTGTCTTGGACTACAAAACTTTATAACTATAAGAAAATAAATTTTGTTGTTGAAGTCACCCAGTCTGTGGTATTTGTGTATGACTTTGGGCAAGTCCCTAATTACTTAGTGCCTCAGCTTCTCCACCTTTAAAGAGGGAATGATACTGTCATTCATAGGACTTCTATAAAAATTAATTCAGATAATGAAGCCATTACAATTAAGAGCCACTATTAGTGGTGGCAGCAGAGTGGGTACTCAGCACAGTGTGTTGTCTGGATTCAAAGAGTCAAAGGATTTCAGTCTTGTGTCCAGCCTGCCTCAACTGTGTGACCTTGAGCAAGTCATTTCACTCTCCAAGCTTCATTCAGGTTTTTTATCTTTAAAATGAGATGTGATAGATACTGACTAGCAGATCACTGAGGATCCTTGCAGCTCAAACCTCATGGCAGGAATATCTGCATCACACCAATAACGGGAGATAGTGTGGCTGTAAGCAGTATAAAAAAAAGATGTCAATAAATTGCACACCGATGTTCTGCTCCTCTGCAGGCAAGCAGTCATTCACAGCCTGCTAACGGATCCTCACATTCAACCTTGCCGTTCCTCGCGTGACAGTGGCAGTAGTTTTCATAACTACTGGCTACAAACATGGCGAAAAGCTTCTAAGTCTTCAGTGCTCTTAAATTAATATCTATTTTAGTTAGCTCGATAGTAACCTCATTTACCTGAAAAATAGTAACACTAAGACAGGAGACACTTCATTTCTCTCACCCACGGGCCAGGCCAGGTGCCCCTTGTCCTCTCACAGACCCCTCTAGACCACTCTAAGACCACCATTTGAAAACTACTCAGAGGGCCATTGGGAACCACTTACAAAGAGGACATCTCCTCAAGGCTTTCCCAAGGAAGTGAAGAAGAAAGCTCTTTGTTTTCTGTGCCTGTCTCCAGTTCGAGCCAAAAGGAGCGGTGTGCTTGTAGTCTCTGGGAAAACTGTTCCCGGTCAGCGTGTCTAGCAGCATTTGCATACCCGTGCAGCCCCTGGGCATCTATGGGGACTGCCTGGGAGGTGAATGATCTGCCCTGGAATCAAAAGGCATTCCCCTTGACAGTGCCAGAGCATGAAAATTTGACAGATCGTATGGTCTCCTCTTTGGATAACCATCATCATCAAAGAGAGACATTACCCTTGACTCATGGAAGGATCATCCCTTGAACTGAAATCATTGTTCATTATGATTGCTGAGTATGTAAAGCAAAAGCAAAAATGTGACAGATTTTGTTACAGAAAACACAGGAACCTGCCTTGGAAGATGTAGCTTCCAGTCACAGTCTCTTAGTCTTGTCTAAAAGACTCATCTGAAAAAATGAGTGAAATAATGCCAAATTCAATGAGTTGTTGTTAATAAGAGAATTAAAAGCTCTTGATAAACTTCAAAGCACTATGGAAATGTTAAACATCATTACTGTAGTAGTATCATGAAATTTTTCAAGTTAAAAATACTTTTTTTCTTATCTCCATGAAAATCTGACAACTCAGATAGAAAACCTTTAACACAATACAAAAATGACCAATTTAATCCCTGGCAAAACCCATGCCTGTTCGTCAGCTTCTCAAAGGTGCCTCCTGTGCATAAGAATCATCTATAGAAGGCTGAAGGTTGATTATAAAATCTCCAGTGTCTGCTTGCCTCGAGCCATTTTAGATGAGCTATTCAAAATGCATCCAAGTCATCAGTTTGCTCTGATAGACAGGAATAACAAGAAGGGTTTGATCTGCCCTGCTAGAGAGGAGACACATCCATTGTTGTCTACCTTCCCATATATCACATATCTAGCTCTTTGTTCTTACTTAACAACATAGCTTGAGGCATAAAATTTGTGTTTCGAATGTACATGCTAGGGAAGACCATGTTAGTTACTTTACAAAGAACTCCAATAACACACTTGACAAAGAACTCCAAAAGATATACAATCTTTTCTAGAATTGAAGAGCGTATTTATATTTTTGGAAGGAAAAATTATTTTATATTATGTATGTGGCTGTCAGTTCTTAAAAGTGGAATCTTACTAAGTCTATCATCAAATATTTACTTTGGTTTTGCCTGCTTTGCCTTGAGAGAACAGTTCCAATCCAAATTATTAATTAAAATCCAGTTAAAATCCAAAAGCATCTTGCTAACTGGAACTTGGGAGCGCTGGTGAACCCAGATGGTCAGAGGGCATCGCAGTGTGCTGATGGAGCACAGAATTCAGACCTGTACTGACAGCGCATTACGTCAGCTAGAGAAAACTTGTGCCTCCATTTCCTCCTCTGTAAAAGACAAACAAAAATGCCTGCTAACAGAATGAAATGAGAAAATGGGGGCAAAAAGTTGTAATTGTCATATAAAGGTTAGTAATCATTGCTGCTATTGTTAGAAAGCTATTAGAATAAGAGCTGCTCACCCAATTATTGTTGGTGGCCAAAATGCAATGACTAACACCAACAGTATTGCCACGTTCTTCACCACATCAATGTAGTATGAGCATGCTCAGGAAAAAGATGTGCGTATTCTGAAATATCTACAGGTGAAATGATATGAGGCCTAGGATTTGCTTTACAAATAGAAAAGCAGGTTGTAAAACAGTACAAGTTACACACTTCCTTGGAGAAAGAGGTGGCTATGGGACTGCATATGGATATAGATACACTCTTACAGAGAGACACAGATGTAGAGATAAATGTAGAATATAAGGTCTAATAATACCAAAGTATTGCATCAGAATTAAGAAGAGTATTTTCCCTTCTTTGTGGCATATTTGTATTTTCCAAATCTTTGACAATGAACATGTTTATTTCTACAACATTTAAATGATTTTTTTTTCACTTTTTGTTTTTCAAGAAGGTATTAGGAAAAAGGTTTAAGTTGCAATATTCATGAGAAGAACATGAAGCATTCACTTTCTACTCTGTCCCAAAACCAACAAGACCTCTTGGCAATTTCAGCTTTGCACAGGCTAGTCCCTCCACTTGGGTCATTCTCCCAGCTCCACCACCAACACTTCTAATGGCTGTTTCTTTCTCACCTTTACATGAATGCTGAAATGCGTCTCCTCAGAAAACTCCTGGCTAGCCTATTAAAGCCTGTTGGCTTCCTTCCTTGCACCTGGCATCATTTTATAATTACATATTCTTTTGTTTCCTGGTTTATTGGCTGTCCCACTTACCCATGATACTTGAAATGCCAGGAGGCAGAGGCTATGGCTGTTTTGTTCATCACTGTATATATGCAGTGCCTTGTGTAGAGCCTAGCACATAAATACATATTGAATGAAGGAATGCATGGATGAACGAATGCAGCAGCATAATGCAGGAAGGCAGATGTCTTCACCCAGAGAGATGCGGGCGCATCAGACCCTGAAGGTGAGGGCAAAGGCTGAGTCACAGGCATCAGAGAGCTGGCATATCAAGAAATAACTGCCTGCTGTATGAGAAATAAAAACTGAAGTAGTCATAAATGATTTCCATTTAAATTCAAAGAACTCCACAATGAAGTACTTACTTGAAAATTCTAGAGCTAAAACAGGCCTTTAAAATCAAATCCTCTCCTGTAAATAGGGAAACTGAAACCAGAGAAATCATACAGCCAGTAGCTTTGGTCCCCACCTTCCAGAGCAGAGCATCTCAACTGCCCCTCACTGACCCCAGTGTGACCCCAATATAACCCAGGCACCCACAGACTAATAGTCCCAGAGGCTCTTCTTGGCTTCTGCTAGGACAAGACATCTGAAAGTAAATGAACAGACTTTCTCTTCCAATGCCGTTTTTATAGGCTGTTTATTACATAAAATACAGATTCATAACCTAGTTTGGCACCAGCATTCCTTTTATTATAAAGCTACTTCAAATCCCAAACCAATGCAAAACTCACTCTCTTCCTTTTGCCTCTCTAGCACATACATTTGCCTAGTGTCTCTCAGTGCCAGGTCTAGGTTTAATCATGTTGAACTTCTTTTGGTGTTGAATAATGATATTGAAATACAAAGGATGCATGATTTAAATACATGTAATTATATTTATTGAGCATTTACTATATGCCAGCCACTATTTTAAACACCTCACATGTGCTCATTCAATGTTCGCAACAACCCTGTGACAAAGGTGTCAGTATGCCCACTTCCAACTGGCACATGGCTTTAAATAACTTGCCTAATTGGCGATGTTTGGACCCAGGCAAACAGGGGCTTGGTTTTCTTTAAATCAGGTAGATGTTTATTTTCTGTGCTGTGTATTACAGCACAGGAAGACACGATCCAGGTCCACAGGGAAAAATCTTTTCTCAATATGTGGCTTTTATCTCTAAATACAAGGCTGTCGTTGGCTAATTGCCGCTTCCCAGTCAGTGGGAAGGTGCAAAGAGGAAGAGGAGGCCAAGCAGCTTTCTCTCTCCCAGCAACTTTTCATTTTGGAACACTTCAAAACCTACAGAAACACTTTATTTTAAATTTTGTAATGGAACAAAGAAACCTAGATTTCTCAATTGAGGACATTTTAACAAGTTTGTTTTATCTCTCTTTACCTAATCAGGAAAATGCTGAAAGTTATACAAAGGCATATTTCTTACAACATAAAGGGAAGATCTGCAAGCCAGTTAGACATGTTACAAATGAACATAGTTGATATGAAGAGACAAAATGTTGCAGATGATTTTCTTTTTTATTGCATGTATTATTAGAATGCTTGTTCCACAAAGTAAGACACAAACAAAGAGAGAAGATTTTTAAAAATGAAAACATTGAAGCCACAGCAACACAAACTTTGAAGCTTAGCCTCTCCAGAAAGATGGGCACCGGGTGGGGTGGGAACAAAATGAAATTCTGAGCCTGAGCACAAACCCCAGCCCCATCACTGACTGCATTTTGTGATAACTGGGCAAGTTATTTATTTAGCCCTCCAGAGCCTCAGTTTCATCATATGTACAATTTGGTAAGACTCACTACAAATCTGTTATTTCTAGTGATTCTGGACAGAACCTAGAAGTTTATCTTTTTAACAAGCCCAAGGTCAGAGCATATTCTGAGAAACACTGAGTAGGAAGAGAGCTAACCAGAGAGTTGATGGAATGGGGGAAGAGGTCTCAAATCCTTCACACAGTCTCCTCAGTTTTCCCTTCCCCCGTCCCCGCTGCTGGTACCCTTGCCTTCTCACACGCTGCAGGCTGCACAAAAGTTTGCCTCTCTGACTCCATTTGTGTCTTCGCCAAGTAAAGGCCTCCTTTAGCCTCTTACCCACCCTGTGCCCAGCCCCCAACCCATCCCAGTTACCCCACCAGTCTCCAACTCAAAGGTTCTGGCCCACACAGCCCAGTTTGCCCGGAGGCCATTGTAACTTACAGCACCTCCCTCCTGCCCTACCTCTGCCCTCTGTTCAGAGCCCAGCTTAGGTCCTCTTCCAAGCAACCCTCCACTCCCACCACCTGAGTCCTCCCCCACTTACTCTATTTAGCATTTAACTCTACCTTGCATTTTTCTCTACCTGGCCCTATGTTTTATTCTGGGCATTTCTAAGTGTGCTCCGGGCTCCCTGAGAATAGAAGCCATGATTCTCCTTCCTCACATTCTTTCTGAGACTTAGCAGAGGGCTAGACACATGGGAGGTGAGAACTCAGCCTGTAGTAACCAGCTGATGACTTCACTGACTTACTGAGGAAGGTGAGATGGGATCGAGGAAAGCAACTCCATAGGGTAAGAACAGTGTGGAGCTTGCTGTACACTGATGAACCCACTTCAAGGGTGTTTTAAATAAAGAGCTATAAGTGGGACAATAAAAGTAGGATTCAAGGTAAAATCTGAACTAAATGAAAGCAGTGGCTAAACAGCTGCTGGCACTTGCTCTGTTGTCTCTTTGAAAAGTTCTAATTAAAAATGGCCCTAATACATTTTTTTTTAGAAAATACCAAACCATGGTGAGGTCCCTTTATTGTCCCTTTAATGCGTTACTAAGGAGTTATTGGTATCATTTCATGGCTCCAGCACAAATGCCTCTAGAATTTATTGCTGGGTTCACATCTCTGCTCTTTTATGGATTTTTCTCCAAGGGGGGCTTGAATACGGGGCTCCCATTACACGTCCCTTGTGGTAGGTTGGCTAGAGCAAGCTGCATCAGCAAATGGCAATAAAGCTCACCAAGGCAACAACTGTTACTCACCAGTGCAGTTTGATTTAGAGCAGAACATTTCCAGATGGATTCTGATGTAACCCTTTTACTTCCATCTCCCAACAGCATTGAAATGGAAAAATCGATGACAGCACCCACATTTTACACGCTGCTCAGTTTTGCTGGGGGTGTGAAAGGGGTGGTAAAAAATACACAAACACATATATTACATATAATGTGTAAGATATATACATATATATCTTTAGACAAAGGCTGATTTTGTAAATAAAAAACAAAGGAACTTCTAGGAAAGTGGTAGGTCTATTTAATCAAAGCAAATTACAAATAAGTCATATTAGGAAAGACCTTCTTTATGTAAGGGCTTAGAAACAGCTTAAATCATAAACTCTTAGCTTGTTATATCAACAGGCTGTCAATAAACGTCCTTTCACTTGGGTCAACAGAGTCACTAGCACATTCATCAGTCCTGCTTCTTTAACCAGAGGCAGTTGTCAAATCTCGTTAGCTCGCTCTGTCTGCGGGAGGAGGGAGACCATCCATCAGTTACCGTCACTCCGTGTCAAACCATACGAAGGAGAGGTTTAAAGCCACTGGTGCTCTCCAGGAAGGAGAGGATAAATGTCCTTGGCTATCAGTTCTAACAGAAAGAGAGTCTGCAGAAGGCCACAGAAGAATCGTGTGTGGGTTGGGCTGTATGGCTGTTTTGTTTTATATTAGCCAATGATTACAGGTTTCGTTCAGCAGACATGACTTGCCTTGTCTGGATGTTTCCTAACCTCACTCTCCATAGAGGACTGAGAAATAAGTGTTGTGAAATTAGCCTGAGTTTAGTGACACCATAATTAGATAACTTTCTCCCATGAAAATCCAACTCCTGAATCACCAAACAGATGTGATGGGCTACTTAACGTGCTTCTGGCTATAAAAGCAGGCGACACATACAATACATTTTTCATTATGTAAGTGATGGGGCAGGTAGAACCATGACACACATTGATCAGACTGTCTTTCCTCATGTTAGGACCCTCAGGTGACCTTCTTTTCATAAAAAATAGCATGCTATTTGAGCAGCATTTTATTTCCACCTCATTCAAATTGTATGTACCTAAATGACTACCAACTAAATTGTGTTGGGAACTACCCACCTACAATATGCTAAGCAAAAGTCTCAGCTTCTTCAATTGTCCAACTACATAGAGTGGCATATCTCAAACCTGAATGAATTTACAAATCACCAGAGGATCCAGACGCAATGCGGATTCTGACTCGGGAGGCCTGGGCTGGACCTGAGAGTTTTTATTCTAACAAGTTCCTAGATCATGGTGATGTTGCTGGTCTGAGATTCACAGACTGGGCATAAATCACTTTAATGATATTCTTTAAATTCCCAATGAGAAATATAAACAGTCACATAATGTTATGTGATTTGTTGCCTGAAAAATAAGAATGATCATGTTTAAAGAGAAGTTGATTTTAGATGTGAATTTGGAAACACAATCATAATCTCCCTAAATGTTATCTCCAAGGAGAGACATCTTTGTAAAACTCAAAGAGGTCCTTTAAGGTCAATGAATATTGACTTCAGGAAGTGATCCAAACAGAACACAAACAGAATCATTTAAAGTGAAGCTTAAATCCAATATTTTCCCCAGCTGCACTATTGATGTTTGGCTCTTTCTTTGCAGCAAATGTACATAAATCGAAATATGCTCTCCTTTTTTCAAAAACCTCTTCCTAACAATAGGATTAAAGTTCATTTTCGCACTTATAGTATCTGCCGTGCACAGTTTATTTAAATATGACATATTTAAGATTTGTTGTTACTTAAACTGATTCCCTTTGACATTTATTAGCCTAAAACAGATTTAACTGCGGAGATAAATGTCAAAGGTCAGAGTATCCTTGTTTCCCTCTGATGACATTAGGGCCCTGTACCTAATAACCCATTTCTTCTGAGGAGCTCATAACACCCATGTGCATCCTCCCACTAACCTTTTCTGAGTTTGGTTAGGAAATGGTCTCTTTTATAGATCTGGATTTGCAAAGCTAATGCCAAAAGACTATTTAATTTTTCTGTAATTTGAGTAAGTAAATACTAAGTGGAACACAGTTACACTTTGGATGTGATTCTCTTACTGAGTAAAACTAAGCTGTCCAAAAGCATGGTTAACAGATTCACAGACACTAGCATAATTTCCTGTGCACAAAAGGATTATGATAAGACAACCGAATAATCATCCCACAAATGTTTATTTATAATGTAAATAAGTCTAAAATAATTATACTAATATTAATAACAATAACTAATGCTTATAATGAACTAAGGATAAGCACTTTACATAAAAGTCATTATTATCTACAATTTTATGCAGTAATACTAATACTACCCCCATTTTGCAGATAAAGCGAAACACTAAGAGGTTAAATAATTTACCCAAGGTTACAAAGCTAGTAAGTGGCTACTATGGTCTGAAGGTTTATATACCCTCGAATTCATACGCTAAAATTCAAACTCCCAAAGATGATGGTATTAGGAAGTGAGGCCTTGGGGAAGTCCTTCGGTTATGAGGGTGGGCCTCATAAACGAGATCAGTACCATATAGAAGAGACCCCACTGGGCTTCCTAGCCCCTTCCATCACGTAGGGGCATAGCAAAAAGGCACAGGCTATGAACTAGGAGGAGGGCTTTCACTAGAATATGACCATGTGAGTGCCTTGATCTTCAATTCCCAGCCTCCAGAACCATGAGAAACAAATATCTGTTCTTTACAAGCCACCCAGACTGTGAAATTTTGTTTTGCAGCCCAAATAGACTAACACAGAGGCAGGATTAAAACCAGAACACACTAGCTTTTATGTCCAAGCTCTGCCATGTGCCAAATACCATCCTAGGTAATGATGATCATGACAAAGGGGACTTATGGGGATAGCAAATGGGTTGCATCCATCCCTCCACCCTACTTTTAACCACCAATAGTCATTTTATCTTACTTTCCAGCTGAGCTCAAATTTGGCCTCAGAACCTTTCTGAACTCAGTGTTCCAGGCAGTCATGATCAAGCAACTGGAGCTTGCATATGAATCAAAATTTATTTGCCACCTCTGATTGAGTGCATGAAGCAAAATCATTTGTTAGCCTTCAAATATTTTTATTTTAAACAGTTATTAACAAATTGGCACAGGTAGCAAATGAATTCCAATGCCTATATAAAAAGGGGTACATTTCTTATTAATATTGATTGCAATCTGTTTAATAAACTTGATTCAGTCAAGGATTCCATACTTTGGCTCCTGCATTCAAGGCATCTCCACATCAAAATCCTTTACACATTTTTTATACAGGCTTTAATATTTCTTTAGCCTAAGAATTTGGGAAGCATCTACAAATACCATGAAATCATATGTCACTTTAAAATATATAACTATAAGAAAAAATAAAGTTTTATTCCTATTTTCTACAATATAAATACATTCATATTTTAAATTTTGTATTATTTTAAAAATCATGCTGGGAACAATATGAGATTACAGTTTGACAATCATGGAAAGAGAAAACCCTTCTCAAGCATGAAAAAGTTTATAAGCAATAAACAAAGACAGATTTCACTTCATAAAATTATAAATCTTCTGTACTACAAGGACACTATAAGCAAAGTTAAAAGACAAATGACATCAATTCCGCATAGCTGAAATAATGGTGGCTACCTGAGCCTTAACCTCTCCACATATCTTCGGGGGGAGGGGGGGAAATTATGTGTCAACAACCAAAAAAATGACACGTACAGAAACCCCTCACCTTCACCATAACTAGAAAACCAACAACACTACAAACTTTGAATTATCTGTAATTAAGAAAAAGGTCAGTTCACAGCAGCACTATATCTATATCTTTCGCACCATAAGCCTTTGCAGAGACCTGAGGAGGGTTTCCAGAAAACCCGAAAAGAAGACAGAAGAGCAAATTGAGCTAACATGGGTCCCGGAAGGAGAAAATCCATCTTAAATGTAAAGATAAAGAAAAAGTTCTGGCAATAAAAATAATGAATACAGGGAAGAAAGTGAAAAATGACATGAAATTCAAAGAGGCAGTCCTGGAAAGGCTGGGGGAGAAACAGATAAAAAGAAAAGGAGAAGCAATCTTTGGAAACTATGCAGAGAAGGCAAAAACAAATGTGAGAGAGAATGATTCACATGAGAGGGAATGATTCACAATCCTACAAGACAAAATGAAAACAAAAAATAATCAAAGGATGCACAAACATTTTGGGGCCAAATAATTCTTTTTGTGATGATCTAGTCTGTGCACTGTAGAATGTGTGGCTGTGCCCTTGGTCTCTCTCTACCTACCAGATGTCATTAACACAGCACCCCCAGTTAAGACAACCAAAAATGTCTCCAGAGATTGCCAATGTCCCCCTGGAAGCAAAACCACATCCAAGTGAGAACCATTGACCTAAAGCAATGATTTGTTGACTTACTGATTGATCTGTTAGTTTTTTGAAGACCATTTTAACTGTTTAGACTAAACAGTTAAAAGGAAAAATAAAGGAAATAAAGACAGAAAAAAAAGCTCCATTCCCTCATTAAACAGATACCTGTTAAATGCCTACTAAGGAATAGGTATTGTATAAAAGATGAATAGGTAAGACATAGTCACAACCCAACTTCTAAGTTTTCCATATTACTTATTTAGTTTAATATTGCCATGTTTTCATTAATTTTTGCTATTTTCATGGAATTGATACCATGTTCGTTTCTAGGTTAGGACCTTAACGCATAAGCAAAACACTGTGTATATGTTATTTGACTACAAATATTCAGAAAATTCACTGTGAATGACTATTTTTGGTGCCTACCCTGAAATTTTTTTCATCTGTGGATGTATCAAGTAGCTATTGCTTCAATAATGCTGCATAACAAATAAGCACAAAATTTCTGTGGCATGTAACAATAGGCCTTTGTTTAACTTGTACACCTGTGAGTTGACCAGAAAACAGCTGACACAGGCTGGGCCCAGCTTGGGTGGCTCTGCTCCATCTGTCCCTCATCTTCTTCCCTCTGTCAGCAGACTAGACTAGGCATATTCTTCTCATGGCAGTGGCAGAGGAACAAAAAAAGTAGAATTACATAAAACCTGGGCTCAGAAACTGATGCACTGTCATTTCTGCTCTTGTCAGTTGAACACAATATCACAAGGCAGAGAAAATATACTCCACCCATGGGAGCAATGAGAACTACAAATTCACATAGCAAAGGACATCGACATAAGGAGGATCAAAGAATTAGGGCCAATGCCACAACACCACAGTGAAGAAAAAAACAGAAATGCCATTTATAGCATAGGGAATATAGTCAATAATATTGTGATAACTATGTATGGGGCCAGGTGGGTACTTGAAATATTGGGGGGAACACTCCCTAAAGTACATGATCATCTATCCACTGTGCTGTACATCTGTAACTAATACACAATAATACCAAATGTGAACTGTGATTGAAAAATAAAAACTAAACAGTCTCATTTTATTATCTCAAAATTAAGATTTCTGAACACAGATTAACTTACATTAATGAATACTATAGCAAAAAAGTAATTTTCAACAATGCAAGAGAAGATTAAATAACCCCTCAACCTTAGAGAGGTTATTATTTTAGTACCTTTTTATTAGAACATCAGCAATACTAAATTAATCTATATTAAAGCAATTCCTTTCTACAGACCTACATTTCAATGATAAATGCCAATAGATGACATTTACTATCACATATGTTATACCTTTTATAGCTATTTTTAGCAAGAAACTTTTCAGATGTCTTTATTTATACTCCCTATTTGGTCTTAAAAGAAATTTTCCTGAAGCATAACACTTCTTTAAATTAAGTACTGATCCAATAGATTTAAATTTTCACATTTTGTATACTCCAGGGGAAAAATAATTGGATTATATTCTCTCATCCATGACTATTTAAATATTCAATTTCTGAGGTTACATTTTAGTGTGTTTTATGTTTTATTCAGGACACAATGTTCCAGCAAATATCACAAACTCAAAGCAATGGCTCATACCGACATTAAATATGCCATTAACATGCTTGTTCCCCGGAAAGTTCAATGAGAAGCTGTCAACAAACCTGAAGAGAAAGCCTTACTGCATTCAAAATAAATGATAAAGGAGGCACCAGAAATAACTTAAAACTTTTAGGAAGATAAAGAGGAGACATGGTAATTTGAAAACATCTAGCTCTCTGCTTGGCAAACAAAAGTTATTCCAACTTTCACATGCCTAGAGATGACAGCAGAACAAAGTTCATGCCATTTTCCACAGCAATCACAAAGCTGTTCCTTTCATCTCTGTGACTTAGATGCTTACAACGTAATGTGACTAACATCTTAGATCCGTGGTCTTTAATTTCCCCATCACCTTGAGCAATAGTGGGACCACTTTAAAAAAACAACAACAAAAAAAAGAAACACAGCCCTGGCTGGCATAGCTCAGTGGATTGAGCATGGGCTGAGAACCAAAGTGTCGCAGGTTCGATTCCCAGATAGGGTACATGCCCGGGTTGCAGGCTATAACCCCCAGCAACTGCACACTGATGTTTCTCTCTCTATCTCCCTCCCTTCCCTCTCTAAAATAAATAAATAAATAAATAAATAAAATCTTTTAAAAAAATCTTTAAAAAAAAACATAGAAAGATCAGCAACTGAAACAGAGGGACAAAAAAAGATAACATATTTCAGATTATAGAATTATTGAATTATTTTTTCATTCATTCATTTATTAAACAGAGAATGCTTACTGGCCAAGCCTTTGAAAGGCAATAGATGTCCCCACTAAGTAAGATTGATCTAGAAAATGAAGAAAGAAAGAGGACTGGGCATAGCCCAAGAAAGTACAATGAGGGAGAGCTTCTTATTACTGGGAAATGGAAAATGAGACCATCTGCTGAGATGGCCTATGAACTTTGTCCTGTAGAAGAGTTTGGCAACACACTTGAGGCCAATGGTACATTAAATAAAGTTTCAGATTAGAGCAGGGCATGCTATTGTCCATGAAGGTCATGAAAGCTGATAGCAGAGAGAGGAGCCAGAAGAACTTAAAGAACAGACCAAATCCCACGTATAGTCTCAATTACTTACATTTGTCTAAGTTCATTTTTGAGCATGTCTAATTATTCATATTCACAATAATGACCTGAGAGTTAGAAGGTATTAATGGAGTTCATTTAGCTCTTTTAAGAAGTGCAAGATAAATGAAATTCTTTATTGAAATATTTTCATGAGAAAAAATTGTTACATGTTTTTAACAACTTTATTGAAGTATAATTTACATACAATGAAATGCATGTATTTAAAGTGTATACCTTTGGGAGTTTTGATATACATATACAGTAGTGAAATCATCACCACAATTAAAACAATGAAAACACTTATTACCTCTGAAAGATTACTCATTCCCCTTTGGAATGTTCCTGCCTGCCCCCACAAATACTAAACATTTCTTCTGTAATATCTAATCTGCTTTTAATACAATCTAGTATGTTTTTCATCTTGCTGTTTTCATCTCTAGAATTTCAGTTTGGGTCTTCTATATCTTTCATGCTTTTATTTAACATGCTCAATCCTTCCTTTAGCTTCTTGAATAGACAGCATATAGTTATTGGTGTTTTAATAATCTTGTCTACGAAATCTAACATTTGTGTCATTTTTATCAGTTTCTATTGATTAATTTTTTAACTTTATTATGGGTTGTATTTCTCTGTTTCTTTGCCTGTAACTTCTTACCAGACACCAGATATTTACCATGTTGTTGAACTTTGTACTGGGACGTGATCAAGTTACTTGGAAACTTCAAGTCTAGCTTTTAGGCTTTGTTAGGCAGCACCAGAGCAACATTTAAAGCAAAACTAATATTCTTCTGTGACTACGAGAAAATGTGTCTTAGTACTTCACCTGATGCCCCATGAATTACGATATTCTCCATTTCTGCTCCGGGAGCAGGCACTATTTCCTGTGCTGTGTGAGCCAGAGAGATTAATCCTTCTAATTGTTTTGAGTAGTTTTTCCCTTCATCACATTTGCTTTTTCCATCTGCATGAGCTGATGATCGGTACACCCAGCAGAATATTCAAGAGGACCCTCTGCAGACCTCTGGAATTCTCTCTGTGCGCACCTTTCTCATTTCTGGAACTCTGTTGTGTGAACTCCTGACTCTTTGGCCTACCTGGACTTCCAGCTTCAGACCCCTAAACTTGAGGAAACTGCTGTTCTCCACCCTATGTTCCCCTCCCTGCAGCGCAGCCTAGAAACTGTCTCAGGACAGGAAGTTGGGTCAATTGCAGTACTCATATTGCTTGTAATCTCTCAGAAATCACTGTTTTCCATTATCTGATGTCCAATATCTTGAGAACCATCGTTTCACATATTTTGTCTTGCCTTTTACTTATTTCAGACAAGAAGAGACATCTAATCATTATTACTCCACTATGGCCAGAACCAAAGGTCCCAAAAATTGTTAAACATTTTATTAATAGCAAAATAGTTTTTTTGTATAAAGGTGTTTAAAAATAAATTTACATTATGTGAAAGTCTACTTTTTCCTCAGTGATGGCAGATAAAATGGCTTTTAATATAAGTTGTCATTTATCACAAAACTGTCCAGCTGTGAACACCAAGAAATAGTCGACTCTGAACTGAGAGTTTTATAGATTGAAATGCACATTTTAAGGAGCAACAAGAAGAGATCAATAAACAATTAACTTATTTGAGAAGTCAACATTTCAGATGTTACCAGACTGTTGAGCTTTGATGTCTTCACTAGAGTAGTGCCTAACAAAGACTAAGAAATCCTCTTCATGTGGACACACAATCTTTTAGGGGAATTTTTCTCAGTTAATTCATCCATTCAGCAAATATTTATTGAGTTCCTTCTATCTACCAGTGACTATTCAAGGCCATGGCGATAAAGCAGGGAACAAAACAAAGGTTTTGACCTTCATAGAACTTAATAGGTAAAACAATAAACCAATATAAAATAGTTTAATTCTGCCCTGGCTGGTGTGGGTCAGTGGATTGGGTGGCAGCCTACGAACCAAAGGGTCGATGGCTTGATTCCCAGTCAGGGCACATGCCTAGGTTGTGGACCAGGTCACCAGTAGGGGGCACACGAGAGGCAACCACGCGTTGGTGTTTCTCTCCCTTTCTCCTTCCCTTCTCCTTGTCTAGAATAAATAAACAAAATCTTTAAAAAAATTAAATTGTGGAAAAAAATAGTTTTATTGTGGAAAACTAAGTCAGTGTAAAGTGTTAGAGAACTTCAGGGGGGTATTTAGACTTGTTGGGGAAGTCCTCTCTGAGAAAGTTACATTGGATTTGAATGAAGTGAGGAAAGAAGCCATATGAAACTCTAAAGAAGAATGTTCTGAAAAGGAAACAAGTACAGCTACTCTCAGGAACAAATGAGATAAGCTGATTTAAGGATTTTGGTAGGAATCTAACTACAAACCAGTAACAACTAGAAACCACTTAGTTTTATTTACCAAAAATCATTCATTCATTTGTTCATACAATAAACTACATATCAAACACTCTGTTATATGTGTGAATGCAAAGATTAGTTACCTAAAAAAACCATGAGCACAATTTAAAGAGAGAGGATCCTATACATAAATAACAAGCAATGGTCATAATAATGAGGGTAAAGGTGCTTCAAGTTTAAGGCTGTAAATGGCATATTAATTCTAAGAGGTCCACCCCACTTGGCCATGTGTAACTGGCCAACTGGATTCTTATTTGCATAAAAAGCAAAAGAGTAAGGGAAGGGAGATTTGAAGTACAACATGATTTGTGTAAAATAAGAAGTAAGCTGTTCAAAGAGAAGAGCATTGTTTTTACTCTTTTTTTTATTGTTCAATTACAGTTGGTCCAGAGGTCCTTTATACATGTTGTTTGACAACCGTTAACCTTCTTTGCCCTATTAACCCCTCCCACCGCCTCTGGTTACTGTCAGTTTGTTCTTTACTTCCATGTCACTGGTTATATTTTGCTCACTTGTTTGTTTCATTGATTAGATTCCACTTATAGGTAAGATCATATGGTATTTGTCTTTTATCGCCTGACTTATTTCACTTAGCGTAATGCTCTCCAGTTCCACCCATGCTGTTAGGAAGGGTAGGAGTTCCTTCTTTCTTTCTGTTGTATAGTATTCCATGGTATAAATGTACCCTTTGATCCACTTATTTACTGATGGGCACTTAGGCTGTTTCCAGAACTTGTAAACTTGGCTATTGTAAACTGTGCTGCTGTGAACACTGGGGTGCATATACCGTGCTCATAGATTGGAAGAATTAACATCATTAATAAGTCCACACTACCCAAAGCAATTTATAGATTCAACATAATCTCTATTAAAATACTAATAGCAAATTTCACAGATATAGAAAAAACATTTCAAAAATGTATATAGAACCATAAATGACCCCAAATAGCCTCAGCAGTTTTGAGAAAGAACAAAGTAGGAGGGATCACAATACCTGACATCAAACTATATACAAGGCCACAGTAATCAAAACAGTCTGGCACTGGCATAAGCACAGACACATAGATCAATGGACAGACTAGAGAGCCCAGAAATACAGCTGTGTCTCTATGGTCAATAAATATTTGACAAAGAAGGCAGGAACATAAAATGGAGTAAAAATAGCCTCTTCAACAAATGGTGTTGGGAAATCTCGACAGCTATATGCAAAGAAGTGAAACTCGACCACCAACTTACACTATACACAAAAATAAACTCAAGATGGATAAAAGCCTTAAATATAAGTCATAATACCATAAAAGTCCTAGAGGGGAGCATAGGCAGGAAAATTTCAGATATTCCATGCAACAGTATTTTCACTGATCTGGCCCCTAGAGCAAGGGACATAAAGGAAAGAATAAACAAATGGGACTTCATCAAACTACAAACTTCTGCATGGCTAAAGAAGACATCAGCAAAATGAAAAGAGAACCAACCATATGGGAAAACATATTTGCCCATGACACCTCAGAAAAGAGTTTGATCTCCAAAATATGTAAAGAACTCACCAACTCCACACCAGGAAGACAAACAATCCAATTAAAAAAGAAGCAAAGAACTTGAACAGACACTTCTTCAAGGAGGACATACAGAGGGCCCAGAGACATATGAAAAGATGCTCAGCATCACTAGCCATCAGAGAGATTCAAATTAAGGCCACACTAAGATATCACTTCACATCTGTCAGAATGGCCATCATAAACAAATCCACAAACAAGTGCTGGCAAGGTTGTGGAGAAAAGGGAACCCTAGTGCACTGTTGGTGGGAATGCAGACTGGTACAGCCACTGTGGAAAACAGTATGGAATTTCCTCAAAAAAAACTAAAAATGGAACTATCTTTTAACCCAGCGATTCCAGTGCTGGGATTATACCCTAAGAATCCTGAAACACCAATTCAAAAGAGAAGAGCAATTTTGAGCAAAGCAAAGGGCATGCTTGTCAGAGCCCTGTGGCTCTGCTTCCATGGTTTCATGCCCAAGTTCTTTAGAAGAGAGATAAAGAGCTTTATTGCTGAAATCTCTGTATGAAACCAGAGCACGAGGCCATGCTGCTTGGGGAACAGTCCACACTGGGCCCCTCTTCGCTGAGTGACTGCTGGAGTATACTGTAATAAGGAAGAAAAATGGGGACAGGGTGAAGCAGCTGGAGTCACCATGGGCAGAGACCCACACCAGCTATGGACAAGAGTCGGAGCAGCCTGATGGAGAGGAGGCAATGCCATCATAGCCAGTGGGGCTGTGCTCATTGTTCACAAAGGCACATCTGTGCAGACTCCTTAAATTAGTCCCTGAAGTTTTCCTGGTGGAAATATGTGATTTTGGCATTACATATACTTTGTTTATCATCTTACATAAGCTACTTAACTAGCCATATTATCTTGGGCAAATTACTAAACCTCTCTGGACCTCATTTTTTTCATCAGTTAAATAGGGATAATGTTATCACTGTTAGGGGTTAGAAATGCTGTGGGGTTTAAGTAGCATGTGGTAAATGCTCTAACAATGGTAGCTGGTTTTTATAGTTACTGCTACAATTATTATTATTGAATTTACTATTGAAATTCTCAAAGGTTAGCAAGTAAAGATTAAATTAATAATTCTTAGATTTTTAGAATCCAATTCTACCCTCAAGTTCTTTTGTCCTGGAAAGTATGGGATAACATTAAAACTAAGTGTGTACATGGCTTTGGGCAATTTAAGCTCCTTGAGCCTCAGTTTCTTTATCTAGGAAACAGAGTATTGGTGATATTTGCCCTTGGCCTGTTGTGGGGTTGTTAAGAATGTTCCCATTCAACAATGGGCATGGAAAGCATTTTGTAAAGAGCTATTCAAATATCAGTGATGTCCAGCTGTTGTCTCTCTCGCCAGCTCTGTTTCATGCAGCTCTGGGGACTGAGAAAACTCATTTTCAGGTTTGTAAGATGCAGCTGCTCAGAGTCAATCGTTCTATAGCTACAACATTCTACAAGCCACCTGTTAAGGGCGCCCCATTCAAAAACCTGGGCCAATCTTCCCCTAGCCCCTGATTCGTATTGCTCAAGGGACCAATGATAAATATCCTTTCCTACTGTTTTGCTGTATTTACTTCCTGTTGCCTGACTACCTGCCTGCAGCATCAGTAATAGCCTCTGAACCCTTGAGCATATTTATTTTCCATCTGCTCCTTCCCTGCTAGCGACAGCATAATGCACCCCTAAAGATCGGAGTCCTGGAAATTACATCCCAGAAAAACACTCAAAGCAGTAGAGGGACCATTTTCTCCCTTGGATTCTCACACACTGAATGCTGTGACCCCAGCTCCCAGGACCCAACAAAGCCTAGTTCAATCCATTGGGATCCCTTACCTTGCCCAGGTGCATATGTGCAAAGGGGACAACACTGATTCCCTTAGAAGGAAATTAAATCCAACTAAAAGGTAAAAATACTTGGACTTTAAATAAAATAAAAACTTAGAATTTGTAGAAGGAGGAAAATTTGAAGAAGTAAAGAACTCAAGATCTTGGAAATTTGAAATGAGAAAGGGACAATAAACTGAAAGAAACTTACGCGTATACAGTTAGAAGAAAACACTTATGCGTATACAGTTAGAAGAAGGTGGTATATAGCTATTAAGTGGGTGGGGTGGTAAAAAAAAAATGCTAGAAGGAAAAAACAGGATGATAGAATTCATGACCAGAGGTTCTTAGAATAGCAGCTTTGGGAATGGAATATAGATTTGGGGCTGGGGGTACAGACCCAGAAATTCTTTCCAATCATTCATGATATTGAGAGTAACAGCAGACAGCTGTTCTCCAAGACAGGACTGGCTTAACTTTCAATAGGAGGGATTTAGGACAAACATTAGAAAATATCCTGGGTATAAGTATTGTGAGAAAAATGTGGAAACCCCATCTCTGAAGATATTAAGAAATAATAATTGTAGTCACTGTCGTTTACTAGTGGCTTAAGGGCAAACCTGGAATCCTGAGCTTTCAACAATAAATATGCAACAATGGTTCTGTGTTATGTATTCCCCAACCAAATTCCTTTATTATTGTGTAATGTGTGGAGGTTCCTTAGAGGTCTTTGTTATTTTCTGAGTTTGCCTGTCCTGAATCGGCTTCTTAAATCTAGTCTATCTTCCTGACCAGCATCTTCAGTTCTCCTTAATAATATTTTCCATAGATCTTGCAGGGCAAGAGCCTGTCATTTCTCTCTGTATCTCTGGTCAGCACTGTGCCCAGCACACAGATAATACTAGATAGATAGTCCCTGAACAGCTCCCAAGTTTTAGAAGTAGAAGAAAAAACACTGCAGTGAAGTAAAATAAGGGTCATAGAAATCCCAGCAACAGCAAAGAACAATAAATTATTTCCACAGAAACTTGGTTGATAAGAGCCCTTGAACTTCACCTGTAAAAAAGGCCACAAGGCAGAGAACCCACTAATTCAGCCTGAGTACTAATGACTGCCAGTACATAAGGGGGAGAACTGACATCAGGGTCCTGGTTGTCTGACTCAGGCTCCACTTTATTCCATTCATAAACAATCCACTCTGGAGTAACTAAAGTCACAAGTCAACTCCTAGGGTCCTAGAAGGTGAGCAAGTGCTGATCCAACAAAAATTGACACAGACCAGCACTAACCTCTGGTCTGAGCTCCAGACCTCAGGCCAGGCAGGGACTCCTGTTTCCCACATGCCAGTGCCTCATATATTATCTTCAAGATTTTTTTCATATCCTCATATTACTTTGTATATATTCGCTACTTAATGTTTGTCTTTACATTGTGTTTAAATGAGTCACTTCTGGGTTTTTTGCTTACAGTTAAGTAATAACATCTAAGAAAGTATGGCTTTATACAATGGTCATAATTTTCTCAAATGTACCTTAAATTAAACACATAATTTTAAAAAAATAAAAATATGTATGAATGTGCTACCCAATATTAGGTAGGAAATTCTACCCAGGGCTACATTTTTCACCAGAACTTTTCACGGGTTTCCCAGATAAATCTTACCATCAAGCGTATCTTGGAAACACTGAGCCACATGATCTTTCAGAACTTACTGCTGGATGTTTCCAGCAGCCTAAAACCTCCTGTGGTTCAAGCTCCAGAATGAACGTCTTACCGGTTTCGGTCAGTGAATCCTTGGCCTGCCTGTGTGGCACCCGCTGCGACCAGAGGTATTGCTGCAGCCTTCCGTCCGTCCCCTGGCACAGCCCGGAGCCCCTTATTTATAAGTACAACCTATTACTACACAATGGATGGCACTATTCATGTTTGTTTTTTACAATAGATATGTTTTTAAATTATTAAACATTCTAAACAAAAGAAAAATAATGTAATGGACTCAGTACATTTTGCCATATTTGATTTAGATTTCTCTTTTAAAAAACGACTGAATAAAACATGATAGGTGCCCCACCGTAGAGCCCCACTCCTATCGGCCCTGTCCTTTCCTTCCTCCTTCCCCGGAGGGGGAGTTGGAAGGGAGCTGGAATCATTCCCATGTGCTTTTCTAATATTTGTGTTACAAAAACCTGAGTCTTTGAGCAATATATGCTATCATTTTTGTCTATTTTTATGTAAATATCATACCAAACATATCATTTTGCAACTTGCTTTTTTCTCAACAATATTTAAGTTTTATAATACTTAGATCCCAGTTCCTTTGTCATAATTGCTTCAGATTATTCCACCACATAAGAAAACAATAGTGATAATTTAAAAATAAAAATAAATAAAATACACATGACAAATTTTTTAAAAATCCATCATTTACTCAGCCATTTTCCTACGAAGGGAGAGATCACTTCCACTTTTTTCTAGACAAACACGGCCCCACTGAACCACCACACACTTGTGTCCTTACATAAACATGCATGAGTTCCTCCAGAGTAGGTACACAGTGTAGGTGCTGTATTGTAGGAAACACACACCTTCAAACATATGAAGTATTGCCTAAGTTGCTGTCCAAGGTGATCTTAATTTATACTTCCACCATCAATATTAAAAATAATTAATAATAATAACAATTATTTCCTTATGTGCTTTCCAACATTTAGTATTATCATGGTAATTAATTTTCTGAATCTGATGAATGTGAAACAATTTCTGTGCATTTCATTTGCATTTCCCTATTGTTGAGCATCTTTATTTTATACCTTTAGTACCTTTTGGAAGCTTCTTCTTCTGTGAATTACCTAATCATATAATTTGCCTATTTCCCCAGCAGGCTGTCATTTAAAAAATTAATTTACAGGAGTTCTTTATATATTCCAAATACTTATTCTAGATTGAGTACATACTTTAAAAATATCTCCTCCCAGTCTGTGGTTTATCATTTAATTTTGTTTATGGTGACTTTTATCACATAGTTGCCTTAAGTCTAATATAGGCAAAGGATCAGACTTTTCCCTTATGATTAGTCTTTTTCCATCCTGATTTTAAGCATTTTCCTAATCCCAAGTTCCTGAAAAATATTCTTTTACTTGTACTGAGGGAAGCTTTTAAATGCTGCTTTTTTAATTATTACAATTCTTAGGTTGGAATAGTCCCTAATATTAAGGGTTTGGTTAGAAAAGGTGGGGAAGAATAATCACATTTCTCTTGACTCAACCCCTACCAGCACCTGGAAATGTGTGTTATATTGTACAGCCGACACTGGCTCTTAGGATCTCCCAACGTCCAAGTCTCTTTGCATTGTATTCTTAAATTCATGGTCATTGGGGGAAAATGTGAGACACAAAAAAAGAATTAAGCATCTTCTGTGAGACAGCCTATACTGGGGTGCACATCCCAGACTCTTACAGGGATCAAAGACCTGCAGAGCTCCAGAATGACACTCTCCAACAAACACTACCAAGTCTGCTAAGGTCACAGGGGTGGGAACATGCTGGATTCTAGCAGCAGAATCAGTGGGAAGAAACCTGGTTCTAGACTCCATTTTGCCGTACTACTTACTATGCACCTTTGAAGCAAGGGAGATCATTTATCTGAGTGAAATTTAATCTGTAAAGCAGGTGGGCTGCCTGGCTTGCCTCAAAGTGTTGTTAAGAAAATGGAAGGAGATAATGTTTAAGACTTCTTTCCTCAAAGTAACTAGATTCTCAATAGTGAGGATAAAATGCCACTAAGGCAAGAAATTTCCTGACCCAGTTCTGTTGGAAGCACCATTCAGAGAACAACGGTGTCACTTCAGAGCACTCAATGATATCATATCACAACTTCTCTAGTCTGTACAGCTGGGGAACAGCAAGCGCTGCTAAAATGTTCCATTGGCCTGAGACACTTGGTAACAATAATCTCTGGTTCATAGGCAGACACATTTTCTCTGAATCCCTGTTGTGGGAAAACAACCCACTCTTACATGGATGAGGGAAAATGGGACCTGATCAGGGAAACAGACCAAGCCTGCTACAGGGTAAAGTATTACTCTTTTAATTCATAAACTCAATACTTTTGAAAGTAAGAAGGACTCTGCAGATGTTAATCACGTATTATGATTTCAGGACACAATAGAACGGAGAGGTCACATCCTCAGATGTCAGCTTCCAGCACATTGCAAAGCAAGCGAGCCTCACTAATTCCATCGTTCCTCTAAGAGACCTGTAGTGACACAGGCTAGCCCTCAAAGATTGGAGAGAGACTCTACTACATCCGAGGCTGGTCCTAGAATAAAACTCAGCAACAAGAGCATTGGAAACTGGCCTTGGTGTCTTCCGTCTAAGCTGCTGAAAGATTTGTATTCCTTTAGTGGGCCCTGAAGAGACATTGGATTAAGTATTTGGATATTATTAAATTTAGAAACACCGGGTATTTTCTTCTTTGAGCATAACCAAGGAGAGACTTTATTATATCACTTAGAATGGGAACGATTTTATGTACTGAAAGGTACTTGGCAGCTCCTGGTTCCTAGTTAAGCTGTTTTGCAATGAACACAATTTTCAGATTATGCTTATCAGCCTCTAATTTTCTCATGTTTAAGATATTTGTTTTTCTGGTTTCTTTACATGTAAAACAGCTTAAAATGGTGTCACAGAACAATTGGAGAAAAGATATGGTTTTAAAAAGATGTGGATTCTTTAAGTATAGGCTCCCTTCCTTAAGTCTCCTTTTCTCTGTTTAGGTTCAGTCACCCTTTCCCTTTAGATAGAGGTGTATTTTTTTTCTCACTGGCCTGTCTAGAATATAAAGCTATATGATGGCTGTCAGAATTTTCTCCCTTATTGAGGAAAGAAATGATTCCTCCTTTATATATACCTCAGCCTTAGGGATTCTACTGAATATAAGGTGAGAAAAGCAACTTCCTGGTGGTGCGTAAAATCAGGTTTTCAGCATAAACTCTCAAATCACATCTTCTCCATTGCCCCAACTGAAATATTTTAGTTAATAAATTTTTCTTTTTTATATTTTTTCCTTGATTATCTAAGCTATCAGGCTTTGGCCAAAGCACTGGAAATGGAATGAGAAGATGTGGGTTCAAATCTTATTTCTTCCACTTATTTATTGCCAACAGCCAAATGTATAGCCGTGAGGCAGGGAGTACTGCTGGTCCTACCTACTTCCCTGAACACTTGTGAAGATGAAACGAGATGCAATGGTCAAACACGTGCAGCATGGAGAGCACCATACTCGTAAGGGATCACGAGAGCAGCAGGATGTCTGAGAGTAAGGGGCATGGAGCCTACATCCAGATGATTGGGTTTGAATCCCAGCTCTTCTCTTTTCTGCTGAAGAACAGCAGACTCATCGGAAACTTCTTCAGGAATTGATAACCTTCCACTTTCTTTCAAGGCTAATCCTTTATTATGACCTTACTCTGCACAAAGATAATCTAATTACTTTCTTAAATCTCTGAGGACAATGGCCCAGTTTTCAGATTAACCAAAGCGAGACACAGGTGACTGGGCTATGAGAGGGAGAGGCCTCTGCATTGGTGAGGTTAGGACTGTCAGCCTCAGGAACCAGCTAAAGAAAGTAGAATAATATCAAAAAGAAATGACTTAGACCATAGAACTGTCAACTAATCAGGAAAGGGGAATAGGAAAAATTGTTTGTTTGTTTGTTTGTTTGTTTGTTTTACTCCCCACCAAATGTGGAAATATTATAAGACAGGTAAGACTCCACAGTAAAGTGGGTCTCGGTGTGGCTCCACCCTCCTTCACTGCCCGTCCTCAGTTCTCTCGGCTCTGCTCCTTGCTAAGCACTGAAAGAACTTTTTGGCAAAGTTAGTCTCAATTTAAATGCATGGAAACAAGTTTACATCAAACTCTGCATCTCTTTTATGTCTCTGTACCTGAAGTCCCATGACCAGAGAACATTGTCACCCTCAGCAGCCACTCTTTCCATCATCATACTTCTCATCTGCTCACCTCTTATTACACTGCCCTTCTCGTCTAATTCTTCTTACTTCTCCCCTCTCTCTTAACTCTTTCCCTTACCACTCCCATTCCAGTGTGTGTAGTTTCCACCCATGGAGTTTACAAAAAGCTCCCCAATACCTTTAAAGATTTTGCTCTCGCTAAGCTCTACCAGTGACTCTCAACGCTGGCTGATGCTGGCTGCACAATTAAAAGAATTTAACAGAAAAAAAAAAAAAAAGGCCTAGCCACACCCCTGCAGAACCTGATTCAATTAGTCTAGGGTCTAGATTTTGCATGGTTGGCTTGTTTATTTTAATCTCCTTAGGTGACTTCATTGTGGGTCCAAGCTTGAGAACCAAGGCCTTAACTGAAACCTGGATTCTCCCCTGGCAAATACTCCGCCTTTGTTTCTTTCTGGAGACCCCAGCCTCCCACACCTAAGTGCTACCAGGCAAGAAAAGGCCGTTAAGATCAAGCTCTTCCAGACCAAGATCCTCCATTCTTATGCAAAAACGAAGGCCCTATTGACACACCCACGTCTCCTCTACCCCCAGCACCACCCTTATCTGCCCAAATAACTCCTGTGTCCATCAAGATTCAACTAAAACCTCACCTTCTCTGTAAAAATCTAAGACAACTCTCAATTTTTAGAAAAAAATAAGCCAATCATAAGAAAGTTACCTCATATAAAGAAAGTATTTTCAAAATATACTTCTGGTCATCTTCTAAGGATAGTGTTATTCATCTCCAACTTCTACTCCTTTGGTGACCCAGATCTTCCCTGACAATCTCATTCTGTTCACGGTGGCTGTGGTGAGCAGAGTAATGCCCCCAAAGGGTTCATATCCTACACCCCCATACCTGTGGATGTGTTACCTTACCTGGCAAAATGGAATTTGAAGATGTGATAAGTTAAGAATCTGGAGATGTGGAGGTGATCCTGGATGGTCCAGATGGACTCAATGAAGTGAGAGAGGCAGGCAGGAGACTCGGCATCAGAGTGATGCGGCATGAGAAAGACTCAACTACCCATCACTGAAGATGGAGGAAAAGCCAAGGAATATGGGCAGTCCGTAGAAGCTGGAAAAGGCAAGATTCTCCCCTAGAGCCTCCAGAAGGAATAGAGTTCTGCTAACACCTTGGTTTTAGCCCAGTGAGACCCATTCAGACTTAGAAGAACACCAGAATTATAACATAATAAATTTGTGTTGTTTTAAACACATTGTTTTAAACTGCTAAATTTGTGGTGATTTGTTACAGCAGCAATAGGAAAGTAATACAGTGGCTGTGAAAATGTTTCCGGAGTACATACATATCTGTGGGTAAGTGTTTTCAGCTTTGAGTTAACATCACCTCTGCTGCAGTCATTGCAGAATAATCACTGGGAGATTTGATGATGACCTTGAGTCATAACAAGACCAACAATCATAAAAAAAAGAATAAGCAGTTGTAATTCTAGTACTATACATACTCAATTATGAAAGACATACAGCCCACACCCCAAATAGACATACTGTGATCAAGCACAGAACAAAAGCCTAAATAATGCATGGTTTTTAACTTTGGACTCCAGCTACACTTGAACAGTTTGGAGACCCGGGACTTATGGTCCATTCGTCATCACTCCTTTCACTCTCTGTGTCTCCTGCTAAAGGACACCAGGCTTAATTCTAAGGCTATGACCTTGAGGGCAAGGGCAGAGGAAAAAGGGAGAGAAAATGGGGGCTTCACAGTGTCCATTCTCAGGATATGATAGATGCAAAATAATTAGACTTGCTGCATGCTCTGGCTGATAATTTCACAGGCATGCCCTGAAGATCATTATGCTTAAAGGTGTCTGTTGTTTGTTCCAGACTGTCTGGAGGAGGAGAAAGGGAGAAGGAAAAGAAAACCCAACATATCAGTGGTGAACTCATACATATTTTAGAATAACTTATTAAAATTTAAAAAGGAATTCAGGTTAACCGTAAAGTAACCAGAAATTTTACAGAATCTGTATTCTTCATTTTCTGAACTTCCTGATTAGCCAGTATCTTAGCATACAGCTCATTATTTTGGCTTTAAAGTGTTTTTTTTTTAACTACTGCAAAATATTTCACCCTTCTTTCTTCCCACCCAAACACAGAACCAACTGAGAGAGTCATAGGGATCAGAGAGATGGATATCAAAATGTCGGCTTTATTACTGCAAACTGTTTGGAGAAGAGCCCTTATGTATGGAGCAACAACAGCCTGCCTAATGCAGCAACTCTGTATTATTCAGAAAGACCTACTCACTTCCCATCAGCTACCAAAAGTGATCCAGCCCCAGGAGCAGAGCTGCCCACAGTCAGATCCCAATAAGCATCCACAAGGGGCTGAGATAGGCATTCCTGTCATCTCCCCACTTTGCCTCTCCCAGGGAGGACTGTTCCCAAGAGGAGTGAGCGAGAAAGAGGCCAAGAGAATAATGCTTAGTAAAAGTTCTTCAACATGGAATAAGGAATGAACATTCTCCATCTGAGAGCCTCTTCTAAATGATAGTAAATAAAGCTGTGCTATTATTACACTAAGTGATTATATCTACAGAAATTCTGAAAGCAAAACTAGCAAGAGCTAACTGAAGATCCATTACTTCAAAGCGTAGGCGGAAGCAGTAGCCTTCATCTTAGTGTGATGACGCCCTGTCTGGGATGTGTTACTAGCAATAAAGTGTGGACATTTATAATTGATACCCATTGTCTTTGGAAATTAGAGCTTGTTCAAAGTTTTCAATATAACAGCACTATTCTTACCACTTTATATCAGATTTTCTTTCTTGAGTGAAAGAGAAAGGGGAGGGACTACATATAGGATTTGAGAAATCATGCATAGCCCAGTCTACCTTATCTGTGCAGCAGCTCATAATGAAGGACCTTTTGTGGTAGTGTTAATAGTTGTGGCTATTGTGAATTATTGAAGTGCTTGTGAGTTGTTAATTTCTATAGTTGCTTATATTATTTCTTTTTTATCTTATTCAGGGATAAATTTGATTAAGAAGGCAGAGGGGAATTTTTTTCAAGAGTGAGTATCTCAACATGACGCATGAGCAAGAAGGACTCTACACACACTTTAGTTAATCGTGACAGAAGACCTAGAGTATCAAGTAAAAAACAGGATGCATGACAACATTTGTGAATTTTTAATAATATTAATATCATTACAAAAAATTAATAAACATAGCCCGAACTTCATCATAATGTAAATAATAAAAGAGGGGAGTTTTTGTCTTATTCTACAGTTGTATGTAGTTTTCTTAAAGAGTTGGCATCAAGAAAAAATTTAGAATTCACTTTTAAAGTAACAGTCACAATTTTAAAAAGGAGTTTATCTATACATATTTATTTTGTTATAAAATAATCATTTGGAGATTTTAATGGCTTTATTTAATATTTCATTTGATTGTAAAATGAGTTTATGACTACTTTTATAAACAGAGATTCCCCCAGGCATATGGCACTTTTTCCCTTATTTTCCTACCACCAACCTCCCAGTTTGATGAGGTTTGTTCAATTCTGAAAATATTGTATATATTATGCTTGCAAATTGCTAAGAAATAAAATAGGAAATGAGTACTTTTTTCTACTGTGAAGTCAGTCTCAATTCTTCTGCAACACTCACCTCCTTAGGAAAGCTTTATGTGGGCCGGAAACAAGATTTTTTCCATTAACAACAAATCAGTGCCATTGCTAGGTGATTGTGACATAGGGCCAGTAACCCCCAATCAGAGAGAAGCTCCAGAAGTCTGATTGTGACACTCCAGCATAAATATGAGAGCTCCCCCCACTCACAGACCCTTCTCCTCTCCACTCTTAACTGTTAAGGAGAACAACATCTACAATGGCCAAATCCAACACCAAGAAGAATAAGGGCTCCAGAAGACATCAAAAACCAAGGTCCAGAAAGAGATCACAATCCAGCACTGACTTTAGCCGAAATTACTCACTCTACATTCGCAGGGTCCTAAAAGAAGTGGATCCCCAGAAGAGTATATCATCTCACACCGTGGACATCATGAACACCATGATCAACAACATTTTTGAACGCATTTCTACGCAAGCCTACAATCTGATGTGTTTCAGAAATCGCTGTACCCTCACCCATGAAGATATCCAGAAGGCGATGTATATGCTGTTTCCTGGAAAACGATCTAAGTATGCAGTGACTTTTGGAAGTGAAGCTGTACAAAGATATGTCCACTCCAAAAACAATGTACCACGTTAATTAAATCTTGGGGAAAGTAAATCAAGCTTACTACCCAAAAGATCGCTTCAATACTGATTTCATCTCTTCTTTTTTATAACAGCAGTTGTTCCTGGTATTTTCCCTTTTCTCTTATCTCTAGAGAAGAATTACTCTCTTGGTATTTTACCTTTTAACAATTTGACTATTTAGGTTTTCCTGACACTGGCTCCCATCAAGGGCTGTTGTTTTTCCTGAGAATGTGTAGATCTTGTTATGTAAATTCAGTGCTTGTTGTATTGTTAAAGTATTGTTAACCATATACAGGATGATTTAGTCCAGCTACTTTGACCCTCCAAGTCAAACTGACTTTGACTTTATGAAGATGAATGTTCTAATTAGAAGTATGCCGGTGCTGATAAGTTTTCAACAAAAAAGTATTTTCTAGAGCAAACTACATTCAACTAAATATAGTTCCTTAATGACGTCTCTATCGAGCACATTAACTGTTTCCTTTTTGGTTTTTTATTTTCTGAATTTCAACAAGCTCAGTTCGCACCCATGTGAATTTTACCTCACATTTACATTTACCTTTACATTTAGATTTGGTTCACTAGGATTTGTGGTTCTACATTTACAACATAAGAACACCCAGGAACCTACCACTCAATTTCTAAACTTTAATAACCTCACACATGCAACTGGAGATGTTTTCCAATCCTATCTCCCTGTCCACTATCCTAAGTTTTCTTTCCCATTCCTCTGCTTTCCTTTGCACTTTTGCTACCTATGTGTATATCTCTATATAATAGGTTTAACTTTGCTTATTTTGTAACATCGAAGCCATACTACATATGTTGTTCTGTTTTCCTTTTAATCAACATTGTTTCTAAGATTATTACCTGTTGATACATATAGCTCTAGTTCATTCTTTTCACTCAGATGTTACATAGTATTTAATAATATGAACATACCACAGTTTATTTGTCCATCCTCTGTTGATGGAGGTTTGGATTGTTTTCAATTTTTTAGCTATTATGAACAATGCTGCTATAACATGAGTTGTAACAAGAGCTAAGTCTTATATAGCATTTGCTGTGTGCCCAGCATTTTATGTAAATTAATTTCTTTAATCCTTATAAGAACTGTGTGAGGTAAACAGGGCACCGAGAAATAAGTAACCTGTTGAGGTCACACACCTGTGTAAACAGCAGGGCTAGGATCTGAGTAGATTAACACAGTCCACTTGGACACATGCTACATGTTGTGACTATTCTTATACATGTATCTTCTGGTACAAATGTACAAGAATTTCTCTAGGTAAAATAGCTGATGGTGGGATTGCTGGATCATTGATAAGCCCATATTCGATTTTACTAGATACTACCAGGATATCTTCCAAAGTGTTTATACCAATTTATATTTGTAGTAGATGAGTAATTTAGATTCTTCTTTTTACAAGAAACATATCACTTAAATTTCCTCAAGAAAAGGGTGTTTCTTGTATATATATGCTAGGATTAGATCTGAGACTACTCTAGGTGTCTCTCACTTAGGACCAACTCTCTATTTTTCTTAGGGTGGCTCACTTTTAAACCCTTCCTTCTCAGTGTCCCAGGAAATACAGGTAAACCTGACAAATAGACCTATCGGATTCCACTTACATGAAGTAGCACAATAAAATTTTACCACAATAAAACATGGTTTAAAAAGTTGTTAGGTGGGTATTTCTATACATATGCATTTATATAATCAGACTTGAAACCATGCTATTTGAATTAGGCCCAGAGAGAGGCTGCTGGCCACCCTCAAGATCGGCTGTTCATGATCAGATGCCCACATCTGCCATGCTGCAGTGGGTTGGCATCAGTGGGCCTCAAAGGCCTACCAGGATCAGCAAATTATAGCCCTTGGACCATACCTAGAGCAGCCTTGTTTTGTATAGCCTCACAAGCTAAGAATTTTTTTTGTTTTACAATCTTATAGGGATATTTTAAAAGAAAATGAAAAACACAAGAACGTTCAACAAGCCTTATGTGGCCCAAAAACCTAAAACGTTTACTGTCTGGCTCTTTATAGAAAAGTTTCCAGACTCCGCTCTACACAATGCTGCCAGGATATAGCAGGTTTTCTAAGGCTTTGCTTGAGTCATCCATATCTGGATAAAAAGTTCACAGATATGAAAAGTTTATAGTTGGCTTTTCAAAGCATTGGAGTAAGGACTTGAGTGCCATGTACGAATGGTACTCAACAATTGGGGTAATGGACTAACCATTCACAAAAAAGTTTCATTATAAATTGAGGCATTAAAGTTGGTTGAAGAACAACTTTATAGGGTTCTTCATATGTTATTCTCTTTATTTTTGTGTATGTTTTGAAATACATTTATAGAGTTTAAAAATTGGATCAAGATTCTTGGAGAACTCTGGAATTGGATTGAAGCCTGATTATATACATGCATTTTGTAAACATACCCACATTTTAAAAAATTTAGCTGTTTTTTCAGTGTGGTAAAATACATATAACATAAAGCTTACCATTTCAACCATTCTGAGTATACAGTGCAGTCACATTGAGCATATTCGCATTGGTATGCAACCATTACCACCATCCATCTCTAGGGCTTTTCCATGTTCCCAAACTAAAACTTCATAAACAATAACCAGATATTTCTCCTCTGTCTGTAACCCTGGGCAATCACTATTCTGCTTTCTGTCTCCATGAATTTGGCTACTTGAGGTACTTCATCTAAGTGGAATCCAACAGTATTTGTCCTTTTGTGACTGGCTTATTTCACTTAGCCTAATGTCTTCAAGATCCATTCATAACATATATCCGAATGTCCTTTTTTATAAAGCTGAATAACATGCCATTGTATGTGACATCACATTTTGTTAATCCATTAATCTGTGGCTGAATGGATAACCTTGGGTCACTTGGGTTCCTTCCACCTTTCGGCTATTGAAAATAATGCCACTATGAACATGGGTGTACAAATATCTTTTTTTTTCTTTTAATTCTTTTAGGTATACCCAGAGATGGAATTTCTAGATCATATGGTAATTCTATTTTCAATTTTGGGAAGGGCTGCCACCCTGTTTTCCACTGTGGCTGTTCTATTTTCCATCACATCAGCAATCTACAAGGGTTCCGGTTTCTCCACACCTTCACCAACCCTTGTTATTTTCTGCATGTATACAAAATGTATATGTGTAGCCATCTTAATGGGTGTGAAGTGGTTTAAATGTGCATTTCCCTGACAATTAGTGATGCTGAGCATCTTTTCAAGTGTTTATTGACCATTTGTATATTTCCTTAAGAGAAATGTCTACTCAGGTCCATCTTCTGTCCTTTTTAAAATTGGTTTGTTATTGCTGAGTTCTTTATATATTCTGAATATTAACCCCTTCTCATATATATGATTTGCAAATATTTTCCCCCATTCCATAGAATCTTCACTCAGTTGATAGAGTGCTTTGATACTCAAAAGTTATTAATTTTCATGAAATCCAATTGGTCTATTTTTTAATTTTGTTGTCTGTGTCTTTGCTGTCATATGGAACTTTATATCTTTATTGTTCCTTTATTTAAAAGTTATATGCCATAACATTAATAATATTTTAAAATTTTAGAGTCAATTAATAAAGTCAACATAGCATCTAAAAATAGTCTCACTCTATGTAAAACATTAAGAAAGGGTCATGTGAACACCACACAGTACACATGCTCACTTAATGGTGTCTACTGCACCCACTGACTAGTACAGTGAAGTTATCACTGTTTATACCTGCACATTCCAGTCCACCTTGGCTGCCAGGTTACATCAATGCTGTGCAAACTGTTCTTTTAAACTTGTTATATTAACAATGGCTCAGCTTTTCCAGGCAGAATATATATCTATAATATAGATTAAATTTCCTCCATTAGAACATTTGGTACAGGGCAAATATATCATTTTTAGTTTGTTAGTTTTCTGCTTGTCACTGAATTTGATTCACAGCGTGTTTTTTGTTATATTTCATGATAATGTTCAAGAACTTAACAACATCAAAGAGTCCTGCTAAATTAATTCATTTGAATAGGAAAATTTTATCTCTCTTGTGCTACATTCCAAATTGCTAAAATCTTCCCTGTATCTCTGGAATCCCCCCACCCCACTTCTCAGTTAGTTGAAGGTGAATGATTGAGGAGGCCCTAATAACCCACAGGTATCCAGATGGTACTGAATGGCCTTTGATCAGATTCTTATTATACTGTGATCAGGATGACTCAGTGATGGAAATTAAGCACTGTAATAAAATGTTGTCTAACCCAAATTTTTTAAAAAAGGATCAAAATTATCTCATTGCATACTTTTGACATCAATAGGGCCATTTTACTATTTTTTCAGTCTTGGCTCCTAGTAACTTATGACAGTTAAATGACAGTAAGACAAAAAGTAGCATATATTGGTAGTAGTCCTCTAATATGTATTTACTATTTCTTCTCAGAAATAGGACCCCCAATTTTTAAATAAGACCCCTTTGTCTTGGGTCACTGAGCTCATAGTCACCCAAGACAAAGATTACATTGCAACCCTCCTATAATTAAGTGTGCCCATGTCACCAAGTTCTGACAAATGGAAAGGTACGTGTAACTCTGGAAAGTGTCCTTAAATATCAATAGAGTGCTCTTTTCCTTTTTCCTCTTTCCTACTGTCTGGAATGAAGATGTAAAGGCTGGAGCTGAAGCAGCCATCTTAAGCTAGGGATTGAAACTTGTATATTAAGGATGGTAGAGCAGAAAAATAAAAGAGTTTTTTGGCTTCTGATGACTGCCTATGTTTGCATGAGAAAGATAAATGTCTAACTTGTCTAACTTTTCTAAATGTCTAACTTGTTTAAGTCAGTTATTGTTATTTTGGGTTTCATTCACAATCAAAATGAATTCTAATATAGACATCCAAAAGATTACTAATTTCTAAAAAATGCAGTTAGTCTGAAAATGATTGTATGTTTATTAAATAAAAACATATTAATCTAGAAATGGAGGTTGAAAATGTCTGTGTATTTACCAGATGTTGCTATAAAATAAAATCTCATGCCATTTAGCAATCCTTTCTCAGATGGCAAGAGCTTGCCTGTTATTAGTCTATTGGACACTTGGTGTTATTTTGAAACATTACTTAAAACACAAAAATAAGTGAGAGATTCAAAGAAGATAGACAAGAAAACTTCCAACTGAGTCAACAACATGACCAATATGTTGATTCTGTGGTAATTTGCAGCTAGAGATATAGCGTCATGAAAGATGTCTCATACTAACAGGAAAAAATAGCACTGATTTTGTAATACAAATACCCAAACAATAAAATTCTAGCAAACTTGGACTCTTCTCTGAGTTTAGAAACCTTGTTTTGAAAATGAATCATGTAATCTTATACAAATATATGCTGTCACTTATTATACATTTCTAAAGATTTGATATGTGCACTACTAGCTTATACCTGTATGAACTAAATGTTCCAGAAAGTAATGGGTACTTCCAGAATAGGGAAGTACCATTAGGTATAATACCTTACATATGGTACTTATGGTTGATTTATGCATTTACAGAAATGCCTTCCTTGAGATAGATGCTGAGAAAACAAATACAAGGTCCATCCCTTTCAAAACTTAGAATCTTGTGGAATAAAAACTGAAAATAAAATGAATTATTGGGAATAGCTGACATACATTGAGTCTAGGATCTGAGATAAGCATTGTTCTAAGTACTCCATATATGCCATCTCAATATAAAGCCATGACAACCACATGAAAGAAGTATTATTATCACTTTATAGTCACAAAAAAAGTCTAAGAAACTTGCTAGAGGTCACAATAAAAGAAATGCAACTAACCTGACAAATACACTCTGCCTCCAGAGCCCATAACTTAAAGATCAATGCATGCTGCACCTCATACAGAGAAAAAAATGTAGACAGTACCGTGGAACATGGAAGGGACATCTAACCCAGAAGGGAGAGGTGTCTTACAGGAGATGATACCTCACC
The DNA here is from genome assembly GCF_004126475.2 of Phyllostomus discolor. NCBI lineage: Eukaryota > Metazoa > Chordata > Mammalia > Chiroptera > Phyllostomidae > Phyllostomus > Phyllostomus discolor. Next base: position 43,937,217 of record NC_040905.2, read on the forward strand.
TATGTCTTGAAGGAAATGCACATTAGTTAGAAGAAATAATATTTATAAAATGATAGGACATTAAACAGTATAAATTTAAGATAATTCCAAGTTGAATGGCTGCCAATAAGTATAAGAGGGGGTATGGTGGAAATGAGTTCAGAGAGGTAGGCAAAAAAATATGTGAGCCAGTTTACAACTTGAAGTTAGTCCCAGTGCCTATAGGGAGATCCATGGAGGAACTTTAAGCAGGAGAAAGATATAATTTCCAGCAGCAGAAATGAGGATAAATTAAAACAAGGAGACCCCAGCTTACATATTATTGGTGTGATCCAGAAAAGACTTGCTGACAGCCTGAACCAAGTCATTCAGAGTGGAAATGAGTAGGAAGAGATAGATGGGAAAGATACTTAGGAGGCAGAATCACCAGGAGGCATGTGCAATGTGTACACTACCAGAGAAACAGCCAACTAGGAATTCCCAGCTTTGGCCCAGAAGGCTTCATCGATAGAGGCAAGACATGAGGCTCAGTTTATTTACCACTTCCCTATAAAATATCTAGACAGTATGCAAGAGACTGTTGTAAATGGTGCCAAAGGTGAGCACCAAGTGCACAAGAGTGCTCACAGTGCAGAGGATCTGGCAAAAGTCAAACACTTGCGGGGGGTGAGGCAGACAGAAGATTAGCATTTATTTAAAGTTTAAGCAAAAGAAGACAGCTTGATTTTATAATACTTGTGACCGGTTTTTATCACAACTTTGTACTGTGTCACACATCATGTACTGGCAGATTTCTGATTGCTTCTGGAAGACATACAGCAGTGTGGAAGAAATCAACGGCCTATGTAAATATATGGGGAGAAAGCAGCAGCCTATAAATAATATAAGTTGAGATGGAAGGTTACTCAGTTACATTCAAAATGAAGAGAATCCTGAAAAATAAACCACTACTTGTCTGTGTTCTTCATGGACAGTTGCTCAGAGGACAAGTTTTGTGTGTGAGAGAGCCTCAAAAAACAAAAACAAACCAACCCACCTGATTTCATGAAAGATTGAAATGGTCTGACTGTGCAGATCCCTGGCAATAAAATGGGACATAAAAATAGTTGAAGAAATGACTGGTTTTCTTGCTCTATACTGGGACCAGAATCCCAAAGTAGAGCTGCAAATAAGGACCCCACAAAGCTGGCGGGGAAGAGGGAGGACAAAGCAGCATCCTGTGACTGCTGTTCCCAATAGGCTAGTTCATGGGCATGTGTGAAGCCAGACCCCCTTGGGAGAATCCCAGAAAATTCTGTGGGATCTTTGCCAGAAAAGTGAGTTATGGAACTTGAGAGTTACTAAGGTTTTACCCTACCTTCCTAAGTCCTTTCAGTGGGCATCTTGTTTTTCAGTCCTCACCTCCTATTGTGGTTTCTCCAAGCAGAGGAGTCACTTGACATCAAATTAATCTCTGCAGAGTTGCGTGCTGATCCCCAACCAAGTCAGCCATTTAAAATATTATTAAGCTATCCCTTATCTTTCTGCATTTGATTTACCCCACATTTAAAAGGCTTTCAAGAAAAGAAAAAAAATCATAGTTGCAAGGGAGGCCTTAAGACATTTAGCTGGGCATATTGTCCCCATATAAATGCAGGGTTATATTACTGAGGAAGAGAGAAAAAAGATACTGGGATACACAACTAGCACACTCTACAAAAAACGGTTGAAGAATAAATAATAATAGTAATAATAGTAATAATAATTCATTCAATCTACCTAACTCCTCAAAGACATCTATGCAAGGATTTTCTGATGCCATAACTAAATTGTTCCCACAGTACACTATTCTATTTACAAAATTTTTATGTGAAATGAATGTAGATACTTTTGTGGCAATAATAATGGGAATAGGTTAACTCTGAAGCCAAAAATGAGAAAACTTGAGTTTTGTATTAGTACACTAAAATCACAATATTTCTCTAATCTAGCAGTTGGCTTTTGTCCTCAGGCTGTGGTGGCTGGAAGTGTATGATAAGAAACTCTTTTACATTAAATGTCAGCTGTACTCTCACAATGTTATATTGCAGATTGCTTAAATTCAACTTGCAGCAAAATAGGCCTCTTTTCTATTTAACTATACTCATTTTTCAAGCAAACATCTCTCACATTTCAAGGGAAAGCTATCAAAAATAATATTTAAGTCCTTCATATTCAAAGTACTGCACAGAAACTAAATGCTCATCCTTCTAAAATTGCACAGAAATATGCAATTAAAGTAAAAGAATTTGAAAAAATTAAGGTATACGATGCATTCCTATGCAAAAAAAACAACTGTCATTTAAAATGTATTTTTATTTCCAATAATGATAATTATAGCTAACATTTAGTAAGTAATTACTACCAAGTAAGTAATTACATACCAAGAGCAGAGCTGACCACACTATTTTATTTATTCATAAACTCTAAGAGCTTCAGGGTGTTTTCTTAAATTTTTGCCCCTTAGGCTCTGTCATTCATTCATCCTTTCCATAAACATTTGCCAAACATTTATAATGTACCCAGCACTATGCAAAAAGATAGAGATGTGGAGATTCAAAAAAAAATACTTATCTTTGAGAAACTAACAATTTTTCAAAAGTTAACAAATGGAGAAATGAAATGAGTACATTCTAACTCCTATGTTCATGTGTTCTGAGACAGACCACAGGAGTTCAGATCCGAACCCTGCAATTGCCTCGCTGTGGGACTTGAGGCAAATCATGTAACTTTTCCAAGTCTCAGTCTCCTTGTCTGAAAAAGAGGAATACCAATGTACTAGATGAGATAAAGCCTTGTAAAGCACTTAACTCACTGTCTGTCATGATGTAAACACTCAATAAATATTATTATTTATTCACGTCAGTACTAGCTCCCAGGGTGCTAAAACAACACTAAGGGAGACCCTGAATCCATGCACCAGGCTGAGAGAGCTTTAAGAAGGCACCTGAATTAAGTGTTCAAGGCTCTAAAACTCAGATCTTCTCCTATATTCTCCAGATATCATGGTCAACCTTCTCTTTCATGCTCAAATAACCCTGACCCACATCCTGTAAAAGCAGAAAGTCTTGTCTTTCATTGGGTTACTCCTCAAGAAGAGAAGTAAAATCTCAAGGAATGATGACATGTTCCACAGGTCCCTAGGCCTCCCCAGCCAGATGCTCTTGCAGGATTATTGCTCTACTTTGCACATAGCTTATCTGCTCTCACCTAACTAGCTGTCCCATGCTGTTTCTCTTCTCTCGGTTTCACATGAAAAATGTGAGTGAGACCACTCACATTGAGCACTGAGACCACCTGAGCAGGATTCCCAACTATGTCATTTTATAATTATTTGCTTCAGCCCTCAGGTGATGCATGTTGGCCAATAGATAACATTTTTAGTTCCAGGACAACTGTGCCCTTCCTTTATCTCTACCACAGACTCTGAAGTCTCAATGTGCCTCACGGTCAAGCCCATCTGAGATAGGGCAGAATGAGACTTTGCCTCACCATGAAGGTCACATAAGGGTTTTCCATAAATGAAAAGTGCCCAGGCTGAAAAGAGGACACCTGCTGCAAATACCCAAGAGTGTCACAATTTGTCTAGACATGACTGGAGAGTCACATACTAAGATCAGAAGTTTGAGAGGGGGAAGGTGTGAGAAACTTGTTACCCTTACTAGTGCTTTGAACTTTGGCCAAAGACCAGGCTTTGGCTTCACTTTCCCTCACTTCCTTCCTCTGTAAAAAGGGAGCAGGGATACCCATGTCACTAGATTTTTAGAAGAATTAGTTGAGATATAATGTCAAATCAGAAACTGAACCTGGTTTAGAGTAGACACAACAATGTCACCTATCCTCAATTCTAAAATCACATTCAAAGAAACAAGACAAAGAAATGTGGCCCAAATGAAAAGAACAGATAAAAACTTCCAAAAAAAGAACTAAGCAACAAGGAGATAGCCAACCTATCAGATGCAGAGTTCAAAACACTGGTAATCAGGATTCTCACAGAAATGGTTGAATATGGTCACAAAAGAGAGGAAAGAGTGAAGGCCATGAAAAGTGAGATAAAGGAAAATGTACAGGGAACCAACAGTGAAGGGAAGGAAACTGGGATTCAAATCAATGATTTGAAATGAAAGGAAGAAAAAAACATTCAACCAGAACAGAATGAGGAAACAAGAATTCAAAAAAAATGAGGAGAGGCTTAGGAACCTCTGGGACAACTTTAAATATTCCAGCATCCAAATCATAGGGGTGCCAGAAGGAGAAGAGGAAGAGCAAGAAATGGAAAACTTATTTGAAAAAATAATGAAGGAAAACATCCCCAATCTGGTAAAGGAAATAGACTTCCAGGAAGTCCAGGAAGCTCAGAGAGTCCCAAAGAAATTGGACCCAAGGAGGAGCACACCAAGGCAAATCATAATTACATTAGCCAAGATTAAAGATAAGGAGAGAATCTTAAAAGCAGCAAAAGAAAAAGAGTTACCTATGAAGTAGTTCCCATAAGACTATCAGCAGATTTCTCAAAAGAAACCTTACAGGCTACAAGAGGAAGAGTAAAGTCGAGGAACATGTTCAAAGGACCCAGGGACAAAGACAGTCGGGAGAAAGACTGAATGAGGGAGGTGGGGGGTGGGTAGGGCAAGGGAGAGTACTGGTGAGGGGGGGGAGAAATGGGGACAGCTGTAATAGAACAACAATAAAAACAATTTTTTAAAGAAATTTTACAGGCATGGAGGGGTTGGAAAGAAGTTTTCAAAGTCATGAAAGGCAAGGACCTACATCCAAGATGACGCTATCCAGCAAAGCTATCATTTAGAGTGGAAGGGCTGATAAAGTGCTTCCCAGATAAGGTCAAGTTAAAGTAGTTCATCAATAAGCTTTTATTATATGAAATATTAAAGAGACTTATCTAAGAAAAAGAAAAAGATCAAAAACTAGGAACAATAAAATGATAACAAACTCACAACTATTAACAACTGAGAGTAAAAAAACAAAAACAAATTAAGCAAACAGCTAGAACAGGAACAGAATCACAGAAATGGAGATCACACAGAGAGTTATCAGTGGGGAGGAGTCGGGGTAGAATGGGGGAAATGGTACAGAGAATAAGAAGCATAATTGGTAGGTACAAAATAGACAGGGGTAGGTTAAGAATAGTAGAGGAAATGGAGAAGCCAAAGAGCTCACTTGTGCGATGCATTGATATGAACTAAGGAGCAGGGGAATGCTGGAGGGAGGAGGTGCAGGGTGGAGAAGGACAAAGGGGAAAAAATAGGACAACTGTAATAGCATAATCAATAAAATATACTTAAAGAAAAGGAAATGTATTTTGTAAAGCTACAGCTTCCTTATATACTGGTTCCTCTAATGAATCTTGTCAAAGTAAGTCGAAAACCTTCTGGAAAGGATTCAGCATTCTAAACATCATTAGGAATATTTGTGACTCATGGGAAGAGGTCAAAATATCAACATTAACCAGAATTTGAAAGGAGTTGATTCCAACCCTTATGGTTGACTTTGAAGGGTTCAAGACTTCGGTGGAGAAAGTAACTGTAGATGTGGTGGAAATAGCAAGAGAACTAAAATTAAAAGTGGAACCTGAAGATATGACTAAATTGCTGCAATCTCATGATAAAACTTTAATGGATGAAGAAGGAAAGTGGTTTCTTGAGATGGAATTTACTCCTGGTGAAGATGCTATGAAGATTGTTGAAATGACAATAAAGAATTTATAATATTACATAAACTTAGTTGATAGAGCAGTGTCAGGATTTGAGAGGACTGACTCCAATTTTGAAAGTTCTACCGTGAGTAAAATACTATCAAACAGCATTGCATGCTACAGAGGAACCATTCATGAAGGAAAGAATCAACCCATGTGGCAAACTTCAGGTTTAAGAAATTCCCACAGCCACTTCAGCCTTCAGCAACCATTGCCCTGATCAGTCAGCAGCTGTCCCTGTTGAGGCAAGACCCTTTACCAGCCAAAAGATTACAACTTGCTGAAGGCTCAGATGATGCTTAGCATTTTTAAGCAAAAAGTACTTTTTAATTAAGGTACATAAATTGTTTTTAAGGCATAATGCTTTAAGACACACTTGATAGACTACAGTATAGTGTAAACATAACTTTTATATGCACTGGAGAACCAAAATTTTGAGTGGCTCACTTTACTGTGACATTCACTTTATTGTGGTGGTCTGGCACCAAAGCCACGCTATCTCTAAGGTATGTCTGTATCTCAAATATATTAGTTGTATTAATTTAACTGAAATATATTCATTGAAATGGAGATATATATAAGTTCTTTTCACAAAATACAATAGATCTTTGTCAGTATTGTCACTATATGAATAACATGAGAACCCAAGTAATCACAAATGAATATGTATCTTGACTTGGAAATTGGATCGTGCTGTATTGGTTGGGCGTTGTCCCACAAAGTGAGAGGTTGCTGGTTCAATTTTTAGTCAGGGTATGTGCCTGTGTTGTGGTTTCAGTTCTTGGTCAGGGCGCAAGCGAGAGGTGGCCAGCTGATGTTCGTGTCCAGATAAAAGTACCCAAAACCACCTATGAAGTAGCCACATTCCAAATAATCAAATATAAATCTCTCAAGCCCCTATGTTTAAATACCAGGTTATGGAAATATAAGGAAGAGCAGAAGGTGTTAGGCAATACCTTAGGAGTGCAAGGAGCAAATTCCATATCATGGATAATTCTATAGGACAAAAAGACTCAGTTTCTTCAACAAATAAATTGCAAAGAGAAAAAAGGGGGAGGTGGTGCGATTACATATTAAAAGAGACTTTAGAGTCATACTAACTAGTAGCAGTGTATAGACCTTGTTTGGATAGTAATTCAAACTAAAAAAAATTGAGATAGAGAAATTTAAATAACTATCTTATAACATTAAGAAATATTATTAACTATTTGGTACCTAATCTTTTAAAGATACATATTGAAATGTTTGTAGATAAAATATAATGTCTGGGGTCTTTGTCAGAATAATCTAGGAATAAAAAAAGTGGGTTAGAGGTACAGATAAAACTCAGTCATAAAATTACAGAAACTGAGTAAGGGTACATGACAATGGGTTCATTATACTTTTCTCTCTACTTTTGTATGAGTTTGAAATTTTCCATAGAAAAAGTTTTTTTTAAATGTCCCATTGTAAAACCTACTACAAAATATTTCACACCTAAGAAGAACGCATCCTGTAGAAACTTCAAGATGCCTGTAGAGATGGCATTCGTGCATGTAAGTCAACTCTCATTTTTTCAAGGTGGTCAGATATTTCAAGATAAAGGTCATTATAGCCTAGAGGAAGTACACATTTAGGTCAAAACAAATTAATTCATCTCTACTTTTTATCTAAAAATGCACCTTTGGATAGATTTGGCTCCAAACAGACAGATCTCCATGCTTCATCACTTTTGGAAGATTCTCAGCCACCTATAATACTTATTATGTCATTGGAACATCTTGAAAACAATTGTGCTTATTCCTGTGGGTCCCCTGACTCTGCTAAGGCTTTTCATGGCATCAGCAGCCCAGTGCCTGGGCCTCTTGATTTTAGACTCACCAGTGTAAACATGTCTCAACTACCAAGGTCCCTCACATTTGAGGTTGCAAACGTTTCTTACATAACTTTTATAAGGAAGATAAACATCCCTAGCTCCTCTTCTTCAGTATTTTCTCATCTTTTCAAGGCCTTACACATACAAAATTATTATATTTACCTGACCGAGGCTGCTGGGCAGGGACCTAGGCCCACATTGGCAGCAACAATGGCGACAGCAGTGCAAAAACAGCAGCCACAACCATGGGAGAAAGGAGGGGTTCTGCGGGCTGGCACCACTGGGACCCATGGTGGGAGGCTGGCTTACCCCTCAGTCCCTGGGGCTTGACTGTGGCATTTGCACAAATATTAACTCTTGCCAGCTGGCACAGAAACTGCCAAAACACAGGATGCAAACATTATCAGTTGAGGTATTACAAAATAAAAGTGTACACATGAACACTGGGAGAAAGTGTGTTAGGGAATCTCCATAACCCCTTCAAAAGTTTAGAATCCCAGCTTTTGAAAACTGCTTCAGCATTGCAAAGCACTTAGACTTAGAAATAGAAAATAAATCTAAATATCATGGCACTTGACAGAAAATTACACCACTTTCATATGAAGCTTCAGATGAACCAATTATTAATGAGAAAGATAATTTTAAAATTATTGTCTTTCCTTGTAGTTGAAGATGCATTGATAGAATGCATAAATTAGTGTTTTGAATTTTATACAAAGCATGAAGCCATATTTGATTTCTTGTACAACTTCCATATATTGCAGGAAATGTCAGAGAAAGCATTTAAAGGCCATTGTATAACTTTACACTTAAAATTAAATTTGGACTTACACAAAACTGATTAATATAGCCATGGCTGGCGTAGCTCAGTGGGTTGAGCGCGGGCTGCAAACCAAAGTGTTGCAGATTCGATTCCCAGTCAGGGTACATGCCTGGGTTGCAGGCCATGACCCCCAGCAACCGCACATTGATGTTTCTCTCTCTCTCTATCTCCCTCCCTTCCCTCTCTAAAAATAAATAAATAATTTTTAAAAACCTGATTAATATAAAGAATGAAATATTTTTAGAAAAATTGTTCCATGAGAATCATCAGCTCTACATGTGCTAAAATTTTTATGTCAGAATAACTTCTCAAAAATTTATCCCAAATGTTATCACAGCCTATAAAATACTCTTAAATGCTTCAATAACAGTTGCATTAGCAGAAAGATTACAGTTAAAATTTTAAATTATAAAAAATTGTGCAATCTTTCATTTTTCAAGAGCAACCAATGTCTCTTTCAATTATTTCAATTAAAAATAAAATTGCTCAGAGTATATGTTTATTTTAATAACCTATTAAATAAAATTTTAAAAAAGCATGCCACAAAATTATGAGGCAAGATATCACATTAATAATACTGTATTATATAAAATTATAACACCAAAATGTTTTTTGTACTTTGCAAGTTATATTGTTACTCACATCACTATTACCACTATCGTATTTTATAAGTAACAAAATAGTTTTAAAGGAAAAACTTTATTTGTAGTATACTGAATGGCACTTTTTCTTTGCCTTTTCAACAAGGGCCCTGCATTTTCATTTTGCACTGGGTCCCTCAAATTATGTAGTCTGCCTTTTTCATAGAAAAGGATGTCTTCATGTTTCATCTGGTTTGGAGAATGGCTGTATTCAAGGCCTTTATGTAAGGAAATCAAAGCCTTTAAAGCAGTTTCTAAACACTGTTACATGGGAGAAGGGAAAAGTTACACCTCTTATAAATGTTCAACCAATTCTTGCAAGCCCAGTATTATAGGAGGTTCTAGTTGAGGAGACAGGGAAAAACCTTAAAGATCAACAATTCTGTTACATAGATGGCAAAATGGAGGCACCAAACTGTGATTGTCCCAAGCTCACAAGTGATTTAGAGGCAGCTTTGGCACAAAATCTCAAGTCTCCCAAGTATGCCTGGTACAATTCCTACCAACAGTTCTTTATCATTGTATCAACAAGGGTCAAGGAAATCAGAAAGTGCTCTAGGTATTTCAAACACAATGATATAAGTGATGACTGCCAAGAAGGAAAGCATGTTTAAAGGGGCTGGAGCAATGAAAGAAAACATAACTATTGCCAGAACCACCATCCCCAGAAGCAAAATGGGGAAAGATACCTTGCCTTCCCCTTCCCTCCTTGAATTTCATCTTTCACTACAGATTCCCATGATCAGAACTGAGCTGGAAGCCAGCGGATAAAAGCCTTTAGAAAACTCAGTCTGTAGGAATCAGCCCCTTGCGATACTGAGTAAAGCAGAGAAAGGGTGAGAAGTGAATTTGGAAGCAAACAAGCAAAGGACTGGCACTCTGAATAAGCCTACACTAATAACTTCTTCACATCCAAGTGCTACCTGAAAATCCAAAAAGCCTTGGTAGCCAGATATTACTGGCAGTCCTCAATTATTGAGATAATGCATTTAAAGCTATTAGCACACTGTGTGGTATAGAAAGCATAGATTTAAATCATCATTATCATAATTATCTTCACTATTACCACTATTACATGGGAAGAGGTTAAAAATAATAATAAAAGATACAGCAGAGTTTGCCAAAGGATAATGAGACCACCACTCAATATGCACAATAAAAAGACAAAGCTGAATGTATGGCTTACTAATAGTAAGGCCTTGGGGGAGGGGTGTGGGGAGACTGTGCTGGTCAGGCACGGTCTCTCCAAGCAGAGCAGACCGTTGACCTAACATAAGGTCTTTATCTGGGGGAAGCATGGAGTGCTAGGATTTGACAAATTTTCAGGGTGTAAGTAGGTTAACATCATCCTTAGTCCACAGTTACTCAAGTGAAATTGGTGATTCGCTGCTACTCAGAGGTGTAAACCATTGGAGTGAGGCTGCCCCCATTAGCCAACTGTCATAGGAGGCTTAGTGAGGCAAGTTATTCTTTATCGATTAAATGGGTTTAAAACTGCTCTTATGGCTACCTGTTAACTTAGCTTCAGCAAAAATCAGTCTTTTCCTGAGTCAATGGTTACTTCTTTATTTTCAGTCTTTCCTTTTGCTCCTCAGTCAATCAAAGCTGCAGGACGGACCTTGGAGGACTGTTCAAATCTTTAGCACTGTTGTTGATTTTCCTTGAAGGTGAGGTTTCAGTGGTGAAGATTTTATTTTCGGTCTGCATGTTACCAGTGTGATTTTATTCTGTTGTTTTTTGTTTGTTTGCCTTTGAATTATTTGTTGAATCATCTGTCAGGACAGTGGCTGCACAAAAGCATGTGAGACTCTGGAAAACACACATTCGACAACAGTGAGACAGTAAGTACAACGGGAAGGGACTGAAAGACATTTCAGAACATGGCACCAAGTATCCCAGACCCGATCACAAAAACACGTCTCAAAGATTCTCTGAGTCTATTTTAGATAACGAAGTTTCCTTTTCTTTTAGCTTAGATATAGATGGTTACAATTCTTTTCACTTAGAGATGATTCCAATTCACTTGCAGAGTTCAGACATAATGGATAGTTTTAGTAATGTTTCAGAATCTTCCCCAGCTGACCTAAAGGAAAATTTAAGGCCATTCTATTATCTATAACTACTTGGCTTAAGAAATTTGAACTGTTTAAGTGGTATTATTTACTATGTCAGTCAAAGTAATAGAACAAATTTTTGACAAATGCCTCTGGCAGTTTAACTTCTACAGATAGGATCATTATTCTCAGGATTCTCTCCCCATAAAAGGTTTTACACTTTTGTACTCTTTGAAAGGAGATCTAGTGCATTTAGGATGTTGGGGAATTATATTAGTTACCTATTATTCTATAACAAATTATCTCAAACTTGGCAGCTTGAAAATAAGAATATTTAGCAACTCACATTTTTCCTGGGGTCAGGAGTCTGGGAGCAACTTACTCAGTTCATTCTGGTTCAGTATTTCTCCTGAGGTTGCAGTCAAGATGTCAGCCAATGCTACAGTTCTCTGAAGGCTTGAATGGATGTGTAAGATCTGCTTCCAAGAAGCCTTGCTCACATGGCTGTTGAGTGGAGGCCTCAGTTTCTTACTGGCTATTGGCAGATGTCTCAGATCCTTGCTGCACGGATCTCTCCACAGGATTGCCTCACAGCATGGCAGCTAACTTCCCCTAGAGTGAATAAATGGTATGAGAGACAGCAAGGCAGAAATCACAATGTCTTTTATAACCTAACCTTGAAAGTCACATACCCTCACTATTGACATATTCTATTTGTCACACAGCCCAACTCTGATGCAATAGGAAGGGTTACAGTGTACACAGTCATGAATACCAAGAGGTGAGAATTATTAGGGACTACCTTGGAGACTGACTACCACAAGGATTATACTCTTGGTCTAACTAATAATTCAAAAAAATAATTAATCCTTGGTCCTAGATGAGCACTGAAGAGCCTGATTCATTTATTTAAAAAAAAAAGAGCAAAGGAAGCTGTACATAATTTGACTTTGGTGGAGCTACAAATATACTGTCTCTGAGAATTGCGTGACCAATGCTTATTGTTTACATTTTGCAATTTTCCTGATGCAAAGGCATTTTCCTTCATTAATGCATTGTATTCAGGAGTATTGTTACCAGTAAAGTTAGAGAAACATACATTTACCTCATTTATTAAAATGACTGACCCAAAATTAGTTTGGAAGAGCCAAATTAGAGAGTTATAGAGATAACTGTCTAGACCAAGGATGAGCAAATTTTCTCTATAAAAAGCTAGATATTAAATATTTTTGGCTTTATGAGCCATATATTCTTTGTCACAACTAATTTGCTGTTGCAGCACAAAGGCTCAGACAATATGTTTTAAAATGTATGTCTGTTTTCCAATAACACTGTTTTTACAAAAGTAGATGGCAGGCCATATTTGGTTTACAAGCAATACTTCCCCAAACTTGGTCTATTTTGGTGAATATTACTAGTCAGGGAAATAAGATAGACTAAGTCAGAAGTGCAGTACCTGAACTAGTAAAGCAGAAAAGTATTACAATATGGCAAATTTATCCCTACTGCGATGCATTGTTTCATGAAGAATTTTGACAAATGTCAATCTGTGATTTCCTCTAGTGTTACAAAATCTGTTTTTGCCAGACCTTATCCTCATGTTATTCATAACAGATCATACCCAGTATTTCTTTTAAGAATATGGGTGGGAAGGAAGATTTTGTGTATCTGTTATAGAATTCTTGAACTTCCTCATGGATTTATTATTATTTTATTGTTCTTTTTACATGAGGCCTTGGTATGAGAACTTTAGTCAATCTATTTAGTGTGCTATTATGTTGAAATATTTCAGTAGTATTTCTAAAGTGTTTCTATTGTAGCTGCAGCATGGTTTACTAGCTTCTATGGTACATCTTTTACTGTGAGTATCCTTTTATCATGGCAATTATTCTAGATATCATGTAATGAATATATTTGTTGTTTCTATTTTAAAGAGTACTGAGCAATATTTTAAAATTATTTTTTCTATAGCAGTTTCAAAAAGTGAATTATTTTAAAAGAATACCAGTTTTCAATTTATATATTTATTATTTTATTTTAGTAATTTGAAATGCCCTAGAGAAGACCACAGTTCAGTCTTTATAAGAGAAATGGTTCAGTTATTGTAAAACAACCCTAGTTTTTTATGGTAAAAAAAGAAAGCTACATAACTTATAATTAACCATCTTAACCATTTTTAAATGTACAGTTCGGTAGTGTTAAGTATACTCATATTGCTAAAAAGACAGATTTACAGAATTTTTCACCTTTCAAATCTGAAATTCTATACCTGTTAAACAATAATTCCCCTCTTTTCCTCTGCCCCCAGCCCTGGTAACCACCATTCTACTTTCTGCTTCTATTAATTTGACTACTTTAGATCTCATAAAAGGAATACAGTAATCTTGCTACTGGCTTATTTCATTTAGCATATCTTTAAGTTTCATCCATGTTGTAGCATGTGAAAGGATTTTCTTCCTGTTTAAGGCTGAATAATATTTCATTGTATGTATACACTACATTTTATTTATTCATCCATCAGTGGACAGTTGGGTTGCTTCCACTTTTTGGTTATTGTGAATAATGCTGATATGAAATGCATGTGCAAATATCTCTTTGAGATCCTGCTTGCAATTCTCTTGAATATATAAAAGTGGAATTGCTGGATCATATGATAATTGTATTTTTAAGTTTTTGAGGGATATCCATACTGTTTCACCATTTAATTTTACTGTACCAGTTGTACCATTTTACAGTCCCACCAACAATGCACAAAGCCTTCAATCCCCCCATGTTTCCACAAACACTTGTTATTTTCTTTCTTATATATTAGCCATCGTAATGGATGTGAAGTGATATCTCTCTGTGGTATTGATTTGCATTTCTCTGTCGATGATCACAATGATACTGAGCATCTTTTATATGTTTGTTGGCCATTTGTATACCATGTTTGGAAAAATGTCTATTCAAGTCCTTTGCCCAGTTTTTAATTGGCTATTTGGTTTTTGTTGCTGAGTTGTAGGAGTTCTTTATGTATTCTGGATATTAACTCCTTATCAGCTTATATGATTTGCAAATGTTTTTTCCCTTTTCACTCTGTTGATGCATTCTTTGGTGCACAAAAGTTTTTAAGTTTGATGTATACCCATTTGTCTTTTTTTCTTTTGTTGCCTGTGGTTTTTCTTAGGTTGTATCCAAGGAAACATTGCCAAGCCCAATGTCACAAAGCTTTTCCCCTATATTTTCTTCTAGGAATTTATAGTTTTAGGTTTTACATGAAAGTCATTAATCCATTTTGAGTTAATTTTGTATATGGTGCAAGGTTAGGGTCTAACTTTTTTCTTTTGCATGTGTGTATCCAGTTTTTCCAACACCATTTGTTTCAGAGACTGTTCTGTCCCTATTGAGCTGTCTTGGCACTCTTGTTAAAGCTCTTTTGACCATATACATAAGGGTTTATTTATAAGATCTCTATTCTAATCCATTAGTCTGTTTGCTGGTCTTCTTCTTTGGATATAAGACCCCTTAACAAACAGTATTGTCTGCATTTAGTATTGGAGCAACAATGAATATTAAGTCAGAAGTTGATATTGGAATGTCTAAAAATTCTGTTTTGGCCATAGATTACAGAAACTCAATGAGGAGATTCTCTTACTGGGTAAGGGTAATAGAGTTGCTGGAATAAGAATGTTTCACCAGTAGATGATAACATGAGCAGCAAGTATCAGTACTTTATAATTAGTTAACTGACTAGAATAAAAACGCTAAGTATTTTTCATTAGCAATAAGGAGTTACCATACATGATAAGATCAGATTTAAAGGTGATTACCATACAAGATCCAAAGATGCTTTAACTTACTTTGTTGAGGCACATAATTATTCTGAGGCAACTAAGCTAAGAATTGGCTACTTAACAAGGGATTTACTTTAACAGGCAATAGGTCTTAAGTGAGTGCCATGTTGATGAATTAAGACCTTTACAGCATGGCCTAACTTTTTCATGATTGCACACAAAAAAGAAAAGTTTATATAATTCTGGAAGACTTTCAAGACCTCTCTTCTAATTAATCTGCCTGTATCCACAGAATCTTTTGTCCATTTGGATTCTAGGACCATTATTATTTTTTCAATAATTTCTTGAATCATAGAGTAGTATATTATTAGTCATATCAGGTATAATTTTATTGTACACAAGAAAATTTCTGGGATTTTAATCCTTTTGCAGTACACTTTATCTGGTAGTTCCATTTACTCAATACACCCTACTTATTAAATTTGTAGGAATTGTGTCATAGAGAAGAAAGGGATGTTCTGATAATGATTCCAAGTATCAGTTATAGGTTGAGACTTGAGAATGGACTTAGGATTTTTAGAAATTTTCATTATTTTAGTGCTTCTAGTAAACCAAGGCAAATAAAGCTCGTTTTTTCTCATGCCTTCTACAATTTACTGCACACCTTCAAATTTGTCTTTTATAGCTTCACTCACTATTTGGCACAGTCATTTTTACTTTAAGGTAAAACTTCTCTTTCTCTTTTTCTCTTATTGAAAGTCTTTCTTGGTTTTCAAATGACATTAAAATTTTACCCTGAGAGATCTGATGTTCTACAGTAAAGAGATTCATGGTAGACGCAGTGGCTACCATAGCAAAAAGAAAGCTGTACTAGTTCCTTGGAGAGTTTAGAAGAAGCAAAGAGAAGTGCTGGGGTTTCATGTCCCTCTTGGAGCAGCACCAATAGACACATTTCAGATAATTGTCCTTCTGCTTACTAGCCAGCATGGAACATTCATTCTTTCAATTATCATTTTATTTGCAGTATCTACAGTTATCCTATTATCATAGGCTCCCAACTTTTAAATAAGAGACTTTTTAAGTTATTTTAAACTAGCAAACCAAATATGCTATTGAGATGCAGTTTATTTACTTCCTAAGGCTCTGGAAATACCTAGACACACATTAAATATTTCCTAAATTGGCAATTTTACATTTGTATTTATTTTTTATTATTAAATTCCTATTTTAGTAGGTTTGAGGGTGGGGGGCAGGAATGGGTGGGGTGGAGAGCCACGGTGGGGTGAAAATGGAGACAATCATACTTGAACAACAATAAAAAAAATTTTGAATTCCTATTTCAGATTTAATCCATTTAGAAAAGAGAAGACACATCTCTCTATCTTAGCTGTGGGTTTACTCCAGCTTCTGGAATGTTTCCTAGAGTCTATTTTTCATCTTCATTTTGTTTACAATTTGAACCTTTTTATACTTTTCACTTAAAATAAGTGCTTCTGAAATTGCCTTATTATAATCAATTTTTTATTTGCATTACTCTCTTAAGATAATGTTTTTGAAGTTTATATAATGGGGTGATTTAAGTTTTTTCTTTCCTATCTTTCTGCTTATTAAGCATTTTCCCTGAAATGTTAAGCATTAGCTGAACTATTTATTGGTACAGATTGTAGTCAAGGAAACAAAATATTAAATTCTGAAAAAAAAACCTTTTGCCTGCATTCCAAAAGTTTTGAAAACTCCTTAATTATGTCTCTTAACTTGTCTCTAGACAAGAACTTTAATTCAAATTTCTGGCCTAGAAATTTTATAATATAATTGTTCTTTTCCTGCAACAACCCAGAAAAAAGAATAGCTCATTTAGAAGGTCAGATAAAGCTGGACTAGAAAACAAGGGAGAAATGCAAACTGAATAGGTTTCAAAAGGTTACAAAGTCTTTGAGAAAGACTGTCTTGAGTTAGAATTTCTTGAGGCCTTAGCATATGAATTACATTAACTGTCTAACAGCTGACATATGAATTAAACTGACTATTGATGATTTGGTATTTTGTCTCCTAGTATTTTTAGAATTTCTCTAATGATGGTATTAATTTAAAGATTTGGACACGTCAAACATGACATTATTATTTTAAGTCAAAAAGTTATTTTGCCATTTACCAAAAAAAGTGCAAAATTTAGAATTACAGTGCTTCTAAAGGAAATAGAAGCTCTCCTAGGAGGAAGAGGAGACTTTGGCATAGACAAACCCATAAAACGGGTAAAAAAGAATGAGAGGCCAGTACAGTCAGTCTATATATGGGCTTTTGAAAGCTATCTGTGTTCCCCAACCCAGTAGAGACTAGGAAGGGGCTATACAGTCAACAGCCTGATAGTCTTTGACACTTTAGTGGGACAAAAGACAAAGTGAGCTTCTTTCACAAATTAAGGAGAAAGTAGGTACCCTCATGAAGGCTTTATAGGTGACCCTATAAAAGATAAAGTTTGACAAACCCTATTTTCATAAATTGGTTGTTGGTCTAACTGACTTCCAACCGCTGGTCTGCAAAGCTAGCTTGCATTGAGTTGAAAACTTACCAGGCTTATGCTTCCATTTGTTCCCTATGAAACACTCCTTCACACATTCAAAAGAAACAAAATAACCCAGGACAAAACAAAAACTCATGAAACAGGCTTTCAACATATAGACAAACAGCAGCAAAAGCAAGGGAAACAGCAGGAGAATAAACAGGTTAAGGGCAATAAATTTTCCAAATGGCATATCTCCAAAACAAAAGATCTAATGAATCTAATGATCTTATACAAAGACCTAGATTAAATTATTTACCAAATGGTGCACCTCTCAACCGAAAGAAAATGATTGCCCTATACAAAGATCTAGACCTAAACAAAATCCAATTGGTTACAAATTATAGCATAACAAAATGAATTGAGTAATATGAAATCAATGAAACTAATCAGAGATCAGATTATTGTTGCAATCAACTCACTCAATAACATATCTAAAGAGTAAGTGGAATTTTGGTATAAGGTACCCAGTGAGTGTACCTGTTGGCCTGAGGGTCCCCTGGAATGCTGCCAAATGAAGGTCTTTAGAACAACCTTGGTGGAATGTCAAAAACTGTTCAATGAGACCATCACTCAATATCTGAAATTAAAAAAAAAAAAACACAAAGCTAACTTATTGCTTTTCATGGTAAGAGATGCTGGTCAGACATAGTCTTTTCAAGCTTGGCAAATGACAGATCTTATATAAGGTTTTGAGGAAGCATGAAGTTCAGGGACTGGTGGACTCTTGGAGGCATAAGTAGGTTGACATCATCCACAGAAGTATGGCTACTCCGATGAGACTGTAGTTGGTTGGGTGTCACTCATAGGCATGCAGAGGAAGTGGATCTGTCACTGACTGGCTGACTTTTCAGAAGGGAGAGAGGGAAAGAGTGGTTGGCTTGTAGAAGTTTTTAACAAGGCAAGTTACTGCTTGCAGAGAATTTTAAAATCAGTTATGGAGGCTACGTGTTACAAGGCTTCAGAATAATCAGTCTTTTCCTACATTTGTAAAAACATTTTTTATTCTCAAGCTCAAAAATAAGGAGGGACAAAAAAGTAAGAGAAATATTGGAAGCCTTTCATAGTATCAAAAATGTTAGAATTTACCATTCTGGAACAGGTGCCAGCCTTTGAGTTAGTTGAGTTATGCAAGGACAAATTCTTTGGCATAAGTGAGATTTCTGTGTGTGTGGTTGTACTCTGTATGTTGAGCAATAGAAGAAGGAAAGAGATGCTTCTGGAGGAAGAGTTGCAGTTGAAATCAGTACATATTTAGATAATTCCAAAATTTCATTCCCTACTGGCATTCACACTTATTGTACACAACATTCCTTTTTAGGAAATATATTTATAAAACATACATGTAAATTTGTTGAGAGGGTTTTCCATATTTCACTTTTCTATTCCTCTACTTGGTTGTTCTTCCTTATTTCAGCAGCACAAGATTTTTCAAAGGACTCCATAACTTCACCTTTTGTCATACCCAATATTGTAAGCCCCTTCCTGCTTTAAGAAACCCTCTTCACTTTCAAGCCAACTGATTATAATGTTATTTGTAACCGCGAAGTTAGAACTTCACCATACAAGTAACCATTAGAGAAAGTAACTCATTTATTTTGGGAAAGGATAGCATTAGTATGGTGAGTAGCTTGATCTCTGGATTCAGACAGATCTGGGCTTAAGTCCTGACTCCTCCATTTATGAATTGTGGGACCTGAGGCAATTTACTCAACTTCTCCACATTTCTATATTCTCCTCTGTGAGGTGGCCGTAATAAATGATACCTAATTTTCATGGCTACTGAGAGGATTAAAAGCAATAAATTATGTACAGAATTCAGCATATTTCCTGGCATGTAGTAGACATCTAATAAATTGGGATGTGTTATTGTTGTAATTAATAAAAGAAAATATGAAGAAACATGCTAAAATATATAATTTATGTTTTTCTCACTGCAATTTGTTTATGCATAAATAAATATTGCTTTTAAAACTTCAAAATTATTTTCCTGACATTTACAACACAAAACTCTACTTAGATCTTCACAACTATTAAGGTAAGAAATATGTTGATGACTTTGTTAACATATTTATGGTAAGAAGCAGCTTTACTTGAGTACAGTAATATAATAAGGGTGAGAATATGAGGTCAAAGAAATGTGTATGAATTCATTAAATGTGACTAAAGTATCCAGGGAAGGTGGTAATTTATACTTCTAAAGAAGATTCACTCCAGCTATACCCAGTCCACTTAATGACATAATATATGGATCCACAGGCTGCTGCAGCAGAAAACAATGGCTTGCCCAGTTGGGACAGGGTATCTTGACCCCTACAGAATGCTTGCAAAAAGACAAGTAATACTTTTGTGAATTTTGTAGCCTAATACCATTTCACCCTGGGAAAACAAAAGTTCTAAACAGCTCTGGTTGAATAATTATTTATAAAGTGAATGTACTATATCTAACCATTCCCCTTGCAGAATATGTATTTTTTCCTCAATTTTTAAAAATGTTATAAATTATGGTACTACAAGCGTCTTTGTATAAGAATTTTTTTCCTCGATTGAAACAGCATGGCACAGTGACTATGAATCCAGACCCAGGATCTTCAAATCTCAGTTCTACCATGGGCCAACTATGTGATCTTAAGCAATTTATTTAACTTTGGTGCCCCTCAGTTTCTTCATCTGTAAAATGAGGATAATAAAGCTGCCTACTTCATATGGTTGCTATGAAGATTAAATGAGTTGATGTATGTAAAACACTTAGAAAAGTGCCTTGTATGAAGTATGCATTCTAGGTGGTAATTACTGCTGATAGTGAAATCTTGTCTTAGGATGAATCTTCAATTGTAAAGGACATTTATATTTTTATGGTTTCGATATTTAATACTAAGTCACTTCTCAAAAGAATTGTTCTCTTTGCACCCCGATGTTCATAGCAGCACAATTTACAATAGCTAGGTGCTGGAAGCAACCTAGATACCCATCAGTAAATGAATGGATCAAAAAACTGTGGTACATTTACACAATGGAATTCTATGCAGCAGAAAGAAAGAAGGAGCTCCTACCCTTTGCAACAGCATGGATGGAGCTGGAAAGCATTATGCTAAGCAAAACAAGCCAGGCAGTGAAAGGCAAATACCACATGATATCACCTTTAACAGGAACCTAAACAACAAAACAAAGAAACAAGCAAAATATAACCAAAGACACTGAAATAGGGGACAGACTGGCAGTGGCCAGAGGGGAGAGAAGACGGAATTTCAGGGGGGAATGGGTAGGGTTTACAGGAACAAATTTAAAGGACACATGGACAAAAACTAGGTGTGGGGGGTAATGGGAGGGAAGTAGGGAGGGTTGGGTGGGTGGGCTGGAATTGAAGTAAATGGGAGAAAACTGTACTTGAACAATGATTAAAATAAAATTAAAAAAAGATAGTAAACATGCAAAAGATTGCTTTAAAAAAAAGAATTGTTCTATTCCATCAGTTCATACCAACAGGAGTAATGCCTGGATGCTTATATTCCCCCAGCCTCATTCATCGTTTTATAACTTTTCTTGTGCTTTCAAATTTATTAAGTGTGATATATTTACCATATTGTTGTTTTTAATGTAAATTAACTTGCTATTGAAAGTATATTTTTGTTTCCTTTTAGTTGAATGTCCTTCTGTTTTTTAGAGGTTTGGTGCTAGACTTAAGCTTTGACTAAAGACTGATGTTTTATAATTTCATTAGCTCATCTGTCATGTTTAGCACACTTAATTCCCTCAGTCTGTATTCCTTTTTAGCTGCTTTTATTGATTTTCATTTTACAGAAATCTGAAATTTTATATATTCATATATATCCATCTTCCATTTTTTTCACTTCTCTGTTTCCTATTTTTCTTATTTTCTTACAATTTGATTTGTTAATGTTTAACTTCCAGGAGTTTTCTCCTAAAAGATGACTCTGTCAGTCAACATTGTATCTATATACCTAGTCCAATCCCAGCACCTAGTGGGCAACCAATAAGTAGCTGTGGAATGAGTGAGTAAGTGAAGAAACAAATGAATTGGCCTCAGAGTCCACAAACCACACAAACCTAGAATTACATAAAAAGGTCCCATTTCTCTTAATAGCCAAATTAAGAAAACCATGAACCTGCATTCCACAGGCTGTAAGAAATCCATTCTTCCTCGGAGTTTCCCGCCCACAGACCTATTACACATTCCCCTAAGTCATTCCTGATTATCATATATCACCACCATTAAGAGTCCAGCTGGTCATTCTGACTATCTGATATAGACCTTCTCCCGAATACCACCCTGCCCAGCCAATGTCTCTCCCAGCATTGACACTGATTTCACCCTTAATTCTTAAGGCACAGAGATAAGAATAAAAAGAGTAAACAAAAATGTACTGCAGTTTTGGGGATGAAATAGCAATACAGTGTAGGTTACAACTACTGCTAGAAGGAGTAACTATTTTTTAATATATTTTATTGATTATGCTATTACAATTGTCCCATTTTCCCTCTTTATTCCCCTCTGCCCTGCATTCTCCTTCCCACCCCCACAGTTATGTCCATAGGTCATATATATAAGTTCTTTGGCTTCCACATTTCCTATACTATTCTTAACTTCCTCCTATCTATTTTGTGCCTACCATTTATGCTTCTTATTCCCTGGACCTTTTCCCCTATTCTTCTCCCTCCCTCTTCCCACTGATAACCCTCCATGTGATATCTATTTATCTGGTTTTGTTCCTGTTCTAGTTGTTTGCTTAGTTTGTTTTTGTTTTTCTAGTTTTGGTTGTTGATAGCTGTGAGTTTGTTGTCATTTTATTGTTCATATTTTTTATCCTACTCTTTTTCTTAGATAAATCCCTTTAACATTTCATATAATAAGGGCTTGGTGATAAAGAACTTTAACTTGGCCTTATCTAAGAGGCACTTTATCTGCCCTTCCATTCTAAATGAAAGCTTTTCTGGATAGAGTCATCTTGGATGTAGGCTCTTGCCTTTCATGACTTGGAATACTTTCCAGCCCCTTCTTGCCTGTAAGGTTTCTTTGGAGAAATCAGCTGATAGCCTTATGGGAACTCCTTTGTAGGTAACTCTTTGCTTTCCTCTTGCTGCTTTTCAGATTCTCTCCTTATCTTTCATCTTGGGTGATATAATTATGATGTGTCTTGGTGTGTCCCTCCTTGGGTACAATTTCTTTGGGACTCTTTGAGCTTCCTGGACTTCCTGGAAGTCTATTCCTTTCACTAGATTGGGGAAGTTTTCCTTCATTATTTTTTGAAATAAGTTTTCCATTTCTTGCTCTTCCTCTTCTCCTTCTGGCACCCCTATGATCCAGATGTTCGGACATTTAAAGTTGTCCCAGAAGTTCCTAAGCCTCCCCTCATTTTTCTGAATTCTTGTTTCTTCATTCTGTTCTAGTTGAATGTTTATTTCTTCCTTCTGCTCCAAACCATTGATTTGAGTCCCAGTTTCCTTCCCTTCACTGTTGGTTCCCTATACATTTTCCTTCATTTCACTTTTCATAGCCTTCACTTTTTCCTCATTCTGTGACCATATTTAACCATTTCTGTGAGCATCCTGATTACCAGTGTTTTGAACCCTGCATCTGATAGTTTGGCTATCTCTTCATCACTTAGTTGTATTTTTTGTGGATCTTTGATTTGTTCTTTCATTTGAACCTTTTTTTTTTCCCTTTGGTCTCCATGTGCCTGTTACTAGTAAGAGGGTGGGGCAACCCACGTTGCTGCATTGTGGGGAAGGGGTGTGAGAGGGGAAAATGGCATTTGCTCAGCTTTCCACTGGTTTTCAGTCACTTCCTCCATTACCCACAAGCAAATTGGGCTCTTCTGGTGCTGATTCCTAGGTGGGTGGGTTTTTGTACATTCTAGGACCCTGTGGGTCTCTCCAACAAACCCTCCTGTGAGGCTGGGAATTTCTCCCACTGCCACTTGAACCCCCACAGGTGTTTTCAGTCACAGATTTTGAAGCTTTATTTCCCCATGCTGGAACCCTGGGTTGCAAGGTCTCTCTCACTCCCCGGTTTTTCCTCTCGGTTTATTGCATGCAAATGTGGGACTGAATGTAAATGTGGGACCACCCAGTCCACCAGCTGCCACCTTGCCATCCCAGGTCCTCTAGCCACCACTTTGCCTCACATCCTCTCTGCCCTGGCTGCCATCTCTGCCCCTCCTATCAGTCTGGATGAATGTTTCTTTAACTCCTTGGTTGTTGGACTTCCATATACTTAAATTTTCTGGCAGTTCTGGTTGTTTTTTGTTTTTAAAGTTGTTGTTGTCCTTCTTTTGGTTGTGTGAAGAGGCACAGTGTGTCTACCTACACCTCCATCTTGGCCAGAAGTCCTGAAAGGTCACAGGTTTGATTCCCAGTCAGGGCACATGCTTGGGTTGTCGACTGGGTTCCCAGTTGGAGGCATGAGAGAGGCAACCAATCAATGTATCTCTCACACACTGATGTTTCTTTTCCTTTCTTTCTCCCTCCTTTCCTCTATCTCTAAAGACAAATAAATAAAATCTTAAAAAAAGTTTTTTAATTCTTTTATTAAAGTCTCTTATAGTTTACTTTGTGTGCCTTGAACATTCCAAATTCCTATATATTTTATAATTTACTGACATTGTAAATAAGACTTCTTTTTAGTTATATTTTCTGGAAGATATGCCTGTTCACAGATTTATCTTGTATTTGCTCATTTCACTGAATGCTTTTAATATCTCAGATAGTTTTGTTGAAAGTATAAAGGGCTTAATTTGGATCTTCTATTCCTTCAAATAACATTTTTGTACCACATCCAATATTTTGTTCTCATTTTTTGGGATATCCTACTGAAATAAAAATAATTTTCAGCATTATCTTGGAAAATAATGGTGATGAAGAGCACCTTTGCTTTCTTCATTTTTAAAAGAGAATGTTGTTAGATTGGCTCTGCTACTTATGAAATCAACTTTCAATTTTAAATCATTAGTTTTCCCTCTTTTATTAAGTTCATTGGGGTGCCATTGGTTCACAAAACCATACAGGTTTCAAGTGCACAACTCAACAAAACATCATCTGTACACTACATGTAACAGACTGACAGCTGTAAGGTGTGAGGGATAGGGAACTGGATGAAAGAAGGTGAAGAGATTAAGCAAAATATATATTTATACATAATGTACCATTTATAAATATGCATATTTATATAAATATATAAAATATATTATTTATATATTATTCATATAATATACATTACATGCATTATACACACGTTGTTTATATAATATATCCTATATAAATATACATCTATCATATATGTGTCACATATGTGCATACATACACACTCACACAAACACAGACACAGACAACAGTGTGGTGAGAGCCAGAGGGAAGGGTGGTGGGTAGGTAGAGGTGGGCAAAGAGGCAATAAATTGGGATGGAAAGTGACTTTGTTTTGGGTGATGGGCAAACAATGCACTGTGCAGATGTTTTGTTGAGTTGTACTCTTGAAACCTGTATAGTTTTGTGACCAATGGCACCCCCATAAATTTAGTTTTAAATTCGTAGTTTTTCTGTTTTAATGTTAAGAGCTGTACTCAAATGATTTGGAGCTGTACTTCTACAGTGGAAACCCTGAGGTAGTCACTCCAGCCTTCTGCTTAATCTAGAAATTGCTCCTCCTTCTCTTTTCCTGTCCCAATACAATGCAGCCAGAGCAGGGCAGTCCTATTGCACTGTGACCCTTTCTTCCTGCCACAGTTAATCACCTGTGTTACAAGTTGGGCGCCTCATTCAGCCAGGGCCAGTAAGTTTCATTCTCAGGAATTTGGGTCTTAGACAGAAAGGAAGATAGGGAGTTGGTCCACAATGCTTGAAGCCATAAAATATAAACCTTGGTATCCCAGGCAGCCATATTTTCTATGGGAGAGATGGTCTATAGATACAAGAGGCAAGCAGAGAATCTGACATTGCTGGTCCATAGATGAGCTGTATTTTCTTATCCCTACAGTAGGTTGTTAGATAATTCTTTGAGAAATATGCTGGTCTACATTCGATAAGTTATTTTTTTTTGCCTTAGCTGGTCAGGATCTGGTATTATTGCCTTATACTCCCCACAGCCCACCCAAATTTAAAGTAACACAACTTTTACCCAAATAAATGAAAATCTCTCATCTTCAAATAATCTCCCTGCCTGGGATGACTACTTCTCTCTAGCCCTGTCCATATCTATGATTTCTATAATACTGCCTTGAGTTATCTGCTCACATTACTCCTTTCTTTTAAATTGAAAAATTTCCATTATTAACTAGTAAAAGTTGTATTTTCTTTAGCTAAAATTGACCTGTCTGACTTAGAGATAGTTTCACCTTGTTTCTTCACCCATGAGCCCTTCTATTTTAGATTCTGTTGAGCAGAGTATTACAGTTTCCTATAAAAGAAAATTCTATGGACACATCAGTAAATTTTATATATATGTGTGTGTGTGTGTGTGTGTGTGTGTGTATACGCACACACGTGTGTGTATGTGTATATGTAAATATATAATATAAGTAAATGTACATGTATGCATACAATAAAATGTATGTATTATATATCATATATTATAAAATATATAATACAAAATATATTTTATATATTATATATATCTTTGTTATACCTGTAATATGGGCCTTAATATCACCTGTTTAGATCTTGAAGTGAGAGAAAAAATAAAAGATGTGTGGTACTTTATAAAAAAATAATTCTTTGAACCAAAATAACTTAAGGTATACTATAACCGTGGTAAATCTTCAATACAGTACTATGATGGCATCCTGCCTCCTCAGCAATCCAAAGTGCAGTTTTGTATCCATATGAAACAATGTAACTGTGCTCCATATACTAGGCATACTTGTGAAGAAGGGACCCAAATTATTTGAGCAAAAATGTTACTAACCAGCATAGAAAAAAAAAAGGGTTAATGAGGAAATAATAAAGGTGTTAAGGGATATAAATTAATAGTTTATTCACAACCATTACTGAAATTTTCCTTTGTTTTCATGTTTTAGCTGTCTCATAAGCTTCTGCGTTCTTAATAAAATTCCCAAATGTTTTTGTCTAGTTTATGTGAATAGGTACCCCTCAGAAAAATCCGATTCCAAGATTAGAAAGCTTTCCTTCTGTTTAGTCCTTAGAGACCATGAGATGTTTTCCCCCACAGGCAACACGAGGCCTGTGAAATGGAAGCAGAGCTTTCATGCCTTAAAATTCATCTCTCTGACTGTACAATCATTAACAGTATAGGCAAAGCAAATCTAAATTACCACGTCCACTTCAAGACAACTAGAGAAGAGACAGCCCTCATTTTAGAATTCTTTAAATCTTCCCTGACGGGAGTGCTAGGAAAAGTATAACATACAGATCACAAAGTGGTCTTTTGACAAACTGCCAACCCAGTGGCTCTTAAAGAAAGAACAATGAACCAATCAACACTAAGGACAAAATAAAGTAATAGCTCAGAAATGCAGCTGAAAATTAAACTAAAAATGCAGAGGAAGGGAAGAGAAAAAGGACCTAGTCCAGCATACATGTAACTTCAGAGGCCCATGGGAAAACTCCATAAGGAAATCTTTTATTGCTTTAAAATTCATGAATAAATATCTTTATAGCAGAAGGCCCTGTTGATTTGACAGAATGCTTTGGATGCTTAGATATTATAATCTGAAATTTTCTGGTGCAGAAATTAAAAGTTAGAAAAAATTTTACTTTCTGTCTCCAGGGATGATATATTTTAAGAGACATACATATACATTTAATCTGTAAGATTTGTCATTACATACTGTATTTAAAAATAAAAATCTTTCTGGACACAATGTCTTTGTTCTATGAAAGCTGCTGATTTATCTGTAAGTTAATTTTGTGAAGAATTTTCATGCCATATAAAACATGAAAAATTATACGACAGTTTACTTGGACCAATTGCATGTAATTCCCCATGGGTTATAATAAAATCAGAACACTGATGCCTAATACATCAGAATTAAATCTAAATGTATTTTTTATTGAATTTATTGGGATGACATTGGTTAATAAAATTATATAGGTTTCAGGTGTACAATTCTTTAATACTTCATCTGTATATTGTATTGTGTGTTCACCACCCCAACTCAAGTCTCCTATCACCATTTATCCCCCATATACCTTCTTCTACCTCCCCCACCCGCCTTTCTCCCTGACAATCACATCATTTTCTTTGTCTATGAGGTTGTGGGGATTTTTTTTGCTTAATCCATTCACATTTTTCACCCAGCCCTGCAAACATCCTCCCCTCTGACAGCTGTCTTTCTCTATGAGTCTGTTTCTATTTTGTTGGTTTATTTAGTTAATTAGATTTGACATGCGAATTAAATCATATGGTACTTGTCTTTCTCTGACTGTCTTATTTCACATAGTGTAATGCTTGCCAGGTCCATCTATGCTGTCACAAAGGGTAAGATTTCCTTCTTTTTTATAGCTGAGTAGTATTTTATTGTGTAAATGTATCATAGCTTTTTATATCCACTTATCTATTAGTGGACTCTTGAGCTGGTTCCAAATCTTGGCAATTGTAAATAATGCTGCAATGAACATAGTGGTGCATATATCTTTTTGAATTAGTGTTTCAGGTTTCTTTGAATGTATTCTCAGAAGTGGAATCACTGGGTCATAAGGCAGTTCCATTTTAAGTTTTTTTTTAGGTAACTCTGTGCTGCTTTCCAAAGTGGCTGCACCAATCAGCATTCCCACTAGCACTGCATGAAGCGTCGCTTTTCTGCACAACATTGCCAACACTTGTTTACTGATTTATTGATGATGCCATTCTGATAGGTGTGAAGTGACATCTCATTGTGATTTTAATTTGCATTTCTCTGATGATTAGTGACATTGAGCATCTTTTCATATGTCTACTGGCCATCTGTATGTTCTCTTCGGAGAAGTGTCTATTCAGGTCATTTGGCCATTTGGTGTCTGATTGCAGTGGTTATGACTTCCAATACTATGTTGAATAAGAATGGTGAAAGCAGACATCCCTGTCTTGTTCTCAGTCTTTAAAAAATGCTTGTAGCCCTGGCTGGTGTGGCTCAGTGGATTAAGCGTCTGCCTGTGAACCAAGGGGTCGCTGGTTCGATTCCCAGTCAGGGCGCATGCCTGGGTTGCAAGCCAGGTCGCTGGTTGGGGATGTGTGAGAGAAACCACACATTCATGTTTCTCTCCCTCTCTTTCTTCCTCCCTTCCCCTTTCTCTAAAAATAAATAAATAAAATGTTTTTAAAAATGCTTGTAGTTTTGCCCATTGAGTATGATGTTGGTTATGAGTTTGTCAGATATGGCCTTTATTACATTGAGGTATGTTCCCTCTATTCCTAAATTGCTGAGAGTTTTTATCATAAATTGGTGCTGGATTTTATCAAATGTTTTTCAGCATCTATTAATATGATCATGTGGTTTTTATCCTTCATTTTGTTTCTGTGGTGTATCACATTTACTGATTTGTGGATATTTTACCAACCTTGCATCTCTGGAATAAATCCCACTGGATCATGGTATGTGATCTTTCTATTGTATCATTATATCAGCCTTGGCTAATATTTTGTAGAGGATTTTTAGCGTCTATGTTCATCAGAGACATTAGCCTGTAATTTTCTCTTTTTTGTAGTGTCTTTATCTGATGTTGGAATTAGGATAGTGCTGGCCTCATAAAATGAGCTTGGGAGACTTCCCTCATTTTCAATTTTTTTGGAATAGTTAGAGAAAGATAGATGTTAGTTCTTTTTTGAATGTTTGGTAAAATTCACCTGTGAAGCCATCCAATTCAAGGCTTTTGCTTGTTGGGAGTTTTTTGATTACTGCTTCAATTTAACAATTTGTAATCTGTCCAAACTCTCTGATTCTTCCTGATTAAATTTTGGAAGATTGTATGTTTCTAGGAATTTATCTATTTCATCCAGATTGCCCAAATTCTTGGCAGATAGCTGTTCATAATATTTTCTTACAATCTTCTGTATTTTTTGGTGTCAGTTGTTACTTCTTTCTCATTTCTGATTTTATTTATTTTCAGCTCCTGGTTTTTTTTTATTTGTCTGGTGAAAGGTTTGTCAATCTTGTTTATCTTCTCCAAGAACCAGCTCTTCGTTTTATTAACCTTTTATAGTTTTTAGACTCTATTTTATTTATTTCTGCTCTGATCATTATTATTTCCTTTCTTGTACTCATTTTGGGCTTTGTTTGTTGTTTCTTTTCTATTTCCTTTAACTATGTTCCTCCTCTTCCCTCTTCCTCTCCCCCTTCCCCTTCTTTCTTTCTCCTCCTTCTTCTCCTTCTTCTCCTTGTTCTTTAAGAAGACCCTTTGCCCTGGCTGAGTGGCTCAGTTGTTTGCACCATAGTCCCATACACCAAAAAGTTTTCAAGTTCAGTCCCCTGTCTGGGCACATGTGAGAGGCAACTGATGGATGCTTCTTTCTCACATAGATGCTCCTCTCTTTTTATCTTATATCCCCTTCTTCTTTCTCTAAAATCAATGAACATATCCTCAAGTGAAGGAAGTTTTCCTTCATTGTTTTTTCAGATAAGTTTTCCATTTCTTGCTCTTCCTCTCCTCCTTCTGGTACCCCTATGATTCAGACATTGGAGCACTTAAGTCATCCCAGAGGTTCTTAAGCCTCCCCTCATTTTTTTTTTGAATTCTTGTTTCTTCATTATGTTCTATTTGGATGTTTATTTCTTCCTTTTGTTCCAAATCATTGATTTGAGTCCTGGTTTCCTCCTCTTCACTGTTGGTTCCCTGTACATTTTCTTTACTTCACTTTGTTAGCTCTCATTTCTTCCTCCATTTTGCAACGGAGCTCAATGGAATCTGTGAGCATCCTGATTACCAGTGTTTCGAACTGCATCTAATGGGTTGTCTATCTCCTCGTCACTTAGCTCTTTTTCTGGAGTTTTGATCTGTTCTTTCATTTGGGCCATATTTTTTTCTTGGTGCACCTGCTATGTTATAAGGGGCAGAGCCTTAGGTATTTGCCAGGGTAGGACAACTCTCTTTGCTGCATTGTGGCACTGTCTGTGGGAAAAGGGTGAGAGAGGGAACAATGCTGTCCTGCTCTAGCCCCACTTTCCAATGAACTCTCCTGTGAAACAGGGAGTTTCTCCTGCATTTGCAACCCCACAGTTTTTTGAGTCTTTAGTTCCTCGGTCAGCCAGTCACTCCTCGCCTGTGTGGTCCACTGCTTTGCCATGGATCCTCCCTGCCCTCCTGGCTGCCCACCTCTGGCCCTCCTACCAGTCTGGATGAATGTTTCTTTAATTCCTTGGTTGTCAGAGTTCCATATAGTTTGATATTCTGGCAGTCCTGGTTGTTTATTGTTTTTAAATTGTTTGTTATCCTTCTTTTGGTTGTGCAAGGAAGCGAAGCATTTCTACCTACACCTTCATCTTGGCCAGAACTCTGATCTGTTCATCTGGGACATATTTCTTTGTCTCGGCATGCCTGTTACATTTATATGAGTGAAGCCTTAGGTATTCAACAGGGCAGGACAACCCATGTCGCTGCATTTGTGGTGCTGTATGTGGGGGAGGCGTCTGAGAGAAAATAATGCCACTTGCTCAGCTCTCAGCCAGCTTTAAGTCGCTTCCCTGGCTACCCACAAGCAAATTGGGCCTTTCTAGTGCTAATTCCTGGGTGGGTGAGTTTGTGTAAGTTCTAGAAACCTGTGGGTCTCTCCAATGAATTCTCCTATGAGGCTGAGAGTTTCTCCCACCACCACAACCTCCAAAGATTTTTACAGACAGAGGTTTTGAGGCTCCATTTCCCTGCACTGGAGCCCTGGGTTGCATGGTCTGTCTTCCTCCCCAGTTGTTCCTTCTGGTTTATCGCACACAAATGTGGGACTTCCCAGTCCACCAGCCGACACCTTGCTGTGTGTCCTCTCCACCCCAGCTGCCCACCTGCACCCCTCCTACAGATCTGGATGAATGTTTCTTTAACTCCTTGGTTGTCAGACTTCCATACAGTTCAATTTTCTGACAGTTCTGGTAATTTTTTGTTTTTAAATTTGTTGTTGCCCTTCTTTTGGTTGTGAAAGGAGACAAATTGTATCTACCTATGCCTCCATCTTGGCTGAAAGTCTGTTTTTTTCTACATTGTTTTCTATATCACTAATTTATTCCTCTGCTTCATCCAATCTACTGTTTATTCCTTTCAGTGTATTCTATATTTCAGAATTGTACTCTTCATTTTTGCCTGGCCCTTTTTTATGGTTTGTATGTCTCTTTTCATGCTGTTGAGAACCCTGCTTTTAGCTCTACAATTGCTTTTAACTCTATATCTAATAAACTGCTTGCCTCCATTTACTTAGCTCTTTTTCTGGAGATTTTTCCTGTTCTTTCATTTGGGGCCTGTTTCTCTTTCTCTCCATTTTGGCTGCCTCTTTGTGTTTGTTTCTATGTCTTAAATAGATCTGCTATGACTCCCAGTCTTGGTGAGGTGGCCTTATGTAGTAGGTGTCCTAACAGCCCGGTCCAGTGGTGCCATCTCCTTGATTACCTGAGGTGGTTGTTTCAGGAATGTCCTTTGTATGGGTACTGTGGGCCCTTCTGTTGTAACTTGGATTGATTGCTGTTGGCCTGTTCATGTATGGGGTTGACCCTCAAGGCTGGCTCTGTGAGGCTCAACTCTGTCCATGACATGCAAGCTGTGGTGCAAGTGCTGACCACATGAAGTGGAATCTAGTGACTGCCACTATCTCCCTTTTTATATGTCACATATGAAGCTTATTGGATCCTGCTCTGATGATGTCTGAAGCTGGCCTCTCAGTGTGTTGGTTGTGGGCCTCTTGTGAGGAACTATAGTGTTGGTCAATGTCAGACACTACTTATGGCTGGTGCCCGGCAATCTGTTTGGAGCTACAAGTAATCCACAGTTTGTGGCTGCCTCTGCTGGGCCTCTGTATACACAGGAAGGGCCAAACTGCACACCAGGCTGACTTTTACCAGCATCGGGCCTGGGGGCAGGTTAGCAAAAGTCCCAAGGTACCTCAGGATCTGCCTCCACCTGCCCGTACCTGCCAGCAACCTGTTAGGCTCAGTCACTGAAAGAGTCTTTGGCAGTACTTGAATTGCACGATGTTGATTTTCAGTGCGGTACCAAGAAGGGGTGAATGGTGTTCACTAAATTGATACAGGGTCAAACTCAGTGCCAGTGCTGGGTCTGAGGTCACTCAGCAAATGTCCCCGGGTTTACCAAGTCTAGCTGCCACCCACTGGGTGTGCTCACTTACTTTTGTGTTGGGGATGGGTCTCAGGGAGTCATCAGGGTGAGGCCATCAGAGTTTATCATGTCCAAACATACCACGATTTGGTCATGTGAAGTAGGGCTCTGCTCTGGTTGGACATGTGTGAGGGAAAATGGCCCCTGTCCTAGAGCCACGCAACTCAGTCTATTCCAGATTCAGCCAGGAGCCTGGTATCAGTGGGGTGGGGTGGGGGGTCTCCAGGAGTTGGGATAATGACCTAATAGATCTCCCATGATGGGGAGGTGCTGTTCAGACTTTGGGGTAGGTGGGGGGTGTGGCCTCTATTCCAGAGCCAAACAACTCTGTCCCAGATTTTGCCCAACCTGGGCTGGGCAGAGCCACTAGGTGTCAGGTGGGTGGAGTCACCTGAGCTGAGAGGGTGAATCTGCTGGAAGCCTGAAGGTGGTTCTAGTGAATCTCCCTCGAGAGAGCAGTGCCAGTCAGATTCACAGGAAAGTGAGGGAAATAGTCACTGCCCAAAGCCACATAACTCTTGTCACTGATACCTCCTGAGTCTGCCCAGACCTCTACACCCTGGGCAAGGCAGCTAACTCCTCAGCAGGGTGTAAGCTCTGCAGGCTGGGGTGAGAGGGAGTCCAGATGGTAGGGCTATTGCTTTCCCCCAGGCTGATGCCACGTGGAAGGGAGTGTTTTAGCCAAGAAAGACAGCATCTATGATATGGGAGACTGACTTGGCACGGAATCCTGGTTGTTGTCCCTTCAGCTCTCTTCCCAGAGCCATAAACCCCAGACTCTCTCCATGTAACTCTAGTCCACTCCATCCTCCCTCCACTGGAGCCCAGGGCGAGTAGCTGCAGATGCAAGTTTGGGTGTTGGCCCCTTAAGAGGACATCTGTGTCTCTAGTGGACTACCATCTCTTCTTGGTGGACAGAAACTGTGCTGCTTTTCACAGACAGATGTTATGTGGGTCCTTTTTCCCTGCTCAGGTACTCTGGGCTGGGGAGCCTGGCTTGGGGTTGAGACCCCATGCTTCTCAACTGAGATAACCCTTTAGCCTCAGACACCACCCATGGATGCAAGGCCAGCCCTTTTTGTGTCTCTGCCCTTCTTACCAGACTCAACATGGCTTCTTGGCTATATGATTTCTCTTCAGCTAGTCTTCAGTTGGTTACTCAGGATGATTGATCTATAATTTAGTTGTAATTCCAGTTTGGTCCTGGGAGAACATGGGTGTAATTTCTACCTACTCTGCTGCCATCTTGGATCCTTCCTAAATTTAATTTTTAAATATTTAATTCCCAGTTGCTAACCTACTGACTCAAAAGTACATACATTGATGTCCTGGCTGGTGTGGCTCAGTGGATTTAGCACTGGCCTACCAACTGAAAGGTCACTGGTTTGATTCCCAGTAACGGCGCATGCCTGGGTTGTGGGCCAGGCCCCCAGTTGGGGGCATGTGAAAGTCAAGTGATTGATGTTTCTCTCACACCTTGATGTTTCTCTCCCTCTCTTCCCCTCCCTCTAAAAATAGGTAAATAAAATCTTTTTTAAAAGTATGTAAATTGAAATACTTTCTTACTCAAAATCAAAATGAAACCATGTCCAATAATATATCATCCGACAGCTACTTTTTAAAAGTGTAAACACTTTTGATGTGTTAAACATAGTTTTCTGATGTGTCTGGTGTTAAACATAGTTTTCTCTCTTCTGAAATCCCCTGAAAATGACAGTAAAAAAATTTTTTTAAGGTATAAATCCCAAAGCACAAAGAAAGCGGGAAAGACACTACAGTAGACAAGGAATATTAACAAATTTGTGAAGATGGAAAGCAGATGAAGAGGTAAAAACTGGCTTAGTAGCACAGAGTAACCTGAAATCAAAGCACCTAATACCAAACTGAAATGAGATGATTTTCTGCAAAAAGCATAGATGCAGAGTGGGAATGAGAACAGGAGAACCTGTTGAAAAGAACAATGGAACCTACACTATGGAGCCAAATAACTAGTCTTGTCTCACCTTAGAGAAATGAGAGGTTTATTTCCTAGTAGTTGATCCAGAGAGGCCCAGACTCGAGGACTCCAGGCACAGCAGGAGGCAGGAATAAAGCACCAAAATGAAAATAAAGGACTACTCAAAGTTAGCTATAATGAACAATGAGACCTCCCACCTCCATCCTTATAACCCTTTCCAGGTCCCAAAACACCAAGAACCATTCTTATTCCTCCCAATCAAGACATCCAAAAAGGTATCAACACAAAAATTGTCTCAGTGCCCCACCACATTATGAAGATGCCCATCTGTACACAAATTCCTCCATCATGACAGAGCTTCCAATCTGCTGTTCATTCCCTTACTCTTAAACACGTCTGAGCGGAGAACCAAGTTTCACCAGACATTTAAGGAAAACTCCAAAATGAAAGGCAGCGAGACAAAAACAAACAACTTGAGGGATAGACAGGCAATAAAAAAATAACTTTGTTTTGCCCTGGCTGATGTGGCTCAGTGGACTGAGTGCCAGCCTGTGATCTGAAAGGTAGCCAGTTCGATTCCCAATCAGGGCACATTCCTGGGTTGTGGGCCAGGTCCCCAGTTGGGGACTAGCAAGAGGCAACAAATCAATGTATCTCTCACACATTGATGTTTCTCTTCCTCTCTTTCTCCTTCCCTTCCCCTTTCTAAAAATAAGTAAATAAAATCTTAAAAATATATAACTTGTTTTTTTAACTCTAATACCTACTAAGAGATAAGAGAAGACTAACTCAGTCATTTCCTCTCATGACCTACGTAAAAGAGCTGAACTGAGATCATTTTATGTACCATGCTCACTAAGTTTTGCCACTATTTCTGCTTTGTTGAAGTTAGACAATTTGCTCAACATATCTCTATCTGTGGTCGAGTATAACATAAACCCCGAAAACATTTATCAAAACAGCATGTCTAGAGAGCCTCAGGTGGGGGTGAGCTCAATACACATGAGGGACAGCATGGCCAGGGCCCAGTCAGCAGGTTGTGGACAGACAGGAGATGAGGTCAGAAAGTAGGCAGGGGCTAGATTGTATAGGGCTTCACAGCTAGGCTACTGCGTTTATTCTAGGAATGAACTGAAAGCTTTCAAGGAGGTTTGGCAAAGAATGACAATCCAATTTCTGAAAGATAGGCTTTGGACTGGAGTGAGAGGGAACTTGTACTACTCTGCTTTGGGAGTGGAGTTAGGCTGAGATACTAAGCTTGGTATACGACATGTGTCAAGTGACGATGTTCTAGCTAATGACAAATGAAAGTAGTATGTACAACTTTCTTAAGGGGTGGGGGGAGTCATGTACCTCTCCCTATCTTTTCTCCTTCCCAATGAATATGGTTTGATTGTAAATGGCTAAGCTGAAACCTGGGAATTAGTACTGCATCATGAGAAAAAAGCTCCATATTAAGGAAAAAGCATGCATCTCTAATAATTATGAATCTCCCAGACCAGCTGTCCACTGCCTATATTTGCATGAGAGAGAAACTACTATCTTGTTAAGAGTGTTCTGTCATTTGCAGCTGATTCTAATCCTGACTAACACACTTCATTCTTAGCGTGCTTGAGGCTGCATAATGACTAGAATTTGGGGGCCACGACAATGGAGTTTTCCCAGCAATAATGATGAAACATACTGGGCCCCATTCACTCCTTATAATAGGGACTTCATAACATGGCAGATTGCTCATATGCCACACCAGCTCCACTTAGTAAGCAGCCCTGGTGTCTTCACTGAAGTCTGCATCTTTTCTTCTGGTGGATTACTTCATCAGATGTTGTATTTCTTTGGCTCATAAGACATGCAGATGCATTCTCCTTCCAACCCTAAAACAAATTTGGAACTTGATGGGATCTTGCATTCCTTCTTAACTTAGGACCTCACAACTCTTACAAATATTTAAATCATATCTAATTCTGGAAAAGTTTTGGATCCAATGGCGAGAAGGAGGTTGAAGATGTAGCAGAGAAAAGGCTAGGGGGAGATCAAGCAGAGGGAATGACTTTTGCCAGAAGAAATCATGGGTTGGCTTATTTCACTCATCATTCTTGGTTGTGTGTATTAACAGCTTGTTTCTTTTTAGTGCTGAGGAGTATGTCATGGTACAGATGTATCACAGTTTCCTTAACCATTCATCCACTGAAGAACATCTGAGTTGTTTCTAATTTGGGACTATTATGAAGCAAAGGTGCTATAAAGATTCACGTACAGGTTTTGTGTGAAAATAAGTTTTCATTTCTCTAGGATAAATGCTCAAGAGTGCAATTGCTAGGTCATGTGGTAGTTGCATGTTTAGTTTTTTAAGAAAGTGCCAAATTGTTTTCCAGAGTGGCCATACCATTTACATTCCCAACAACAATGCATGAGTGATTCTGTTTCTTTGATTCCTTGCCAAATTTTGGTGTTATTATTTTTATTTCAGCCATTCAAACAGGTGTGTACTGACATCTCTTATGGTTTAATTTGCATTTCTCTGATGTCAAATGATGTTGCCTGGTTTTTTAATACCAAATCAGCCTTGTATCCCTGGAATAAATCCCACTTGATCAGGGTATAGAATTATTTTTATATATTGCTATTTTATTTGCTAATATTTTGTTAAGAATTTTTGGGTCTATTCTAAGTCTATGTTTGAGTCTATGAGAGACAATGATTTGCAGTTTACCTTTTTATACTGCCTTTGTGTGGTTTTGGAATCAGGGTAAGAGGAGCTAAATAAAATTAATTGGGAAGTGTTCCCACCTTTTCTATTTTTCTAGAAGAGGTTGTGTATAATTGGTATTAATTCTTCAAAAGTTTGGTGGAATTCTCCAGTGAAACAACCTGGGCCTGCAGATATATTTGGGGGGATTTTTAAACTATGGATTTGATTTCCTTAATAGTTACAGGGCTATTCTTATTATCTATTTCATGTTGGGTAAGTTATGGTAAGTTACTGTATGCTCCATGTTGTCCCATCCCCCAGCTCAGACTTGTGGGGGTGAGGACATCCTATATATATATTTTTTCCTAATATTTCCTGGACACCCTGAGCTCTGGACCCTATAACAAGACCCTATTTGGGGGCTCCCCTTGGCTGCACCATGTTACATTGCCACTTGTTCTTATCTCTCCTTATTATAGCTATCCTAGTAGGTGTGAAGTGGTCTCACTGTATTGATTCACATTTCCCCAGTAGCTAATGGTGTTGAGCATATTTTCATTTGCCTATTGGCCATTTGTACATCTTCTTTAAAGTAATGTCTATACAGATTCTTTGCCCATTTTTAATTAGGTTATTTGTGTTTTTATTATTGAGAGTCAAGGATGCTTGCCTCTTTTGTGCTTTCAATGTCATATCTAAGAAGTCTTTTCCCAACTCAAGGCCACAAAGATTTACTTTCACATTTTCTTCTAAGAATTGTATAGCTTTAGAGCTTACATTTAGTTCTATGATATTTTTTGAGTTAATTTTTTTATATATGAT
The DNA here is from genome assembly GCF_004126475.2 of Phyllostomus discolor. Lineage (NCBI taxonomy): Eukaryota > Metazoa > Chordata > Mammalia > Chiroptera > Phyllostomidae > Phyllostomus > Phyllostomus discolor. The sequence goes on from NC_040905.2 coordinate 43,975,365, forward strand.
ATGAAGTAGGGGTCCGACTTTATTCTTTTGCATGTAGATGCTCAGTTGTCCTAGCACTATATGTTGAAAACTCTTACCTCCATTTAATTGTTTTGGCGCCTTTGTTGAGAATTTTCTCAACTTCTTAAATCTGTAGGTTTACATCTTTCATCAAATTTCAGAAGTTTTCAGCCATTATTTCCTTGAGTCTTTTTTGGTTCCCTCCCTCTTTCTCCTTCTAGGATTCTGATGACACAAATGTTAGATCTTTGTCACTCAACTAGCTCCAAGAGACTGTTGTCCAATCTGTTTTCTCTCTATTGTTAGGCTGGGTAATTTCTATCGATCTCTAGACAAGTTTACTGATTCTTTCCTCTATTGTATTGTTGAACCTACCCACTTAGGGTTTTTTTCAATTATTGTATTTTTTAGTTCTAAATTTTCTACTTGGCTCTTTGCATCTCCTATTTCTTTGCTGAGACTTTCTATTTTTTCCTTTGTTTCCAGTGTTTTTGTAATTGCTCACTGAAACATTTTTATGTCTGCTTTAAAATCTTTGTCCGATAATTCTTATATCTCTGTCATCTTGGTTTTGTCATCTATTAATCAACTTTTTTATATACTTTGAGGTCTTCCTGGTTCTTGATATAATGAGCAATTTTAAAGTGAAATCTAAACTTTAGGTCTTATTTAAAACTTCTGTTTTAGCTGGATTTTCTGACCCAGCACTGGAGGAGAAAGTGATAGTGGGGAACAGGAATCACTCACTGCTGTCAAGTTGGGGGAGAAGTCCAAGTTCTCTACTTGGCCTCCACTGACACCCAAGATAAGAGGCTCTTCTTACTGGGCAGTGCAGATGAAAGTGTTGGCTCCCTACTTAACGTTCTCTGACAGCAAAGGAGGAGAGAAAGGGTTGGGGCGCTATGTAACAGCCTCATTACAGTTAGAAGTCTAGGCTCTCCACTAGGCCTATGCAAATATTTTCCCCCACTCTGTAGGGGTGTCACAATTTTTTTCTGTAGTTTCTGGCTGGAGGAGAACAGTTATTGTCTAAATGTTTTCTGTCTGCTCTCCTGCTCCTTTCCTGGTCCATCAGCTAGGGAGAGCAATGTTGGGGATGTTGTCGTTGTTTTGTCTGTACCACTGGCATTTCCAGGTCACCAGCTTCTTCAGTTTTAGGTAGGTCTGGGATATGTGAGGCAAAAAGAAAACCCAGGGAATTAACCATCATGTTGTTCCTTGGGTCTCAAGGGCCCTAGCTGGTCTGTCTTCCTTCACCTTTCAGAGTTTCTTTATATTTGTTTTACATGTAATGTTCAAGGGTTTTTTTGTTGTACTTCGGGGGAAGAATAGGGAAAAATAGGTCTATCTTCCCAGAAGTAGAAGTCTAAGTAGACCCTTTTATAAACAGAATTATATTTTAATCACTAGGAGATATTAATAGTTAAAGGAATTATGAAGTTAACTCTTTCCCATTAAATAATAATGCAAGTTATCGTTTTTGTACATTCAAACTATATATTGGGTTTGCTTTAAATTAGAAATGCCTATAGATTGTTTACCCATTTCTGAATATTGACAATAACTATCCTCTTTCAAAATTTGAATTAAATTCTTCTAAATAATTCCTTTTAAAGTGATTTTTCCTTAATGCCAATCTGAAGATGTTTTGATGAAAGGCAATTCCTTAAACTGTCAAGTGTTAAAGAATGTAATGAAAATTCCCACATCTTTCTATACATATAAGATGGGAGACAATACTTCTCTGAATACTCATTTTAGAAGTTTCTTGTATCTAAAAGTTTATTTCACTTCTCTTACTGAGTTTCTATATATTTATCAACAACTGCCTATTAAAGATACTTATTTAACAAGTTTTGGGTTTCTAGGCTTATTATTTGTAATAACCATTCTTTCTCAAACATCTGTTCTTTTATATGTACTGATATCTAATAATACTTTCATTGCCCTCTAACTATCTGCCAGGTGCTCTGCTAATGAGCTTTTACTATTCTTTATCGTAGTTAATCCTGTTTAAGACAAGGGAAGTGAAGCTCGGAAGGACTGAACTGAAAGCATTCATAAGTGGTAAAGCCAGCATCTACATACAGGTCCCCTGCCCCCAGCTCCATGCTTGTTTTGATGATGCTGTATCTGACAGAGTAAGCATCTTTTCCTCCCAAGGTAAAAGCTTATAGGTATGTTTTCTCCTTTACTGTTATTTTGTAACTTCTACCATTCTTTTATTTGTATCTCAGTCAATTTTTTCACCTAAGAAAAAATTTTAATGCAGAAATGCAAAATATGAGATATCTGTAATAGATTTTGAGATTAAAATCAAAGTTTATTTACTATTTTTAATTTCAGTATATGTTATTTTAAAATACTGGCAATTCTTCAAAGTTGTACCATACGAACATTGCTATACTGTATTTGGATATAAAGAGAAAACATTCCTGGGTGGCTGCTATTTTATGTGCAAACTGTGCAAACAGAAAACAAATAAGAGAAAAATTAAAATAAAATAAGCTACTGTGTTAATAAATCCTTGCCGATGCTAAGATTTACTGTTTAAAATATGTACTTTTAATTTAACTGAGAAGATGGAGACAAAGGCTACATGTCTAAGCACCTCTTTATTTAATGCAGAACTATTTTATACTAAAATTTCAATTTACTTTCATTCGAGTTGACTAATCTCAATTTTACGACATCTGATAATCAAAATCTTTTTCTTTCAAAAGCTTTGGCCAGTAAATCCTCTTACATATAGTAAATAATACTTATTTTCAATCCACTTCAATGATTTCAAACTATTGATCAGGTGAATTCCTTATTAATTTGCTTAGTCAGTAGTTCCTTACATTTGCAAAGTATTCCTATTATTTTTCATTAACAAAGTAGAATGTAGATATCAGACATTCCTTGATTTATACAGATCAGAGGCTCTTTATTCCAAGATGAAACTTTTCAAACGCAGAAATAAGTCCATTTTGTTATGTGGATATAAACTTCCTGCAGCTACACTAACCTACAATTTAGGAGGGTTTACATTGTCTTATTTTTTTTCTTAGTAATCTATTCCTATTGGTGGTGGAGTGGGGGGCTCTTTTTAACATACACTACTGTATCCATTTGCTGTCAAATTAACATTACAAAATGTTGAAATCATAAGTATTTTAGTTTTTTGAAATATTTTTCTTGCTATGTTCAATTTCCTAATGATAAAAATTATCCTTTTATACTTAAAATTTACATTAGATAAATTGGTGTGAAAAATAACTTTTTGCAAATGAAATTTATTAATGACTTTATTAAAAATAAGCTATCTCAGTATAAATTTTAAAAACACTTTCTAGTGTTGGTGGAAAATGTTTCTAGTGTGGAAACACTTTCACATACAATATTCCTGGAAGGCAACAACTGCTACATATTTTCATAACATAATATATACATCACTTGCAAGTAGGATACTCAAATTGCCGGAACTTTTACACACTGATCATATAAGAAAGAATATAATCACAAGCATCATCATCTTAGGAAATAATGATTATTTACACAATTTAAAAATATCCATATATAGTAAATTTATATATGAGTAATGTGGGGGAAGGAAACGGGTATTCACTCATTACCATAATTATGATTGACTATAAACAGCCTACCTTTCCCTTTTTAAATTATTTTTTGTTCGGAAAATAGAGGACATTTTAATTTTTCATGGTGGCTGGTTACGGAGAAGAGGACTTGTTACTTCTAGTAGCGAGAAACTACAGTTTTATATTAATACACACCTGAAGGCATAAAATTAATTTTATAAATCATTTAAAACAGCAGTTTATATGCTAGCTACAGCATACACTCAAAAGCCGTTCATGCAATATTAGTAGGCAGCTGTCCACCCCTATGTACTGAAGCCATTACTGTTTTTCACTAGCGATGTTGGAACTGTACTTCCGTGGGATATGGGCTTGTTCTGTGTGGGATGGGCTCCCCGGGCAGGGCTGTCATTTAGGAGGTTATCCTGGGATATAGAATTTATGAACGGCTTAGGATCCTATGCCAGGAGGGCCCTGGGCAGCCCTCACCAACCACAGTTACAGGGCCCTTTTGGTCGAGGCCTCACGGTGCATGCAGTACAGCGCCCTTGGCGGCACCCGCTGAGAGCCGGAGGCTCGGGCCAGCGCCGGCCGCAGGGGGCGCGAGCGTGTGAGCCCCGCGGCGGGCAGAGATCAGAGGCCAGAGGCAGGACGCTGCTGCGCGGGTTTAGAAACCGCTGCCGCGCGCCGCCCGGTGCCGCCGGGTTGCAAGTCCGCGCGAGCTTGTGAGGCCCGGGCAGAGGTTTTCCCAGTCCCGCTGCCGTTGCCAAGGCGACCGCCGCCGAATGTTCCCGCGGTGGGCTCCGCCCCCCGGCCAATCGGACCGGCTCTCGCTGGAGCCCCGATTCTCTTTGTTCCGCAGCCATTTCAGGCCCGGGGCTAGAGGCATCGCCGCTTCGGCAGAGGGCCCAAGGCCGGAGGCCTCTGGGATGGTGTGGGACCGGGTAGGTGACGGAGGGTGCGGCTGGAGGGCGGGTGCGGAGACTGTAAGTTCTGAAGCTAGCTGACGGGCGGCGGGGAGAGGCGCCTGACTCGCCGCCCTCCGGGTCCCCGCCCGACCGTTTGGAGCCGGGCGGTGGCGGCGGCGGCTGCGCGGTTCGAAGCCCAACAGCTGCCACCCCGCGCGTCGTGCGGGATCCGGGCAGGGAGCGAGCGGCGGCTCTTCAGGCGTCCTAAGTCACGGCCTGGGGCCCTTCAGGGCGGCCGGAAGGAGAGGGTCAGCTCCGGAGAGTTTTTGCCTTTGCCCATTAAACGGCGGTGTTTGAGGACCCTGGGTGCCACAGTCGCTTCCGCTGGCCCGCTGGTTCCGGGCACTGTCCAGCGGCGCCGCTGTGGCCGGTCTTTGTCCCCGCCCGGCCCCTTCTGCCCGGGAGTCCCAGGCCCTCACAGACCATCGCTTCCACACTCAGCTAGCTGATCGCTTTCTCCAGGCGGTTCTTTCCCCTTGGGGCCTCCTAGTGCAGATTTTCTTTTTTACTCACGTGTTTACATAGTTTTAATGTTTATAACTGTATGGGTTTTGCGTGGGTTTGTTTTTTGCCCTTCTACCCTTTTGTACTTCTCCCACGCGAACACGCAACAGGGGACAGCTGCTGAGGAGCAGACCGGCTACCACAATCAACCTGTTTCGGGAATGGCTTTCTTCCTTTAAAAATGATCGCCTGTTACTTGTTTACAGATTTTAAAAATCAACTGGATTTTGCAAGGATTGCTTACAGTTTGTCCGTTATCTTAATCGCTAATCACTTTGGTCCATCAGCAGATGTAAATGTAGAAATTTAAAATTGGGGGTATCCACAAATTGTTTTTGACAGTTGTGTTAAGAAGCTTAATACCAATCCTGCTTTGAAACAGTGATGACTTCGATGATGAATGCATAAATAGTACTTACTTCTTTAATACCCTAAAGGAAAGATAAGATCCAAGTTGTATCGTGTAATAGACATTCCAAAATGCAAAGCTGTAAAATGGCTGGCCCAATCTGCTAATTTTTAGGGTAAGTTCCTTTTGGATTTTACGTTTCCCTATTTTTATACCAAAGCTTTCATGTTGGAATGATAAATAAATTATCCTGAGTGAAGCAGGGAAAGATTCAGTTTTCCACTTTTACCCTGCACTGCATCCCATTCTTCTTCAAGAATGGCTCCAGCAAGAAGAAAACTTGCAACTGCAAAAGGGAAATACAGTTTAAAGGTGCAGATTTTCTTTTTTACTCCCTGGCATATGTAATGCATGGATGCATGACATTTGGCAGTGTGGTTTTTACCTCTGTTTTTTTTAATACTTTATAGTAATTTTACAAACCGAGTATTTTGAAGATTAAAACAGTTAGTTTAATGTGAGCCTGATGAACTATTAGTGCTCCTTTTTCTTTTTCCTAAAAGAGGCCTCCCACCTGTATCAGGCTTGATGTGGTTACATCTTCGTCCTAGGTATTCAGGGAATTATTAAATTCTGCCCACTGATATTTCAGTCTATAAAAATAAAGTAATCCAGTTTATTACCATTACATATTGTGGGCAGGATAAGATGTTGGTAAAAATGTAAACATTCTGATTGTAAATATTTTCACTGTTAACATTTGTTATTGTATTTGTTTTTATGACTAGTTTTTCTTTATATAATGTTAAAGCTGCCACATAAACTTAATTTTTCTAAAGACTGTAAATGAACTTCATTGAAATGTAAATGTACTATATGTAGAAGAATTGGCTTGCATTTAACCATGTTGGATTTTGCAAATACTGTTTTTAAGAAAAGAAATTTAGTTATAAAGGAAGCTGAACCAAGTGACATATGTAAAGAAAAAATTATCAAATGTAAACTGCAGAGGAGCACAGCAGTAAGTGGAAGTTATTTTTATTGTCCAAGGTATAAATTATGAATGTTTCTTCCAAATGGGATTTATATATGAATATATATTGTTGCCAAAAATATCTGGTCCCCCCACACCATAAAAGAAAATTTGGTTTACTAGCAAAAGAGTAAGAAAGGAGACTCAAAGTGATTGATTAACTGATGACATTTTCAAAAACAGTTGAGAATAATGCCATCTTCAGAAACGAAGGATTAGCCCTTGCTGGTGTGGCTCAGTGGACTGATTGCCGGCTTGCAAACCAAAGGGTTGCCAGTTCAATTCCCAGTGTAGGGCACGTGCCTGGGTTGTAGGCCAGGTCCCCAGTGGGGGGCACGTGAGAGGCAACCACACATCAATGTTTTTCTCCCTCTCTTTCTTGCTCCCTTCCCCTCTCTAAAAATGAATAAATAAAATCTTAACAAAAAAGGGAAGAAACAGCAAAATTCTCCAGATGTTGGAGGTTTTTCTCAGTTGGTCCGATTCAGCCAGTGCCATGGTAGATATATGGTGAGTGTTGGCAGGTCAGAGTGGTTTCCTGGATTGCAAAGGGGCAAATTTTACAATGGAACGTGTTTGCAAGGGTGGTAAATTCAGATCTGTAGTTATATGGATGGTTATTAGTGTAGGACAGTTTCTAGAAGCCAGTTTGGTTGCTCCAAGACCACCTTACTAGAGTCCTTTGAAGTACTGTGAGTAGGTATAATAAGTAAGAATGTTAGAGTTCCAGAATCTCAACGATTGACATATGGAACAGGAAATAGGGGTACAGATTTGTCTTAGAGTTTTATGGAGTTGATAGAACCCATACAAAAATGGTGGCATCTTATTTCAAAATAGCATCCAATGGCAGAGCAAATATTTGAAATCAAAACAATTAGAGTCAGATTTGGCTCCTTCCATAATTAATTATGTTTGCGACTGTGAGTAAGCTACTTAATCTCACTGTGCCTCAATTTTCTCATCTCATAATATTCTGAGGGTTGAATTAGTTAATACAATAAGCTCTTTGAATTGCGCCTGCCATGTGGTAAACACTCTGCAAATAGTAATTGCTATTATCATCATCATTGTCATGATCATTGGTATTTTAGAAAATAGCCAGAAAAATAATAATCACTCATATCAGGACTATGAAATAACTTCTATAAACTCTTTGGGGCATGTTATTCCAATATTTTTTCTTAGCTTATTTGATTTTTATATAGCCAAGACATTTCTATATAAATAATTTTGTATTGTGCTTTTTTCACCTAGCACAATAAGCATGTTCTCATGCTATTGAAGTATTTTGTCAGCATCTTTAAATAACCACATAATATCTGTGTGATTTCTCATAATTATAAACATTTTTCTGTTGGATAGTTAGCAAGTTTCTAAATTTTTGCAGCTATAAGAAACACTTCAACAACATCCCTGTATTATACAAAAACACAATGTGTTTTAGATTATTTCATTAAGATAGATTCCCCAAAGTGAAAATATTGAGTCAGAGTGTATGACCTTCAAGGCTCGTAATGCCAAATTTCTTTTACTTAAGGGAATTTAATAATGGATTTAGAATAACTTGAGGGGTATGGCATTTATCACTCTTACTGTTTGAGACGGGAGGGAAGAGGGAGTGAATTAACATATTTTTCATGTAGTGTCCTGGGCAGTATTTGTAGGCATTTAGCATACTTTTACATATGGTATGCTCATTATCATAGCCCTGTGTTACACTATGGGAGTTCCTTCCATTTTATTGATGATGGGAGAACTGAAGTATAGATAGGTAAGTACTTTTCCCAAAGTCTCAGCATGTTCAGGGCTGAATCTGAGTCTACAGCTTCCTTATTGCAAAGATCATGTTCTTTCATTAATAAAGTTTTATGTAATATACATATTCATACCCTTATAATGAATATATACACATTGAATAAATATGGACTCTTATAATGAATTTAACTGTAGATCATAGACCACATTGTTAAAATGGTGAAACTGAGCTGGAAGTAATAAATGGATAAATTAGTTAACCCAGACAGAGCTTAACCATATCCATTTACATTTTAGAATGTAAGGGAAAAAATCCTTACCTGGATAAGTTATAATTGGTAACAAATATAAAAAGCTGGTTTCTAGAATGCATACAGCAAGCATCCATGGATGAAACCCTCTTGGTAATGACCTCAATACAAATAGGGGAGAAAAAAAGCAAATCCATCAAATTTAGGGGATAAGAGCAATGACAAAGGCCCATTAAACAACTAAACTGAAAAATACACTTAGTAAGACCCTGACAAGGTAAACTAAAATCTTTATAATAGAGATATAACAAAGATGTTCTAGATAAGGAAAATAAGGCTTACTCACAAAGTGTGGGAGATTAAGTTTATACTGAAAACTAAAGCAAAAAACATTTGAGTTGCATTTTTATAATTGACTTTGAAGTACCCTGAAGCTATTAGTAAAATAATTATCAGTGGAGCCCTTAACCCTCAGATGCAGGAGTTACTGTCATAGATGAAAAGGTTGATCCCAGAAGGTTCAAGATGCCATGGTTTTTGTCTTTCCTGAAGAAGGAATTGGGGAGAGAAATATTTCAGCAAATCGTGAGTGTACTAAATAGATGCATATGTATTATTAGCAATAGATGGTTTCCACTGAAATTGTAAAGAAAGTAATATAAAACATTGATCATTATGCTGCCATTAGTAATAATGTTTTTTTAAAAATACTTAATGAAGTAATATATAGTTTATTTTGGTTAGATAACAGGAAAATACTGTGAAAGATGACAAATTAAGACTTTGTGTGCCATGTAGTCATTCACCAAACATTTATTAGTGCTGGGATTGTCCCTTGTCCTCAAGAGACTTAAATACTAGTAGAGAGAAAAAATATAAACAAAAAAGTATAGTTACAACTTTTATGATATAAATCTGTGGCACCCAGAAGGCTAGTAATAGATTTTCAAGCAGAGAGGGAAAACTGGTGCGGGGCATTTCAGGGGACTATGGGTAGTACTTGAGAGTATGTCAATAAAGGTGAGGACCTGTTGAGTTCTTGAAACTGAAGCAGTCAAAAGGCTCTAAGAGGTATAGAGGAGTCCACAAAACTTCTGTAAAGGACCCAAACAGTATTTTCTGCTTTGTGGGCCCTACCAGCTCAGCCATTTTAGTGCAAAGCAGTCCTAGACCTTCCTGAAGCTAATAGAATACCTGGATTTGAGGAAGAAATAACCAAATGAGCCTGTGTTGCCTTAGTAAGAGCCCTTGAATGATTTGAAAGGAATTTATAACATTGATTTGTATGAATCATTAAGAGCAGAATAAATGTAGAAAATAGATTATTTTTAAGCATTGCGAAACCATAAAAGACAACTCATTTTTTTAAATGGGCAAATTCACAGATGAGAAAATACAGCTAGCCAATAAACATAAAAGATTATTCTACCCCATTATAGGGAAATACAAAGTTGTAGGAAAACTCATACATTGAATAAATCAGTACAGCCATTTTAATTTTAAAGTAAAACATTTTGACCCAGCAATTTCCATTTCTTAGAAAAACATATGGATATATCAGGAGTCAGTAGTGTTCAATAATTGTCAGTAGCAGCAGAACCTCCAGACGTCCAGGTCACTCTTCATCTCCCACACTCCATTTCCAAAGTGGGTCTATATTTGTCTTTTTTTTTTAACCCCTTCCCAACTCTTCATATTCTTGTACTGTGCCTGCCAGAATTTACAGTCCATCATCTGCAAATCAGGTCTCAATTTAGGCTTAAACATTCCCTTCACTTTGCTGATCTTACAGAAACCTGACTTCTGTGCTGTGCAGTTTGGCAATTTTTTCCATAGCTCTTTTTATATTCCTGTTCTTACAGGTGGGAAAGGTATCTGCCATGCATCTCTGCTGCTTGCAGACTGTTCTCCCTCCATTCTCACTAAAAATCCTCAGTGTTAGGTTATGTCAGCAGATTATGTAATCCCTACCCCACACAATTGCTATCAACTACTAGCCTTGTCTCTCAATATTTTAGCTCTCAGCTCATTGCCTCTGTCCCCAATATCACCTCCATCTTTATATTAAATTAAGAAGAGTATACATAACTGATCTTTCCAGTACACCGGCCTCTCATTTCCTAGACCTTTTTTCCAGTGTCCTTCCCATCTACCCACCCTTGCCCATCACTCCCATAGTGATACCTTCTTGCGTTGTCAATAACTGCAGTCCCTCCATAGTTACCATTTCATGTATTCTACTATTTGACCCCACTTCCTATTTTTTGTGGTTCACTCCTAGTTAGTATCCTAGCCCCAACCATCTTTTGACCCTGATGGAATTTCTAAACCATTCATTCATCCTAATTTCCTGCCACTCACCTCTTGATGTTTTGACTCCTTTTCTTATTCCGCCTAAATTCCATGGTTAATCATTTTAATCTCTTCTTTAGATCCACTCCCTTGCTCTTTGCTGCTTTGGTGAAATCCACAGCCCTAGTTAAACCAATGCTGCTTTCGTTACACCTGCTCTTATGTAACTTAATGTGGCTAGAAGCAAGCACACAACCACACATGACCACATACCTCAAGTGGGTTCCTTAATGCTGCTGTTTTTTTAAAATTATATTTTGTTGATTATGCTATTACAGTTATCCTGATTTCCCCCCTTTGTCCACTCCATCCAGCACATACCTGCCCCACTTCCTCAGGCAGTGCCCCCACCATTGCTCATATCCATGGTCATATGTATAAATTCTTTGGCTACTTCATTTCCTACACTGTACATTCCCATGACTATTCTATAACTACCAGTTTATATTTCCTAATGCTCTCCCCCCTCCATCTGGCAACCATCAAAAGGCTCTATGTATCCATGAGCCTGTCTCTGTTCTTGTTTAGTTTGTTTTTTAGATCCAGTTGTTCATAATATATATTTTTGCCATTTTATTCATAATTTGGATCATCTTTTTCTTAAACTTTAAGTCCCTTTAAAATTTCTTATAATCCAGCCCTGGCTGGTATAGCTCAGTGGATTGAGTGCGGGCTGGGAACCAAAGTGTCCCAGGTTCGATTCCCAGCCAGGGTACATTCCTGGGTTGCTGGCCATACCCCCAGCAACCGCACATCGATGTTTCTTTCTCTCTCTCTCTCTCTCCCCCTCCCTTCCCTCTCTAAAAAAAAAACAAAAACAAAACAGGGTATCCATTTAAAAAAATTTCTTATAATCTTGGTTTTAAACTTTAGTTTTATCTCATCTGGGAAGTTCTTTATCTCCCTTTGATTCTAAATGATAGTTTTGCTGGGTAGAGCAATCTTGGCTGTAGGTCCCTGCTTTTCATGATCTATTTCATGCCAATCCCTTCTAGTCTTCAAAGTTTCTTTTGAGAAATCAGCAGACAGTCTTATGGGAGCTCCCCTGTAGGTAACTAAATTCTTTTCTCTTGCTGCTTTTAAGATTCTCTCTTTGTCTTTATCCTCAGGTGTTTTAATTATGATGTGCCTTGGAGTGGGCCTCTTTGCATCCCTCTTATTTGGGACTCTCTGTACTTCCTGGACTTGCATGATTGTTTCCTTCACCAAATTAGGGATGTTTTCTTTCATTATTTTTTTCAAATAGATTTCCAATACCTTGTTCTTTCCTCCTTTTGGTACTCCTATGATGTGAATGTTGAACTTCTTCAAGTTGTCCCAGAGGCTGCTTATACTATCCTCATTTGGGGGGGATTCTTTTTTCATTTTGTTCTGATTAGTTGTGTTTGCTTCCTTATGTTCCAAATCATTGATTTGATTCTCGGGCTTCATCCACCATACTGTTGTTTCCCTGTAAATTGTTCTTTATCTCAATTAGTGTATTCTTGGTTTCCAACGGGATCTTTTTTAATGCTCTTGAGGTCCTCACAAAGTTCCTTGAGCATCTTATAACCAGTGGTTTTGAACTCCACATCTGATAGATTGCTTATCTCCATGTTGTTTAGCTCTTTTTCTGGAATTTTGATCTGTTCTTTCACTTGGGCCATGTTTCTTTGTCTTCTCATTTTGGCAGCCTCCTGTGTTTGTTTCTATATATTAAGTAGAGCTTTTCTGGATCCATGTTTGATAGCATGGCCCATTATAGTAGGTGCCCTGTAGGGTTCAGTGGCACAAACCTCCCCTATCACCCAAACTGGGTATTCAAGGTGTGCCCTTTGTGTGGGCTGAGTACACTCTCCTCTTATAGTTGAGTTCTGGTTTGTTGTTGGCAGATCAATGGGAGGGATTTACCCAGGCCAATCAGCAGCAAGGATTGGCTGTGACCACCGAACACCAACCTCCATCTTTTGTGGAGGATCAGCTGTGCAGGAGCAGGGTAGTGGTGCTTCTTTGTGGTCTGTAGCTGTCCACTGGTGCATTTGCCCTGGGGTTTCCCAGGTGGTACAGCTAAGTTCAGCCCCCGCCTGTATTTTGCTTAGGGCCACCCTGCCTGAGCTATACAGCAATCTAAGATGGCTGCTACTTGTGCTGGGCTTGGAGATTCCCAGGCAAAACCAAGCCATGAATCTAGGCTGGCTGCTGCTAGTGCCGGGCCTGGAGCTCACTGAGGCCAACTGCTACTTGTTTGAGAGGATTTAGGAAGTTGTGCAGCATGAGTCAAGACCAGCCAGCCATTCATATGGAAAAGCAGCATGGATGGGCCCATAAGTTTGGTAGGGTGGAGTGTCTGGGGATTGCAAATAGTGTTTGCTATGTTGATGGAATCTCAGATTATGGCACCAACTTGCCAACTCAGTGGCTCTGTGGAGGGAGGGCTCAGAAAAGGAACAATGGCCTGTACTCACCTTAATGCCAGACACCTCAGTTTCTCCCAGTAGTCTGTTGGTGCCTTTCAAGCTGCTACCCTGGGTGCTGGAGCTCAGAGGAAGTGAGTCTGAGTAGGGGAGTCCATGTATGGGTTCTTTAAGAGTAACTGGTTGGGGTTCTAGCAGTTTTCTTCCACCACTCAGTCCCTGCTGGGTTTTGCAGCCAGAAGTTGTGGGGACTTATCTTCCTGTCACTGGAATCCTGGGCTGGGGAGACTGGTGTGGGGCTGGGACTCCTCGCTCCTAAGACCTCCTTCCTCGAATTTTTATTCCACCACATATGGGTGTGGGATCAGCCTGTTCCATGCCTGCATCCCTCCCACCGGTCTAGATAGATGTGGTTTCTTCTATAGTTGTCAGACTTCCTTTCAGCTCACTTTCTGACAGTTTTCAGTGATGGTTATTCTATATTTAGTTGTAATTTTGATGTGGTTGTGTGAAGAGGTGAGCCATGTCTGCCTACACCACCATCTTGGTCTGAAGTTTAATGCTGCTGTTCATTGTACTTAATTTTCCTAGTGTACTCTCCTAAATGACTATTTCATATTTTATTTTCTTCAAATAACCAGTATCTTTTCCCATCCTCAATTTCAGCTCACTATATACATTCCTACTTTGCTAAGAACACTGAAGCAAAAGAAAATTTCCACAGATTCCCACCACCCTACATACCTACCAGCATCTGGTCAATGCGTTGTCACCTAAGATGAACAGTTCATGTCCCGAGTCTGCTTTTGTACTAACTCCCATCCTCTCTCATCTGCTCAAGAACATTGCTCCAGCTTCTCTCCTTCCTCATCAGTTATTTTTCTTTATTGGATTTCTATCAATAACAGACATGATAATATTTCTCCTATCTTTCAAATGCAAAAACAAAAAAAATTTTGATTCACTTTTCACCACCTATTCTGTCCTCCTTGTTTTTTGTTTGTTTTTTATTCCTCAACATGTTGTCTATACTTCTTACTACCAAGTTTTCTCCTCCTGTGCTCTGTTAAACCCACTTCCAGTCAGGCCTTTGTCTGTACCATTCCCACTGAAACAGCTCCTCAGATTCTCTGTAACTGCCATGTTGCCATTTGCTGTATCGTGCACTGATTCTGCCCATCTTGACCTACACACAACATGTGACACAGCTATTTGCTCCCATATCTTTGAAACACTTTCTTCTTTGTTTTCCAGGTTGACAAATACTGCCAGTTACTTACTACCTCAGCGCTGGCTCCTTATGGTTCTTTTTTGTCTTTCTTCTCACAGACCTCTTAATGTTGGAGAGCCCTGGGGTCAGTCCTTGTTTTTGTTTGTCTGTCTGTGTGTGTGTTTTTAAATTTTTCTGTGTATACTTATTCCATTGGTAATCTCACTCAACTTTATGGCTTAAATACCATTTAAATGCCAGCACTGCTGAAATTTAGGTAGCTTCTCTTCCTAACTTCAACCTCATATGTTAAACTGACTTGCCCTATTAACATGTCTACCTAAATGTCTAATAATACAACACATTAAACTCTTCTTGTCCTAATCTAAAACTCCTAAATTGCCTGCCCATAGCTATCCCTATTCTGAACATCAGTGGCGACTACCATCTTCCCGGGAGCTCAGGCTAAAATCTTGGAGTTATCTTGACTTTACTTTTTCTTTGACTCTTCAAAAAACATTCTCTCAAGACAACCTGTTTTTTTTTTTCCTTTTATAAAAAACAATCATAATATGTCCAGAATCTTGCTATGTCTCACTGTCTCCCAGCTGCCACCTTGGTTCAAACCGCTATTGTCAGATCTCCTTGGATTACTTAAATAGGTTACTATTTGGTCCTCTCCATTCTACCCAGGCCCCTCCCACAGTCTCTTTTCTCAATATAGTAGCCAGAGCAAGCTCTTTTCAAGTTAAGACGGTTCTTGTCACTCTCTATTCAAAGCCCTGCAATGACTCCCACTTTCACTCAGAGAAAATCTAGTTCTTAGAATGGCTTGCAAGGCTCTCCGTAATCTGTCCAACAGCCTCCCCTTCACCTGACCACATTTCCATCATCATGCTACCTCCTTGCTCACTGGCCCCCTTGTTATACCATAAACACATCAGTCATGTTCTTACTTAGGGACTTTGCTTTTAGGTAATTCAGCTGTCTGGATTTACTTCTTCCAAATACCTACTAGGCTCACTGGCCTTACCTTCATGTCTTTGCTCAGATTTCACTTTCTTTAAGTACTCTATTTAATACTGCATCCTACCCTCTCCCATCCTCTTTATCTGGATTCTCTATTTTTTGCATAGCACATGCTTCTTCTAATATACTTATATTGGGGGTCATCAATCTAGAGCTCCATTGCACTATGGCCAATTTTTATGCAGCCTGTTAGCTAAGAATGGTTTTTGCATTTTTAAAGGGTTTATAAACAAAGGATACATGCCACATCTGCAAAGCCTAGAATATGTACTGTCTGGCGCTTTGCAGAAAAAAGTTTGCTCTATATATTCTATTTATTGCCTTTCCCCTGCAAGAATGTAAGCTCTTAAGAGGGCAAAGATCTTGTTTATTATTGCAGTAAACTGGAACAGTGTCTGGAAACAGGGGTATCCAACCTTTTAGTGTCTCTGGGGCACACTGGAAGACACAGAGTAGTCTTGAGTCACACATTAAATACACTGCAACACATAATCACAAAAAATCTCATGTTTAAGTAAATTTACAATTTGTGTTGGGCCCCATTCATAGCCATCCTGAGCTACAAGCAGCCTGCGGGCCACAGGTTGGATACCTCTGGCCTAGAATATAGTAGGCACTCCATAATTATTTGTTAAATGAATGAATTGCTTATAGTGGTGCAAAATTCTAAAGAGGTTGAGTGTTCATCAATAATCTGTACTGCAGTTAGTAATGAAATACAGCTATATGAGGGAAGACAAAAAAAAACTGGAATTGTCTTCTGGAGGGCCGGCCCTTTGTAGTACAGACTTCCCTTAGTAGGTGAGTGTTCCCAGGAACCCATCTGTGTCAGCTGGCCTTGTTGTGAGAGGCTGCATTCAACTTCAGTGAAATTTTTTTTTGAGGACTCTCTCAACGTGTTTGCCCATGTCATGATGGGTGATTTACAAGTGCACCTGCCCACATGCGCTAAGTGTTCAGCAGTGTTTGACCAAAAAACAGCATGACCCCCATGCTCCACCCTCCCTATTCACCTGATCTCACCCCATGTGACTTTTTTTGTTCCCCTGATGAAAATAGTCCTCAAAGGGAAACATTTTGCTGATATGGAAGAGGTATAACACAAAAAGGCAAAAGCACTAAAAGACATCAAAATCGACGAGTTCAGAAACTTTTGAGCAGTGGAAAAATCATCTCGATAGGCATATTGCATCAATGGAGAGGGCTTGAAGGTTACTGAAGTTTAAAACATGTAAGAATAAATATACATTTTTAATAAATAAATTCCAGTTTTGGGGATTTGTCTCATATATAATGAATAGGAAAGCTAAGACATATTTTGAATGAGTTTTATAGGACAGAAATAAAACTTTATTTTTCAGAAACATATTTAAATGTACAAAAAAACAACTTTATATGGTTATGAATCAAATGGATATTAGAGTACCTTCAGGGAGGTGACTAGGATTAGGAGAGGGTACTTGAAGGAAACTTGAATTTCGTCTGTATTGTTTACTTTTTATATACAGTGAAAAACAGTCATAAAATAATTTTCCTTTAAAGATTTTTTTATTAAGAGAAAGGAGAAAGAAAAGAAATAGGTTCTAACTAAACCAATGAGAGGAAATAGAGAATAATGGGGTAGAGTGAGAGAGAAGAGAACACTGCCTTTATCATATTTGGTCAACAATCTGAATGAGAAGGAGAGAACTGTGAATATTGAAAGAAAGAGTGTGTAAAAGTAAAGACTCTTAGGTGGGAACAAGCATAACATCAGAGAACTACAAAAACAAAACCGGAATGGAACATAGTGAAAGAGGGGGCAGAAACTGCTAGGAAATTAGTTCAGAGAGATGTGCAAAAGCCAGATTATATGCAATTTTGTAGGCAGGTGTAAAGATAGGAGGTTATGCTTTAAATGTGATGAGAAACCATTGGAAGGTTTTGACAGAGAAAAGGCATGATTTAATTGAAGCTTTAACAGCATCATTTTTGCTACTTTATCTCAGAAATTGAACTATAAGGAACAAAAGAGAAGACAGGGAAGCCTATTGTAGTAGACCATACTCTTGTAGAACATGGTATCTGGACTGGGATAGAGAGTGGAGGGAGAGAGAAGCGGTCAGAGGGTATATTTTGACAAAACTGGCTGATGGTATGGATGTGGGATATGGGAGAAATTAAGGATGACCCGCTGGTATTTGGCTTGAACAACTGAATATTAGGCATTTCGTGACATTAGGCAACCAGAGGAGGAATAGATTTAAATGGGGTGGGGAAGAGAATCAAGAGTTCTGTATTAGCCAGCAACGATTGAGATGCCCATTTAACAAACAAGTGGATATATATGTCTTATATATGTTGTGTACTTGAGTCTGGAATTCAGACCGCTATTTAACGGCACATACTTAACAAGGTTATGTAGATACAGAAAAGAAAGGGGTTTAGGATATTCGGAGGTGGAGGAACCAGCAAAGCAGACTAAAAAAAGGCAGCCAGTGATTAGAGGTAATGACAGTCATATCAAAAGCCAGTTTTAAATGTGTGTCTAGATCTGGATTAGAACTCTTTGTAATGATGGATCGGGGCTTTATATGTCTCCTGATGGGCACTAGGACAGAAGGAAGAGCAAAAAAAAGTAAAGATATTTAACTTTATATATAAACTTTACTCAACTTTGGTATAAAGGATATGTTTTCAGAGTTATTGGTATTGATTGTTTAGAAAGGTAAATAAAATACCTGGATTAATTGTTTTGTGGCAGAATTGTGGCAATTTGGGGCACGATCTAAGGATCCTGATCTGTTTCAAAAGAGTTTGCTTCATAAAATGCTTGCTTGTCAAACCTATATTAGAAAATATTATGAAATATTATAAATAAACAAAACTTAATTCAGAAAGAGAACATTAAACAGCAAATCACTGAAACCACAGTGCTCTAGAGGAGGAACTGGAGCTTTAGTTTAATAATGTTTTATACAGGTTTTTGTTAAACACAATTTTTAGGGGGATAATGGGTTAGAGAATTCTGTTGGATACTGAGGACCCAAGTTACGATGAAAAATTTTCTAACATTTTCAAATAAAAATTGTTCTTAATAGTGAATGTGACTTCTGTAAGAAGTGACCTAGGCCTGCTCAATGCTGTGCCCTTTAACAGGAGCCCAAGTATTGTTGAAAGAATCAAGTGACATGTAGTCCTCACTTAGGTAATTTAGTAGTCCCAGAACTATACCTGAACAATGGAATTGAATACAAGCTTCCCTGAAGACTTGGAGAATTCAGTAGCAAGTAAGGGAAAAAAAAAGTAAGACTGGCTTTTATATGTGGAATATGACCAGATAAATTATTTACAGGTCAACTAAATGTTTTACTTCTAGAAGCTGAAAGGACCACATAGATAGTGTTTAGTTGCTTTATAGGTGAGGGAAATGAACCAAACGAGTGTAAGTATTTGTACAGGGTTGCCCAGCTAGCTATTCTTCCTGCAGAGAAGAAGTGAGACAAGAGCCCCAGATCTCAGACTCTCCTTTTTTACTGATGTTATTTTGGCTCTTCATGGCACAGAAGACTTTAAGGCCTGTGGTCAGAGGCCTTTTGTCCTAAAGCCCTATGAAGTTACACTGCGCTTGTTACCTTCAGAAAGACTGTGGTGGAGACCTGAAGTGTCTACGTTTCTTCCCTGTAACATCCTTCCCTTGGTGTGACACTACCCCCTGCCCCACCAGTCAGTCAAGTAGAAACAGTGGAGAAACTATGAAGGTAGAAGGTTTTTCCGGAGTCTTGTAAGCTCAGAAATGAGAGAGTGGTAGAGTTGTTTAAGATTTAATGTAGGAATTTGAAAGGAACCTTTAAACAGCTGAGACATAGAAAAGCAAAGCCTCTTGTAAAAACCCTAGCTTTATTTTAACCTTACATCGTAGTGGGTTAAAGGCTTTGTTTTGATGTTGGTACTTGCCGATCAAGTGCACAGCAGGCAATTTTTATTTATAAAATACAATCTACCCATTCACACTGAAGTCAAATTCTAGTAGAACTTAAAACTGCTCAGCAGCCAGGACAAAATTGTGATTTTAAGTAAAATGATCATTTTCTGATTCTGGCAATTACAAGCACCTATGCATCTCGAATGCTTTCGAGTTGTTCATCAAATGCCCGGCCCCATATTGAATTAGTGAATCTAGCAACAAGGAGATATAGGAATTTCCTCATTCGTCCCTCTCCTTCCAGACTTTTATTATAGTTGTAGTTTTCCAGCTATAAAATTCTGCATATACAAGTGCCTAATAAATGTTTGCTTATTGGTTTAATTTCTGGAGTTTCTTCCTTCTAGAATATGCATGCACTTCTTATAAGAATTATAATGACAAGCTGACTGGAGAATGTATTTCGCTAACTATAATAGTGATTAGTTACTGTATGACATTTTTTTAATTGGAATATTATTTCATGTGACTGTAGAGAAAGATTTGCTTTTTGTGTCTCTAACCCTACTCCAGGAAAATGATTAGAAAAATTTATTTAATAATAAATGAATTTATTTTTCTTTCTAAGAATCAGTTCAATGTCATGGAAACAGTGTGTGCTTTTGAGGCAGTTTATTAGACTCCTATGTCCACCAGTTTTAAGTGTAGAGTCATGGATGGTATCTACCACATAGACTCAATAGGTACACGAACGGTACCATTTATTTCAAGGTAATATGTAAGCATGTTTTTTCTTTCCATCTCTTCTTAGTTATTGTACTAGCTTCCTTAGTCAGAAAAATATATCTAGAAGACTCTATTGACAATCTTAACAGAATTTTTTATCTTAAACAGTTTTTATTTACTATTTTATAAACCTCTTTATTTTACATCACTTAAATGATTTATGAGTTATTTTCTTAAAAAAGTAATATAGCATATTATACAAATGATTGATTCACAAAACGAAAAGTACTAGAATTCTGACCTTTTCAGTTTAGGATGTGTTGACAAATTTAAGTTATTTGTAGTATGCTCATTTACTTTTGCAGTTGGAATTTTCTTATACATTAGTAATTTTTGCTTAAAATATTTAGTTATTGAGAGACTATAGAACTTCTAACTTCAAAAGTCTTAAGAACCATTGTAGATGAATTATAGAACCTTGTTTCTAAGCTAATATTCGTTTTAATTTGCTGTTGGCTTTTTTACATTTTTATGGGATTTTTTTGCTAGTTCCATATATAATTTAACTGAGCTATTTAATTATTTTTTCTTGATGATATTTCTATAATTATGCATCAGTGTTTTGAAAAATTAGGTAGTTGATGAGAGAGGCTTGGAAAAAATTCTTAAGTTATATGTTTAGTTATAAATAGATTATTTCAAAATATTTTTCAAAACAGTTATACTGATTTAGAAATTTTTTATATTAAAGTAAATCATGATATTTCTGTTTTAAATTTTGTAGTGGTCTCAATGTGTTTATATATTTTAATATTTTGTTTAAACATTTAAATGTTTTAACATTAACTTGTTATTATAGCATTATTAAAAATTATTTCCCGCTTGTCTGTCTGTCTCTCTTTCTTATTTCAGGACAGCCTTTTTCCTCTGATGCTAGGTCTCTGGGATTATAAAATAACTTTTCTGGTATAATTCTGCTTTGAGTCAGTTTTTTTTATTACTATTAAGATTTTTTCTTTTCAGAATTATCTTTATATCATTGTGTCATTTATATTCATTTTAATGGTATAATCTGGGCTGATTATACCAGTTGCTATAGTTATATCAGTTTTCTGTAACTAAAACTTAACCTTTTAAGTACCATAACCTGTAAGCATTTTTACAAAAATCTTAACTATATTTCGCATCTTCTTGCCATCTTAAAAAGTAAAATAAAAGGTGTAATTTAAGCTTTTGATGGTTCTGTCATTATTATGAGTAGCAAGCATTGTAACATAATATATTAAATTCTCCGGGGTCTTTTTCTCTCCTCTATTTATGACTTCAAACAATTATACTGTTGGAGATGTTCATTATTTTTCTTATGAAGATAATATATCTACAATATTGAAAAAAATTTTAAGAGAAAATTAAAAAAGGCTCATAATCCTAGTACCTTAATACACTGCTAACTTTTCATTATTTCATTCTAGTCTTTTTCATTTAATAATTTTGCCTTTATCTTATACATATAATTTTTACTTATTTGTAGTTATTTTCTGTACACAACTTTTTAAGTCATTTTTTAACTTTCTATTAATAAACAATTTCCATGTCATTATAGAAATTACTTAATGACTTATGAATTATTTTCTTAGTAGTCCAGCAGTTGAATGTTGTGTTATTTACCTATATGCTTATGGTTGCGTTAGAAATAATCTTGGGATAAAAATATTTGAGATAACGCTCTTATTTTCTGTATATAGGATTCTTAAGTTATGGTCTCAGAAGTGTAATCATGAGGACCAAGGATATAGAAAGGCATATGGCTCTCAGTATAGATTGCTGAGTTGATTTCCAATAGGTTGTATTAGTTTATATTATTATCAATAATTTGTTAAAAGTTGATTCATCATATCTTTGATGAACGTTATATATTATTATTATTGTTATAAAATTATCTTAGCTAATGAGTCTGACAACATTACTTCATTATTGCATTTATTACTGCAAGGTTCAGCATTTTTTTCATGTTTGTTTACTGTTGTATTTCCTCTTATGAATTTTTTCATGTGTTATCTCTTGGTTCTCAATTAGTTTTCCAGATAAGTAAAGTTATTGATGTGTCATATCTTGTTGTATTGTCTGACTCTGTGTTGTCATAATATGCTAGGAGCTCCCTTTTATATTTGTCCAAATAAAGAATGTGTTTGTCCACCATGTATGTAAATAGTGGCATCTCCTGGAAATGCATGATAAGGATGTTGTAGGTCCTGTGATGTGGACTGTCTGACTCTTGGGAAACAAGTACTACCTGAAAGCTGTCATCGTAGTGAGGGTAAATTGCCACTGTTCCTACATCTCCCACTGGCACAAAATGTTCATAAAATAAATATTATGAGCTATTCCCTTGGTGGCAGCAGGGGCAGTGGTTGCAATTGTTTAGAACCAAAATAGGATAATTGGAAAGGGGAAGGGAGAGGAGCGGTAGGAGTATAATAGATGAGTAAGGAATTGTGTTATCTCTAAAGAGAATGCACACCTGACCTGGCAGCTGGCTTTATTCTTGGTTTCTCTATTCTTCCTACTCAGTTTATTCTCCACCATCTGGGTATATTCATTAAACTCAGTGCCTCTCAGAGACTTCCATGTCAGCTCTCAAATTTATTCTGCTGTTCATTTTAAGGAAATCAATTTCCATGATAATCATCAGCCCTCATTGTGCCAACCTCACACACAGTTCCTAGAGAACTCCCTAAAATGTTCAGTTCCTTTCACTTAAAGCAAAATACATTTTGGGAATAGTTTGTTATAATATACATAATCACATAATTATATATTTAAATAGTTATTTACTATTTCTATTCTGATTTAGCTTTTTTGGTACCAAGGAAGAACAACTCATTCATAATGTCTCAAGAGAATGAGGTAGATTTATTTTAAGTCGTTTGTGGAAGTGGCTATCAGGAAACAAGGCAGCACCCAGGAGCAGTTACTCTCTTTCTGCTGGACCATGTAGTCTTTCTCAGAGCTTCCTTGATTGTCTCTGTGTTGATGCATGCTCTTCTCTGTTTGCTTAGAGTTCCTGTCCCTGTGTACTTTTGTTTTGCACATGGAATCTAATGAGGGCCACATGTCTACCACATCATGACCTAGATTCTGAAAAAAAAAATTCTGCTTTGAGGTACATGGTAAATGATCCTAGTATATCTTGTTCATATTTCCTAGAAAAGAAATCCAGTTGATTAAGCTAACCTTTTTGTGCCAGGATTCATCATATGGAGGGTCAAGTGCCCAATCCTGGTTTAATCCATTGTGTTTAGAATATGTGATCATGAAGCACCAACTTTGCCTTTAGACCCATCACTTAGACATGGGCTGTAGGCTACCCAGTTCCCTTCAGAAAAGGCCTTAGGGTTTACTGCTAGATACCTATAAGAAAATCAGTGCACTATACCCCCCACAAAAAAAAAGTGGGGAGGAAAGAACCTCGTAATGTGGAACTGGATGTTCCAACAATGTTTTTAAAAACAGAAATCAAATTCTTCCCCTTAATTAATTTGTAATGTTGATTTCTTAGTCATGAATTCTGCATTTATTTTAAATAAAAGGATTGGATTAATGTCTAATTCTAGTTTTACTCTAAAGATGAGATATTTATTTCTAGTTATAGTTTAAATTGACAAATCCCATTTGTATGGGATGAGAGGGATAGATAGTGATAAGGACATGATATTCAATTAACTGATTAGCTGATACCTATTTGCATCTCTATTTACAATAGGACAATAAGCCAAGATTTGGTTTAAGGGTATATTCTTATAAACTGAATACTTTCTTAGTGTACAGTAGATTAGTATTATCCTGCATGTGCAGAATAATTTCAGATTTCTTTACCATCTCCCATAGAATGGTCTAGGTTTTCATTAATTATTTTTATGTCTTGACCTTGGTTGAGTCTCATTGTTTGTTTGTTTTTTTGTTATAGTAATAGAAAAACAGATTTGAACACTAACAGAATATATGCTATTATTGTTTTTTGTATTAAATTGTTAGTTGTATAGTACCATCTGTTGAAGAACATTATTTCCTGTTTTTTTTTTCCCCCATTTGTGGACTATATAGAATTTACCTTGTGGTATTCTTCCCTTATCTTTTTTGCACACTATGAGGACTACCCTCAATCAACTACTTAGTTTTCACACTTGGAAAATTTTTACAGATTGTTATATTCATATCTGATTTAATATTTACCACTTGATATATGATTCTTTTCTTTGTTCCTCCTATTTCTCCAATATTTCTTTTGATTGTTCTATTCCTTTAGTATATTATCTCATTTAAATGACAGATCAGACAGCCCATTTTGATGCACATTCTTTGATCATACAAAAAGAATTTATTTTTCATCTTAACTCTGAGACTACAAACTGCCATCAGTAAATATGGGTTTTAATGATAATTTCAGTGATGGGTAGTGAAGTGTGAAGGGAATGAACATTAAGTATCTACTATTGCAGCACTTTACATTCTGATTTAATCTTTTCATCAACCCCATTGCACAGATGACTAAACTCGCACAGAATGTTAATCCACTTTCCTAAATATAAATTTAGAGAATTGGAATTTGAACCCGTGTGTATATAACATTTGGAAACCTTGCTTCCTCAACTGTATCTTCCTGCTTACCAGGAATAAATGATGTAGAACAATATTTATCTCAGGATCTAAAATTGTAAAACTTGATTTTCTTTTGTAAGTTTTTCCTGCTGTCTGTCCACTACTGAAATCTAAATATGTACCCATTACACATGAGTGAGATTTCAATGCACAAAGGAGAGATTACATAAATGCTAGTGGTAATTAGCTTACTGACCATTTGACCATTTATCCCCTTTCTACTTCACTGTCTAAACTGCTCTGTCGCTTTTCCAATTCAGCCCTTGCCAGTGAACTTAGTACTATATTTCTTCTCTTTTTACACTTGAAAATGTGGAATATTGAATCAACATTAACAATCAAGAATAGTTTGGGACATGAATTAGAAATTCCTAGGGCCCTCACACTTCAGAACTGGAAGAGCAATCTAACAGCAGTGAAACAGTATACTCGTTAGTTACCAAAATGATCTGTAATGGCTGTTCCCATGTGTTATCTGATTTTTCAAAAAATTATCAGCTTAGCTCCCTGTCAAGTATACAGGCATCTCTCACTTTATAAATACGTAGATTCTAAGATATTAAATCATAGCCACTCTTTTAATTGTTCTGTGAATTAAAGAAGCAGTTTGGAGTAGAAGAAACATTGGACCAAAAATAGGAAAATATACATTGCAACTCAATGTTTTTTTGAGAATAGCAAAACTTTCTTCTTTTTTTATTTTAAAAATGTTTTTTCACATTTGAGATATAAATGACATGTCTAAGTTTAAAATGTACAACATACAGATTTTATTTTTTTAATTTTATTTATTTTTAGAGAGAGGGGAAGGGAGGGAGAAAGAGAAGGAGAGAAACATCAATGTGTGGTTGCCTCTTGTGCACCCCCTACTGGGGACCAGGCCTACAACCCAGGCATGTGCCCTGACTGGGAATTGAACCGGCATCCTTTTGGTTCACAGGCTGGCACTCAATCCACTGAGCAACACCAGCCAGGGCCATAATGATTTTATATATATGTATTGTGAAATGATTACCATATAAGGTTAGTTAATACATCTATCATTTTACAAAGTTACAATTTTTTTTAAAGAATGGGGGGTATGTGTGAGAACTTTTATTCTCTCAGCAACTTTCAGATATATGATACAGTGTTATTATAGTTACATGCTGTAGTTACATACCTAGAACTTGCTCATAACTGGAAGTTTGTACCCTTTGTCCCCCTTCCTTCTGCCCTTGGGAAATGCCAATCTGCTCTCTGTTTCTATGAGTTTGGGGTTGTATTCTGTGTTTTTTGGGGGATCACAAAAAAAAGTGAGATCACACAGTATTAGTCTTTGAATTATTTTACTTAGCACAATGCCTCAAGATTCAGCCATGTTGTCACAAAGGGCAGGATTTCCTTGTGTTTGTGGCTTAATACTATCCCATTGTTTGTGTATATATATATACTACATTTTCTTTATTCATTATTCACTGGACATGTACACTGTTTCCATGGCTTGGCTTTTATAAATAATATTACAGTGAACATCATGGTGCAGATATCTCTTGGACATAGTGATTTTATTTCCTTACAATATATACCCAGAGTGGAATTGCTGGATCATGTAGTAGTTCTATTTTAATTTTTTGAGGAGCCTTCATCCTCTTTTCCTTGGTGGCTGCACCAATTTATATTTCCACCAACAATGCACAAGGGTCCCCTTTCTCCTCATTCCCTCCAACACTTGTTATCTCTGTTCTTTTCAATATTAGCCATTCTAACAGGTTTGAGGTATAACTTCATTGTGGTTTTGATTTGCATTTCCTTGATGATTAGTCATGTTCAGCACCTTTTCATATACCAGTTGGCCATTGAATATCTTCTTTGGAAAAATATCTATTTCAGTCTTTTGCCTATATTTTAATTAAATTATTTGCCTTTTTGTTGTTGTTGTGAGTTGTACAGATTCTTCATATATTTGGATATTAACTCCTTACCGGTGGCTTGCAAAATTTTCTCCTGCTCCATAGGTTGCCTTTTCATTGTGTTTCTTTGGCTGTGCAGAAGACTTTTAGTTGATATAATCCCACTTGTTTATTTTTGCATTTACTGCTGGTGCTTTGGTGTCATATTTATGAAGTCATTGCCAAGACCAATGACAAGGAACTTTTCCCCTATCCTTTCTTCTAGGAATTTTTTGGTTTTAGGTCTTACACTCAAGTCTTTAATCCATTTTGAGTTCATTTTTGAGGAGTGTAAGATAGGGGTCCAGTTTTGGTTTTTTGCATGTGAATATGCAGTTTTCCCAGCACCATTTATTGAAGAGACTGTATTTTCCCCATTGAGTATTATTGGCTCCTTTGTAAAATACTAGTTGACTGTATATGTACATGGGTTTATTTCTGGGCTCTCAATTGTGTTCTGTTGTCTTTGTGTCTTTTTTTTTTTATGCTAGAACATTCCATTTTTATTGCTACAGCTTTGTAATATAGTTTGAAATCACAAAGCATGGTGCCTCTGCCTTTGTTCTTCTTTCTTAGGATTGCTTTGGCTATTCAGGGTCTTTTGTGTTCCATGTTAATTTGAGAATTGTTTTTTCTATTTCTGTAAAAAAAAAAAAAAGCCCATTGGACTCTTGATAGAGATTGCATTATCACTGGATGTTTTTGGGTAGTATGGACATTTTAATAATATTAATTTTTCTGATATATGGAATATCTTTCCATTTGTTTGCCTTACCTTCATTTATTTTATCAATATCTTATAGTTTTCAGTGTACTAATCTTTCATCTCTGTGGTTAAATTTATTGCTAAGTATTGTATTCTTTTTGATGGTATTGTAAATGTGATTGTGTTGCTTGTTTTTTTTTTTTTCCCAGGTAATTTGTTGTTAGTATACAGAAACACAACTGGTTTTGTATGTTGTTTTTATATCCTGCAACTTTACTGAATTCATTCACTAGTGTCTTCGAAGAGTCTGTAGGATTTTCTATGTATGAGATCACGTCATCTGCAAATAGAGATCATTTTACTTCTTAATTTCTGAGTTGGACACATTTTATTTCTTTGTTCTTGCCTTATTGCTTTGATTGGGAGTTTCAGTGCTTAAATAGGAATGGTGAGAACAGGCAATTTATCTTGTTCCTGATCTTAGAGGAAAAGTTTTCAACCTTTTCTTCTCCTCTAAGGAGTATGATACTACCAATGGCTTTGTCATCTATGGCCTTTATTGTGTTGAGGTGTATTCTTTCTATACCATTATTTGAGAGAGTTTATCATGAATGGCTGTTGAGTTTTGGCAAATGCTTTTTCTGCACGTATTGAGATGACCATATGATTTGTACCTTTCTTTCTATTAATGTGATATAGCATGTTGATTTATATATGTTGAGTCATTCTTGCATCTCAGGGATTTATCCCACTTGATCATGGTATATGATCCTTATAATGTGCTTTTGAATTTGGTTTTGTAGTAATTTGTTCAGAATTTTTGCATCTGTATCAGGGATATTGGTCTACGGTTTTCTTCTAGTGTCCTTATCTGGCTTTGCTATCAGGGAAATGCTTCATAAATGAATTTGGAAGTGTTCCCTTTTCTTCAATTTTTGGTTCAGAGTTTGAAAAAAGAATTGATGTTAATTCTTCATTATGTGTTTGGTAGAATTCAACACCTGTTCCTGAGCTTTGCTTTGTTGGGATACAATCTGATTCAATTTCCTTACTCATTATTGATCTTTTTCTGTTTCTTTATGATCCAGTTTTGGTTAGTTGTGTGCTTCTAGGAACTTATCCATTTCTGGTAGGTTGTCCGGTTTGTTGGTACAACAACATGATTGTTCGTAGCAGTCTCTTATAAGTCTTTGTATATCTGTATTATCAATTGTAACATCTCCCTTTCATTTATAATTTTATTTGGGTCCTCTCTCTCTTTTTTCTGGTTTATTTATCTTTTCACAGAATCAACGCTTAGTGTTACTGATCTTTCATATTGTTTTTTATTCCCTATTTCTTATATTTCTGCTCTGATCTTTATTATTTCCATTTGCTAACCCTAGACTTAGTTGTTCTTTGTTCAGTTCCTTGAGTTGTGAAATTAGGTTGTTTATTTGATATTTTTCTTTTTCTTGATGTCTGTGCTTATGGCTATAAACTTTCATATTAGAACTGCTTTTGCTATATTCCTTACATTTTGGTACATTGTATATCATTTTCATTACTCTCAAGATATTTTTAAAATTTTTTCTTTTGATTTCTTCTTTGTTCCTCTGGCTGTTAAAGATTGTGTTGTTAATTTTCATTTATTTGTAAATTTTCTAGCTTTTCTCCTCTTACTGATTTATAGTTGCATACCATTGAGATCAGAAAGATAATATAATGCTATCTTGAATTTCTTGAGAATTATTTTGTTGCCTAAGAGATGATCTACTCTTGAAAATGTTCTGTGTGTACCCGAGAGGAATACGTAATCTGCTGCTGTTGGTTGGATGGACGGTTCTCTGTATGGTAGGTCCATTTGCTGTGTAGTGTTGTGTGCAAGTCTGTTTGCTTATTGCTTCTCTGCCTGGATGATCTCTCCAGCATTGCGAGTGAGATATTAAAGTCCCAAGGTATTATTGTTTTGCCGTTTATGTCTCCTTTTAGTTCTGTTAATATTTGCTTTGTGTATTTAGGTGCTTCAGTGTTGGGTGCATAAATATTTACAATTATTAAATCTTTTTGATATATTGACTCTTTTTTTAAGATTTTATTTATTTATTTCTAGAGAGGGAAGTGAGGGTGAAAGAGAAGGTGAGAAATATCAATGTGAGAGGGAAACATTGATCTGTTGCTTCTTGTACACACCCAGATCAGGACCAAACCTGCAACCCAGGCATGTGCTCTGACCAGGAATTGTACTTACTGGAAACCTTTCACTTTGTGGGATGACACCCACACAACTGAGCCACTATGGCCAGGGCTAGGTTGACTCCTTAATCATAATACAATGAGGTTTTTGTCTCTTTAGACCATTTTTACCTTCAAGTCGGTTTTGTCTAATACAACTATAGCTACCCTCTGCTTTCTTTTGGTTACCATTTGCTTGAAATATCTTTTCCATCTTTTCACACTCAGTCTGTACATGTCTTTAAAGCTAAAATGAGTCTTGTAGGCAGCATACCATTGGATTTATATTGTATTCTATTCATTCTTCCATTCTTTGTGTTTGGTTGGAGAATTTATCCGTTTACATTTAAAGTAACTATTGATAGGTAAAGACTTACTATTGTCATTTTGATCATTGTTTTCTATTTTGTAGACCCTCTGTTCCTTTCTTCCTGTCTTGCTGTTGCCCTTTGTGATTTGATGGCTTTTTATGGTGACATGCTCTGACTCTTTTATCATAATCTTTTGTGTATTCACTACAGATTTCTCCCTTGTGGTTACCCTGAGGCTTACATAAAATATATTTCTAACATCCAGTTTTAAGCTGATAAGAGCTTCAATAATATAAAGAAACTTTATACCTTTACTTTTCCCACCTTCACATTTTAGGCTGTTGATATCACAATTTACATCTTTCTTATATTTTTTTTATCCAATAACAAAGTATTGTGGCTATGGTTATTTTTAGTATGTTTATTTTTTAACTTGTAAACTAGAGTTGCAAGTGAATTACACACCACCATTACAATGTTGTAGAATCTGTTTTGCTATGTATTTACCATCACCAGTGATTTCTACAAACTTATATGCCTTTATGATATTAATTAGCATTCTTTTATGTCAGCTTGAAAAATGCCCTTATCATTTCTTATAGGGCAGGTCAAGTAGTGATGAAATCACTCACCTTTTATTTGTTCAAAGGTGTCTTTTTGTCTCCTTCATTTCTTAAGGATAGCTTTGCTGGATATAATAGTTTTTCTTTAAATATTTTGAATATATCATCCCACTCTCTCCTGGACTGCAAAGTTTGCATTGAGAAATATCCTGAGAGTCTTACAGGGACCCCTTGTATGTTACAAGTCAGTTTTCTCTTGCTGCATTCCAAATTCTCTGTCTTTGACTTTTGACCATGTAATTATAGTATCTTGGTGTAGCCCTTTTAGGGGGCTACATAACATATTTGAGGTCCTTTGGCCTTCTTGAATCTGGATGTTCATCTCCCCCCTCAAATCTGCGAAGTTATCAGCCATCTAACGCAGCTCTTAACGTTTACCAGCCAAGTGACTTTTAGCAAATTAACACCACTGAAACTCTCCTCAACTCACAGTGTGGTATTGAGTATTAAATGAGACAAAATAGGAAAGTACTTTGAAAATTATTAAACACTGTATATTTACCTGAAGCCACTTGGCAATAATCAGTCAGCATTCTGACTGATCATGAAATCTATAATCATGAAATTTATAATCATGTTATGATACTTAAGAAGACTTCTAAAAGAGTATTTTCTTTTTCTTAAATTGATATCACTGAAATGCAAACTGCTGGAATAAGACTGATATTCAATAACTATAGTCAGTTAATTGTAACAATCGGAAGATCTCTAATAAGGCTAATTAATGAAGCTACAATGCTAAAAGTATCAGGGGCCTCATCTACTTATTTTGTATATTTGTATTTTAATGCATGGGCTTATTATTTAGAAAGGTGTACTTTCACTTTTATGAATGACTTAATATTGCCATTTGAAGAAAGATGTGGTTATTACTTGCAATATAAGTTGATTTGGTATATAAATTTAAATCCTTTATGGCCAGTCAAGGACCATACTTATCTGGTAAGTTTTACTTTTAATTTACTTAACATATTTAATAACAACAACTTACATTATTTCCCATGTTTTGACTTTTCCTAAATTTCCTTTTCTAAGAATTTAAGTGAAACTCCTTACCCAGCCTCTGTAAATTACAAAGTAAATGAACATTACATTAATAACTTTCAAAACATGCCATCTTTAGTAATGTATTACAAATTATGGTGTGACTTTAAGTTGTATGTTCTAATGTTTTGTTTTTTGTTAAAGATATTTTTCTAGTGATTAGTAATGTTTTCATATTAGTCAACACAGTCTGCATTGTATTCCTCTTTTTCCTATTTTCTGTCATTTCTAGTGTAACTAGGACACTGCTGCTCATTAGAGTAAGAAACTAGTGAAAATTTCCAGGAGCAGATTTATCAAGTTAACACAGTGATCCTCAACTGGCTTTTTACTAGAACTACCCAGGAGTTGTTTAACACTACCAACATCCAGGTCCCTGGGCTCCACCGCTGTATTGACTCAGTTGAGAGACATAGTGCATGAGCCTTATTTTTTTTTGTTCTCCAATGAGTATAATGTGCAGTCAGGGTCAAGAACCACTGGTTTAAATAGCTTGATGTACATGGAGAGTGAGATCAGTTCTGATCATTAAATCTGTTGTAGAAATCATCAGAGAATTGGTGTTTTGATGATGCAAATTATGTGATCAGAAGTTAAATATATGGGAAGTATTACTCCTATTAGTCTTATACGTTAGTTAAAAATGAAAAGCTTAAATTCTGAAAGGTGAAGTGCAGTTTTCACACCTGAACTGAAGAAAACAGACACTAATCAAGACAGCTGTTGAATTCTTGGTGAAGCATAGAATAGAAAGGAAAAGAAAAGTATACCTAAGAAGTATACCCAAGAGTCCTGTTAAAGGTTAGTCACATGTTAAAAGAAATAGCAGAATAAGAATTATGGCAACATGGGTGTATCTTGAGTCAGGTGCATCATGGTTTGAGTCCTGCCTTTGCTCATTACCATCTCTGTGACTTTGGACATATTACTTAACTTTTATTAAGCCTGTTCCTTTCTATAAATGAAGATACTAATAGTCTCTACTCATGGAATCAAATGAGACCATGCATTTAAAGTCCTTAGTATAATAACACACATAGGAGTACTGTATAGATGATAACAGGGTTGCCGTTACTACTAGGTGCAGTCCAGACTTGGAGTCACACAGATTTGATTTCAAATGCCCAATCTACCATTTACTGGCTAGGCAAGCTACTTCACCTTTCTGAACCTCAGCTGATATAAAATAGAGTTAATATCTACCTCATAGTGGTGTTATAAATATTAAATTAGCTGAAGTGTTCAGAAGTAACCTGGTTTTAGATTGGGTTGACTTTTAAGATCAAGTTTTCCTTCTTATCACTTGCTGACTTTGTTACTAGACTTTTTTTTATGTTTGTTTATAAAGTTTAGCATTTGAGTCACGTGTCTAGTCATCTTCGAAGGTGGTCCCGAGAGACAGCTTTAAAAATACATTTATTTACCTTTTCCTTAGTACTTATATTTTATTTTTCCCTATTAACCTCTCAGCTTTTAAATGACAATAAGTTTTAATGCCAGAGGGTTATAATTTTTCCCTCTTAGCATAATTCTTCCAAGAGGTGAACAAGATCATTTACCTTAATAAATCAATCAAGGATGATTTAAACACTTCTTTGTGCCCAGCATCATATAACATCGGAGGTTCTGTGCACTGTGAACCCTGCCCTTTAATCTAATAGACATCATTTGCTCAAGTAGCTTAGGCTCAACAGTTGGTTTTGCTTTTTTTTCATTTTTCTTTTGATCCTTTACCTCTGATTACCTTATAGAATCTCTTTAAGGACTTTCTTGTTTCACTGATAACTGTAATTTAGCAAGCCTGTTGACATTTTGATTCTTGGACATTAAAAAACCTCATATTTTAAAAGTAGGTAATCAGCTGCCTTTAGACTTTTCCTTCTTTCCCTTCATTCCTGAACTTTGGTTAAAATTCTCATAAAACTTTTACTAAATAACTTAAAAAACGCTCTTTTAGCCCTTTGAATATCTCTGATTTTTTCAAAAATTTCTTTTATTGACTCTAGAGAGAGGCGAAGGGAGTTAGAAAAAGAGAAAAACATTGATCAGTTGCCTCATGCATATACCCCAACTGGAGACTGAACATGCAGCCCAGGCATGTGCTCTGACTGGAAACTGAACTCACAACCTCTTAGTTTGCAGGACAATGCCCAACTAACTAAGCCACACCAGCCAGGGCTGACTTTTTTCTTTCATGTTTATTATAGCATCTTTTTGTGAAAAACCAGCAAACAAGACATTGGAAGTCTACGGATCTGATTCATAGTCAGCAAATGATTCAGCAAATTACTTAAGCCATATTTTGATTTTGTCTGCTTATCAAAAGAAGATAATACTTGCCCCTACTTACAACAAAGGGATATTGTGAAGATTAGATTTAGAGTGTTTGAACTCATTTATCCAGTGCTCTTGAAATATCTCATTTTAATATATTTTCACATACATACTGCTTTTAAGATTTATTATAATTTTTACAACAGTAAAATATGATTTTTACTTTTCTCTTTACCTCATTACAAAGGTGCCAAAAACATGTTATTTCTTTAGTATACAAATGGTTTTACTTATTAGTCTCAGTTTACAGAAATTGAAAGGCAGTATATAAAAAACGTAGAGACTGGACTCTGGAGCCATATTAGTTGGGTTTTTTAATAACAGCTCTGTCGCTTATGATCTGCCTAACACAGAGCAAGTGACTTCTCTGTGCCCCAGTTTACTGAGTACATAGTGTTCTGCAGTATAAATTAGTTAACATATGTAAGTACTTAGAACACTGCCTGGTACTCAAAAAATATTAGCTATCACTATTATTGACAAAATAGTAGATGTGTTTAAATATCTACTATTTAAATATTTAAATTTTTGGTAGTATTTTGGCTAAGAAACATGACAGCCTTTTCCCTAACAAACTAAAACTTTATTTTAAATGAATGTTGGACTGTTAGGTCTTCCAATGGCTCCTCTTGTCCCTTCAGTGATTTCCTGTATTGCAGCCTGATGGGGTTTTTTTAAAGATTGTATTGATTTATTGATTTTTAAAGAGAGAAGGGTGGGAGAAAGAAGGAGAGAAACACCTGCGAGAGAAACATTCTCTTTCTCCCTCCATTCCTCTCGCTCTAAAAATAAATAAATAAAATCTTTAAAGAAAAAGAAAATTAACACAATACTGAACATGAGTAGATGAACCTCTTCTTCCCATATCCCCTTCCCAGGAGGAATACTTCTTTTCCTTATTTTTATTCGCTCATAGATTTTATCAGTTTATAACCCCCTTCACAAGTTTTCTGTTAGCCTTAGAATAAAGTCCAAACATCCTAACATGGCCTGTGAGGTCTTCCTGGCCGTTGCCTTTTTCTCACTTTCACTTTTTGGTAATTCCTCCTAGATGCCAGGTAAAAAGTCACTTTCTCAAGGAAGTCCCTTCCTGATCTCATAACTGTTAGCATAATGTCCTCACAGCCTCTGGTACTTTCCCTACCGTAGTCCTTCTGCACTGAGGCAGTGTCCCTCTGTGGGTAGTGATCTACTAATTAGGAGGTACTATTGTCATTCAGGGTGTAGGGCTGAGGGTGCTAGATGTTTACCATTAAGAATTGTCTTAAGCACTACATGTCTTTTGAATGTCCCACTAGATGGTCACATGGATGACCAAAAAAACCCTGTTTTTAACTTTTAAAGACCCTGTTTTTAACTAGACAGAACCTAGAATCTAACACAATTTTGCATTTGTACATGTAATTTTTTTTAGTATTTTTAATTAAATGCTGAGTCTTCCAGGAACAAAACTACTGTGTTCTTGAAGGAAGATTGTAGCTTGTTTTTGGTTTTTTTTTGGAATTCTACCAAGAGTTGTTCATCATTATAGGAAATCACGTCACTGATGGCAACATTTATCACATTCATAGTGATTCACCATATAGGTGAAAACATCTGACTTCTCAGTAAATATTTGTTTGAATTTAATTGAAATTAAAAAAAAACAACAACAACTCCGAACCAGATGGGGGAAAGGCACTTCTCTCTTTCCTGGCAGAATATATTTGCTTTTCTCCCTCTTCCTATTGTACTTCATTCACATACTTCATAGACAGAGCATCTATCTGTCTCACTAAATGAGAACTTAGTGAGGGCAAGAAGGATATTTTATGGACCTTTGAATCTTTAACACTCACTGAGCACATGGTAGTTGCTCAACTTAATATTTACTCAGTTGAATTCATAGCGGCAACAATAGTATTTATTCAACAACTATTAAGTCAAATTCTGGTAGGCAACAAAGGCAAAAGGACACTGCCCCTGCTTTCGAAGAACATAAGAACTAATACTAAAAACAGATCTGGAAATGATTATAATGCAATATCACTTTCTAAGGTGGAAAAAGCTATAAACTACCCATACATAATGGGAAAAAAAATCACACACGCTTTAGTCTTGTGGGGAGGTCCTGAAATAATATCACAGAAGAGAAATAGTATCTAGTATCAATTACAGTGCCAAGGAAGACTTGTAATAAATAGTTGGAAATTGAACAGTTGAGCATAACTGAGGAATAAGAGGAGCTTGCCAAATGGCAGCACTTAGTGAGGGCATTCCAGATCAGCCATCCCTGTTCATATGCTCAGAGGAATGAAAGGTGCAGTTGATACTGCCACTGGAGCATGAAGTTGGAGGTTGAGTGGTAAGATATTAAAGCTGTACCTGGAGGTGATGTACTAGATCGTGAAGAGCCTCTTCCTTGAATAGAAGTTAGATTTTATCTTGCAGGTGGTAGAAACCATTGATGTAACAACTAAAACTATTGTATTTTAAATCATAGTATATGCCAAGCAGGTGCCTATAATCCTATTACAGAGTTGGTATATTCTCATTTTATAGCTGGGGAACAGCTCAGAGAGATGAACTGTTTAGGTTTTCACAGCTACTAAGTGGAAGAACTAGGGTTTAAACTTAGGTGGGTTGGATCCAGACCTCCTGCCTGCTTTTCAAACTATATTTCACAGCCCCTTCAGTAAGAAAGAAACTAGATCATTTTTACATTTATCAATCAGTCTGGAGTCTTTACTTCACATCATTCTCAAGTAAGTCCCTTTTTTTATGTGAATTTAAATTCTTAACAGTTTGGACACTAAATTTTAGTCTTCTGATGGCCCAAAATGATATCTTAAGTAATTTACCTCTTGCAGGATACTTTTTATTTCTGGTGCCATTTTCTATCTAGATAGTCCAAATAACTCTTGGCTTATTGAAATACTTTTTGGGGTGGGGAAGTGTCACCCTTGAATATTATAGACCAATCAACATGACTTAAGTACTCTAAAAGAGAAAAATTTGATATGCTACTGCCCCCGCTTTTGAAACATTTAAATCTGTCTTCAACATGCAAAAGGAATATTTAAAGAAAATCCAATATTAATCTTAATATTCTATTTAATTAATATAGATATAGTTTACTATTTAAATTATTTCTGCCTCATAGTTCCAGTGTGCCTAGTTAGCTTGAAGTACTTCAGACATTCTCTAAATGAATGTGTGATTGCTTGGCTACCCTAAAATAAGATTCTTCCTAATTTTAAAGATTATTAAAATGTAAATTCTAGAGATATGGATAATAGTTGCACAGTGAGAATGTACTGAATACCACTGAACTGTACAATTAAAACATGTTAAAATGCCAAGTTTTATAATTAATAATATTTTACAACAATTTAAAAAAACGTGGTATAGAAGTACAAAGTGGCCTGACATCTCTTTTCAAGACATTCCCAACCAATTATTTTTGAGAGCCTTTTGTTGCAGATAATTTGAGTAAGATGTAAGGGAACAGTTTATCTCAATTTTCCTTATCCCATCACCATAGGCTGATCAAATCACATATTCTTAATACTAATCTATTTAAAAAAAAAAGAATTTTGTTTATTTGAGTGCAGGGATAAAGAAGGAAGTGGAGTAAGGATATTATGGGACAGCCATCACGAGGGTGGATATGGTAAAGATGCCTTTGAGTGCTACTGACCCCTCGCTTTAGTTTCTTGTTCAAGAGGGAAATGAAGGAGTTAAATAAGCTTTCCAGTGTCACCTCCACAGGTGTGATGTGCATGTCGCAACTCCAACTTATAACTAAGGCTCAGACTTTTAGGTTCCCCACCCTTCCCTATCCCAGTGCCAGGAGAAATTAAATTTTTACCCATTAGATTGCAAAAAAATAGTTAATGTGCTGGTGGAGATGTGGGGAACATATTATTGGTGAGTGTGAACTGCATGATTTTTTGGAAAGTAATCTGGTAATAACTTCAAAATTTTTTAGTACACGTACTTTTGGCGTAATAATTCTACTATGTTGCCCCTACTGTGTAGGGATATTAATACAAGAATGTTTTTTGCTGTGGTGTTAGTTGTGGCAAAAAAAAAAAGTAAAAGCAACCTAGAAGCCAATCAGAAAATGGTTGAATAAATTGTGTTTTATTGATTCTAAAGACCAATGTGATCTGTTAGAATGTGAGTTACATCTGTATGCATTGGTTTGGAATGATGGCTTTGCTATATTATTTATGTTAAAAAATTATACAGTTAATAATGTAGTACGATCTTTAAAAAAACAACTATGTGTGTGTTTGAAAAATAGAGAAAGGTGTGAAAGGACTTTAAAGCTTTCTAAAGTTAAAAAGGAGAAAAGAGGGAGGGGAGACCTCTAATGATAGAAATTATAGAGATTACTTTGGGGTGGGTTGATGACAGAATGGGTACAAGAAAACCCTGGGTACAGGTAATCTGTATCTTGATGTGGGCATTGGTTATACAGGTGTGTTCACTTTATAAAAATCCATCTGGTTGTATGCTTATGATACAGGTTTGTGTATATATTGTACCAATAAAATTTATTAAAATTATGTCACAGCAATACAATGGAATACTATTATGTTTTTTAAATACTTTAAATAAATATTTACTATGTAAAGTTGGGCAAGAAACAGGACAACCCTATTATAAAATATAATGTATATATAAACACACAAAAAGACTGGATAGAAACACTACAATGTTATTAATATTATGTTCAGGTATCTTTTTTTTAAGGACAGTTTTAAATAAGGACAGTTTTGGGGGGGTTCATTGTTTAGGAAGGTTGTAGAAGGTGGTAAGCAAAGCTGGATTACAGAGCCTTAAGCAGAAAATAAGAGTGAAGAAAGAAAGGGGGAATGTTAAAGGAAAGAAAAATAATGCTAATGAGAAAGGTGTAGTAAGGTCAGGTAATTTTTTTTAACCCCTACCAAGAAGGTACTTCTAACTAGGAAGGGACTAATTTCAGCTGTCAAACCATCCAGCTGTAGTAGGGCCACATGAAAAATCATCTCCTTTAGCAGATTCAATTTGGTTTTTGCAAATAATTAACACTTTATGTTTAAGTTTTGATTTTGTTTAAGCATTTAGTTTTAATGAAACCGTCATTGATATAATAGTATCAATTGATTATGCAACTCTTAGTACCTTAAAAAACCTATATTCTCCTCTTAATCTTTACTGTATTTACGATAACTGGCTCATATCTTTTTGTCCCATAGTTGCACATGGGGCAAATAATACCTCCCCAGTGAGAGAATCAAATCTTAAAAATATATGAAAACACGTTAATCAAATTAAACACTATCAGTTGTATATTTCAGTATTTTTTTGTTTTTCCTTCAGCCCTAAACCCTTAGGTATGAAAAGCGGTTATTTCAGATGGAATTTATTTCACTTAATGAGTTCAAAAGTTGAAGTTTAGGAAAGAATGCATTTTAAAAATCAAGTTCTGCAAATATAAATGCAACATTTAGTGTTAAGATGTGGGTTGTAATTGTAATGCATTTTTTATATTTTAGACCAAATATTAGTATTTAGTGATTTTATATCAAATTGAAATGTAAACGTTTTTATTTCTTCTAAGTATTGGATATCGATCAGGAGAATTATTAGGGTGTGGTTTTTTATTTCTATCATCCAGTTTTCACCATAAAGGCTTTTTTTTTCCTATATGAATCATCCTTCATTTTTCACCATATTAACTTAAAACGACTAATAACCAAAACTAGATCTTTTCAGGTGTTTCGCGGGAAGTGATAAGGATTTGACTTTTAATTAGCCTTTAAATCAGTAATAATCTGAAAAGAACTCGAGTTGGATTGGGTTGGAGAAAACTGCGTGGCATTAGGACCCAGGGGGCTCCCGTGAGCGGATCTAGGGGCCAGATTGCAAATTCGCGGTGACTCAGTCTGGTCGGCTCCTTGCGCTCGGCGGCCGCGGCGGCAGGAGCAGCAGACATTGGCGGCTGAGCCGCAAGGATCAGTTCCCCGGGTTTCGTGGTCCGAGACTTCCTTCAGGGCGTCCAGAAAGGTCCGAGGCGTTTGGGGAGCGCAGGGGCAGTTCGGGCGGGGAGAAAGGCGTTGCTTGGCGCGGGGAGCCCACGGGCCTGTGCTTGGGGAGTAACATTTGCTCCGTCTCTTCCTGTGTCTGGCTTTATTTGCAGCAAACCAAAATGGAGTATGAGTGGAAACCTGACGAGCAAGGGCTTCAGCAAATCCTGCAGCTGCTGAAAGAGTCCCAGTCTCCAGACACCACCATCCAGAGAACCGTGCAACAAGTATCCTTTCTGAGGCCTCGCCGCCGCCCTCGCAGCTCGCCCGGCGCGGGCCCGCTCCTCCGGCGGGGTGGCTCCCCGCCGCCCCTCCCCCCCTTTGCTCCCCGGATCCCTCCGCCCTCCGTCCTCCTGCGGGGAGAGGCGCGCCCGCCGCTGCCCCTGCCCGTAGCCTCGCGCACGCGGCCCTTGTGCTCCGTCCCGGGCGCCGAGGCCGCCGGCTTCCGGCCCGCGCGAGGCAGGGGTGCGGGCCGACGCCCGTGATCACGACGTGTGCACCGGTCGGGTAGCCACGTTCCTGCCCGCCCACTGCTGACCTGCCAAGGGGGTGGGAAGTGGCGCGGCCGGCGTGGCCCGGGTTCAGACCCCCGAGGCCCCGGCCCACACAATGCGCTCGGCCCGTTGGGGCCTGCGGGCTGAGCGAGAGGCCAGGTGGAGGGCGCTGTGTGAGCGGCGGGGCTCGTCCTCGCTGCGTCCGCCAGAAATGGGGTGGAGCTGGCGCGGGGTTTGAACTGCAGGCGTGTTGGGCCTGGGGTTACTTCCATGCGCTTCCCCTAGAAGGGTTGGAGACCTAGAATTAGGGAGCTTCAGGCCTCACCTCAGGACTGTTCATGCTGACACCTGTTGCAAGCTCCCTGGCTCCCAAATTAGATTTTCTTTTTAAATCTTTGGCTCAAGGCTGTTCACTTATACAAGCTTTTACGGAGTTTGCTGGTGTAGCGGTCCTATTGCTATGGTTTTGGACACAGAAAAAGTTAAGAAGGAAAACCTTCCTTAGGTGCTTTTTTGTCATGCCCTAAACTGTGGGCATCGGGTGAATTCTTGGAGCCAATAAAGGAAACTGATTTATTCACCTGACATAAATAACCTTTTTATCCCTGTTATTTAAGACCAAAGAAGTTAATTCTAAAAAAAAATAAAATAAAAAACAAAAACCCTTTAAGGCAGCTTTCTTTTTTTGCAGAAAAAGCCTCTTGGTTGGTTTATTAGGAGTTTGTAAGTCAGTTCTTTCAGTGTAATTTGGGCCTATTTACGTTGTAAACATGTAAAAGGGAAGTTATGTGTACATACACACTTACGTACCTAGAGAAGTATATATATCAATTACATGAAAAGAAAGCACCGGTAAATTTCTAAGTAGTACTTCATTGCTGTAACTTAAAATTTTCAGTAGATAAGTAAGTACTTAGCTTCTTGGTTAAAACGGTGCCCATTTAAAAATGGAGGTCTGCTTGAAATTTTTATAAAGCCATTTCTTTTGAATACTGTTAATAACCAAGAGAAGAATAGTTTTGGGGTGTATTGGAGCTTGTATCCTAATCTTATTATGGCTCAGTCTTAATCTGTGTTATAGCTCTGGGAATGATAGAAGTTGATACTTAATGACAATTATATGACAGTTATTAAGTTAGACAAGCCCCAAACCATACTGTAATTCTTAATACAGCACTGAATATCAAAATTTCTTGTTTTAGTATGTATTAAATACTTTTTATATGCCTGTGCTTGGGCTAACAATAAAATTTAATGTTTATTCTGTGTGCCTGGAGCATTGTATGCCGTCTACCTACAGGACAAGTTAAATTTCAGTAAGTAGAGGCGATCAGTTTTTAAAATCTGCACTACTTTATATTTTCAAAGTGCCTAATGATGGCCTTGTTTTTTTGTGTCTCTCTACAAAGGAACGTATTAGTGTTTTTATGCAGGCTTGAGCACTTTTTGAAAGATCATTATAATAGTATGGATAGATAGTGCCAGTTGTGAGAAAGTAAACCTTAGCAGGTATTTATGAAAAATTTATTAGCCTATCAGCATGCTTTCAGTCTTGGCCATTCACTAAAAAAAGAAATCATTGGATTTTTCTTGGTCAAAGAAAGTATCACACTGTGGAATTTTTCTAGATAGTGATTTTGGTAGTTAATTCACATTTTGACCACCATAACATTGAGATATTCTAGTATGTAATAAATAGACAGTACAGTGTACTTTGTGTTTATATCATGGGTTTAATTTGAAAAAAAAAAACACAGGTCCATTGAGTAAAAACATTTGAATATTTCTGTCCATTAAAACACAATCAGGGATGTTATTAAAAAGTATATTAGAAGTTGAGAGGGCATGAAGAGAGATAAGACAATGTTATGTCACTGTTGTGTGCCAACAGAATAAAATACCTGCAAGTTTGTGTCACTGGGAGTGTTAGGTCTTGGTGGTAAACAATTGTAAAATTATTGCAGTGTAGTAATTTCGTAACACTAATTTTATGTAATAAAATTGGATATGTACGCTGGTGTATAAATGACATTTTATCTTAACGTTTGAATTCTAAAGAACAAATGAGTAATAAAAAGTGCTTTTTAAGTTAAAAATACTTCTAGTTAGGATTTTTAAAGTTCAAAGAAATTCTATTTTGAAAAATACTTTTGCAATTATGAGCATGATGAAAGTGGAATTTGGCTTATGTTGTAATGGGTATAATTGATATAAAATACTAAGTTTAATATTTCAGACAAAAAAGCACCTAAGAGGTTTAACACAACTACTAAGTGTATTCTTGGAATAGTGTATTGATGATTTTAATGAGATGCTGAAAAAAGCAAGGCTAAAAATACCAGAAAAAGAAATGTTTGATTTTACATTGAAAATGCTATATTATTTCCCCAGATTACACTGAGAAGTTTCCTTAACTACTGTTTGTTCTAGAAACTGGAACAACTCAATCAATATCCAGATTTTAACAACTACCTAATTTTTGTTCTGACAAAATTAAAATCTGAAGGTAAGTAGGGTCTGTGTTAACAACTACTAAAAGCGTTTTAAGGCCTGTTAAAATATACTGGGAATTACTCATTTCAAAGGATTTCATTGTAGTAACCACTTGCTTTACAGATGTGGAGTAAACAGACTTGAGTTACTACTACCACTCTAAGTAATTAGATGCTTATTAACAAGCATCAGCTGTTAATCGAGTGTTTTTATAATAAATTTCCTGATTCTTGGAAATGAAAAGAGTGTTGCAAAGTCTACTTTGGGGTTTAGCTTCAATCCTTGTATAAGAATATCATAGAGATTTACTCCTTTTAACATACAGAATGAATGCAGGATTTACTAATTGACTGAATATATGTGTGTTCAAAAAAAAAGATTTGAAAGTTCATATAACCAAGATGAAAAAATGAAATATCAGTTATAATCACATCACATTAACTATTCTACACATTTTAAACTTAACTTCTATGACGGTTTAAAGCCTGAGAACTTGCATGATTTTTAAATGACAGTCATTTGATTTTTTTTTTTCCTAATACACCTCTTTGCCAGGTAGTATGTAGGCTCAGGGGCAGTAAGCAAGGATCTCTGCCCTCATGGACCTTACATTGTAATGAGAGGTGTTCGTAGAGTTATTTGAGTTTTGAGTATTTCCTTTTTGGAACATTGTCAGATATAGAAGATGCTCAAATATGTATTAAGCAACCGACTGGCCTGTAAATATAAAAATTATAATATCCTATCCAGTGATGAGTGTTTCAGAAGCCATAGTGTGGTTAGTAAAAACACAGCACTTGGAGTTGGGAAGTAGTCTCAGACTCAGACACTGATTTCACCTCTCTTTCTTCAACTCTAAAATGCCTGTGTTAGACTACCAGACCATCTGTAAGGTTTGAGCTCCAAGCTCTAGTTGGTTAATGGCCTAAATGTGTGGTAAAATCTCACTAATAAGGTATCCAGATTTTAATAACCCCTGCACAGCAGAGTGACTTATTTTGAATTGTTTTCAAATAATTTTCTAGTTAATTGTAGGGGTTTTAATTGCTGAGGAGGGATGTAATAGAAGCTTTAAAACTTTCTAAATCTTCATTTTAAGAAATTAGAAATCCCATCAGCGTATCTTTAAATTCAGCAATTAATATTTCTAGTTTAAGCATACTTATGATACACTGTTTCTTATACAGAAAGTTTATTTTCCCTACATACTACAGTAGTTTATAATTAAATCAGGGCTATTTGGTTTTAAAAGAACTTATTTAGTAAATGACTTTTTCTAAACTATAATTGTTTTTACTTGAAAATTTTAAGTTTATTTCACCAACTGTCTACTCTCATGTCCTCATCCTAAATTCCAAATATTAAGATGGTTAAAATATTATACTCCTTCTTAAAGCTTTCTTGGGGTATAAAGAAATACATCAGAAGTATTTGAAAAAGCAGACAAACTTATTCAAATAGCAAGAGAAATTGGTGTAACTGCCTTCAAAAATACCTCTTAGCTACACAACCACAAAATTGTGGATTTTCCTGACACTGATTAAAATGTATTTCCTCTGTTCATTAGTTACTTTTTTGAAGGACATAGTAGGAGCTTTATGTTTGTATAATTGATGTTTCTTCATTTACTTATTTATTTTGGAGAAGTTAATTATATCTAGTTTTCTATTTAAAAAGTTGTGACCATCATATTAGAGAAGAAACATAAGTAACATCTTAAAAGAAAATACTTATTTAGTAGTCTTCACCATTCCTCATGTGTATTTGTTTACACTGAATCGTGTAGTAATGTTTTAAATCTGGAGGAGACCTCAGAAATGAGCTCATCTAGTTCCTCACTTTACAGATGAGCAAATTGAGGCCCAGTGAAGTAAAGCCTTACTTTCTTTACAAAAAGGAAGTGGTACTCTGGC
The DNA here is from genome assembly GCF_004126475.2 of Phyllostomus discolor. NCBI lineage: Eukaryota > Metazoa > Chordata > Mammalia > Chiroptera > Phyllostomidae > Phyllostomus > Phyllostomus discolor. The sequence continues at coordinate 44,020,201 of NC_040905.2, forward strand.
TGGTGTGGGTTAGTTGGTTGGAGCATCATCCCAACACCAAAAGGTAGCGGGTTCGATTCCTAGTCGTGGCACATATCCAGGTTGGAATTTGATCCCTGGTTGGGGTGTGTAGGGGAGGCAGCCAGTTGATGTTTCTCTCTGTCATCCTTGGGTGAGGATTAAAAAAAAAAAAAAAAAAAAAAAAAGGAAGTGGTTACTTCATGGCTCCTTTAAATAGATTTTAGAGAGGATATTTTTAATTTTAATTAAAATAAATACTTTAATATAAAATATTTTAAATAATTTTACTTTGTTATTGAAACTCATCTTGTAAACAATAGTGTATTTCTTGTAAACAAATAGGCCATTTAAAATAAAATTACATGACTGAATTAGTGGGCTAACTTAAGGCAAAAAAGTTTATTGCTTGAGGAGGTTAAATATCTCGCTATTTATTTTATGGCAGTTTTAAACTGAAGTTAGAAGTGTTTTTGTTTCATTTTAATCTACTCATTGGAATGGGTTGTAATTGAAACTGGGAAGAAGTTTTTAAATGGTGACAAAACCTCTTTGGCTATTTTGCTGCGATGGCCTGAATATATGCAAAGAAACTGTGCCATCTTTTTGCCTCTCCCTGTGTCTTACCATTGAAGATTTCGGTGCCAGTCAGACTTTAGGAGCACACTACTAATAGAACAAGCTTGGGGTATTTTGTTTTTTAGTAAGGTATGTGAAGTAGTAGTACTGTAATAGCATATTCTGTTTAACGCACCAGCTCTTCATGTCCTCTGGGCTTTCAAGGAGGGTAAAACTATACAGTGCATCAAGCGTAGTCTTCGGAACCAGACTCCTGAGGTTGATATTTTGGCTTCCCCTCTTAGCAGCCTTGTGGGGCTTTGGCAAAGGTCTCAGTCTCTTTATTTGTGCGGTGAGAATAATTTTTGTCTCATGAGGTTGTGAGGATTAAATACAAACTACTTGGAAAGCAGAAGCACTTAGCAGTGTTTAGTACCTGATAAACATTCAGACGATGTTCGCTATTTGTATTGTTGATGGTGATGCCAGTTGGCAGTGAATCAGTTATATACTATGAGTATAAGATCGCTTCTTGAGAATTTGTTCACACCATCTCTGGATTTAATTTTTTCTGAAGTAAATTCTGTTTTTAAACTTGGAAAATTTAAAACTTGTTTTACCCCCCCCCCCTTTTTTTTTTTTAGCTCAGAGGCAAGTGAAAAACATGATAATAAATGAGTGAACAGCAATTATGTGTATTGGAAAGTGATCCCATATATTCTTTGTCCACTTAATTTTTTAATGGGATATTAGTGACTAATACTTCAGATCTTTAATTTGATGTTTATATCAGGTTTCAATAAAGCTTGAGTACAGAGGCCATATATAAACTACATTAACTCTCAAACTGAATCAGTGGTTCTCAACCCAGTGCAATTAATTCTTCTCCTGTTAACACCTCCTCCATTTCCCCCAGAATTCGACATTACCTGGAAACATTTTACCTGGGTTGTCACAACTTGGAGAGATGATGCTGGCGTCTATGGCCAGTAATACTGCTAACCACCTCACAGTGCACAGGACAGCGCCTCCACCACAAAGAATTATCTGGCGCAAGATGTCAGTAGTGCCAAGGTTGAGAAACCCTGAACTATAAATTATAAATCATGGAGCTAATCTTTTGAAATCATTTGTGATATTTTTTTCCTGGTTACAGCAAAATTATTGGAATGTTACAAACAACTTTTGAATATAAATATTTTTAAAGTCAACTGTTCATGGTACATTTTAAAATGAAAACTACTTTAAAACTCAATGCTATCATTATTTTACTACAGATGAACCCACAAGATCATTGAGTGGTCTCATTTTGAAGAATAATGTTAAAGCACATTTTCAGAACTTTCCAAATGGTGTAACAGACTTTATTAAAAGCGAATGTTTAAACAATATTGGTGACTCCTCTCCTTTGATTAGAGCCACTGTAGGTAAGTTACAATTTTATCATTTTATTTCTCTAGTTTGTAACTGGGTTTTTTGATAGGAATTTTTCTCATCCATTTCAAATTGAATTGTGATGGGGCGAAATTTTTTATTGCTGCTCTTGAATGCTTTTAATCATGTTTGTAATTACAATAAAAACTCTCACTGGATAAGAAAAGGGTCTCACTGGATAAGAGACCTGGTAGTTGCTTAATCAAATTTGGTTAAAATGGGGCATTATGAAATGATATTGAGAACCATTGCCTTTTCTTTGAGTTCCTTATTACCACCTGTCTTCCTGTGTAATACATGGGGTATAAATTTCAGTTTCACTTTCTTTTACATGGAAAGAAAAATTTCTTGGTAAAACAACTGGAATACAGGACCTTAGATTTTGACTATTTTTCCCTTGGTCTTAACATTTGACTTGTCTACATCTAATTATAGCAGACCCTCAGTAATTTCGTTTGATTCACCATGGTTTTGTCTTAACATTGATGAGATACCATAGGAGCCCACTTTTGTTTATGTAATTAGCCTGGGGTAAAATTGGTTTTGTTATTTATTTCACTTAAAACCACAGAACGTGTCAATGACATTGAGAAGTTAATGTACAGCAGTTTTGAGCCTTCAGAATGTTCATTTCAGTGAAAGAATGATATTAATGGTAATAACTGGTATGAATAGGTTTGGAAGCAAACACAGCTAACTTGGTAAGCACACACATCCCCTGGTGGAAGTAGAAGTAGGCAGGTGTGCTGTAGCGTAGCCTACTAATGGGCAACATTCAGTATGCCATGGGGCTTAAGTGGTTAATTTTACAAGGATCTCAAATTTCTCTTAATCTGGCAGGTTTGCTAAATGGAAGTCAGTTAACCTTCAAACGGAGTCAATCGTTTTTATTAAAAGTTCTTTACTTTTTTATATTTTGTCATGGTGGGTTCGAAAAGTACCCAGTTAATCTCTTAAAAAGCAGAGGTTCCCCTTCTAAATGTTCACCTATTAAATACTGCCATAATTAACACTGAGTTTAAATGGGATGGGTAGAGGGCATTTGTAATTTTAGGAAAGGGGCTCCATAAGCTTTCTGATAGACTATCATGTACCCTCCTAATGCTCTGCAACTCTTGACATGTAAAAAGTGTGTGCTAGTCTTTTTTTAAATGTTTTAATCTTAACAGTACATTTTGAGATTTTTGCCAGAAGAGGACCACATTTCAGTGACTGTGGTAATTTATTAGATGAATGTAAAATTGTTTCTCCTGTTAAAGAATATATGGTTGGTTTGTAATTTTATCGTTTCAGTGAACAACATCCTTTTATGCACTTGTGGGAAATTTTCTGTAGAATTAATTCATAGAAGTGGCATTACTGGGTCAAAGTGTGTTGTTTAAACATTTAAACTTTAATAGATATTGTCAAGCACACCAGTTTTCACTCCCATCTTTTTTGTACACAGAAAATCATAATTGTTTACTTTTTGCAACTTTGTTAGGCGTTAGAGGACTTTTTAGGAGTGGATGAGATTATATGGAGCCAGATGAATTTGAATTAGTCTGTCAACATTCTATAATGCTTTCCCAGCAGAAGTAATGGATATCAGCGGTCTGTTAGTACCAGGGTGTTATTTGTGTTTATTTCATTTTATCCTTGCTCCTATTAAGACAGAGGTCCCCAGCCTTTTTGGCACCACAGACCAGATTTATGGAAGACAGTGAGGGGCAGGGGTGGGGGCAGCCAGGAGGCGGAGCTCAAGCAAACTTTGCTTATTGCCCCGTTCCTAACAGGCCACAGACCAGTGGACCACTATTGGTTGGTTTGGGGACGCCTGTTTTAAATCATGCTTGGTTTCCTTTAGGAAGATTCAGGGCTTTCTCTTTCCCTTAATTCTTTTATATTTTAACTTTGGGAAAGAATATTGACCAGAGGAACAGATCTGTTATTAGTCTTGCTGCTTTTTTATCTTACTAGAAGTCTATTTTATCATAAGGGTGCTATCTTAAAAATGCTATCCATACCATAACCATTACCATATAATTTATTTTTTTAGCGAAGAGTAAATATTGGCCAACAACTTGACATTTTTTAACTCTTTACCATTGGGAACAACCTTCTCAAGACTAATGGTGGAAAATTCAAAGAGAATTTATACTCACAAACAGTGGAATTTGCTACTTAATAATAATCATAAAGCATTTACTATATACCAAGCATTTCGTGTGCATATGTCACTGAATTCTCAAAATAACTAAGAAAGCACTTTTTAAAAATTGTACAGATTAGTATTTTGAAGCTTAGAGTACATATAATATGCCTATCAGATTGTATACTCTTAATGATACTAAAAGATCTATGATTCCCAAGTATCTTACTTTATATTACTAATCCTAAATTTACTAAGGCAGAGAAAAATATTAACAGAAATTTTTTGTTATTACTCCACTTGTATTAACACAAAATTTTGTTTTACATATTTGTGTAACTATTACAAGTAAGCTACACTACACAGTTGAAATAATCCAGAGTGACATAATCAGTCAGCATGTGCCACTTGATTCTCCAAGATCACCTTGCCAGTCATTTGTTCTTGATCCAGCAAGTGGGAAACTTGGTAGGAGTATGTCTACATACACTAGAAGGATTGTTGCAAACAGTATGTAGGATTGTTCTCCATTAATGGTTTATCTACTTTCCCTCCCTGTGCCTAGGTGCTCCCATGGCTGTGATCCTAAGTTAAGGCAGGGAGCTGTTCTTAGCTTCTTGATGTATTTTTATTTGAACTTCACAGGCTCATGCTCATCACCCAGCGATAAGTGATACTAATATTTTCATGTATTTTCTTTCTAATCTTTGTATGTAATTTCTACAAAATAGTGGTTTTAATTAGTGGAACTATGCTTGGTATGTTCTTGAAAAAGGGCAAGTTGGGCCCTGGCTGGCGTAGCTCAGTGGGTTGAGCACGGGCTGCGAACCAAAGTGTCGCAGGTTTGATTCCCAGTCAGGGCACATGCCTGGGTTGCGGGCCACGGCCCCCAGCAACTGCACATTGTTTCTCTCTCTCCCTCTCTTTCTCCCTCCCTTCCCTCTCTAAAAATAAATAAATAAAATCTTTAAAAAAGAAAAAGGGCAAGTTGTAGTCTTCTGTACAGATGATTGTTAAAAATAAAAAAAGGTGATGAAGTATTAAAAAACAAGATTAAATACAGACCTGACTTATGCTGTGGTTCTTCCACTAACATGCTGAGGTGACATGGGGGTCCTTGATGAATGTTAGTGGTTTGGACGTCTCAGGTTGATTTGGGACATTTAGGTAAGAGTGTATGGTTTTGCACATGTTTGTGTGCACTTGTTCACGTGGCAGTATCTAACATAATGCATTCAGATTTCCTCAAGGTGTGTTTTCTTTCCAGGTATTTTGATTACAACCATAGCCTCCAAAGGAGAATTGCAGAATTGGCCTGACCTCTTACCAAAACTTTGTAGCTTACTGGATTCTGAAGATTACAACACTTGTGAGGTAAACATATTTGCTTTGTTATATAATTTTTCTTGCCATATTTGTATTAATAACCTTTGAAAGTTTTTCTTTGAAAATATTTCAAAACTTAAAAGCCTAAAGTTATCTTTTTGTTTTAAATTAGTGATAATTTGTCTTACAGTTTTCAGAAGGCTTAAGTTTTAAAACCTCTCTACTATATTTTCTATAAGGAAATATCTTCTGTTTTTGTATTTGAAAACTTTTCTTGGCTGTGGTAATATGTAATAAACAGAGTTGTTGTCAAAGCTTAATCAGTTAATATGGTATTTTTTGAAAGTAGACTTAAAACTTACCAAATTCCACCCTGGCTGGTGTAGCTCAGTGGATTAAGTGCGGGCTGTGAACCAAAGCATCACAGGTTCGATTCCCAGTCAGGGCACATACCTGGGTTGCAGGCCATGGCCCCTAGCAACCACATATTGATGTTTCTCTCTCTCCCTCCCTCCCTTACCTTTCTAAAAATAAGTAAATAAAATCTTTTTTTAAAAATAAATAACTTACCAAATTCCCAGACCATGAGTATTTGTTCAGCTTCTCTAAATTATTTTTGTGCCTCTTACTGTATGACATGTCTAGTTTAGTATTAATCCTGCATTAATTGTAATCTCATTGTTTGCCACTGATCAAATCAGTACCAATCTTTCTGTTTGGGGAAGTGAAGGAGTCTGTATTTCTTCTACAATTTCTCACTGTTGATGAGTACTTTTAAGAATTTCTTTCATCATCTGGGCTTCCAGTTTGGGTAGAAATCTGTTTTAAATTGAAACCATTTTAGGTATTTTGCATAAGTCAGTGACCGCTCTTCCTCTCAAAAAAGAGAAAGGCTTGGCAGCAGGGCAGGCCCAGGAGTAACCTAACATGAGGAAATCGGGTGGTCTGACATGGCAGCGTATGGCCCAGGTCTGACTTTGGGAAGGGGGAGACTAGGGAGAAGGACAGGAAAGGAATGTTTAGAAAAGACTCTAAGAAAAAACAAACAAACAAAAACTTGCATTCTCATATGTGTGTGTGTTTTTCTATAATGCCTTAGAAATACACTGATAAGATTACAGAAAAACTAAAATAGTATTTAGCTATCAGGAAACAGTTTATTAAAATTTAAATAGTGCTTTGGTTAATGATGATAACATAAAAGGGTATCAAAATTTTAAGCAAGCACTTTCTAAAAATAAAAAAAAAATTAAACTGCTGTAGTCATGAAATTGTGGAGGAACTGCTATGTAAGTCATTTAAAGAGACAGTATTTGTAAGTTAACTGTACTATGAAGACTAAGTTCCAAGCTGCTGCTCGTGAAATTAAAAGCAGTAAAGTATGTAAGTGGTCGAACTAACTAATAGGTTATATGTAGTGTACGAGAGCTCTAAATTAGCCCATTGGTGTACAAATGGCCATAGAGAAATGGTGGCTAATTTGAAGTGCCTGCCATTTTAACAGAATTTTGTTCACCGTTACCCAGTGAATAGTTTACATACAAGTAATATTTTAACAGATTAAGACCTGTTTATCTACTTCAAAAAGAGAAGTGGTACAGTGGTTGAATTTATATGTAAGTATAGTTTTATAAACGGATACTATTGAAAAGAGAAAAATTAATGTTGACTTAAATATGGCAAGAACATTTGAGGAGTTAGGTTTTGAATTAGGTATTACAGTGCCCACCAACCAAAACATGTTTTCATTCTAAGTTATTTAGTGCTAAAATTAAAATGTATCACTGTATTTAAACTGAGATTTTAGATAACCAATGACTTAATAATTTGTCTTAAAATTGATTAAATTTATAGATTTTATGAGGAAGCATTTTATGTGGGCTGAGAACATGAATTCAAACAAATTAGTCAGTGTTCTTCAGTCTGCTTTTAAAATGGCTTTATGTTTAATTTGAATAATTTACATGTCGTTTACAGGGAGCGTTTGGTGCCCTTCAGAAGATATGTGAAGATTCTGCTGAGATTTTAGATAGCGATGTTTTAGATCGTCCTCTCAACATCATGATTCCAAAATTCTTACAGTTCTTCAAGCACAGTAGTCCAAAAATAAGGTATCTATCTGTATAGCCAATACTAAATTAATTTATAAACTCGGATATAAACCTGACTACTTTCTTATTTTTGTTTTTCCTGATATTTTTGTGCCTAGCAAAATACATTATATATTCCACAAAGGTGAATTTCGATAATTGAAATTTGGTCCTTTGAAAACAAAGCCCAGGAAATGTTGACCTTTTCTGATGAAATTGTCATTTAATATGATAGTTATTTAACTTCTACATGTTTTAAGTACCTTTGTAATGGTTAACAGTCATGCTTTTAAGGTCCTTTATGAAAGGCTAAAACTCAGTGGGGTTTTGGGGAGGTTGTTTCTTTGTTTTTGTTTTTTTTGTTTGTTTTGTTTGTTTAATTTATGAATCTTGCCAAGTGCACATACCTCCATTTGCCACCTATATACTAAAAGTTTTCCAGAATGACATCTAAATTATTAAGTAATTTTAGTTTAAGGAGCTTACATCTATTTATTTAAAAAAAAAATTTAATCCTGAAGGAAGGATTTTTTAGTATACTCTGAAATCACACAGCGGGGCTGGTTGGCTATTCCTGAAGTTAAACTGGTCTGTTTCGGTTTTTTTCCCTTTAGATCCCTAGTTCCTTGAACACTGCCTAGCATACAGTTTTTGAAATTTCATTATTTTTGCAATATTAAATTAGCCTTTGATTATTTTGTTATCGTCAGTTTTATCATGCTATAATTATCATGATGTCTTTTATATTGTTGAAGTGTTTGAGGCTTTGTAACTTCACCAAAAGTTTTCCAGCCTGCTGTACTTTTTTCCCCTCCAGTTATGTATATTTTTTAACTTAAACCTTGCTTATTATTTCTGTGGAAAAGTCATCATTCTTTCTTCTGATTGTCATTTGATGTTTGCTTTTTTACAGTTGTCAGTGCTTCATGCTTTTATGTAGAGTAATTAAATATATTACTATGTAGAGTAGAAATTATGTGGTTTCTACAGGCTTCAGGGATATCGGACTGAATGAATGTTAGTGTATAGGCTATACCTGTTAAGTTTAGTTGCCCATTGGGGCTTACTCAAGATTCCAGGCTGTATTCCAGAGGATTTTGGTTGCAACAGTGTGACCAGAGGGTAAATCCAGAATCTTTCTTGCATAAATTCTTTATTTAGTTTTTACTCTTGCACCTTGATTTAATTTTACTTTTCTCTTAAGTGGTACTTAATCCAGTATTAAATTCACAATGGAAACGTAAGAGATGCTTATTTGTGGTAGTGTTATGCAAGTAAACATTTTCAAAATAAAACTTTACTCTTCTGGCATAAGTAACTAGATAGAGGATTTCGTGTCCTAGGGAACACGAAAGGGGTAGTCCTTCCCCCCTTTTAACATTTCAACTAAGGTGTGAAAGAAAGTGATGATCTGCATATTTCTAAAAAAGTTACTTTTTGTGAGCAATTCTCGGCAATTAAAAGAAAAAAAATCCCAGATGATTGGAACACTGTTAGTGGATATAAAAATTTCTTTTGTAACTATAATACATATGTTTAAAATTTAACAGGGTTGAGTTCAGCAATACAGAAATGTTTCTATTCATGAATGTTCATTTTTGGCCATTTGAGATTCTGTTGAACATGCTCTTAAAGAATTTTAATGTATATTTGGGTGAATGACTGTTAAGTATTTTAGCTTTGTACTAAACATGTCTTTCATCTTTTTGTAGTTTTATTCTATATATTTTTTAACACCTTGTTAGTACAGTTTAGCATTTACTATGAGTGGTTTTCCCTTTCGCTGTAACTGTTGAACTTCGAGAAGATTAGAACAAGGCAAACACATACAGTTTTATCCATCACTTGACTAAGCAATTTAAAAATCAGAGCCATTTCATTTTTTAATCATACTTAGAGGTACACAAATTGTTATATTTCTTAGCTTATGATACATTCTCATCATTTCCCACTTCCATTCAGTCTTTAGTTATTTATTAGTTATTTTTAATAATCATTTAAATCCACCACCCATAATAAAAACAAAGATCTTGAAAACAACCTATATCTAATCCCAACTTTACCCTTTTCTTGGAATTTTAAAACATAAATTTATTGATCTTTGTTTTTAACTTTATAAAAGGTATTGTACTGAATTTAAGCTTTGACTTCTTATTCATTATGTTGTTAAGATTCATCCATATTGTGTCACTCTAAGTCATTTGTTTGGACTATATATTATTCCTTTGCATGATAGTTACACAGTTTATTCATATCTCTCCCATCACCACTTTGACCCCACTCCTCCAAACCCCCCCCCCCCCCCCCAGTGGCCTTTAGGTGGCTTCCGGGTTTTTGCTGTTGTGGGTACTGCTCCTGAAAACATTTTATGCTTGTCTCCTCTTGTCTATTTGCAAGATTTTCTCTTAAGACAAAATCTTGAGAAGAAATTTCTAAGATACAAGGCATGTCAATGAATAACTCAAAATAACACCAAACTTTTTCAGAATGATTGCATCTATTTATTATACTCTTTATTAGTAAAGCGAGGGATTTCCTGGGTACATATATTCAGCCTTTAGTACTGTCACACATTTTAATTTTTGCCAGTCAAATAGATAAAAAGTGGTATTTCATTCTGGTCTTGATGGTTTACTGCTCTGTCATTAATCACATTGAACATCTTGTCATGTTTGTTAGCTGTACATGGTGACTTTCTCTTCTGTTTTCCATCCTTTTTTTCATTGAGTTACTGGAAGAAGCACCCAGGATAGATCATTGATAAATGATATAGTTTCATGATAAATACTGTGGAAAATGAGAATAAGGGGTTAGAGATTCAGAAGATTTTTGTATAGAAGGTTTTCTGTAAAGAGTAACATTCATGCAGACCCTGAACAAAGTAAAGTAGTCTTTGCAAGATCAAGGTGAAGATCAGGGAACAGCAAGTAGAAAGGCACTGGAGTTAGAAGCAGGCCATTTAGAATGACAAAAGAAAAACAATTTTATAGCATAGTAGGAAATGAAGTTAAGGAGTAGCCATGTTATAGAGTAATGTCTAAGCCAGTAGTCAGCAAACTGACCCATGGAGCCAAAATGCAATCATGGTTGTGACCTGAGAGTTGAGAATGATTTTTAGGTAGTGTCATTAAGAATTGCTGTGGAATTGAATGGGGTATGTCAGAACACACAGACTGTAGACTACTCTCTCTTTTTAGCTTCAAAAGGAATGCATACACTTTATTTTTAAGTCTGTAAGAAAATAAAAGTTCCCATTATGCCCCTGTCCAGCCTCCATCTTCTATTAAAAATGTGCACATGTCCTTTTCAGACACCTTTCAGTTTCAAAGAAGCAATAATAGATTGCTCTGCAACGTGCGTTTTCCACTTAATATATTACTCATATTCTTTCTGTGTTATTACATAGAGAAATCTGACTCATTCTTTTTGGGGTGAGGGGGTATATGGCTGTACATAAGCCATGATATTTTTATAGAGGAATGTTTAAATTTTGTTTCCAGATCCCATGCTGTTGCATGTGTCAATCAGTTTATCATCAGCAGGACCCAAGCTCTGATGTTGCACATTGACTCTTTCATTGAGGTAAGATTTATCGCCCTTCCCCTTTGTTTTTGAGAGGGTTAGAAAATGTTCATTGTATGTAGGTTTAGAACAACTTATTTCTCCACTTGTGTCATAATAAACATTGGTTATGGTGTGTTTAATATCTTCAGTATAAAAATTTCTCCTTCAATATACTGTTCAATTGCATGTGGACGGTAAATCTCCCATTATTTGCAATATTTGAAACATTGGTGAAGTTGAATAAACTTAGTAAAGAATCTGAAGGCACAGACTAAAAGGAATATAGTGAGTCTTCATTTTACGTTGTCAGTATGTTCTATGACTTTTAATGAAACAAAATATAATGAAACCAGTTCCACCATAGGCTAATTGATACACACGAGTCAAATTCCTATTACATCTAATCAATGTGATAATGAAATGACGTTATTTGAGGATCACCTGTACTTCTGGTTTTCTTTTGGTTTCCATTTAGGAAGTTAAAGGTGTTGGGAAAAAAATTGGCTCTTAAATTTTAAGCAAGCATTTCTAACACTTGATGATGAAAGCAGAAAGATAAGAGCATAATTTTTTTGGTCATAATTATTTTTTTAAGCAATAGAATTCCTTTTCAGAACTTTCTCTGCTTGCAAACAGCAATTGTGGAAGAGTCGCTGAAGTTCCTTAACCTATTTAACGTTTATTTTCATCCAATAAAATTAATGAAATAGCCTATTTCTTTTCAGCTGTTCTTACAAATTTGTTGTTGTTGTTGTTGTTTTATTTTGGAGAGACAGGAAGGGAGGGAAAAAGGGGGAGGCATCGATCAGTTTCCTCTCACAGCCTCCCAACCCAAGAATTGGCCCATACCCCAGCCTTGTGCCTCAAGTGGGAATCAACCCACAACCCCTCAGTTTGTTTACAGGCCAGTGTGCAACCAACTGAGCTATGCCAGCCAGGGCTCAGCTGTTCTTTTTAAAAATCCTTCGGAGGCCATATTTCTGTTGGAAAATTATAAGAGGAGGTGAAAATTAATGTGTTTTGGGGTTTTTTCCCCCTCATTTGCTGAGTACCTACTATAAATCAGGCAGTGTGGTTGGTGCTAGGGTTATATAAATAAATTTTATGCCTCAAGGTGTTTTCAGTATAGTTTGATATAGAGGGTAGTGGGCAATATTAGAGGTCCATAGTAAGACTGCCTGGATTCAAATCTCAGCTGGGTTAGTAGCTGTTAACCTTGGGCACATTAATGAAGTGATGTTATCTGTTTCATCATCTGTGAAATGAGGCTAATCATAGACATACCTTGTTGGATCATTATACATTTGCTATAAATAAGTTGGAACAGCGCCTGCTACAAAGTAAGCACTCTACATGTTAACTACTGCTATAACTACTTTTAGAAGTTGTAATTATAATAGTATTTCCTCTTAGTATTATTCAACACCTTAAGGGAACTGTGATGGACATACCAGCATCTTATACAGAAATGTAATATAGAATAAAAGAAATTAAATTCTCTGTAAAAGTAAAAATTGTATAAGACCATTTGCGGAGCAAGAACAAGAATGTGTCCTAGCATTTTAAAATATTTTCTGTTAGTGTTATATGCCATGTTAACATTTCTCTGCTACTGGCTAACTGTATAAGAGTTTTCCATCCTATAAGAACAATAACCTCCAGAAGAGATGCCTGATACATAGTAGGCCCTCAATAACTATTTGCTGCATAAATAAATGAGTGAATTGTTTTCATCAGTTATCAGTGTTTTCCTCAGGAGCTGATGTCATGTGCTGGGTTTGACATTATTGGTGAAAGTGTGTTAGTTTCTAATATACAACTATAACCTACCTTGGTAAAGCTGGGTATTCCTATTAAGACAACATCAAATTTAATGAAAGTATATCTAACATACAAAGCAGCGTGTGATGGGTAAACAGTATTTTTCGCTAACCTTGTAAAATATGTCGATTAAAAAAGGAAATAGAGTTTCAAAAGCATTGGGGACTTGGGGAAATCACAGATTTTAAAATTCTGGAAACAGAGCTCTGGCCAGGTAGCTCAGTTGCTTTGCAGGGCCTGTTAGGAACTGAGCCGCACAGTAGAAGGGTGGGCTTCAATTCAATGTGCTTGAATCATCCCACATCCATTTCCCCCCCCCCCCGCCGTCCCTACCTGGTTCATGGGAAAATTGTCTTCCACAGAACCAGTCCCTGGTGCCAAAAAGGTTGGTGACCACTGGGTCAGAGCATCATCCAATATGCCCAAGTTGCAGGTTTGATCCTTTGTCAGGCCACATATAAGAATCCACCAATGAATGTGTACATAAATGGAACAACAAAAACCAATGTTTCTCTAAAATCAATAAAATGCCAGAAACAGTACTTCACATAGTGTCATATTTGATGTTTGAACTTCTCCATTTTCTTGCCACTTTCTTGTTACAAGATTTTAGGTTCATCTATTTAGAGACATTTTTGTGATTTCCTGGGAAAAAACAATGAGGCACATTTGATTTTTATTTTTTTATGATGTTTTTACTGCTTTTAATTTATGCGTGTTTTCGTACTTAAAGTAGAATTTCAGGAGTGAGATGGGGAGATTTATTGTTCTTCTCACATCCCTACTTGTAAGCTCTATACGAGACAACCTGTTGTGCTAGTAGGGGCTTGTTGGTAAAGTGAATGTGGGCTTATTCATGATTCCGTGAAAATCAGATTCACATGCTCCCCACTGGCTAGCAAGGTACTTCAGACAATTTCTTTAAGCCTTGTAGAGAAACTTGTTAAAAACAGTATGAGATTGATTGCTCATATATTTTTCAGGAGTTGACCTGGTGTACCTTGGCAGTTTAGGGTTAAGTTTTAGAAACTCGGTATATATAATTACCCAATTATTGATGCTTTTATAGAACTTCCACCTGTTACCTCCTTAAGAATCAGAGTTGGTAGGACTAAATCTCTTGATAGGCAGTAATTTTGAAGGATAAATCAGATTTTATTTTAATGATTACCTATATTTCTGGATCAGCGGGATGAGTATCCCTATGTCCTAATGACGTGGTTTTATTCTCACTAGAAATGACCTCAAAACACAACCAGTCATACTCTATCAGAAACAGTGGTTTTTAGATCATTTACCAAAATCATGATTGGCAATAATCATTCTGTCTTATTTTATAGCCTAATATTGTAGGCCAATTCATTCTTTATTTGTACTTCATCTTCATAGCATTTTTAAATGTTAGCAACTTGCAGATTACTGATCAGTATTTATAAACTTTTCTAATATATTAGAATACTTAACTAGAAAAAAAAATGTTCCTTGTGCAATAGAATCTCTTTGCGTTAGCTGGGGATGAAGAACCAGAGGTACGGAAAAACGTGTGCCGGGCACTTGTGATGTTGCTTGAAGTTCGGATGGATCGCCTGCTTCCTCACATGCATAATATAGTTGAGGTAACTTAAAGGCTCACTCATTATCGTCTTTCCCTCAAAAATCTTGGGCACACAATGCATAGTGTGAAACCATTGTTTTCTAGTATTATTTAACTCATTTGTGGGGACTAAAAAATGGTTATGATTATCTTAAAAGGATAAATTCTCTTTATGGTTACTTTTCTTTCGTGAGATTTAAGATATTTTAAGATGGACTGCTTTTATTAAGATGTTTTAAAGAGAAAAAATTATTTAAAGTAGTAGGTAGCTTTTAACCAGGATAACTAGGAAATACTTAAATTTTTTGTGTTTACTAGGTATGAGTTAGGATAAATAATCAATAAACTATGGTAGAATAACAAGGTGTAACTATTACTAGAACAAAATACAAGTGGGTTAAATAGTGTGTATGTAGTTCCTCTCTTCACTCCCAGAGGTCCATATGGTATGGAGAGGGAATATCTCCTTTTCTAAAACATTACAAAAGATAATTGTAAAGATAAGGATATGTAGCAACGTAATATGGGGATAAATGACAGTTTCTCTGAGGAGCCTATTCTCTCCATGAAGTATTTAGAAGAAGCATGTGGAATTGGTTGAAAGTTTAACTGTAGAGTTTGTAATTACCCAAAAAGTTAAAGACATTTTATCATTTGCTAAGGCCATGTCACAGCTGGGGAGCCCAATTCATAATGCTGCAGTTCTTCAGCAGCCTTCAGCGCAGTAGTGGGATGTGGTGTGGAACGTAATAGGGGTTGGCGTGCCACACCTGTTGTGTTGCCACATTTTGCCATGTGAGGTGTTTATCAGTGGGGCAGAAGATGTATATGAATTTATCACTTAACTCCAACTCAAAGTCCCAGGTACTGTGGGAAATCATTTGTGAGTTTATGTTTGGTTTTTGCACATAAGGGTTTTTTAAAGAGGGTAGACAGCGTGCCTTTGGACAGATTTGGGTCAGATGTTCTTCCAAATAAGAGTGAATTTGGCTTGCTGTGATCAGAGAACATGATAAACCTATTTTGTTGGAAACTACAAATTATTACACTGAGAAACCTCATTACTTCTTTCTAAACTAAAAAAATAACTTTTGTAATTGTATTTATATATGTATCTCCTTAAACATGTGAAGTATGTACTTGCAAGAGACAGCTTGAGTAGTTAGGTTATAAAAAGATTTCATTTTAAGAACAGTTTAATGGAGTGTTATTTGATTTTGCTGATTTTACAAAGACTTAAAGTTTGATTATTAATACTCACATTTTTAAAAATCTCAGTGGTTTCATAGAACAAAATAGATACACACAGAAGCACCTAAACAATGAATGCATTGCACACTTCATTAGGCAGTGTTCTAAAGTGGCAGTTCTTAAATTCGGCTGCATTTTAGAATTAACTAGGAAGCTTTTGGGGTTGTTGTTTATATTAATTTTCAACCGAGGGTTTAAATTAAGTGCAAGGCCATAGCAAAGGACTATTAACCTGCTGAAATATTGTGAAGTTTATTTTAATTGTATGATTTTAATTGACTAACATTAAGGCTCCTTTGTTTACAGTACATGCTGCAGAGGACCCAAGATCAAGATGAAAATGTTGCTCTAGAAGCCTGTGAATTTTGGCTCACTTTGGCAGAGCAACCAATATGCAAAGATGTGCTTGTAAGGCACCTTCCTAAGTAAGTGTTGCATCTTATGCATGCTTCCTTGTTCTTAAATTTAACAGCCATTCCTCATTTTTATATTTTTAGGTTACTTTCTTCTATCATCAGGGAATTAAAGTTCTAAAGAAGTCCAGCTTAATTTTATTGTTGGTATAAGTAAAGAGGTTTCCAAGAAATAACTACATTTTCTTAAAATTACATGAGCATGGTTTATTCTAAGTCATGCTTGCTTTTGGATAACTTCTGTCACAGTTACCTTTTTTTATAATCCTTGTAATTGGATCATGGACTCTGGTGGGGGGTTTTCCCACAAAGAAAATGATTGCCCACTGGTTGTGATGCTATGAAATTGGTTAACCTATTGTTAAGGCTATTTTTAACCTGGCGAATGCTGTTTGACCATTAAAAAAATTTTTTTCCGTTTTATTGACATAATTGTCATAAATATTATATTAGTTTTAAATTTACAATGTAATGATTTAACATGCATTAAGATCAGTTACTTGAAAGTAATGCTTGTTAACTTTTGAAAAGTGATACGGGCTCGTGGAAGCAAATTAAAATGCAGAAAATTTTAAATCGCTTGGAATTTCATCTCTTTGAGTAATCACTGTTAGTATTTTTGGTGTGTTGTTACTATACACCAAATTCTGTATATTTAGTGTTTCAGGAAGAATTAAATTTAATAGTATGTACAACACTTAATGTAGCATCTAGCTATAGTTAGTGCTTAAAATTCTGATTGTACCGTTTTGTGGTTTGCTCTTTTCAGTTACTTGAATGTTGTGTAGTTCCCTCTTTAAACTCTGAGTACTGGTGCATCATAGGGTGTGTACTGTGTGTATATGATCGACTGTTCTTCTGCTGTTGAATATTTAAATTGTCTGTCCCCTTTTTTAAAGCAAATAATCCTGGAGTAAACATCTTTCTTTGCCCACAAGTGGTTGCTTCTTTCAGGTAGAATTCCTAGAAATGATTTTTTACCAGAGTAACAAGGGCTGAGCATTTGAGGAATCTTCGTAACTCTCCCCGTTTGTTCCCTACTGAGTAACTCGGGCTTACATCCTGCCAGTGGTGGTCCGTCCAGTTGCAACTTCTACCAGCCATTGGTTATAACTTCCTTAATCTTAGCCATCTGAATGGGCAAAGGTCATAACTACTTATTGCAATATGTTATAGTATTGGAGTTTGGGTTTTTTAGATGTTTACAATACTTAGATGTTCTTATTTTCATATGGTTAGTTAACTTTTTTTCTTTTTCAATAAATTCTTTCCCCACCAAGAAAGCAGCAGTTCCACCTGTTTTATTCTAGTCTGTCTGGAATGTATTTGGATTTTGTTTTCTTTAGAAAATTTATATATTACTCTCTCTTTTTTCCCTAACTTATACTACTTTTATGATATGCTTTTTCTTAATGTAGGATTATCTAACTCTAAGAATCATATAAACCAATATTACTTTTTATAAAAATTAAAGAGCTATTAATATAACTTTAGGGGATATTCATAATATACAGTTACAGCAAGGTGCTCTGTCATTATACTAATAAAACCTAAACATTTTTAAAGCAAACAGGGCTCTAAACAATCAGCACTTCACTCAGCCAATCATAACTGGGTTTGACTTAACATGGCTGCTTTAATTTTTTATTAAAATAATGCATTGTGAGGGTGGAGAACATCCATGTAAATGTGGTGCTAAGATAAAGATCATGATAAAAGAACTTGTGTTGCCTATCTCCATTAACCAGACTCTTTAAGTATGAGCAAAATATTTTTGGTTCACAATCAGAATCATACATGTAATGGTACATTTTGTATTGATATGAGCTCACATGGAAAGCACTAATGTAACAAGGGATGGTTGGCATAAAATTCTTTTATTTGTGTCTGGACTATATAGTCTGTTCTGTTTCCTTTTAATCAATACTATACTCTCAGTTATTGCACATTTAATAATATATTTTGTTCTCTGGTAAAGCAGATCTTCATTTCTTTCCTGACTTTTCCCACATTTGTTCTTGTACATTAATATCTCTTGAAACGAAAACATTTAACACATTGCCCAATGCATATTTAAGTAAACATTCATACTATCATTGCTTTTCTGCGATACCGTATTAAAAATATTTTTTGTTTTTAAGGGCTACTTGAAGCTTCAGGAGAGAAAGCATCTTAACAATAGACCTGTTCAAAAATCATGGGTTGCCTTGCATGATTAGAGTCGGCAGACATGTCATATTTCACATGGTCACATTGAACTCCTGTGTCTCACTCTCCAACCTCATTTTCTTTGCTTGCTCAGCTCTAACAGTCCTTTATTTTCTGCACATCTTTTTATTCTTTTATGTAGCACAAAGATCATCATCTACAAATTAATTAATTGTACTAACCGAAAACCCCAACTATGCTGAATCTCACCTGCTCTGAATTAATTTAACCCTTTGTTAAACACTGCTGGAAAAATTACTCTGCCGGGAAGATTGGTGTCTATAGAAATCCGTGATCTTCAGACCATTCATACTATCTGTCAATTTTTCTTACTCTAGGTCAACTTTTATTTTCCATTCACCAGGGCAACTGCTTTCAAACCTTTATCACTCTCTGTAGTTCTCTTCATTCATTTTGAGAATTCTGCTTTATTGGGAAAACAGATGACCCAAAACTTACAGATGTATTTTAATGAGTTGTCCTCTTCCTAACCAGTCTTCTTATTTATATGGTCTTGGCTTGCTTTTTTTTTTTTAATCTTCCAAGACCTCATTCCATCAGATAGATATATTCTCTCTTAACTTTCTCTTCTCTGTTGCCTTGTTGCTTCTTTCTCCATAACTTTTTAACTTGCCACAGTTCCTCTTCCATCTTAAAAAGATTTAAAGAATAGATGCTGTCTTCACTTCTTTACCTTACCTTGTGTTATGTTGACTCCTTAGTATTTTTACAGTCTGCCATCTGTTCTCTCCAGTTTTCTGAATTGTTGACAGAGATCATAAATGATTTTACTATTGGTGATCCAAATAAACCCAGCTCTGCAAAATGTCTATGGCTTACAAAATATAGTTGTGTATTGTAAATTCTATCTAGGTATGTTGTACCTTTTTTATGTTAAGTTACTATTAATGTCTCTATTTTAAATTTAGAAGGACTTTGAACATACATGAAAGTTTGGCTAGTGCACATTTTATAACTATCCAGGACATTTTAAGTCCCACTGCTTCTGTCTCCCTATTAGTATTCCTTTAGTTGTAAAGGAATTCCTTTAGTTGTAAAGGAATACTAATGCATTCCATTAGTTGTAATGAGGACTTACAACATTATCTCATTGGTCGTAGAGTTCTACTCAAAATCATTTTCATACATATTTGAAGTAAGGCCTCAACAAAAACCAGACATTATAGAGTGAGAGTTGCTTACATGTGATACAGGGAAAGAAAATTGTAGTCAGACCAAACTGATTTTGAATTCTCACTCTTCTGTTTACTTAAAACTTAGGACCTTGTGGAAATAATGTAACTCTGAACCTTGGTTTACTTGTATGTAAAATGGAGATCATAATACTTTACTCGCTAGTTATAAGGAGGGTGCTTACTATAAGCCCACAGCGGGCAGTCATGAGTATGAGGTTCTTTGCCTATTCGTACTTTTCCCAAGCCACTCAGAACAATTAAGGTGGAAATTGGATGCAGAGGACTGTGGACATTGTTAAATAGTTCCAAAGTGTTCTCATTCCTTTTATCCTCAGTGGGCTCTTTTGTGTGTATGTAATGGGCCAATGAGAAAACAGATCATCAAAGCTTAAGAAAACCTGTGAAAGCTTAAAACTGGCATAGCTACAAGAGGAACTGATGTTACTGTTTTGACCTTCACTTACGTGTTTTGATTTTTTAAATTAGATATCATAAATATTCTAGTGTACCTGGAAATCCGTGTTTATAGACATCATGGTTCTGTTTTAGTGACTACCTAATTACTTAAGATTGGATATGATACCCTGATTATTTTCTTAGTGAGAATTTAAATTTCATTTTTATCATAAGGCTATAACTTTGTCAATAAAACTTTTCCTTTTTGCATTATTTATTTTGGCTAAATTCCTTTAGACCTAATTCTTTATATTTTAAATACTCTCATCTCTTCTATTAAGAGGAATACAGATATAAATGAATTTTCCCAATTGAAAATGGCCCTTCGGCTGCCATTAAATAAATTTTCTCAACCTAAGTGGAAAAAAGTTGATAGTTGTCATTATAAGCAAACATATAAAGTAGTATATAGCATCATCTACATCGCTCCTTACAACACACACTTTCAAAGAACCAGAGATAGATGCTTTATAGAAGTTTAGTGGTTTTTGAAGAGGTACATGGGTGTGGGTTTGTGGTTTGAGTTTTTTGGTTTTACATTCTAGAAGGTGTGCCACCACCACTCTGTTTCTGTTGCAGAGATCACATCTGTGACTATCAGGGCAAGCTAAACTTTGCACAGTAATGGTGCACATTTCTTCGTGCAGTCTTGTGTTTCCCATACAGGGTGGGGCAAATGTAGGGTTACAGTTCGGAGTATGTGAAACAACTTATATTCTTGTGTTATTATTTATTAATTATTGTATTATTTTCCATATGAACTACTGTAAACCTTTTTTTTGCCTCACCCAGTATATTCAGTTTTCTGACATGCATTAGAATACATAACACTTGAATTCTAGTGATTTCATATTTGATTTTACAATGTGAAAAAAAATTTGAGGAAGGACATGACCTGGGAAAGAGAAGGGATAGAACCCTTACCACAATGAAAATAGATACATTCATACCCAACTTTATAAGAATATAATCCATTTAAGTTTCCAGAAATAGACTTCTCAAAACTTCCCATTCACTTTTGGGAAACATCCCTCTGTGGCATTAGGTGAGAGGGAAAATCAGTTTGTTTCAGTGGAAACAATTCAGCACAACGGGAAAGTTTGACTTCGGTCCATTTGTCATTAGCTCAAGGATAGTCTCATTGCAACCCAGTACTTAAATTTAAAACTATATTTATTTGTTACATTATTCTAAAACTGGCATAGATGTTCTCTTTTCATTTCCTGAACTTTCAGCTTGAGAGTCCACCGTTGGTTTGCTCTCTCAGCCCTCAGCATCTTTGTGATTTTCCCTGGCAGTCTCAGCAGCAGCATCTTGGCTAGGCTCCCTCTCCTGGCTCATAATGTCAGGGGCACCTGATCCAAATCTTCTTCTAGAAGCTCAGTTTGTACTTCCATTGGCATAGTGTTTTTATCATTATTACTTGGAAAACAAAATATAACCACCTCCTCCTCCCACCCCCACAAAAAAAGAAGGAATACAAATACTAAATGCAGGCTTATTGTAACAATGTCAAGCCATTTAGAAATAAAAGATGAATTTTGTCCCTTTTTTGCCTACTCACTTTCCTTTCCAAAGATGCCGGTTTCTTATATCCTGCCTAAAGAGTGTATAAGTAAAGTCTGTGTTTATAAATAATTACATGGGAAATCTCACTATTTTAACACAAATGAAAATGTGCTGTGTATGCTTTATACCTGGGGTTTTTTTTGTTTGTTTGTTTGTTGTTAACTTTACTGTAATTTAGTTTAACCAAGCCTCAAATGGTGAACATTTAGACTTTTTTTTAATGTTTTTGTTACTGTATCAAGGAACATTGGTCTTTAAAAAATGAGAATGATTATTGGTATATTTGGGATAAATTCTTAGAAAAAGAAATTGATATATTTTTTATTATCTTTGTTTCCAAGCACTATTAATCTTACCTCCACTAAGAGTCTTATCTGGTGGAGCTCATGCTTGAATTGTGAAAAGACTACAATATATATTAGGAACACTCGTCATTTGAGAAGGGCATACAGCACAAATGTGCTCTAAGGCAATATTAGTGGTGGTTCTCTCATTGGTGTTACTGGTATATAAATGTTTGTTAAGACTTCTTAATTTTATTGGTCTTTAGATCTTTGTTTCATGAATTTTTTTTATTTAAAATAGGTTGATTCCTGTGTTAGTGAATGGCATGAAGTACTCAGATATAGACATCATCCTACTTAAGGTAAGGAAGCTATTTTCTTGTGAATAGAGAATATTATATTTATTGACTTAGAAAATTTTGAATTCAACCAACAGAATATTTATTTAGAATAGACCCTGTATAAATGGGCTCCTGTTATATGTAATATGCTACACAGTTCAAAGATACAAGCATTAAAATAGCTGAAATAGGATCTGAATGGGATTCAGCTACTCCAGGTTGTGCTAGCCTAATGGAAGGCAATATAATGTGTTTTAAAGTACCTGATAGTTAACAGGTCTTATGTAATCTAGTCTCTCCTTCACAAAGAAAAGATATACTGTGCCCGGCCCCATCTGGATATTCTGATTCTTTCACTCATGTACATACTAGCCTGTAATGAGTATTGCCAAAATTTTCCCTTTAAAAATAAAATACAGGGTGATGTTGAAGAAGATGAAACGATTCCTGATAGTGAACAGGATATAAGGCCACGTTTTCATCGATCAAGGACAGTGGCTCAGCAGCATGATGAAGATGGCATTGAAGAAGAAGATGACGACGACGATGAAATTGATGATGATGATACAATTTCTGACTGGAATCTAAGTAAGTTGGAGAGGGACATGACAGTTGCCTGCTTTGAGAACCACTTTATTGGGAAATAATTTATATATATTATAAAATTCACCCATTAAACAGTACAGTTTAGTGGCTTTTAATGTATTCATAGATGTGCAACCATCTCCACAGTAAATTCTGGAACATTTCATCACCCTAGAAAAGAACCCCATTCTCATTATCAGTTACTCCCTTTTTCTCCCAGTCCCCCAGCCCTAAGCAATTACTAGTCTATGTTCTGTATTTGGTTTTGCCTATTCTGGACATTTCCTATAAATGGAATCATACAGTATAAAGTCCTTTGTGGCTGGCTTCTTTCACTTAGCCTGTTTCAATATACATCCATGTTGTGGCATGTATCAATACTTTATTCCTTTTTATTGCAGAAAAATAATCCATTGTATGGATTTAGCACATCTTTATTTATTTATCAGTTGATGGACAGTTTGTTATTTTGTTGTTTCCCCCTTTTGGCTATTGTGAGTAATGATTCTGTGAACATTTCTATAAAATGTATGTGTGGACATACATTTTCAGTCTCTTAGGTATATGCCCAGGAGTGGGATTACTGGGTCAGGCTAACACTCTGTTTAACCTTTTGAGAAACTACCAGGCTGTTTTCCAAAGTGGCTGCACCACTTATTTTCCCACCAGCAATGCCTTAGATTGAAGGTTCTTGCTTGCCAACAGTTGTTAACCTTTTTTATTATAGCCATCCTAGTATATCAGAAGTACATACCATTTTGGTTTGCATTTTTCTGATGCACCTCTTTTTATATTTACTATTCATTATATTTTTTAAAGATAGCTCAGGCTGTCATTTCTCAAAAGCTATATATTTTTTGTTTAATACTATAAAATAAGCAGGTTGGCCATAAACTTTTTCTGTTTTCCTTACATAAACTTGTTTTGCAATAATTTATGTGCGAATTGACATGATTTAGATTATCATGGATAATTCTAAAATAATACAAATTGCTTTGTCATATTCAGACTTACAAAATACTTTTTTAAAATCTCTGTTAGTTTTCCATCTTAGCTGCAAATCCACATCATCTGCTGAGCCGGCATTTGGAGCCACACTGTAATTAAATAACTCTGGGGAGGAACCTAGACACCTGTGTTTTGCTTGCTTGCTAACTGTTTTTTAAAGCTCTATTGCTCTAGTTCAGGATTACTCAGGCTCAGCAGTAATGACATTTTGGGCCACATGATTTTTTTTGTTGTTGTGGGGGCTTTTCTGCACATTATAGGATGTTGAGCAACCTTGCCTCTACCCAGTAGGTGCCAGCAGCAACACACGCACGCATGTACACTCTTGTGATAACCAATAGTCTCCAGACAGTGCCAGATGTCCCCTGGGAAACAAAACCATAAGCTTTCTAGTTACTGTAAAGTGGTTAAGGACATGAATCATTGGCCTGTACTGTGTAATTCATTTGGTTAAATGATGCTAATTCCTCTGCTGCCCATTTAGTTTCCTACAACTACCACTTACTTAGCATTCTTAATGTGCCCAGCTCTAGGCCAAGGACTTGGCATGCATATCTTTCATTTAATCTTCCCAGCAGCTTTACATAGGTAAGGAAACTGCAGAAAGAGAAACTTGCCCAAGGTCAACACAGCTAGGAGGGCACATCTGTTATTGGAACCCAAATCTCACTACTATCACAAATTACCTCCCACTGTATCCCTACTTCAGGTTGAGGACAGGGTGGATTAACATTATAATATAATGTAGATAACTTTTCAAAAGTAATGTACATTGGTTGCATTATTGGTGGGGGGCACTTTCTCTTCACGTATCACCCATCTTTATATCCTTCCAGAAGTTTTTCTGTGTACATACAGAAAAACATATATATATCTTTTTTGTTTTTATTCTCACCTGAGAAAATACAGAGTCCAGCACAAATAATGCTCCTTTTTTGTTAGAAAATCATAAGCATGTAATTCCATAACAGCAATATCACACCTCAAGCACACTATATGACATTTTAGATGAAATGTTCAGATTAAAACTATAAAGTATTACACCCATGTAATTACCCTATCACCACACTCAAGGAAGCCTTAGTTCTGCCAGACCCTGTATTTGTTGATTTTAGAGAGAGAGAAACATCGATCAGTTGCCTCTTCCACGTGCCCCAACCAGGGATTGAGCCCACAACCTTTCTGGTGTATGGGATGATGCTCTAACCAAGTGAGCCACCCATCCAAAGCTGTATCATCATTTTTGGAGATGAGGCTGACTTTACAAAAGTGAAATCAGATTATATGTACTCTGATGGTTCTTTTCTATATATAACTCATTCTGTATAAGTACATAGAGATTTCATTCTGTTTTGTGGCAGTATAACGTTCATTTCTGTGGACCTGCTATACCGTATAATTTAAGAGCCTTATTGGTAAGTGTCACTTCTAGCCAATGTAACAGAGTATTTTAAAAAAGGATTTTATTATTGTCTGATAGTGTGTGATTAACCATTGTGCCTAATTCACATTAGGAAGAATTTAGATGATTAATTATATTATTGTTCTTTTCAAATTTTTTGTTCTTTTCTAAATTATGTTAAATGAAACTTGAATTGATACATAGTCTGATACTTAATGGTGCCTTACTCTGTAAAGAAAGTTTTCCAGGATATTTTACGTGTCGTGTACTTGGTGAATTTTGATTCGAATTTATAATTAGTTTGCTAATTTTTGGTCATAAAAAAGTACTTTTGTGAACAGAATTTTTTCATGTGATAAGACTGCTTATTTAATTGGATTCTTTGAAACTATAGAAGTATGAACAAAATGTACATACAACAAATACATTTTACATAGCTAAAAGATAATAGAGGTTAATGTAATATTTTTGATAAATATATTTTCTTAGGAAAATGTTCTGCCGCTGCCCTAGATGTTCTTGCAAATGTGTATCGTGATGAGCTTTTGCCACATATTTTGCCCCTTTTGAAAGAATTACTTTTTCATCATGAATGGGTCGTTAAAGAATCGGGCATCTTGGTTTTAGGAGCAATTGCTGAAGGTAAGTTGAAGTCACATTTGAACTGTAAAGCCCTTAATAATTAGCACTAATGTGACTAGGCTACTTTAATGAGTTGTTACTCTGTATGGAAAGAGTATTCACTCCTGAATTTACACACTTTGCTCTTATGTTGCTGATGTGGGTTTAAGAAGACTATGTGATCCACATTAACCTTGAAAAGGATGTTTGAATCCAAAAGCCATCTTAGAATAAGTGTTTACTTTGAACCGATTAACAATTATTAACTAAACAGCCATAGGCCACCTTCTAACCCCAGCCAGATATTTTGTAAATGCTTCTGTTATGATAAAGGGAGCAGAATGAGAGGGCAAGGGCTCAGATGTCAGAAGCATTCCCATTGCTAGAAAAATAACTCCTCTTTACGTAAGTGTAAGAAATGTGGTAAGTCAAGAGTGTCATCATTCTCTATAGGTTATTTTTTCCTAACTGTAAACATCTATCTAGAAGAAATGAAGCATATTAAAGGCATCTCTAAAAGTCATAATTTATGTAGCAGAAGTAAAATGAACTTTTCAAACCCTGCTGGAAGATGCTTAGGGGTAGTTAGGTCTTGTTTCAGTTTTTGATATTTTAGATCAGATTTTTTTTACAGCATATTTAATACAATGAAGATAATCTGAATATTTTTCATGAACGCATGTGTCAGTTTAATATTGAACTGAAATGGTTTTGTTTTAACTATATTTTAGCAGTTTCTGAAAGACGTCTGTTATTTTTTTTTCTAGGTTGCATGCAAGGCATGATTCCATACTTGCCTGAGCTCATCCCTCACCTTATTCAGTGCCTCTCTGATAAAAAGGCTCTTGTGCGTTCCATAACATGCTGGACTCTGAGCCGTTATGCACACTGGGTAGTCAGCCAGCCCCCAGACACGTACCTGAAGCCATTAATGACAGAATTGCTAAAGCGTATCCTGGATAGCAACAAGAGAGTACAAGAAGCTGCCTGCAGGTGGGACAGATTCATAACAAATGTTCCCTGTGCGGGAGAGGAGTGGGTATTTCAATGAGAAACTAATTTTCAACCTTGTGATGGAATATTGGTATTAAACCATTAATGGGCTTTTTATTATCTGTAGCTTTCACCTTACAATTTTGTAAATCCAAATGTGACTAATAGACATCAACCTTTGCTGTTTCTTAAATGTTTTGTTTTCTCAGTGGCTATGATAACAGTAGAGTTATCTTTTACACTAATTCCCACAAGCATCTGGAGAGGTGAGGACAAAGGTCCTACTCTTGAACCAATAGCAAGGCTGGAGCAGATTCCTGTTAGCCTGCAGGTCTAACTGCCATAACTCCACAGAAAGCCCCACAGCAGTCTGTTGTCTGTCATTTAGTGTAGCCACCTACATAGCTGTTCTGTCGGTTTGGGGCTGTTTTGTTTTTATATAAGACCAGCAGTTGCAGTTAAAATAATATTCCAGTTTGGGGAATAAGAAAAAAAGGAGAGTTGGACTTTTCCAGATAGGAAGCAAAATTTTCTGAAAGAGTTTTTAATTCTTAATAACATGAAAAATGAACAGGGAAGGCTTTGATGATTAATAGCACTAAAGTTTTTTTTTCAATGGGAGCAAGATACAGATTATGTTTGGTTTCCTGTAGTTTATTTATTTGGCACTTTTTTAGCTCTCAACTAATGGTTAGGCATATTCTAAATGCTGGGCTTACATTCTTGCCGTCTTTAAACTTACAGTCTAACAGGGAGTACTAAACAACTATATAATTTACGGCAAGTATAGTAAACAAAATAACTAGTACCCACTACTAATGAACAGGACTTTCATTAACAAGTGGCTTGAGCCTGTTATCTCTAGGAAATTCCTGACTTGGTAGAACAGAATATAATACAAACCTTAATTTTAGAAATAAAGAGCCAGGACAAATTTGTGTCTAAATTGAAATCATTACATTGGGACTCGATTTTTTTTTTTCCTTTCTTGCACATTTGTTCTAATACAGTGTAGCCATACATAAGGCAAATTTGTAATAGCTAGTATTTTGTACTCTTAACATAGTGTGGGCTGAAACATTTTTTTAACCTTATTGAGGAATAATTGACAAATATTGCATATATTTAAGGTGTACAACATGATTTGATACGCATATACATTGTAGAACGATTACCGAGATCCGGGTAACACATTCCTCACCTCATATAGGTAACTTTCTCATGGTGACAGTGCTCAAGCTCTCATGGCAGCTTTCAAGTATGCAATACATATTGCTTGTTTGTATTTTATAAGAGAAAGTTTATTTAGAGAGAACAGTCTTAAGTGTTAAATGTGTCATTTTGTGACCCTTGGTATGCATCTGAAGGAAAAAATATAAATAAGAGTTCATTTCTCAGAGAATGCAACATTAATTTGTTCATTGCTATGTCCTATCGCTCAGTGACTAAATACTAAACACCAAATAAATTTGTCGAATGAATGAATAAATGTAAGAACCAATATATTTTAGTTTTAGATTTTAGCATTGTAGTTAAATAGATGCCCATAGGTGACAGTCTCTTTGAAAGAGGTAATAAGGAATGGGAAAGAAGTAATAAAAATAAACATCTGGTGTGATGCAGTAGGAGATGGGCATGTAAAGTGGAAATAGATATTCTTTAAAGAATTAGTTTTCTATCTCTATTACAACTGTTCCTTTTCTACAACACTGTTCTCTTGCTCTCTTTAATTACAGTGCCTTTGCTACCCTAGAAGAGGAGGCTTGTACAGAACTTGTTCCTTACCTTGCTTATATACTTGATACTTTGGTCTTCGCATTTAGCAAATACCAACATAAGAACTTGCTCATTCTTTATGATGCCATAGGAACGTTAGCAGATTCAGTAGGACATCATTTAAACAAACCAGTAAGTATTATGGGGAAAAAGAAAGTATGTAGCATGGTTACAATCAATAGGTTAACATGTATTTGGAAATTAAAATTTTGGGGAGATACCAACACAGTGTTTACTACTTTAAGAAGGCAGCAACGTGTATTAACTTCCTAAATAGTATTTAAAAAAATAAATATGTACTTGGTGTGGTAATTGCATAGCACTTTGTAAAGTAATTAAAGGAAAAAAGGAATAGAGGTTATATACTCTGTAAAGTTTTTATAACTTTTACTTAATTTCAAAGTGGTGGGTTTTTTTTTATCTAACACTTTATAAACACTGTAGCTTTTTTTTTTTTTTTTAGATTTTATTTATTTTTTAGAGAGAGAGAGAAAGAGAGAGAAACATCAATGTGTGGTTGCTGGGGGTCATGGCCTGCAACGCAGGCTTATACCCTGGCTGGGAATCGAACCTGGGACACTTTGGTTCCCAGCCCGCGCTCAATCCACTGAGCTATGCCAGCCAGGGCGAGTGAATGCAATTTTTAAACACTGTAGCTTTAGAGTACCACATCTAGGCATCTTTGTTTTCTCACTGAAACTTACAACTATGGGGAATACACTAGATAAAACTACTAGAAATTGGGGTAATGGCTTACAAATGTAAATAGCGGTAGAGCAAAAGTATGACTAGGGAGCTGAGCTCTGTCTCTGGTAGTGTTCAGAGTAGAAGAGGATGGGATTGGATTTGTAATATTAAAATTTTAATATGGTTCAAAATTCCCTGCTAGAGAATAGATTTTATTTTTGAATGCTATATGGAAAGTCCTAAGAAATTGTTTGTTCATTAGTTATACTTAAAACTTGATGCAATGGTTTGCAAAACTTGGTTAATGGGTTTGCTTTGTGATGTCAGTTGGTTTGGTTGGGTTGGGTTTGGGGGTGTTTTTCTGAATGTCTTAGATTAGACCTTTTAGCATCAGTGCCCCTTGTTCACATTATTACATTTATTTCCTCAATTTTATGATTTATTTAGTTTAAATAAGGAGACTTAAATGATTATGAATCTTTTTCTACAAATGCCTCTGCTGTAAGGTAAACCTGTCTTTTAGACATACTATACAAGTAGAACTATTTTATGTGCTGTAGGAGCCCCAGGACTAAAAAATTCAGACACTAAAAAGTAAAATTATATGAGTCATCCCTGATTGTGATCAAGTAATTTTTATATATTTGTATAAATTTTGTTTCAAAAAGGATATAAGATGACTTAAAAATAGAACAAAATTGTGTACGTTAAAAAGATAGGCAAAATAAATAAAAATTTTAAAGGTGCAAAGAGGGTCTCAAAATACATTCTGTAATCATTTTACACAGTTACTGTAAATGGATTTAATTTTCATAGACTCAAAGTGAACTTGTTTGCACATAATGGTGGAGCTTTATGTGTTTCTTATCATTGTAAATAGGAATATATTCAGATGCTAATGCCTCCGCTGATCCAGAAATGGAACATGTTAAAGGATGAAGATAAAGATCTCTTCCCCTTACTTGAGGTATGCTATATTATGTTTTCCAACCTGCTCTTCTTAACTGATAATAAATTGTGGAGGTCTTTTTACATCATGTACCTCTATCTCTACTTAATTATATTTCTTGATATAAATATATAGCTACACCATGGCTAAACCTTGAGTGATGCGGGTTCGAACCATGAGGGTCCACTTACATGCAGATATTTTCCCATAAATGCCCGTACTGTTTCTGATTTACGTTTGGAAGTCTGGATGTAGAGGGGTGACTAGATACATTGTTCTGCCCCATTGTATATAAGGAACTTGAGCATCCTGGGATTTTGATATTCTAGAGTGTGATCTGGAACCAATCTTCTGCAGACCAAGAGACAACTTAAGTTTGCGGGGAGTCAAAGTTATATGCACATATTCCGTTGTGCCAGGGGTTTGGTTCTCCAAACCCCCACATAGTTCAAAGGTCAACTATAGTTTAATATTCTAATATTGTATATTTATATAATATTACATTAAATACATACACTCACATGTAGGTGAATCAGCATTGGGAATCGATATTAGTAAGGAGAGACTTCACTTTATACCCTTTATGTCTAGTTTGGAATTTTAGTCTATGTGTACTAAATAGTTTTTTAACCAAAAAGAAATTTTATGTGATAGTTCAGTAACTAAACACACTACCAGACGTGGTAACTTAAGCCTAAATGACTTGACTTTTTACTGGTAGAACCAGTTCAGTCATTGTCATTCTTGTTCTGCCTATTATTTCAGGGGTCACCACTTCTGCCATGGATTGTCCCTAGCCAGAGAAGTAAAAACTTCTGTGACCAAGAAAATAACTAATTCTGGGCCTAACAACATAAGAAGAGTTATTATGGCTAAATTTTTTTTTCAGGCAGGGGCTCAGGATGTGCCCAGTAAAGTTCACCTACATGACAGGTGGCAAACACAAGGCCAGCGGGCCAAATCTGGCCCTCCACCTTGTTTTATCTGGCCTGGCACCTTGTTTCTACCCAGCGTCAGCACTGAGCTCCTTGCCCCTAGTTAAGGAGTAGTTACATTTATACAGTCCTAAAATTACATTCAGCCCTTTGAAGGCAACTGCAAGGCTGATGTGGCTCCTGGTGAAAATGAGTTTGACGCCCCTGACCTACAGCATTGACAAGGATGGGAGGATAAATAAATATACCTCTTATATTTGAGGGGTGGGGGGAGGAATGCATACACTTAATCTGTTCTCGAAAGATCACATTCATTATAGAAACATTTTTACTTTTTTTCTGAGGAAACCTCCCCTGACCAGCCAGCAAGCTTGACAGCAGTAGATGGCACACAAAGGGGAGATTTGAAAAGAAACTGCTGCTGTAGCCTCCTAGAGCAAGCCCAGAAATAACCAGGGTCTTAATTAGTACACATAGAAGCATTTCTTACAATGTTAACTACACCCAGAAATTTCACACGTGCACTTTATTTTTTTCTAGTGCCTGTCTTCAGTTGCCACAGCCCTGCAGTCTGGCTTCCTTCCATACTGTGAACCTGTATATCAGCGATGTGTAAACCTAGTACAGAAGACTCTTGCACAAGCCATGGTATTTAAAAATTTTTGTATCTCTCCCTTCTTGGCATCGTAAATGTTTTTCTAAGGACAGGTATAATGTATACAAACAATTTCAATAATTGATTTAAAGGAAGTTTTTAAAAGAAAATTGTGTCTAATTTCAGCTGAACAATGCTCAACCAGATCAATATGAAGCTCCAGATAAAGATTTTATGATAGTGGCTCTTGATTTACTCAGTGGCCTGGCTGAAGGACTTGGAGGCAACATTGAACAGCTAGTGGCCCGGAGTAACATTCTAACACTAATGTATCAGTGCATGCAGGTGAGACTGGTTCAATTATAACGATCTGAAACCTGGTTCTCTGGGTCACATTGGGGTTAATTTCTTCTTATTTCTTGCAGGATAAAATGCCAGAAGTTCGACAGAGTTCCTTCGCCCTGTTAGGTGATCTGACAAAAGCTTGCTTTCAGCATGTTAAGCCTTGTATAGGTATGAATATTTTCTACTGCTATGATACGATTTTTAATATCAGCTGTATTTTTTATTATTAAATTGTAATTTCAGGGAATCCCAACATTTGTAAACATACATTTGTTAAAGATGCTCTAGTTGAAGCAGGCAGGATGGGACTTCTTTGTTGTCTTGAACTCACTCTTTTAGGCAGCAGCTTGTTAGGCAGTCATGTGACTGGAGAAGGGTTGGAGAAACATTAATTTAGAGTAAAGGACATGCCCGCCTTTGAAGCCCCAGTGTACTGTGTGCGTAGTTCCTGGATGCTTTTTGAATAGTTTTGTTTTGTTTTTTTCCTTCAGTGGAGGTATCCAGAAATAATAGGTTTTCTCATGATAAAGCAACATATGTTTTCAGATATCATGGGAAACTTTTCAGTTTACCTAAAAAGTAAATGATTTGTTTCTGTTTTAATATCATAGCATTTGTCTTGGCCTTCTGTGAAAATAAGAAGGGATTCCTTGAATGATGTAACCTGACTTGTATCAAAACCCGTGAATTAAATGGTATTTTAGGGGTTTTTCCCCGTTTTGGTATCCCATCATTTTGGATGATAGTTGAAGGTTTTATTTATTCGTTGTTGGGGGCTGGGAGGAAGAGAAACATTGATCGGTTTGCAAGGTGATGCCCATGCCATTGAGCCACACCAGGCAGCGCTAAAAAGTTTTTTCATTTCATACAGTTGCTCTAGGGTTTTTCTTGACCAGTTTTATTGAGATATAAATGACACAACATTCTGTAAGTTTAAGGCACACAACATAATGGTTTACTATGTTTTACACCTTGTGTGTATATTGTGACATGATTAACACAACATGTTTATTTACCATCCATAACCTCACGTAGTTACAAAAATTGTTTCTCCTTATGATAAGAACTTTCAAGATCTGCTCTCTTAGCAACTTTAAAACATACAATACAGAATTATTAACTATAGTCATAATGTTATATATTATACCCCCAAACTTACTCTTCACCCAATTCCCAGTTGTACTTTTGAATAACTAACTGTATTTCTGAGCTTTGAGTAATAACACTATGATGTATTAAAACAAGTTACCAAGTTCCAGCCTGACTACCCTAAGTGAAAGTGTGATGATTTTTTGTTTTACAAGACTTGATCAGTCATGTGTCCCCTCTTTAGAAGGTACACAGTGTCTAGTTGTTTCTTTTTTTTTTTTATGTTATCAACCATAATGATTATTTTCTAGATTATCAATTCTCAACCAGGGCCATTTTTTGCTCAGCCTCCTCCCACAGAACATTTGCATTTTGTGTAACACTGGGGGTGTGTTACTGCTTCATAGTTAGTGCACAGAGGCAAAGGATGTTGCTCAACATCATACAATGCATGTAACAGCCCCCCACACACACTCACACAAACATACACACAACACTAGAATGAGGTGGCCCAAATTATCAGTATTGCTAAAATTGAGAAACCCTGGTTTTAGACCCACTAATTAATTAAGGGTTTTTTAAAATGCTATTCTAATTCTTCATTTAATAGTGAAAATACATATATAGAGACATTTTCCATGTCAAATTATTTTCCTGAAGTATGCATCATGCAGGAGAGGCAGAATTGTTTGATATTTTTTTCTTTACCGGTTTTCAAAATAATGAATTGATTCCTAGCATCCTCTACAGGTATCTGTTTGATGTTTCAGAGTTTAGTTTTTGTGTTTGTTTTTTGAGTGTCAATGTGAACTTGGTGATACTCATTTTCCTACCTGTAGGCATTGGGAGCTTAAGTTGGCTCCTGAGTTTCCTCTGGGGTGATGAAATAGCCTACATTTGTTTGGTACATTTGCTGCCTTTCACCTACAATGAAACATTTCTCTGAGAGCCCCCATTCCTGTTAAGTGGAAAATGATGTTTAGAGACCACAGTCTGAGCACTAGGGTAAAGGTTATTTTAAAAACCAAAATTACTGATTTTTTAAAAAATTGTGCATGTGAAAAACTAGGTTTGAAGAAAATTCTAATGTATCATGCTTTCCTTTTGAGTTTTCTCAGTCTGGTGACAAGAGAGAATACTCTGACCGATTCCTTTTAATGAGATCTGAAATATACCAAAACTTAATGTTTTCTGGTCTACTTCACATGAAAGTTCAGATACTGCCTCTCTCAGTTTCTTAAGATAAATATTTACCAATACTTTTAAAATACTGCTATTTCCACCTAGTAGATTATCTTGAAAGCACAATACACTGCTGTTGATAAGTTTACTACATAGTTTTTAAAACATTTTTTTTCTAGCTGATTTCATGCCAATATTGGGAACCAACCTAAATCCAGAGTTCATTTCAGTCTGCAATAATGCCACTTGGGCAATTGGAGAAATCTCTATTCAAATGGGTAAGATTTTTTTTCTTCTTTAAAAGTGTAAATTTTTAGATAATTTAATTTTTTGTGTGTTTTGCTTTTAAATTGAAATGAGTTATATATATTTATAAATAGCTTGTGTCACAGTTAACAAAGCAAGAAAAATTGCTATTTTAACATTGAAATTTTTCTTTTGTTTTTCTCTTTTGGGGATGATCTAGGTATAGAGATGCAGCCTTATATTCCTATGGTGTTGCACCAGCTTGTAGAAATCATTAACAGACCCAACACACCAAAGACGTTGTTAGAGAATACAGGTACCATATGACTGAACTATTTTGGTGAAGAGCAAATTAGTTGCCTTTGAATTTTAAATTAAGATGCGTAGAGAAACCAAAGCTAGCTTTAGAAACCTAGTTTATTATTAACAGCTATTTTGGATCCTCATTAATAAAATGTACTGTTTTAGTTGCATTCCGTAACACTTTTCCTCCCCTATTCTTGTGTTTTAATATGTCTTATAATGGACCCCAGCTAACATAATTTTGAAACAATATGAATTTTACTTTTACATTAATTCCAAGAGTAACTGGGAGCTGGGAAGTAATGATTTTTTCCATCTGTAAAAATGTGGCCAAAAGTAGATTAGCAGTGTAGTAACTAATTGGTTTACAATGGCACATATACATACGTATTTTCCATTTTGTTGTACACTTTCCTTCAAATTGGGAACTTAAGCAGTACCTTATGGGATTTTTATTCAGGAGGCTTGTTTCTCTTTTGCATTTATTGAGAGCATGTTTATATTAAAGAGTACCTTCCATACTATAGAACACATTTCAGGGTGATTTCTTTCCACCTTCTTCGACTTTCTCTAATAATGATAAAAGAGGTAAATTTTGTTTTCTATCAGACACATCTCTTTCTTTATGCACTAAGATAATTCCAGTAAATATTCATAGTCTTTGAAGGTCTTAACAAATACTGGACAAAGATTAAAAAAGGTTTTTCTAAATAAGAAAACTTTTTTTCAAGGGCATTTTCATTTATATTTTTTAGTTATGGGAAGTTTATTATATCCTAATATGATTAAAATGGATATGTTTATTGGTATGGAAGGAAATCTTTTAATTATGAAACAGTTATATGGCTGTTTGGCTGTATGGGTACTGTTTATATCATAAAGTGAATTAGATTTTCTTGCTGAAAAATACAAAAATCTATGTGTAGGGTGGTTATGGAATCTTGTCAGGTTTTTGTCTCTTTAGAATGCAGTACCTATACATGACATTCAGATTTGGAACACTTGCCGTTATAAAATTACTGTTGAACCTAAAGAAACTTCCTATTTATTTTTAAATGTGAATGCATAACTGCAAATAAATGTTGAGTGTAATGTATATTAAAGTTTCTTGTGGGATATCAGCTGGTAAATTTGTTATAGTTCCTTTAACAAATTGGCTTTATCTATAAGATTATATTCTAAGTATGATTCTACCCTAAGTAAATTGGAAGGTAGTTGATAATATCCTTCAAATTGATTAATTGAATTGATATGATTAAGAAACACATTTGGCATTCACTGGATTACTCTTAATACAAGTGGCTGCAGAAAATGTTTTCTTTATTCCTTACCCAAAAGGGGAGGAGGTAATTATTAAGTAAAATCATTGTCAGTGGCTAATATCTACAGATTTTAGCAACTTAATTACTATTATCTTAATATTTCATAAAGCCAGTTCCTTGGTGTATGCAGTTACTTGCTTTTTTCCTGATTACTGTATCCTACACTGAACTTTTTCAATGGACCATCATCTGCTTTATTGCATGTTTCATTGGATTGTTCATACTTGCCTGTTTAATGAGAATGTTGCGTAGTTTGTGTCTTTTGAACATAGGTTTTCTTTCTCTTGCTTCATATGAATCTGCTGGATTTAGTATTATCTGTGTAGTTTGCTTTGAGTAATCCTTAAACATTTTTCTTTACCCCCCTACCCTTTTTTTATGAAAGGTTAACCTGTAAGTTTTTGAGAGAACACCATTAAAGCACTTCATGGTTTGTTTTCTGTTTGTATTTTTTTTTCCCGTTGTGTATAAATGTATTTATATGTATGTACCTTTGAATTGCAGAATGCAGTTCTGAGTTGCACTTTAGCCCTTTTAAGTTTAAGGACTTCCTGAATTTTGATGGTGAATATATGTTTAATGGTGAATATATGATTAATTCCCATTTTACATAGAATATTAGCATGTAATCAGTACAGTGTTTATCTATTTTGTGCTGTGTCTTTTATAGTAAGGACAGAATATTTGTTCCTTTGGTCCCGTATCACATGTCATCACAGTGGACTGTCTGAATTTCCTTTATGTCAAATGTGGTATGAAATTAGCAATTTTTGAATCCATTCAGTGTGTACCATAACACCTAAAATTTGACAGTTGATTTTGATAACAGGCAACAAATAGTCCACTGGTTTTTTTCTCTCTCTCTTTTTTTTTTTGGTTTTTTTTTTTTTAAATGTTAACAAACAAAAAGACTTCACCAAAATTTGGATTAAATTTCTAGATAATTTTCAAAGAATAGAAATCACTTATAAAAACAGATGTGGAGAAGTGAGAAAGAAATTTTAACTGTTTTAACTGAAAAGTGTGTTTGAATAGACAATTCAGAAATGTAGTCATTCACATTTACTAGTATATCTTGAGGGGGGCATAGATTTCATTATTAAATTCTGAAATTTGAACTATCTTTGAAGAATGTCTAAATCATCCATTTAATCGCTCATCTTATTACTAGAAAATATGCTATATTGACACTTCATTGAGCGAGAAAAGCAATTCATCATGGTTTTTGGTGTTCTCTCAATGTTTAAAGTTTTTTTAATTCCTTTTGTTTTTCCTTTTTCAAGAGTATGCCATATATGTTGCTGCCCCGTATTTTAGGGGGTGGTAATAAACAGCACTGGTGAAATCTTATGTTTATTATCATACACAAATTCTGTTGGTTTCTGTTTCTGAGTTATTTGTTGTTTTTTCTTTATTTTTTCTCCTTCCCCCTCATTTGCTCATGTCTTGGTTGGCGTTTGGTGGTGTATAACCGTGATTGCGTTACCTTAGCAATAACAATTGGTCGTCTTGGTTACGTTTGTCCTCAAGAGGTGGCCCCCATGCTACAGCAGTTTATAAGACCCTGGTGTGTATTATTCAATCTTTTTTTTTAATTCATTTTTCTTCACTCTTTCTTTCTCTTTCTATCTCACTTTTAGATATATTTTCAGTTGGTTACAAAATCACAATCCTTAATCATTGCCAACCATGTGACTAATCTTGTCCTATCAGGTTTGTGAGGTTTTCAGTAGCATCGTCATGTATATTTATTTTATGTTGTGGCTAACGACTAATTGATGCATGGGATAAGATTGTCACATGCTTGCTGTGTTACAAAGCTTGATTATATATATAAAGCATTTAAATATCCACCAATAAAATAAAAATGCATGCAAATTCTATAAATTTAGGTTTTTGCATTGTTTCTTTCTTAGAATTAATTTGAAAACTTGGATTGCATTAAGAAATACATGTTTAAATTTGTAATGTATAAAAAATCTTATTTGCTTGATAATATAAAAGTCAAACATCTACACCATAAGTTCTGAAATAATAGTTTATATTGTGGCAGTATATCGTATATTCTGCTTCTCTCAGTTGATAATCTTTCAATTCAAGTCATTTATAGTAGTGTTTAATGGAATACAAGTCAAAATGGAGGGTTTTTTTTAATTGGTAATTTACTCTTAGCTAAAACTCATTGATAGTTTAAATGGGAGATTAAAATCGGAGAGTTGTCCATTTCATAGATGCAATCTATTAATAAGAAAATGTGAATATCAAGGCTTTCACTATTTGGAATTAGATGGGCCCACATACAGGAAGTGTGAGAAACTTAAGCTTTATGAAAATTCTTTGAACATAAACATTACACTGTGGTGCTTATTCCATTAAATACTGTCCATTAGTATTGTAATTGAACCTGCTTCTTAATTAAATGCTAAACTGCACTCTATAATTTAATAGGTGCACCTCTCTGAGAAACATAAGGGACAATGAGGAAAAGGATTCAGCATTCCGTGGCATTTGTACCATGATCAGTGTGAATCCCAGCGGAGTAATCCAAGTAAGACCTTCACCAGATTTTGTTCTTAATTTGTAATGTTCTGACTAACGAAGTTTTGAAGGGAAGGAATGTTTTAACACTTAATTTATTATTAAAATATTACAACTTTTCAAAGATACTAAAACAAATTATATATTTAAAATGTTGTGTATTTCCTAATATCTTGAAATGACAGTGCCTGTTTTTTATCTCCTAAATTTTTTTTTTTTTTTTTTTTTTAATGAAACATAGAAGTAGAAGATTGGGAGATAAAGTTGCATTCTTGTATTGAATTAAGCCAAAGCTTCTTTCATTCACATTTAGACCTACCTCATTTATTCACTTTGTATATGTTTCCCATCCCTGAACATCAGTTTGTTTAGGTTGAGGACCTCTATACTTTAGAGAGTGAGCAAATGGTAGGATACTCTCCGTTACTTGGTATCAAGCTTAAGAAATCACTTAGTAGTGAATAAAATAGAATACCAAATCAACCATTGAAACTGCTTTGTTTTTGAGAGCTTGTAATTTATCTTACTTTGTTTCCTGTCTTAGTTCTTATTATATTTAGACAATTTTGGCATTTGAGAAATATTTAGCAATAGTGTCAAGCATGAGTCTGATCAAACCCCTGGATTCAACTGCCAATTTGCAACACACAAAGTAGGAACATGTTGACTGATACCATGTATATGATCCACAGACTACAACCCCCAGTTAAAAGCCCCAGGTTCCTCAATAGATCTTTGTAAAGGGGGAAAGTATAAGCACGGTTTTCAAGAAAATGACCTTCCACTTCAAAGAGATGGGTGCTTTGACCATTTTTTAATTGAGACCTTTTGCTGTTTCCTGCCTGGTACTAATTACTGTGTTGTTTAATTCAGATTTAGCATTACCAACTTCTAAATTTTAGATTAATATAGGTGTTAGGCATTGAAAACTTAGAAATTAGAACTGGAAAACTTTTTTTGACTAATTTCACATTTGTAAAAACATTAATAATTTACTATTAAAATAAGCCAATACTATCTTTAGAGATGGTCCCTAGCTGCAAAACAACCTCCTAGTATTAAATTTTTTTTTTGTCCAGTATTTCAGAACTTTGTGTCACCGGAAATGTATTTTAGAGGTATCATATCATGTGTACCATGTTAAAAAGGAGCATTTTCCCACAGGGGTTTTAGTTACTTTTTTTTTTTTTGAGTCAGTGTGTGGGGTAACACTTGTATATGGTCATGGGATCACTACCAACTTCAGAATTGGTAGAAATTTCTACTTTTTTCTTTTAAAGATTTTATTTATTTATTTTTAGAGAGGGAAGGGAAGGGGGGAGAGAGGGAGAGAGAGACACACACACCAATGTGCAGTTGCTGGGGGCCGTGGTCTGCAACCTAGGCATGTGCCCTGACTGGGAATCGAACCTGCAATGCCTGGTTCACAGCCCGCACTCAATCTACTGAGCTACACCAGCCAGGGCAAAATTTCTACTTTTTACATGTGTATTTAGATATGGTTAAAAGAAAATGTCTAAAGGGTTTTCTTTTTAAATTTTTAATTACAAATTCTAGAAGTGTCTATGTATGTTTTTTAATATCATACTTTGCCATTTGGAAGACATAATTTGAATAAACCATAAGAGGTACATGGGATTTTATTTGCTTCAGTAGGTGTTTTATACACATACTTTAATATTAATAAATTCTGAAATTAATGAGGTTTTCCGAATTTAATAATAAAATTTAAAGTAGTTGACATGTCAGGACATCAGCTGTATCTTGAATTTTTTCAGTATGATAGTCTATACTTAAAAATACTTCAGTGAAATATTTAAAGCATATACCTTTCATCACCTTGTTCTTAATAGTCAGAATAACCTGATTATCTTCTAAACATTTAGCATTAGGTTTTTTATTCTTTTTGTTTCAGTTGGGTTGGGTTGAGTTGGGTTAGTTGTTACTTGTAGGTACGTAATTAGTTTTTCTAACTTTGGTCATGTCATTTAAGTTTCTACCTGAAGATGGGTCTGGAAATTTATATCTAGTAATTCCTGTACTTCAAATCAAGTTTATTTGGTGTATGCTTTTAACCAACTTTAGATTATTTTTAGGCTACTCAGAACTGAGTAGATTATTGGATTTATATAATTCTTTAATCTGATAAGTGAAGGCTTTTTTAATTGATACCTTCAGTCCATTGCTGATGTTATACTAGACAGGTTTTGTTTTATGATATAAAATAGAATACAAAAGGGCATTAAGTATAAGCTGAATTAGCAAAGGTTTATTCATGATAGAGGTAACAAAAACAATCATTAAGCAATTGCTTACGACTTTTATGATCACAGTTGACTTTTGTTTGTTTTAGCTAGGATTCTATCATATATATTCTGAAGCTTACATTTTTTTTCACTTGCTTGACATATACAAATCAATCTAAAATATATTTATTGCCTGTTACAGGATTTTATATTTTTTTGTGATGCTGTTGCATCATGGATTAACCCAAAAGATGATCTGAGAGACATGTTCTGTAAGGTAACTAAAAAGGCTTTATGATACATATCTTGGGATTGTTACTGTCCTACTTGGAAAGTTTGAGTTATTTTTATATTTCATATGAAACTAGGCTTTTCAAATCAGTATTGGTAGACTTATAGCCTATAATGTTTGTTCTCAGTAAAAAAGTTGGCTTGATCTTTCCTTAAGATACAATGACTATCAGTAGAGAGTACACTTTGAAAATATTTTCTAAAACAGGCCATTATCCCACCTGTGCAAATTAGTATATGTATTTTCAAAGTTGGCTGGCTGGGATGTAGAGTATAATATAAACTGTTGAACAACAAAAATCTAAGTGGTTTCCACAGAGATTAAACCTATGTTGTAGTTCTTTATTTTAGTAGTACCCTCCTTTTGATTAACTGTAGCTAGCACTCAGCTGTAACAAAGCAAGAAGTACAATACTGTTACACATTTTAATCACTTAATAATAAAATTAGTGACCTATATTCGCAGCCAGGAAGCCAAAGCTTTGTATATTTCCAACTTGGAAAACTTAGTATGGCACAGAAATTTTATTCCTTGGGTGAATTATATACTTTCTTGTTTGTTTTTCCTAAGTATAATGTCAGAGATTGCTTAGTCAACAAACATCTGTTACTAGGACACTTGCTCAGTTATAAAGCCCTCAGAACAAAGTTGAGCATATTCAGTGAGATGTCTTTAGGAAAACATGGAATGGTGTATAATCCAGTAAAGTTTGAGAATTGCTACTTTAAAATGGTTAAAATTTTATAATGATAAAGTCAACAGTGTTTGATTTCTGAAGCTATGAAGATCTGAGTTTTTATCTTTTGTTTTTGATAAATTAATCTACAGCCATACCACCCTGAATGCACCCAATCTCATCTGATAAATTAAATTTTTTTTTTTATTCTTTGCAGATCCTTCATGGATTTAAAAATCAAGTTGGGGATGAAAATTGGAGGCGTTTCTCTGACCAGTTTCCGCCTCCCTTAAAAGAGCGTCTTGCAGCTTTTTATGGTGTTTAACCTCATACACTTAAGCTGCAGTTCCATAATTAGGGGTAAGTTGTGAGAAGTTTGGAATTTTTCAGGATAAATAAAATTAGGACTGCAATCTAAAACTACTGAACAGAATAGAGCTATTTGTTTTCTTTTTTTCTTCTTCTTCTTTTTATGTATTTTATTGATTATGCTATTACAGCTGTCTCATTTCCACCTTCACTCCCCTCCACACTGTACACCCTCTCCCACCCACATCTCCCCTTTAGTCATGTCCATGTGTCATACTTATAAGTTCTTTAGCTTCTACATTTCCCATACTATTCTTACCCTCCCCCTATCTGTTTTCAACCTACATTCTATGCTACTATTCTCTGTACCTTTTCCCCCTCTCTCCTCCCGCTCCCCTGTTGCTAACCCTCCATGTGATCTCCATTTCTGTGGTTCTGTTCCTGTTCTAGTTGTTTGCTTAGTTTCTTTTGGTTTTGCTTTAGGTGTGGTTGTTAATAATTGTAAGTTTGCTGTCCTTTTACTATACATATTTTTTTTTATCTTTTCTTAGATAAGTCCCTTTAACATTTCATAAAATAAGGGCTTGGTGATGGTGAGCTCCTTTAACTTGACCTTACCTGAGAAGCACTTTATCTGCCCTTCCATTCTAAATGAAAGCTTTACTGGATAGAGCAATCTTGGATGTAGGTCCTTGCCTTTCATGACTTGGAATGCTTCTTTGCAGCCCCTTCTTGCCTGTAAGGTCTCTTTTGAGAAATCAGCTGACAGTCTGATGGGAACTCCTTTGTAGGTTACTGTCCCCTTATCTCTTGCTGCTTCTAGGATTCTCTCCTTCATTTTTACCTTGGCTAATGTAATTATGATGTGCCTTGGTGTGTTTCTTCTTGAGTCCAACTTCTTTGGGGCTCTCTGAGCTTCCTGGATTTCCTGGAAGTCTATTTCCTTTGCCAGAATGGGGAAGTTCTCCTTTAGTATTTGTTCAGATACATTTTCAATCTGTTGCTCTTCCTCTTCCCCTTCTGGTACCCCTATAATTCGGATGTTGGAACGTTTAAAGATGTCCTGGAGGTTCCTAGGCGTCTCCTCGTTTTTTTGAATTCTTATTTCTCTATTCTTTCCTGTTTGGTTGTTTTTTTTCTTCCTTCTGGTTCACTCTATTGTTTTGAGTCCCAGTTTCCTTCCCATCACTATTGGTTCTCCGTGCATTTTTCTTCATCTCTTTTATGGTAACCTGCATTTTTTTCATCTAATTTGCACCCCAAATCAACCAGTTCTGTGAGCTTCCTGATCACCAGTGTTTCGAACTGTGCATCTGATAGATTGGCTATCTCT
This sequence comes from Phyllostomus discolor, assembly GCF_004126475.2. Taxonomy (NCBI): domain Eukaryota; kingdom Metazoa; phylum Chordata; class Mammalia; order Chiroptera; family Phyllostomidae; genus Phyllostomus; species Phyllostomus discolor. Next base: position 44,063,866 of record NC_040905.2, read on the forward strand.
CGGTTGCTTAAAATGATGAGTCCTGGGGCATTGATCTGTTCTTCTGTTTGAGACATCTCTCTCTCTCTCTCTCTCTCTCTCTCTCTCTCTCTCTCTCTCTGTCTCTCTCTCTCTCTCTCTTTCTTTTTCTTTTGGTGAGGGGTGGAGCCTTAGGTGTTTACCAGGGCTGGGCACCCCAGTCGCTAGATTGTTACGTTGTATGTGGAGGCGGGGGTGGGAGGGAACAATGGCAGTAGCTCCATTCTCTGTGGGACCTCAGTCCCTTCCCTGGGATCCTGGCTTGTGTGCTCTGCCCTGGTCCACAATTGCCACCCCACTGGGTCTACCAGCTGCCGCTTGGGTACTCAGGGCCCACCGCTGTGATCTCGCACATCCCAGATGCCTTATGCGCTCCTGGTTGCCTTATGCGCCCAGTTCTCCCTATTCTCCACGTGCCACGGCCCCCGCCTGGCTGCTCCTCTCCGCCCCTCCTACCGGTCTGGGTGAACGGGTCTACTTCAATTTCTTGGCTGTCTGACTTCCGTTCAGATAAATTCTCTGCCAGTTCTGGGTGTTACTCTACCTCTAAATTGTTGTTCCAATCTTGGTTGTGCATGGAGGTACGGTGCGTCCACCTATGCCTCCATCTTGCTGTAAGTCGAGCTATTTGTTTTCTACAGAGGTTGAATAAATCAATCTTGTGCTATATTAGACTTTAAATTTTAAATGACTTAAGTAGAATTTTTTAGAGGACCATCAAGCAAGATACAAAGCAAGGTTCCACTATGAATCCTCAATAGAAAGAAATCCAAGCTGGTATGCTAATTAGGTTACTTAACATTGCTTCAACTCTTCTTTTTTTGCCCTATGAGATCACCACAGTATAAATAGTCTAGTTTTAAAGCATGAATTTAGTCTCTGATATATCAAGGACTTTCTGTGTAATAAGCTTTAGGGAAAACTCAAATAGAATTGGAAGTGGGTTTTACCTCAGTAGCTAAGAATATGTAGTATTCAGTCTTCAACATACATTTTTATTGAGGACCTACCATGGGCCCAGCATTGTGTTTTAAAATGGGCAATGGAAAATTGTTTTGATCTGGGGTAACAGAGGGGTAAGTCCACTTGGACTTTTGTTCCTTGAGACTTTCTGTACTTGTTAAGTTGAACTAAGCAGTCTGGTCTCTTAGCCTCATTTCCTTCATTGAGTTCTTTTGAGGATTAAATGCTGTACTATATGTCGTGCAAAAACTGGGTATATTGCCTGACACACTTAAGTTGGTTCAGTAGATGTTAAGGGCATAAGTCAGTACAGTCAACCAGGGGTTGCACTTCTTTAGGTTTTAGGCATAAACTGAGACATTTTACTGGAGGGCAAGAGAATATGCTCAGTGTATGTCCAGCAATTGTATAGCAAATTGAATTACCTTTTATGTTGGAGTTTTTGCTTGCTTATAGTCTGCTGTGAGCTAGATTTTAAACCTGAAAAGATTTCAACATCCAAGTTGTCCAATTAACCTAAGAAGACAGTAGAAATAGACTTGCAGCCTCTGGAATGTCTCAGACCCTTCAGTGTGGGTTGTGCCACTGGTCTTGAGTCCTACTAGCTGTTTTATGGCCTTAGCATTTTGGAAAAGTGCTTAATTCTCTTAGGAGAATGCAGTAGGTGGCATTAGGGGCCAAAAGATTCAACTGTGAACTGAGTCTCAAGCAGTTTCAGATTTACCTTCTCTGGTCTCTATCATATCACCAGTTATGAATTAATTGTGTTCTAAGACAAGGTGTATAGTAATTCTCAGTTATCTAATTAGAAATAAAAGTGGGTGGTATGTTTTCCTGCCTTTTTTGTATTCTTACCTTTTTTCAGAGGCAGAGAAAAAGGGTTGCTTGTACTTCTCCACAGATGGGCTAATTGCCCTCTGTGAACTCAAATGAACTTTCATATAAATGTCCAGAGTTTGGCATGAGTGGTTACTAGTTTTGTTGTGAAAGTTCCACTGTCAGGTACTAGTTACAGTCTCCCAGTAATCTACATTTATTTCTTTCTGTTCTTTTCGTCATTAAAACTGCTACCAATGAGCCCTAGCCAGGTAGGTGGCTTTGTTGGTTGGAGCATCATCCTGTACACCAAATGGTTGCAGGATTGATCCTTGGTCCAGGGTGTGTTTGGGAGACAGCGAATTGATATTTCTCTCTCCCTCTCTAAAATCAATAAGCATATCCTTGGGTGAGGGGTTTTTTTTTGTTTGTTTTGTTTTTTTAACTCCTACCAATGAAAAAGTCCTCAGGAAAATCAAGCATCCTTTAGAGTATAGGAAATGACTGAGTAAAATTGGGTCAGAAGAATTATTAATTAGGAACATCAAAAAGTCAAGTGTAAAATTTTACTTTTTTGATAATTTGCTAAATGTAGTGGACACCTTTAGTACCTTCTAAGCAAAAACAGACAATCAAAAATAAGTAATGCTCTTTGATAATTTTTTTAGATGGATTGGATTTTTGTTTGCTTTATATTAGGAATACTGGCAAAAAAGGATGAGTTGTAATTCTCACTAAGGAAAGTGATTGTACTAAAAAAGTGCTATTAAGCTTGAAGAAAGTAGGCCAGCCTGTTGTGTGAAAAATAACTGGTTCCCATCATTGCCTATAATGCAAAAGGAGGCAAAGAATTAAACTAATAGCGCCCTGCAGGGTGCATTTTATCTATATTTCATCTGTATAAAGTGCTACACGCTTCTCTGTGCATGTCCCCAGCTTGGTGTCACTTTTTTGTATCTGATGCAGGTGACAGTTGGCAGCAATAAGAGAAAGAAGCAACGTAGTTATCACTGACTAGATGGCAATTTGTCCAATATCTCGTTTTCTTTAGGCAGAGATACAGCATTGTGACTTGATTGATTTTGTGATCCACTGACTTTAAAAGAGAAACAATTGTTAAAGTATAAAATTGTTTTCTTTTCTTACAGGTCCTTCAGTCTCGGAGACTATGAGGGAGCCTCTGCACCCAGGGAAAATGTTACCCTTTACAGGGGGGAAGGGTAAACCAGTAGGGAATACAGTACAATCCCAACCCTACTGGGAGGGGCGGGAGGGAGGTGTTGCCGTCACTGTATTAAGTCGCTGTTGGGAAACGTTTTAACATCTGGAGCCTTTGTGGGTGGAAATCTGTCTTCAGTTACAACTCCGCACTGGATGTGAAGAAGCAAAAACTATTCAGTCTACTCACAAAACAGTACATTCTGGAATATTATGGGGAACTGTACCAAAACAAGAACCATATAAATGATGCATAGAGATAAAGAGAGAGGGAAATTTCTATAGCGCACAATAAAGGAAACCTAAGAAAGGGGGTTACAAACAGTAAAGAAGCTTTTTTTTTATTTTTAATTTAAAAGTTTTTTTAAATAAATTTTCCCACACTATGGGGACTTGTTTTTGCATGCTGATAAAGAACTACACAAATGAAGCTAATAGAATTAAAATCAGCTTGCCAACCCATAGTAGAAGCAGGTTCTTGGAAGCAATTTAAGGTACCCCCCAAAAAAGTTGGAAATAAAAAAAAATCTAATTTAAAACAAAGAAATACCCTGTGAAATGCCAAATGAGTCACTCCTTTTACCTTTGTGGGGTGGGCAGGGAGGGAGGAATAACTGGGGTTGGACATATCAAACTAAAGATCGAACTCCTGGTTTTGCATTAAGACATTAATGTAGTGGATATAATTTGATGGTTGTACTTAATTAGATTTAATTTCTAGGCCAAGATATTATTTTTAAAGTGCAGTTTAAGGTTCAGGCATGCATTCTGGCTCATAGTGATTGAAAGTAAATTAGTGGGAAAGTAAGTAGCATGCTTGCATCACGTAGAGTGAGGTTGGTATTCATTTACCTCTGTTGCGCCAGTTTGTGTTGCAGTTTACCAATTCATTATAGCCCTGCATTTAAAATTCCTTTTTAAGATTTGTGGGTTTTATTTTTGTTAAGAATATAGATATATAAAGTACTGTAGTTTACAGCTAGGCCTTGAGATATCTTATTAGGATCTGTTAGGAGTAAGATTGATATTGTACTGTGTGTAACCTGCACAATGTGGAAAGCTGATATACCTGTGCAAAATCTTTGCCTCTGTGCTGTCAGTGTGATGTGCTTTCTGCATGGTTATATACTACTAGTGATTTTATCAAAACCGCTAAAACTCAAATTACATGGTAAAAGATCTGTAAGAGGCTGCATAAATGTTAGTTGGCACATAAAGACAATTGTAGAAGTTGAAGATATGATTGCTATATTTCAATGTTTATTCCCACTCAACATATTGCCTTCTAAGCTTTTTGTTTTGTTTTGGTTTGGTTTTTTTTTTTTTTTTTTTTTTGGTTTTTTTTTTTTTTGTTCAAAGCATGATCTTAAAGATATGTTTAAGTTAATGGATGTAATGCAGGGTTCCTACACTGTTTTGGCGCATGTTGGTGGCCCTCTGTGCCCTAGATATATGCACACAGGGTGCAAGTAAAAAGCTACAGAGTGAAAGTTGATTTGGATCCTCTTCATTTCATTTGTTTAGCTTTTCTGTTATTTTTCTCTACTTACATGTATTCCTGTGAATAAATCCTTGTTAAGTTAACCCTTTACTTTTCCTTCCATGTGTATTTTCTTATATACTGTGAATGTGAAATCCTAACTGGTACACTTGATCTTGTCTCCATATGAAAGTGCAAGTCTTTATTAATTTGGATTGCCTGAACAGTGTATCCCATGATGATGAAGGAAAATGGAGAGATTTTTCTTTTTAACTCTGCTGGTCAGAGATGAAGCCACACCTTTCCATTTTTCAATGCTGCATATTTAATCTGCAACAAAAATGTTAAGCCATAACAACCTTTTTATATTTTAGTTTGTCACCTTTGCATTGCAGAATAAATACTGAATAACCATTTTTATAAGCAGTTGCTCCTCTTTGCATGGTTCTATTCTCCTAAAGGTGTTGAATGATACAGCCATTGCACTGAAGTTTGAGCTGTATGTGTGTGAATTTATAAATACCATTTTAAAAATTTTCAAATGCATGGCAGCATGCAGAAAGGTTTTTGTTGTGTGTGTGTATGTGTTTTTTTAACATGTTCTTTCACTTTCTTTCCTGTACCTTGGCTTTGCAAATTTCAGTCTGTAGAGCCTGAAATTAAATGATATTTTCTTACCCAGTTTTTAAAAAATTATACGTTGGATCCAAAGGGGACGTAGCATTTTTTTCTCTTTCTAGTACCATCACTTTACTGGGAGCTGAGAATTTGCTTCCAAAGTTAGTCTTTAAAACCTGATTAGGCTAGTTACTTTATCCCTAAATTCTAGTGATATTCTGTAGGGTTTTTTTTTAATACTTCCAGAATTTAATAGGGGAGATATTTTACTATTCTAGAATAGTTAGTAATATATTAAATTGAAAGAAATGGCAAAATTTTCTAAATACTTTAAAAGAAACATAGAAACAACCTTCAGTAAAATCATTTGGACCTCTGATTCTGTATTGACTGAAAAAACAACATTGTCACCTGTTTGATTAAAAATTGGTTTCCAATTAGGAAGTTATGTCACATAGAATATGCTCATTTGATAGTCACTTCACTTGTTTTTAAATTAAAAGGAAATTTAATTTAAAAGAAAAATTAGTAAACGTGACTGGCAACCTGAGGTTAGGTTGGGTTTCTGTATTCCCCCTCCCCACCCCTTTGAGGGGTTTTCCTAATTGGTATTTCAGATACTTAGTATAGCATAGGAATTTGCAGAAGCCATTTAAGTTATCTTTTGGGTGAGCTCTGATTTGCCATTTATTGTTCTGATAAAACAGTACATCATGGGATATATATATATAAGCAACTTAATTCTTGTGGTGTAGTCTTAATAGTTTTGAATGTTGGCTGAATGTCTATGAAATTGTGAGATTGTCTTTGTTACATTCCAGTGTTTCTGCCTCTTGGCATGCTTGAAGCACGGCTTACTTCGTCAGCTCCTTACACACTAAAGTGCTGTTAGTGTGCTCAACTACAGAAATAGCCGCTGCTAAGTGATGTAGATTTTCTACTTGAATATTTTTATGTTGTAGGAACCTCAGGAGGTCAGTGTTTACTGTTTTATATATGCCTTCTTTTTTCCTGTTTGAGCTTCTCTCTTTGAAGGATTCTAACAGAACAAAAGCTGCTGATCAACCTAAGTTGGAAACAGAAAGTGTATTTAATATAATTTAAATGCATGTTTGGCAGTTCCATGTTTTAGTATTAGTAAGTAAACTTAGTGCCACAGATACTCATTTATTCAGGAAAGAATTTTGCTTTTTGTATTGTCTAATCTCTTTAATAACTTCATACTATGTAAAAAAATCACTTTTTTATATTTTTTGGTTGATTATTTCCCAAATAGTCAACATGTAAATAATCTTTAAGAGCCAGTTCTGATGCTTTACATTATTGCTACTTGATTTTGTGATGCAAGTTAGATTTCAGAAGAATAGATTTTAAAACACTTAACCAAGCCATTACATCTTTAAAAACAAAATAAGTAGCATACATTTTGTAACTAACATATTGGTAAACACTGTGATTTTTTTTGTTAAGACTTTTTCATTGATCTGAATTGCTTAAATTGCATATATTGTATAATAGTATCAGATGTATATTTTAAACTAATTTCAACTGACTTTCCTCTATTGAAATGCTTTGTCTACTCAGTTACACAATATTCAGATACAAGTTTTATCTCAGGTGAATACTCTTGTATCCTTTTTGCTTTGGTGACGTGTGCTTATAAGGGGTCATCATACTTTTATTCTTAGTTTTTTAGTGTATTTCATGAAGAATCTTCCCATTTAGTCTGATTTTCCAGTCCTTATTCTAGCAGACTAGGGTGGTATAAATCCCTCCTGTCAAGCCTTTTGCATGTATTGTAGGTTCACCTTGAAAGTGAGTTTAAATTAGTCCTCCTTTTCTTCAAACCCTCAAGATAGGAAAGTGGAAATTTTTCTGTCCTGTACTAAATTATCCTGCATAACTGAAATGCCAGAATTTAATTGTGTTAAACCCTTTGGTCTAAATTTAACTGAAATACTTTGCCATAAAGAAAAAAAGTGTGGGTTTGGGAGGGGTGGTTTTGTTTTGGTTTGGTTTTTTTTTTTTTTTTTTCTTTATATGATTAATATATTATTCATATTGAATGTATTAACAGATAACGGTGCAAAATCATTCTTCCCAAGAGAAGAGTGTATCATGCATAACTGCAATTAAAATCCTTTCTTTAGTAGTACCTTAAAATACATACAGCTTTGCTTTTTTGAATTATTTCTGCAAATAATACAAGGGGGGAAACACTAACTGTTGATTTTAGTACTGTTCTTGAAGTGTAGGCATTGAAATCTTTGAGAAAACTGGTCTTCAGATTGTTAAAAGCCCGGGATAATCTAGATGAAAAACCAGAAAACCAGATCCATAAAGAACTGTGTGACAATACTATCTAGTAGTAATACCATGCAAGAGCATTGTATACCTACTCAGTACCTTTCAAGCTGTATTAAATATGAAGATATTTCTAATGCCTCTTAAAAATTAAATTTTACATAAAAAGTTTCACTTGAATGCTCTCCAGGTGACTTGTGACTAATTTTTTCAGTCTCATGTAGATCTTTTCCCCTATTGGTATTGTATGTATAGAGTTCTTTATCTTTATGCCTAATTATTATACATATTAATTTTAAGGTATATGTTTAAATTATAGCAACTGTTGTGATTTGTATCCCAGAATGTATTGTTTTTTTAATGTATGCATGATTTTGAGGGAAGTTAAATGATTTTTTTCTCTTCTACATTTAAAACCAAATCAATTTGCCAAGCATTATATCATTAATTAGGAAAAATTGTTTTCCCTTTCATTAGAATTTTTGTTTATCATAGAATCCCTCTTATGCTATGGCTTGGTATTATGCAGAATTAGCTGTTTTGCAAGTCTCATTATCTTCCTGAAAGCCGACTATAGTATGGTTAGCCTACAAGGCAATGTTGGTCCCCTCCTTCTATAAGCCTCGTAAAAGGGTTCTGCTGTACTTTGACCATATTCATTACTGTTTTCCTCTGTGGATATATAACCAAATTAAGGGTGGATGATTTTTTTTTTATGGAGATAATAATTAGACAATACTGTATAATTTTACTTAATAGATTATCTGTGAGAAGAGATGTTTAAACATGGTTAATGATTTCACTTCATATTATAAAAACAGTTTTACACTTAATATTCATGTTAACATTGGGTGCAATAATTTAGTAGTTTTAGCTTTAGTTATAAATAACTGGATCTTTCTGCTGACAACTTAGGTTGTATGAGTTATGCTTAAAAGCTTTAAATCTGATGTTTCCTGTACCTGCCACACTATGTTAGAATGTGTCCTTCAAACATACCCTCCTGCAACTTCTCAAACTGTACTAAATTGATATTTCTTGAAGTCTAACTCTGTGCTAACAGATCTTCATTTTAAATAGAATACGGTTTTAATTTTTGATAAGCTGCTGAATTTTAAAGAGAGTTTTTTGGGGCCACCAAATATTTTGGATCATGCAGAGAATATATATTGTACTGTAGTAATTTTGTATTTTACATTTGTATGATGTGACATAATAGATGTGAATGTTAATCACTGCTTGACTATGTTAATAAAGTTGTTTAACTATAGATGTTTCTCTCTGATTTTTAATGAAGGAAATGAGCTTTCTCTCCCTCTCCCCATTTTAGATCCAGATAGGGTCTTATGGTGTTTTTGTTGTTTGAGTTTTTTGAGGGGTTTTTTTCCTCTTAGTTTGGTGCACTCTTGCTTTTTAAATTTTTATCTGTATGATGTAGCTAAAAACTATTTTCCCCACATTTTAACTCCTACTGGTGTATTCTAGGTTCAGCTTTTGATGGAGGGGCGGGGGGAAGATAGTACTCTGCAAAAAGAATTAAAATATGAAGTGAATAAAGTATTAGGATAGATTGCATGAATGTGTATGAATGTGTCCTGTTAAGGCATGTTTATCCCTCAAAAATTAAGACAGTTTTGGAAATTAATATATATGGAAGTATTTTCCTCTTCAGGCTGTAATCCATTAATATAGTTGCATGTTACTAATTAAAATTGTTAATACATTTCAGAGGAAACGTGTGTATAACTAGAGTGGTCGGTTTTTTGAGATTTACATTTCTAACGAGGAAGGGGCTCCTTTCGTTGCCTGGACATGAAAGTATTTGCGATAGCTTGTTTGCGTTGGAGAGGAGGAGAAAAAACTGAAACTTGGGTGTCATGTTCTTACATCTTCAAGAAAGAGTTTAAGACTCCAGGATTTAGGACTTAGGTTGTAGAAGAAGATAATCAAAACCAGTCTATTAATTAGTTATTCAAGATTTGTATTTGCTCCTGTAATGTTAAAGAAATTACGCCAAAGCTGAAAATCTGTTGAGTTCAACATTTTGTTTAAAGTATAAACTTCACATTGTTTTTACTTTATATTATACCTGCTTTTGAACTGACGCATTTTTACATTGTAATGAGTTAACTCAATTCTAATAATTTACATGTGATTTCTTGGGAATGTTTGGAAAAGTAGCAGTTGAACTACATGGCTTTCTTTGATTTGGGACTTCTTCATTACTATACAGTTGAATATAGAGACTGCTGAAGCTGCCATGATCATACATCAGTCTTCTGTTAACTTGATGTGAAAGAATCTTCAGAAATATCCACGTAGATCTCCAGAGTTCAGTTCAACACAAATTGCAAATTACAATTTAGAAATTAAACACAATTTCTAAAACCATTGGCAAATGTGACACGGTCAATATTGTTATACTAAGAACTTTAAGGTCTTCATGCCAGTGTGAATGGAATTGATTTCTCTGCATAAACTAGCACTATTGGTCTATTTAAATTTTATATTCTACAGTATTTTTAAGCTTATGTTGCTCTTTGAACTTCAAACAATTTAAGACAAACTAAGAGAGGGGAAGGGAGGGAGAAAGTGGAACAGAAACCTCAGTGTTCAAGAGATGCACTGATTAGTTGCCTCTCACATACCCCCAGCTGTGGGACCTGGCTGGCAACCCAGGCATGTGACCTGACTAGGAATCGAACCAGTGACCTTTTGGGTTGCAGGCCAGCACTCAATCCACTGAGCCACACACCAGCCAGGGCAATGAGGAAGTAAAACAACAACCAAAAAAAATTGTAAAGGCGGGCCAAGGACACATCTCAAAAAAGAATGTACAAATGGCCAATAGATGTGAAAAGATGCTCAACGTCACTAATCATCAAAGAAGCGCAAATTAAAAGCACAATGAGATACCACTTCATGCCTGTGAGAATGGCTATCACCAATAAGTGAATTGTTGACAAGGATAGGGAGAGAAGGGAACTGTCATGCACTCTTGGTGAGAATGCAGAGGCCACTGTGGGAGACAGAATGGAGTTTCCTCAAAAAATTAGAAACGGAACTGCCTTTTATGACCCAGCAATTCTACTTCAAATGCATCTGAAGAAACCTGAAACACTAAAAAGGAGTGGGCAAAAGGAGGTTTACAGTTGTAATACAAATGAATAATACAAAAATAAGCTTTCACAAAAGTTGTAAACCTACTTTTTTATTAAGTCATTTTTATTTTTCAATTATAGACATTAGTTTCAGGTGTACACCCCAATGATTAGGCACTACATATATAACTTACTGAGGGATCATCTCAATAAACCTTATGCCAGTATGACAATACCTAGTTAGAGGATTGACTACATTCACTGTGTTGTGCTTTATACCCCCATAACTGATGTAATAACCAATTTGTACTACTTCATCACTTCTTTTTCACTCATCCCCTCAACCCCCATTCTGGCAACTGTCAAAATATTCTCTATGAGCCTTTCTGTTATGCTTGTTCATTTATTTTGTGTTTTACATCAATTGTTGATGGATATGTATTTATTGCCACTTTTATTCATATTGTTAGATGTTCTTCCCTAAAAAAGACCCTACAACAATATAATACTAATTTAGTGGTGATGAACTTTAGCCTTTTCTTGTCTGCAAGCTCATTATCCGCCCTTCGATTCTAAGTGACAGCTTTGGTGGGTAGAGTTACCTTGCTGTAGGTCCTTGCTTTCATCACTTTGAATGTGTCTCACCAGTCCTTTCCAGCCTGCAAATTTTCTTTTTAGGAATCAGCTGATAGTCTTACCGGAGCCCCCTCGTAAGTGACGGCTTTTCTGTTGTTGCTTTTAAGATTCTCTGTCTTAACCTTTTGCATTTTAATTATGATGTGTCTTGGTGTAGTTCATCTTGTTTGGGACTCTGCACTTCCTGGACTTGTATGTCTAATTCCTTAACCAGGTTAGGGAGGTCTTCTGTCATCAGTTTTGCAAATAGGTTTTCCATTTCCTGCTCGCTCTCTTCTTCAGGTACCCCCATGATACAAATGTTGGTATGCTTGAGGTTGTCCCACAGCCTCCTTACACTATCCTCGTTTTTCTGGACTCTTTTTTTTCTTTTTGCTTCCTTATATTCCAAATCGCTGATATGACTCTTGGCTTCCTCTACTGTTGATTCCCTATAAAATCTTCATTTCAGGCAGTGTATTTTTCATCTCTTGACTGGTTCTTTTTTATGCGGTTGAGGTTCTCAATAAGTTCATTGAGCATTCTCAGAGCCAGTGCTTTAAACTTTGCTTGTCTCCATTTTGTTTATTTCTTTCAAGCTGGGCACTCATGGAGTGCTACCAATGTGGGCCGTGTATACCTTCCTCGTGTAGATGAGCCTTGATTGCTGTTGGCATGTCAATGAGAAGGATTTACCCCCAGGCTGATCGGCTGCAAGGACTGGCTGGAACCACCAACCACTGATCTCAGCCACTGTGGAGGGTCAGCTGTGCAGAGGCCCACCCAAAGAATAGGACTTAATTCAGTAGGCCCTAGTGCCCACTTAGTCTTCCTTTTGAGTATGTTGCTTGTAGAGGTGGTTGGGTGGTGGTGCTTGATGTAGTCTGAAGCTGTTCACTGAATGCTGGCTCTGGGATGTCCTGCAGGGTACACCCCAAGGTCAGCTGCTGCCTGGACCACCTGGCATGAACTATAAAGCTATATGCAGTCGGCTGCTACTTGTGCTGGGCTTAGAAGTACCCAGGCAAGGCCAATACCAAACTAAGGCTGGTACAGGGCACAGTGAAGCCAGATGCTGCTTGTTGGAGAGATGTTAGGAACTATCTGAAGCATGAGCCAAGACAGGCCATTTGTATGGAAAAGCCACTGGAAACAGCTTGGGTGGGCCTGAAAGTTGGGTGGGAGGGGACCTCCGGGAATCTCCAGGACCAGGAAAATGGTGTGAGCCAGCTTGATGGAGTCTCAGATATGGTACCCACCTGCTAGTTCTGGGTGGAGGGCTCATCAAAGGAACAATGACCTCTGCCAGCACTTCTGTCTGAGAGAAAGCCGACCCCTAGCTCTGGCCCTGATACTGGACAATTCATTTCCTTACCATAAGTCTTTGGTGCCTATCAAGGTGCTACCCCATTGCTGGAGCTCAGGAGTAGTCCAAATAAATCTGTGTGCTGGCCCTTTAAGAAGAGCTGCCTGGAACCCCAGAACCCTCCATCCCTCAGCCTTAATCCCTGGTGGTTTTTACAGCCAGGAGTCATGGGGACTTAATGTCCTTGCATTGGAACCCTGGGCTCTGCAGCCTAGTGTAGTGCTGGAACCCCTTGCTCCTCAGAGGGGACTTCATTAGCCAAGATACCTCTCCCAATTTTCATCTGCCACATGTGGGTGTGGGACCAGCCCATTCTGCACCTCTGCCCTTTTTACCAATCTCAGTGTGAGTTCTTTAATTCTCTAATTGTAGAACTTCCATTCAGCCAAATTTCCGGTGTTCTGTGTGATGGTTGTTCTGTAGTTTAATTTTGATGTGGTTGGGGAAGGAGGCAAGCATGCCATCTTACCAGGAAGGTTGTAAACCTAATTTTGTCCACCCCTGTATATGCACCCCTACGTTCATTGCAGGATTATTTACAATAGCCAAGATTTAGAAGCAGCCCAAGTGCCCATAAGTAGATGAATGGATAAAAAACAAAAATAAAAACCTGTGTGTGGTACATTTATACAATGGAATACTACTTGGACATAAAAAAAGAAGGAAATCTTAGCTTTTGCGACAGCATTGACGGACCTGGAGAGTATTATGCTAAGTGAAATGAGCCAGTCAGAGAAAGACAGGTACCATAGGATTTCACTTATGTGGAATCTAGTGAACAAAAGAAACAAACAAAATAGGAACACATATAGATACAGAGAACAGACAGCTGTCAGAGGAGACGGGTTAGGGGAATGGGTGAAAAAGGTGAAGGGATAAGAAAAAAGCAGACATAGTGTGGTGATGACGACGAAAACTGGTGAGGGAGGTAGAAGAGGTACAGGGATAAGTGGTGATGGAAGGAGACTTGGGGTGGCGAACACAATAAAATACACAGATTATACATGTATAAAAGTATTGCAGAATTGTACAGCTGGAACCTATATAATTTTATTAACATGTCATCGCAATAAATTCAATTTTAAAAGTGAAAAAATAATTATTGGGTTGGCCAAAAAGTCCATTATGTTTTTTCTTTAAAAATTAAATATTTTGAGCCCTGGCTGGCGTAGCTCAGTGGATTGAGCTTGGGCTGCAAACCAAAGTGTCGTAGGTTCGATTCCCAGTCAGGGTACATGCCTGAGTTGCAGGCCATGACCCCCAGCAACCGCACATTGATGTTTCTCTCTCTCTCTCTCTCTTTCTCCCTCCCTTCTCTCTCCAAAAATAATAAAATCTTTTTAAAAAACTAAATATTTTTCATTTTTACTAATAAATGTATTGACTTGGATATTTTTAATATGTTTGGCTACCTCCTGCTATTGGCTTCTAGTGGGTAGAAGCCAGCGGTGCTGCTAAATGTTTTCCAATGTGTAAGACAGCCCCACAGCAAAGAATTATTTGGCCAAAATGCCAATAGTACCAAGAAACTACAAACCACCTTTGAAATGGTCAGTCACAGCACCTTCTCCATACACTACAAATCTGTTTTTGCATTTTTACCTTTCTTGAATAAAGCATAATATGTCAAAAATGTTGCACATCTTCTTCCATCTTCAATATTAAAATGGCTGCACAAAAATTCACCAATTTTGATAAGTTTTTTTTTTAACACACACTGATATGACAGCTGTCACAATACAATCTAACAAAATTGTTTCCAGTGAAGTTCAAGACAACTAAGCACCATAGAGCCATCGTAGGGAAAAAAATTAAATGAACTTTTTGGCCAACTCATTGTTTCTCCTTTTTCACTCTTAGGAATAAAATCGTGATGGATGCCCCTGTGTTTGCAGAGCCAGCAGCCACCCCAGTGGATGTTTTCGTGTGCTGTAAATTGTGCTTCGATAGCATGCTTTTCTAACTTTGTATTTAGGAAATTCTATGTACAGAACCTATGTTACCACATTACATATTTAACAATTATTCGAGTCTTATGTCACAAATACAGTTCCCTGGTCTTTCGGAGCTTCCATTCTGTTACAGGAAGGCAAACAAGTAACAGTGTGTTCCACGGTGGCTAGTACCAGTAAGAAAAAGCAGACAGAAAGCGAGGATAGTGGGGGAGGCTTGCCATTTTAAATGGGAGGGTGACTTTTGAGTAAAAACACGGAATGAGTCTATGGACGCTTGGGGCCAAGCATTTCAGGTAAAGGGGACAATAGGAATCAGCGCCCTGAAATAGTAATATGTTTGGTATGTATGGCATGCAAATGAGAAGGGTATAGCTTGCGCACTGGGAACAAGCGGGAAGAGTAGTAGGTAAGATCCAAGAAGTAACTGAACACCAGATGGTATGGATCAATTTTTTTTTTGAGTGAAGTAAAGGACCATTGTAAGGTTATCTGGATATGCTTTAAAGGAGGGATTTGCCAACACTCCTGACATGGGCTGTGAGGGAAAAGTAAGGATGACTCAAGGTTTTTGATCCAACCCAAGCAGTTGGAAAAATGAAAATGTTAGCTGAAATAAGAGCGATCTGGCATTTGGGTTGAGAGGTCCCTGTGAAGGAGTAGCAGCTGGAGTCAGGGGCAAAAACCTGGGGCGCAGACAGAAAACTCGAAGTGTGTAGACTGTTTCCAAAACGCCACACTGAATAACATCATCTGGGGGCTGGGGAAAAATGGAAGGCGCAAGGACGGAAACATGAAACATTCCAAACTTGAAGTCTTAAGAGCTGAGCAAAGAAAACATGGTGTTCTTGTGGATAGAACAAATAAGGACTGAAAATGTACTTTGCAATTAGCAACATGGAGGTCATATGATTTTGGCAGGCTTTCTCTTTTTTTTTATGGCTATAGAAGGAACAGAATGAGAACTTTCTTCCTCCAAGGGTTGAGAGACCATAGGCTTCCCCTTTCCTCAAGGCCGAATTAAGTTGCCTCGTTTCCTAAAAACTGAGTTCACGAAATGAGGAAGCTTGTGAAGACTGAGCAGACCGAAGTGGCCCGGGATAGATTACTTCCCTAAATGAGTATCAGCTTATAGTGCCTAATTTTAAAATGTAAAATGTATCCCAAAAAAGATTAGCAACAGATTTTTTGTTTGTTGCTGGACGAGACTATTTCATATTTTGGGATATGAAGTTCATATGAAAAAGTAAAAGAAACCAGAAAAGTTGTTTAAAAGTAGTGATGAGGGTGGGGTAATACCAATCAGATACATTTTTAAAATTGTGGCTGCAGGAATTAAAACTACTGCTTCATGAATAGCTAGCTCCAAAGGACTAAGTCTGGAAACATCAACATACACGTGAAATTAGTGCAGCAGGTCCTCAACTAATATTTTGTTTAACATTTCATTATAATGCTTTGTTCAACAATTCTTTGTAATGTTACTGAGATGCCTTAGGAATTTAACTCTTGTTTACCTCAATTAGCCTGTGGTTAAAGCAGTTTTATTATAACTAGTTCATTCCCTAAGTATTTACCCTACAGGATAGCCCATAAACAAATGAAAAGAGGCTACATATCTTTACATTCACTAACTTCACAAAAACTGAAAATACCAATTGTTAATAAGGGTGCACCATAGAGGAACAGGAACTCCTGCAATGCTGATTTAACAGAACTACTTTAGAAACCAGCTTGCCGTTACCTAGTCAAGTTGAACACCTGTATAGGCTAAGACTCTGCAATAATTCTCCTGAGCATACACCTTAGAGTAACTCCTTATGTGTGCCCCCCAAACACAAGAATCTTCATATCAGCACTGTAATAGCAAAAAATAAAAGGGAACAGCCCATATGTCCCGCAGGGTAGATGAATTTTAAAAATAGTGCTCGGTACAGAAGCCAGTTTCAGAATACCTACACAGAAGCCAGTTATATAAATTCAAAACAGACCACATTAAAACAGGGTTTCGTAAGCATGTGATACAAAATGAAGGTGGCTGCATCTGAAGGACAGCTGAGGGTGCAATCGTGAAGTCTGGTGTGGTGGGTACCTTTTATTGTTACAAGGGTGGTATGTTAATATATACTCATATACAATTTTATACATAATTTCATAGTGCCTACGGGTATGCCTGTAAGCATACACAGGCATACCAACTTCCCTTTACTTTTTAAAGTCCATCTTGTAATAAAATCAGTCCTGAACAAAAAAGCAGGAAAGTTCATGGTTACACTTCAGATGTGTTAATCCAAGGTCATTTCAATTCAGTATACTTAGGAACTAAAAATCCATGAGAGCTTTTGTTGTTAAACTTCTGAAATATTCAAACACTTTCTACAAGGTCAAGTGATATACTTATATTCACCTTTCTGGCATCTTTACTGATAAACTTCTCTAAGTACTTTATTCTTACATTTTCTCTTTGAAAGCACTTTTCCCCCCAAAATATGTTTAAGATGTCTTCTTAACACTTATTTCTTTATCACAGCTGAGACATTCAAAAATTTAACTTGTGTTCAAAGACCATTTCTTTACATGTAATAAGAAAGGAATCGCTGGTTACTGAACCTTTCCTCCACATACACTAGGATTTTCCAAACATTTCTGGTTTTGTTAGACCTTATCCTTTTTGTCAATTGCAGGCATATACATTTTCTTTAAGGTTCTTAGAACTTTAATTTTCTTGAGATCTTCTTAAGACTAGCTTAAACTATACTCAATGATATATAAATCAAAAATCTTCCACTAGATGGAGCCATTTACCTAGATTAACCCTGAAATAGTGCTTTGTGGGAACGCATGGCAAATGTGTATAATGAGTAGATTTCCACCCTTTACGCGTAACTCAATTGACATGACATTTTACATGAAAATAATCTTGTATGTATGTATGTATATATGTATTTTAGTTCTCAACCGAGGCTATATTTATTGATGAGAGAGAGACAGAGAGAGAAACACAGATTGGTTTCCTTCCGTCTGTGCCCCAACTGGAGGTGGAATTTACAACCAAAACATGTGCCCTGAACCAGGATCAAACTGGCAAACTTCTTGGTGTGTGGGGACGATGCTTCAACCAACTGGGCCACTCTGCCAGGGCTACATGGAAATAATCTTGAAAATGTTTTTCTTTAGAGCAATTTTTAAATTTCAGTGCCATTCTTCCTTAGAACACCGGGGATCTTGAAGATATTTCCTTAAGTACAACTATGGAGTTCATGATTTAGGCAGGACACCTCACACTTTAACAAGCGCACATCACCTGACCATCATTTCAAAACGCACATCCTGAGTCAGTCAGGCTGGTGGGGCCTCAGTGTGCGTTTCTATCAGGTTCCCAGATGCTGCTGCTTGTTTGTGGACTTTGAGTTAGCGAGGACCTAGAGAGTTCCCAGGAACCGGAAGTGACATGGAAGGCTGTATAATTTACATGTAAGCTTCATAAGGGCGGGGGGGGTGGGGGGGTCGTTGTGTATTTTGTTTGCTTGAGTATCTGCAGGGCTCTGAGCAATTCCTAAAACAAAAGTGGACGCTTAATAAATATTTGCTGAATGAATGAATAAATAAGAACAGTGTTTAAGTGCTTTATATATATCAATTCATTGAATCTACCTGATAGCCTATAAGGTCAGCTCTGTTATTATTCCTGTTCATAGAGAAGGAAACTAAAGTCACATAGAGTAGAACCAGGGTTTGAACTCAAATAGCTGAACGTGTCAGTCTGACTCCAAAGCTTATGCTTTTAACAAAAATACTATACCGCCACTCATTTTTAGGTAGCCTGTCACCAACAGTGAAAAAGTCCCAGAGGGATACAAGCCTTCTGTTCTAAAGGCCTGCTGCACTGTATTCGTTTAGAGTTGCTTGGTCCCAACAGCTGGCGGGATTTCCGGTGCCACCACAGAGTCCAGCCAATGGGAGTCAAGACCGCACGCTGTTAGTCTGCAGAGCATTCCTCCAACCTTCTGAGTTGGCTTCCAGAGTCGGGCTGGGAGAGAAATAGAGACGCTTCACTAAGACCTACTCAGGGTTCATGAAGCAACAAGGTGCCCCTAGTCCTTACCCTGTTATCTAATTTAGTTAGTCTTGTAGTTTCGTTGACCAAAGGAATGAATTGTCATGATCCCAAGTCACAGATGGTTAATCAAGATAGGAGCTGTACACCTGCTCCCTTCTCATCTGGCCAAATGGAATTATGGAACATCTCTTATCTTGCAGGTCTTCTGCTGGGCCAGGCTTCTGAGCTGGGTCACCTCTGGCTTTCTGGTGGGAACTGCTATTCCAATTACAGCATCACATTGTCAGAAGAAAGTTGTACTTGACACTGTTTTTTTCTGATCTTCTAGAGCTACCATTTGTTTTCATTTGCAAATCTGGTAAAAAGGAGATGGATCTGTGAAATTTCTCCATCTACCAGAAGTCACTCAGAATTTAAATAAGGGTGGGGTGAGTTGTGTTAATAAAGTTCATTTACTATGACTTGAACAAACTTGTTACAGGAAATTCCATCTTATATGCTTTCTGGCTGAAACTTAAATTCTTGTAGCTTTGCATTTAACATTGAATATTTCAGTGAAAGAATTTTTATTATGGCCATGGCCAGGTAGCTCAGTTGGTTAGAGTGTTGTCCCAATATGTGAAGGTTGCAGGTTCGATCCCTAGTCAGGGCACAAACAAGAATCAACCAATGAATGCATAAATAAGTAGAACAACAAAGTGGTATCTCTCTCTCCTACTTCTCCCCTCTCTCTAAAATAAATAAATAAATAAGTTTAGGGAGACCCATGGATATCTCAAAAGCTCCTTTCTTCTTCTTAGGAAACCTAAAAGACAGAGCCTGTATAAGTACAAATTTGCATAAGACCTTTTTCCTGTCTTTTAGATGTTTTTGTTCCCTGTGATCCCTAGATCCCCAGGACACACATTCTCCAACCTCCTCCCCCATGATAAGTAATTAGCGCAGCCCAAAACTTTGAAGAAACCTTTACCATATTTAAATTGCTTCCTTCCAATAGTTATTTTGGGCCAAATCAAATTTCCACAAGTTTCTGTGTCATCTGGCTTTTCCCACATCTCCCAGCTCACCTCCACCTCTCTCTCAAATCTCCCCGCCGCCACACTGACCTCGTCGCTCCCCAAACACGGGAACCTGGGGGAGCCTGACAGCCTTTGCACCATCTGTTCCCAGTGTTTGAGCTGCTCTCCCCCTTTCACTCACCGGCTCCTTTTGGTCACTCAGACTGGTTTGCGCACCACCTCCCCACAGGGGTCCTTCCTCACTGCCCCCCCCAAGAACCGCTGTGTAGATTTCCATCACACCCCCTTTTATTTTTCTGTATCACATGTGTTTAGCCATCACATCTCCCGAGTCTCCTCCAGTCTTTGGCAGTCTCTCAGTCTTTCCTTATTTCTCATGACCCTGGCAACTTTGAAAAGTATCGTTCTGATACTTTGTAGAATGCTTATCCAATTCAAGGTGTCTAATGGTTTCTCATTATTAAACTGAAGTTATGGGGTTTTTTGGAAGAATGCTGTAGAGATGAATCACCCTTTTCACTGCATCACATCAGGGAGAACAAGATATCACTAGTGATATTAACTTTGGTCCCTTTGTTAAGATGGTATCAGCCAGGTTTCTCTGTAGTAAAATGACCCTTTTCTTCCTTTCCACACTGCATTCTTTGGAAGCGAGCCATTAAGTCCAGCCCACACTCAAGAGGAAGGGAATTAAGCTTCACCTTTTGGAAGGGGAAGTGCATATTATTATTTGGAATTTTTTCCTAAAGAAAATGTGTCCCCTCTCCTTTATTTATTTATTCATTTACTTACTTAATAATTTATATCCACATATTTGCAAAAGTTATATCGGTATATAACTGGTATTATTTTATTCCTTGGGCTATAATCTAATACTATCACTATCTTGTTGCTCAAATTGTTCCAGCTTTGATCATCAGGAACACTTTTAGGTTGGTTTCTGTATACTTTTGACATGCCCATCCTTTTTATTTTTATTTTTAGCATTTCCTTACTTTCTGGCAGTAAGTGATGTCTAGGCTCATGTTTTATATTTTCTGCCCCAGCCCTAGAATCAGCCATTTCTCTAAGGAGCCCTGGTTCTTTCTTTCTTTCTTTCTTTCTTTTTTTTTAAGAACGGCACTTCAAAGCCAAGATCTGGATGCTGGTATGCTAACTGCTGCTGGGGAGTCACTCTTCCTGTATCCTCTCAGTACACAGAGCAAGGAAATAAATGTTTGTACACTAACCCATGTTTGCCCACATATGTGTATTTACATCTGTATCAGTATCTAAAAATACTGCAGTTGGTGGTTTCTGATTGAAAGCTCCAACTCCAATCTGTTCTAGTCTTCCCTTCTGTCCCTGCCTTGCTTATTTATAACTTCTTTCCCTAAAAGTAATAAACCTGACTCCAAATACCTTCATCATATGTACTTATTTGTTCAACTCTTACAAACATGCATTTTCAGAATTACTAAGCCATGCCCTGTGAGACCCGAACTGATAGAGCACAGTGGTCACTGTGGCACAGCTCTTTGTCGCCTGCTTTGCAGTATCCCACCAGAGCATCATCCTGCAAAGTGACTTAGGCGGGCTCTGTTTCCCACCACCCCTGCACAGGTTATGCCACACGCTTGTAATACAGACAGAGCCACTCGTCTCAATTCCCACTTCATACTTTGATCCCCACCTCCTCTGACTTCCTTGTTCTTTTTTAAAAATCTGCATACAGTAAATGTTTTATGGGTTTTGACAAATGTAACAAATCATTTCTCCAACATCCCAGAACCATACAAAATAGTTCCATCACCCTAAAAAGTTTTATTATGGAGCCACTTTGTAGTCAGCTCCTCTCCCTTCTTCCACCCCGTGACAACCACTGCTCTGTTTTCTGTCCCTATGTTTTGCCTTTGCAGTAAGGTCCTATAAAGGGAATTATATAGCCTTTTGAGTCTGGCTTCTTTCACTGAGCAAGATGCTTTTAAGATTCACTCATATTACATGATCAATGTCTCATTCCTTTTTATCTCTAAGTTGTATGGCTATTTTATGGTTTACTCCCTTACCTGTTAAAGAACATCTTGGTTGTTTCCAATATTGGAAATTATAGATAAAGCTGCTGTGAACCTTCACATACAGGTTTCTGTGTAAACATAAGGTATTCATTTGGATAAAATTAATGGGTACATATTGTTGTTTTAAGTCTCTAAGTTTGGGGGTAATTTATTACAGAGAATAGGTAGTTAATACTCTTTCTTCCCCCTGAACCACTTAAGAATAAGTT
The DNA here is from genome assembly GCF_004126475.2 of Phyllostomus discolor. NCBI lineage: Eukaryota > Metazoa > Chordata > Mammalia > Chiroptera > Phyllostomidae > Phyllostomus > Phyllostomus discolor. The sequence continues at coordinate 44,085,662 of NC_040905.2, forward strand.
GCAGATGCCCTTTATCCATAAATAATTCAGTATGTATGTCCTAAAATATTCTTTCACTTGACCACAAAAAAAAAATCATCAATATCAGGATCTAGTTTGCATACTTATTCAACTTTTACTAGTTGTTCCAAGAGCATTACTTGTAACAGAAAATTTCTGCATCACTCATTAGGCTCAGGTAGTATGTCTCTCCTTTTTAAAAAATCTGGAAAGACTCCTCAGTCATTGTCTTTCGTGACATGGACATTTTTGTAAACCACCTATTTTATAGAATGCCCCACATTTTAAGCTCATCTACTGTTTCCTTACTATTAAATTAAAAACTATGAATTTTTGGCAGAAATACTGTTCTATTAGGAGATACATTATGCCAATTTGAACTATTATTAGTGATGTCAACTTTGATTTATTAATTAAAATGGTATCTACCACATTTCTCAAATGTAAAGTTACTATTTCCCCCCTTTGCAATTAATATGTATCTTGTAAATTATGGAACTATCCCATTTCTCATTAACTTTCATCCTCTAATTTTAGCACTTATTAATTATGCTTGCCTGAATCAATTATAACTATGTAGATTGCCAAATTGTGTTTTTCTTCAGAGATCGCTTAAATAACTAAAGCAAACAAAAATTCCAGTTAGATTTCTGAATAATCTTTTTTTAAAATTCCTGGTGTCAACTGTACCATGCTATCTTATACACTAAGGACTAAATTTTAAAAGTATCTATCACTGATTTCCTTGTATCAGTTAGCAACAGAAAGGGAGAGGGGGCAAGAGAAACTTGGTTACTACATATAATGTATTGTATTAATAACAAGCCAAGGATGAGACCAGGGGTAGCTCCTGCAATATATATATATATATATATATATATATATATATATATATATATTGCAGCTGATTAGAGCACTATTTGATATGTGTAACATCCCACCTTCCCTACCATCTATGTTCTGTTTCGGCTGGTACCGCCAAGTGCTGGAGTTCTTTAGCTTGTAAGATTAACCACAACTTCTCTAGAGCTACACTCAGCAGTTGGTCGGTACAGTAGAAAAAGTTGGTACCCGCCCAGATCCTCTTTACAAAACCAGTTAGGGATCCCTTAGCTGATGAAATGTAGGCTGATAACAGCCCACAGTTGCCTCCTTCTCCTGAGCATTGCTCTCGGCTGATAGGCACTGCCCCACCCAGCAACCGGTAAGACACAAGCCCAGACAGAGCAGAATCCACCAGAGCAGCCATACACAGGATCCCTCCCAATAACCCACGTAGGGAATGTGTGCTTCCTGTTCCAGTTTTCAGCTCTGAGATTGAGGTCTTGTTTCCCAGAGGGGAGATTCTTCCACAGGGAACGCAGGAAGTTTCAGTAAACTTAAAAAGCTAACACAGCCACTGGGTCACTTGAGGCTTTTCCTGAGAGTAGACTACGGGGGGTGGGGGGGGCCTTATCTTACTGGTAAGGGTGATTGGCTCTGATAATCAGGAAGTAGAATTGCTACTGAGTAGTTGGAGCAGGAAGGAATAATTTTGGCATCACATAAATCCACCAGGGCTTCTCTTGTTATTGTTAAGTATGTTTATTCCAATGCAGAAACTTGGAAGATAGCTTCAGGTGAGTTCATGGATCCAATGGGCCTACTGCTTCACCTGTCAATTACTGAGTCAGGAATATTGAAATATCTTACTATGATTGTGGATTTTCCTGTTTTTCTTTGTACTTCTGTTAATATTTGCTTTATACAATTTAAAGGTAGATTCTTAGGTACATATAAATTGTGAGTCATTATCATTTCCCAGGAAATTAAATTTTTATCATTATAATAATCAATATATTTAAATTAATAAATAAATTAAAATGAATGTATTACTTATATTAGCTTTCTTTTTTGTATTGCCTGATGTATATTTTCTTTTCTTTTTTTTTTAAACTTTTTTTTTGTTTTTGTTTTTTTTTCCCTCTTTTTTTTTTCTTTAAGATTTTATTTATTTATTTTTAGGGAGGGAAGGGAGGGAGAGAGAGAGAGAGAGAGAGAAACATCAGTGTGCGGTTGCTGGGGGCTATGGCCCGCAACCCAGGCATGTACCCTGGCTGGGAATCGAACCTGGGACACTTTGGTTCCCAGCCCGCGCTCAATCCACTGAGCTACGCCAGCTAGGGCCGCCTGATGTATATTTTCTACCTTTTTTCTGTCTGCCTTTATGTGTGTCACTTAAAGTGGCATCTAAAAAGCATAACTGCATTTGCTTTTTAAATCTAGTCTGACGATTTTTGTCTTTCACCTGAAGAGTTTAACCCATGTAGATGTATTATGATTACTATTATGTTTAGATTTATCTCTACTTTCTATCTGTCTCTCTCTTCTTCACTCTCCTTGACTTCTTTGGGAATAAACTTTTTCATTTTTCTTTAATCTCTTTTATAAAACTAGTTTGAAAGTTATATCCTTTAATTTATTTTACAAGTGACCTCAGCTATTTTATCATACATACCTAATGTCACTCAATGATGTCCAATATTAATCAGTATCTTTTCATTTTTTGGAACAATTCCTAGGCCCTAGAATGTTTTCAGTCTGATCACCATCCTCTCTAACTTATGCATCAATCCTGTTAGTTTTCTCTCTCTCTTTTTAACTCTAAAGGGTGTAAATTATATTTATTTCATATATTTGAATTGTTTAGATTTATCCATATATTTACTACTACCTTTTCTATCATTTCTTTTTTGTATCTTGAGTCCTCTTACTAAAGTCATTTTTATATGCCTTAAGTATAAACTTCACAATTTCCTTTAGTAGGATCTGTTTGTAGTAAACTCTATTTTTGCTTATGTGGAAAAAAACCTCATAATTCCACTTTCTTTTGTGAAAGAAAATATTTTGGTTGGGTAGATAATTTTAGGTTAACATTTATTTTCTTTCAGTATATTGAAGACATTATTTTACTCTCTTGAGACTTATATTGCTGCTGTTGAGAAGTCAGTGTAATTGCCCTGGGGGTTAGGGGGGTGGTAGGTGATCTGCATTTTTCTTAGCTTTTAAGATCTTTTTTTTGTCTTTGGTGTATATTTCACCATGATGAATCTGAGTTTGGAAATATTTTAAATTTATCTTACTTGGAACACATTGGTCATGTTAGGTCTGAAGATTAATGTCCATTAATATTTTGTATCCATTCCCTTTTAAAATATTGAACCTTCTTTTTTAAAATCTCTCATCTATTTCTGGAACTACCATTAAATGCTTAATGTTAAAATCTATTCTATAGCTTACATCTTTTAACATCCTTTCACTTTTTATCTCTTTTCCACTGTTGTCAGAGACATTTTTCTTGTTATCTTTTTAAAGAATTTATTTATTTATTTATAATTTATTTTTTAATCACTTCATTGTTTACATAGAGCCAACAACTTTTTAATATAGCTAAGTCAGGTGTTATTTTCCTCAGATTATTAATGGTGTAGTTGAAGTACAGAGTTTAAAGATTTGGTTTAAATAAAGCTATTTATTAAGTGGCAGACAAATTTTGAGCCCATGTAGTCTAATGCCACAGAGTGTTCTTTCTGATATATATATATCAGAATAAATAGCCATATATATGTATATCTTTATTGTATTTTTTCACTTACCATTTAGTTCCCTTATACTCCCTCCCCCCAGTAATCACCACACTGTTGTCCACGTCCATGAGGCTATTTCCCTTCTTTCTCAACCCCTCCACCCCCTAACCTTACCCCTCCACTAGCTGTCATCTCCCCATCTATGAGTCTGTCCCCATTTTCCTTGTTAGTTCAGTTTGTTCATTAGATTCCACACATGAGTGAAATCATATGGTATTTGTCTTTCCCTGACTGACTTACTTCACTTAGCAATATTCTCCAGATGCATCCATACTGTTGCAAAGGGTAAACTTCTCTCCTTTTTTATAGCTGAGTAGTATTCCATTGTGTAAATGTCCCACAGTTGTTTTATTCACTCATCTATTGATGGATACTTGGGCCTCTTCCATATCTTAGTGATTGTAAATAACACTGCAATGAACATATAAGAGTGTTTATATCCTTTCGAGTCAGTGTTTTGGGTTCCTTTGGATATATTTCCAGAAATGGGATCACTAGGTCAAAAGGCAGGTCCATTTTTAATTTTTGAGATATCTCCATACTGCTTTCCACAGTGGCTATGCCAATCTGCATTCCCACCAACAGTGCAAAAGGATTCCCCTTTCTCTACATCCTTGCCAGCATTTGTTGTTTGTTGATTTATTGATGACAGCCATTCTGACAGGTATGAGATGGTATCTCACTGTGGTTTTATTTTGCATTTCTCTGATGATTAGTGACATTGAGCATGTTTTCATACATCTGTTGGCCATCTGTATGTCCTCTTTGGAGAAGTATCTATTCAGTTCATTTGTCCCTTTTTTAATTGGGTTGTTTGTTTTCTGGTGTTGAGTTTTCTAAGTATTTTATTAATTTTGGTTATTAAGCCCTTATCAGATGTATCAGTGAACATGTTCTTCCATTCTGTGGGTTGTCTGTTTATTATTTTGTTGATGGTTTCCTTTGATGTGCAAAACCTTTTTAGTTTGATGTTTCACATTTGTTTATTTTGCCTTTTGTTTGGCTTGACTGGGGATATATAGGTGATAAAAAATTGCTACAAACAATGTCTGAGATTTTGCTGCCTATGTTTTCTTCTAGGATTTTTATGGTTTCAGGTCTAACATTTAAGTCTTTGATTCATTTTGAATTTATTCTTGTGGGTGGTGCAAGAAGGTGGTCTAGTTTCATTTTTCTGCATATATCTGTCCAATTTTCCCAACACCATTTATTGAATAAACTATTTTTACCCCATTGTATGTGCTTGCTTCCTTATCAAATGTTAATTAACTATAAAGGTGTAGGTTTATTTCTGAGCTCTCTATTCTATTCCATTGACCTACATGTCTGCTTTTATGCCAGCATCATGCTGTTTTGATTACTAGGGCCTTATAGTATATTTTGATATTAGGTAATGTGATTCCTCCAACTTTGTTCTTCTTTCTCAGGATCGCTGTTGCTATGAGGGGTCTTTTGTGGTTCCATATACATTTTTGAAATATTTGTTCCAGTTCTGTGAAATACATCATTGGAGTCTTGATAGGAATTGTGTTGAATCTGTAGATTACTTTGGATAGTATGGACATTTTAATGATGTTAATTTTTCCTACACATGAACACAGTATGTGCTTCTACTTATTTTTGTCTCCTTCAATTTCTTTCTTCAGTGTCTTATAATTTTCTGAATATGGGCTTTTTACATCCTTGGTTAGGTTTATTACTAGGCATTTTATTCTTTTTGAAGCAACCATGAATGGGATTGTTTTCATAATTTCCTTTCCTGTTAGTTTGTTATTGGCATATAAAAATGCAACTGATTTCTGGATATGAATTTTGTATTCTGCTAATTCACTGAATTTGTTGATCGGGTCTAGTAACTTCTTGGTGGAATCTTTGGGGTTTCCTATGTACTGTATCATGTCATCTGCAAATAAAGACAGTTTAACTACTTCCTTTCCAATTTTGATGCCTTTTATTTCTTCTTCTTGTATGATTGCTGTGGCTAGGACTTCCAGTACTGTGTTGGATAAGAGAGGTGAAAGTGGACATCCCTGTCTTGCTTCTGATCCTAAGGGGAATGCTTGTAGTTTCTTACCATGAGTATAATGCTGGCAGTGGGTTTGTCATATGTGGCCTTTATTATGTTTAGGTATGTTCCCTCTATTTCCACTTTGCTGAGAGTTTTTATCATAAATGGGTGCTGGAGGTTATCAAATGCTTTTTCCGCATCTATTGATATGATCATGTGGTTTTTATCCTTTATTTTGTTTATGTGGTGTAGATTCATGGTGTATGATTTTTTGATGCATTTCTGTGTTCAGTTTACTTATATTTTGTTGAGGTTTTAGCATCTATGTCCATCAGGGATATTGGCCTAAAATTTTCTTTCTCTGTAGTGTCTTTATCTGGTTTTGGAACTAGGATAATATTGGCCTCATAAAATGAGTTTGGGAGGCTTCCCTCCTCTTGAATTTTTGGAAATAGTTTGAGAAGAAGATGTGTTAGTTCATTTCAGAATGTTTAATAAAATTCACCTGTAAGGCCATCCAGTCCAGAGCTTCTGTTGGGAGTTTTTTGATAACTGCTTTAATTTCACTTCATCTGTCTCTTCAGATTCTTTGAGTCTTCCTGATTTAGTTTGGAAGATTGTACATTTCTAGGAATTTATCCATTTTGTCCAGGTTGTCCAGTCTGTTGGCATGTAATTGTTCATAATATTTTCTTACAGTCCTTTATATTTCTTTGGTGTCAGTTATTACTTCTCTTTCATTTCTGAATTTATGTATTTGGGTATGTATGTATGTATTTATTTATTTATCTTGATGAGTCTGGTTAAAGGCTTGCCAACCTTGTTTGTCTGCATTCTCAAAGAACCAGCTTTTAGGTTCTTTGATCTTTTTCTTATTTCTTGAGATAGGCCTGTAATGCTATGAATTTCCCTCTTAGGGTTGTTTTCCCAGTGTCCCACAGATTTTGGGTTGTTGTGTCCTCATTTTCATTTGTTTCAAGGTATCTTGATTTCTTCTTGATCTTGTCATTGACCCATTCATTGTTTAATAACATGTTACTGAACTCCCATATCTTTGCATGTTTTTCTCCTTGTGATTGATTTCTAGTTTCATAAGATTGTGGTCAGAGAAGATACTTGATATGATTTCAATCTCTTAAATTTATTGAGACTTGTTTTGTGTCCTAACATGTGGTCTATCCTAGAAAACATCCCATGTGCACTTGAAAAGTATGTATATTCTGCTGCTTTGGGGTGAAATGCTCCGAAGATATCAATTAAATCCATTTGATCTAGTGTGTCATTTAAGTCTGCTGTCTCCTTGTTGATTTTCTGCCTGGAAGTTTTATCCATTGATGTCAATGAGGTGTTAAAATCCCCGACTATGATTGTATTTCTGTTCGCTTCTCCCTTTATGTCCATCAACATTTGCTACACATATTTAGGTGCTCCTATATTGGGAGTGTAAATATTTACTGGGATTATATCCTCTTGTTGGATTGTTCCCTTTATCATTATGTAATGTCCTTCTTTGTCTCTGACTATAGCCTTTGTCTTAAAGTCTATTTTGTCAGACATAAGTACTGCTATCCCAGCTTTTTTTTCTTTTTCGTTTATATGAAATATCTTTTTCCATCCCTTTACTTTTAGTCTTTGTGTAACTTTCAATCTGAAATGGGTCTCTTAGAGGCAGCATATATATGGGTCTTGTTTTCTTATCCATTCAGCTACCCTGTGTCTTTTGGTTGGAGTATTTAAGCCATTTACAGGTGAATGATTACTGATAGATATGTATTTAGTGCCATTTTATTGTTACACTATGATTTTTTTTGTTTCTTTCTCTTTCTTCTTCTTCTTAAAACAATCCCTTTAACATTTGCTGTAGTACTGGTTTGATGTTAACAAACTCCTTTAGCTTTTTCTTGTCTGGGAAGCTCCTTATTTCTCCTTTGATTTTAAATGATAGTCTTGCTGGGTAAACTAGTCTTGATAGTAGGTCCTTGCTTTTCATCACTTTGAATATTTCCTGCCACTCGCTTCTGGCCTGAAATGTTTCTGATGAGTAATCAGATGACAGCCTAGTTGATACTCCCCTGTAGGTAACTACCTACTTTTCTCTTGTGGCTTTTAGGATTCTCTTTAAGCCTTGCATTTTAATTATGATGTGTCTTTGGCCTCTTTGGGTCCAACCTGTTTGGGACTCTCTGAGCTTACTGGACTTGTGTGTATTTTTCCTTCACTAGATTAAGGAAGTTTTCAGTCATTATTTCTTCAAATAGGTTCTCAATCCTTTGCTTGCTCTCTTCTCCTTCTGGTATTCCCATGATGTGGATGTTGTTATGCTTCATGTTTTCCAAAATGTTTCTTAAGCTCTCTTCATTTTTTAATTTTTTTTTCTTTTTGCTGCTCTCCCTGGGTAATTTTTCTACTTTGTCTTCCAAAGTCCCCTCATTCATCTAACTTACTGCTTCATCTAACCTACTGCTTATACCTTCCAGTGTATTGCTTATTTATTTATTTATTTACTTATTTACTTATTTATTTTAGAGACATGGGAAGGGATGGAGAAAGAGAGGGAGAGAAACATTGGTTGCACGAGTGCCCCAACCAGAGATCAAACCTGCAACCTAGGCATGTGTCCTGACTGGGAATTGAACTGGCCACCTTTTGCTTTGCAGTACTGACACCCAACCAACTGAGCCACACTGGGTAGGACTCTTGCAATGTTCTAATTCACTAATTCTGTGTTTTAGTTCTGACTAATTTGCCATTTAGTCATTCCATTGAGTTTTAAGTTATTTGTTTTTTCTTTTCTTTGTTAAAAGTGGGAAACAGAGAGTTTATTTTCAATTAAATTTATATACTTTTTGAGTTAACATGATACTTAAGAGTGTATTAGAAAAAGTAAGTACAGTATGAGATTCCCTCATGAGCACCTATTTTCTCAATACAATTTGCAGGTTTTTTTGCATGTCAAAACATTAACATTTACTAGTTATTTAAAATGTGTATCCTATGAAACTTTTTTGGCATCTAAAAAATCATTTTTCAACTTATCTAAACTAAAAGAAAAATTCACTCATTCCTCTCACCCTCCCACCCTCTAACTCTGGCAACCACCAATCTGTTCTTTGTATGTATGAGATTATTATTTTTTCATAATATATATATTTTAGATTCCACATATAAGAGAGATCATACAATATTTGTCTTTTCATGTCTGACTTACTTCACTTAGTATAATGCCCTTGAGGTCCATCCATATTGTTACAAATGGCAAGATTTTATTCTTTTTATAGCTGAATAATATTCCATTGTAGATATGTAAAATTTTCTTTATTCATTTATCTATCACTGAACACTTGGGCTGTTCCCATATCTTGGCTATCATAAATAATGCTGCAATGAACATGGGTTGTAAATATCTTTTTGAATTAGTGTTTGTTTTTCTTCCCAGAAGTAGAATTGCTGTATCACATGATAGTTGTATTTTGAATTTTTTGAGGAATCTCCATATTTGTTTCCATAGTGGCTGCACCAATTTACATTCCCACCAACAATGCACAAGTATTCCCTTTCTTCCACATACTTGCCAACACTTGTTATTTCTTGCCTTTTTGATAATTGCCATTTTAACAGGTGCAAGGTGATACTTCATTGTGGGTTTGATTTTCATTTCCCTGATGATTAATGATGTAGAGCACCTTTCCATGTACTTGTTGGCTACATGTATGTTTACTTTATAAAAATATCTATTCAGATTTTGTGCTCATTTTTATTGGGTTGTATGGGTTTTTAAATAATATATCTTATTGATTATGCTATTACAGTTGTCCCATTTCCCCCCCTTTATTCCCCTCTTCCCTGCACAACCCCTCCCACCCACATTCCCACCTGCCCCTGCTTTAGTTCATGTCCATGGGACATACATATAAGTTCTTTGGCTTCTACATTTCCTATACTATTCTTAACCTTCCCCTGTCTATTTTCTACCTTCCATTTATGCTACTTATTCTCTGTACCTTTCCCCCCTCTCTCCCCATCCCACTCCCCTGCTCTTAACTCTCCATGTGATCTGCATTTCTGTGGTTCTGTTTCTGTTCTAGTTGTGTGCTTAGTTTGTTTTTGTTTTAGGTGTGGTTGTTAATAACTATGAGTTTGTTGTCATTTTACTGTTCATATTTTTTATCCTCTTTTTCTTAGATAAATCCCTTTAACATTTCATATAATAAGGGCTTGGTGATGATGAACTCTTTTAACTTGACCTTATCTGAGAAGCACTTTATCTGCCCTTCCATTCTAAATGAAAGCTTTGCTGGATAGAGTAATCTTGGATGTAGGCTCTTGCCTTTAATGACTTGGAATACTTCTTTCCAGCCCCTTCTTGCCTGCAAGATCTCTTTTGAGAAATTAGCTAACAGTCTTATGGGAACTCCTTTGTAGGTAACTCTCTCCTTCTCTCTTGCTGCTTTTCAGATTCTCTCCTTATCTTTCATCTTGGCTAATGTAATTATGATGTGCCTTGGTGTGTTCTTCCTTGGGTCCAACTTCTTTGGGACTCTCTGAGCTTCCTGGACTTCCTAGAAGTCCCTTTTCTTTGCCAGATTGGGAAAGTTCTCCTTCATTATTTGTTCAAATAAGTTTTTGATTTCTTGCTCTTCCTCTTCTCCTTCTGGTACCCCATATGATTCAGATGTTGGAATGTTTAAAGATGTCCTGGAGGTTCCTAAGCCTCTCCTCACTTTTTTGAATTCTTGTTTCTTCATTCTTTTCTGATGGGATGTTTCTTTCTTCCTTCTGGTCCACATTGTTGCTTTGAGTCCCAGTTTTCTTCCCATCACTATTGGTTCCCCATGTATTTTCCTTCATTTCATTTAGCGTAGCCTTCATTTTTCCATCTAATTTGCTACCAAATTCAACCAATTCTGTGAGCATCCTGATTACCAGTGTTTTGAACTGTACATCTGATACGTTGGTTGTCTCTTCATCATTTAGTTGTATTTGTTCTGGAGCTTTGATCTGTTCTTCCATTTGGGCCATTTTTTTTTTTTTTTTTTGTCTTGGCAAACCTTCTTGGTAGAAGGGATAGATCACAACTCTTTTCTTTCCAAGTTTTCCACCTGCCACATTCCTTCCCTCCAGTGTGTTGGCCTGTTTTTGTTTTATTTATTTTTTTTGTTTATTTATTTTCTATTGAGTTGAGTTCTTTATATATTCTGGATATTAGTTACTTATCAGATATGTGATTAGCAAATATTTTATCTTATTTAGTAGGTTGCCTTTTTTCTTTGTTGTTGGTTTCCTTTGCTGTGCATAAGCTTTTGAGTTTGATGTTGCCCCACCTATTTACTTTTACCTTTATTGCTGTTGACTTTGGTGTCAGATTAAAAAAAAATCTCCAAAACCTGTGTCAAGGATCTTACCACATATGTTTTCTTCTAGGAGTTTTATGGTTTCAGGTCTTATGTTTAATTCTTTAAGCCATTTTGGTTTAGTTTTTGTGTATGGTGTCAGCTAGTGGTCCAGTTTCATTCTTCTGCATGTGACTGTCCTATTTTCCTAACACCATTTTATTGAAGAGACTGTCCTTTCCTCATTCCTGGCTCTTTTGGCATTAATTGACCTTATAATCATGGGTTTATTTCTGGACTCTCTACTCTGTTCCACTGATTTATGTGTTTGTTTTTATGCCAATACCAATGTGTATAAATTACCAGAACTTTGTGATATAGTTTGAAACCCACAAATGTGATACCTCCAGCTTTGTTCTTCTTTCTCAAGATTAATTTGGCTGTTTGGTGTGTTTTATGGGTCATACAAATTTTAGGATTGTTTATTCTATTTCATGAAATATTTTCCTTCTCCAATTAATGTGAAGGTCAAGATTAGCAACTTTCTTTGCTATCTTCTTTGCAGCAGGTTTATTTCTTGCTCAGCTTTACCTTTATCTTGATAATACTGCCTTTGGGATCCCAAATTATGAGAAAGGTGATGTTTTATAGCAATAAAAAATGGGGGAGGGGTTGGGGGTAGAAAACTGTACTTGAACAATAAAAAATGTTTAAATAAATAAATAAATAAATAAAAATAATAGAAAATTCAATAGGCAGTTGTGTGATAACTTGAGGAAATTAAGTTAGATCTCCATGTTATCCTTAAACTAAAATATATTTTATGGAAATTAAAAATTTTAAAAGTAAAAGATGAAATTAGGGGAAGATTATAAATATACTCTTTATGTTCCTTTTCCCCTGGAGCACCTCAACAACTGGCAGAAGTTTGGTGGGAAATTTGATCAGGACCAGAGCCTGCAGGGTAAATCCTACCTATGAGAGTGAAGCTTTGTATTTTATGAAGGCAAGCAGATAATACCCAAGACTGTATTTATTGCTTCATAACAAACCAGTCAAAACCTAGTGGCTTAAAAAAATAAGTCTTTCATTATGCTAATTAACTTGTAATTTAGACAGGGCTGAGAAGGGAACATCTCTATTCCACATTTTATTGGCTGGGATGGCTTGCTCCTGGACTGGGGGATCCACTTTCAAGAAGTATCATTCATTTTATTAGCAAATTGGCTCTGGCTGTAGGCTGGGAGCTCAGCTAAGAATGTGTTCCTGGGGTCTCAGTTCCTGGCTATATGAACCTCTCCATGGGCTATAGGCTTTTTCACAGCATGGTGGTTGGGTTTCAAGATCAAGTGTCCTATGAAAACCAGATGGCTGTTGTACAGATTTTTATGAGCTAGCCTCAAAAGTCACATAACATTATTTTTACTGCAGTCACAACCCTGCCCAAATTCAAGGGGAAGGAAACACAGACCTCACATTTCTCACTGGTAAGTAAAATACACCTGTCACAAGGAGATAGGTTTGATGTAAACCTGCCTCTTTAACATGACCTGGGACAGAGTCAGCTGAGCTTACAGATAGCTCTGAACACCTGGAAAGGACCTGGGAACTACTGCTACCTGATTGTCTCACAGTGCTTTGCAAGTTTTCTGTTAGAAGAGAAGCCATTACATAACTACCCACACACTTTCCTGGACGCCACCCCCACTACTGACTCATTACAAATGTCACAGAGTTTTTGGGTTTAAATCCTACCTGAAAAACTTACTATGTGAACTTTCTGTGTCTCAGTTACTTCATCTGTGATCTGAGGATAATAAAACCTACTTTAGAAGACTGTTAATGGTGATTAAATTGATTAATTCATATGAAGATTTTGAACAGTATCTACCATATAGTTAAGCTAAACAGTATTCTACTCCCCAGGGGCAGACTACTTTCTTCCGTGCCCATCTGCCCATGTTTTCGGGATGAAGTAAAATTGCTCCCGGCCAGAAAGGGCCTTCCAAGTGTTAGAGTCCAAGTAGCACCAACCAAAGAGTCATGTGGAGGAGATCTGGGGCTGACCACCTTCAACCATCTAATGAATAAATCTAGGCAGCCCTGTTGTGGGGCCTGTGAGAGTGGAAAATGCTCACTGGATCTCCCTGCTCCTGGCTACCTGAGAAAGACCCATGCTACCCCACACCACTAGCTGTTCCCCATCCTGTAGGCAGGGCACCTGCTAGGCTGCTCCTCTCTAACCAGTGTGAATGGCCTCCATGAACAGAACAGTGTGCTCCCCAGATGGAGCCTGAGTAGAGAGGCAGACAGCCTCAATCCGTTATCCTGGGAAACCTCTCAGCTGCCAGTGACCCTAGTTAATCAAACCATCATTAAGTGCAATGAGCATACAGAAAAACCACTGGCCAGAAGAGATATAAGAAGTGACTTCTAATGAAAACAAGGTATGAAATAGGAGAAGTACTTCTGCTTTGTCTTTTCTCCAAATCTCACTGATATTGATAGGGGAACTCAAGAATTAAAGATTTTAGCTTCAGTCATAGTTGATAGGCTTAGGTGATTAATGCATGTGGAAAACTGATTTCAGGAACTGGAATGCACCACCAGGTGACTCCAGGAGGTTGGCAAGCAATTCAACCTTTGTGCAAGTGATGGAGATGGTATCTGAACCATTGTGTTCCAGAGAGGAATGCCGACGATGCACATAAAGAATTGTTGATCAACAGATAAAGAAATGCTAGGAAAATGTCCACAGGAATGGAACTGTTATCCAATTAACCTTTTCCCAAACTCCTTACTACCTTTTCTCCTCCTTATAAAGAGGTTGGCTTGAGATGAGATGTTAAAACGGTTTTTGAGGGTACATAACCCGCGCCCTCTTCTCACACTGACAGCATCTGAATAAAGCACCCATAAAGATTTGATACTTGTCTCTACTTATTGGTTCTGGTAGTGACAGGCAGCATGGATACCTACTTTTCCAGTTTCAATATAGCAAAGAACAATAAATTTAAACTCAAAGCAGGAAAGGAAAACCAGGAAGGGTACTTCTAGCCGACCAACATAGTAAGAAATTTTCAAAAAGATAAAAGAAATGGAAAGGTATTGACAGAAAAATCTAGCATAGCAGAAGAACCTAAAACCCTTATAGAGAACAAGGCACTTGAACAGTTAACTGAAGAGAGAAACAACTGAGCCACACCTATAAAACACTACCAACTCGCCAACTCCTGGAGTTGCTGCTGCAGCAGCCTGCTCCAGTGAGTGGGCTCAGATGAGAACACGCGCACAGTTTTTGAAGTAGTTTTTTATCACAGCAGTCTCGGAGCAGTGGTCTGCTAAAGCCAGGCTCTTGAGAGTCTATGTGCACAATTCTCCCTAACTCTCATTCAGTTTTGTTATGCTGAAACTGGCCAAGGTAGGCCAATTTATACTATGGAAATCAGCAAATGCTGCAAATCAAAGCTTCCTTCTTTCACTTCAGAGCTGATTGTTAAGCATTTACCAGCATATGACTGCTACAACCCTAGCTAAGAGTAGAGAAAAAGGACAATGCCCAGAGGGTCAAGGAAACCATATTAAGAAGAGAAGTTACCTACATAGTCTGCCTATTCCTTCACAAACCCATGAGGCAGATTCCTGTAATCAAAACATGCATTCAGCCCTGGCTCGTGTGGCTCAGTGGATTAAGTGCTGGCCTGCAAACCAAAGGGTTGCTGGTTTGATTCCCAGTCTAGGGCATAAGCTAGGGTTGTGGGCCAGGTCCTCAATAGAGGGCACACAAGAGGCAACCACACATTGATGTTTCTCTCTTTTTCCCTCCCTTCTGCTCTCTAAAAGTAAATAAATAAAATCTCTTTAAAAATGCATTCATTGCCAGATAAACAAGAGTTCTCATTTGAAGTGAGGAAATGCATTCCAACTATGAGTAAAGTTCAGTCCTGACTTGCACCTACAAATAGGAACAGAAAACTAAGAATCGACAAACATTCTGGGGAAACCAAGAACATAAAAGGAAGCACCAAATCCAACAAACAGAACTAGGTCACACTAAAAAATATATAGAGTTAAACAGATTATACATAGCTAATATCTTTATATTGCTTAATATTATTACAGAGTTACTTAAAAGTATGTCACATTTAAAAAAAAAAGAGATAGCTACTATGAAACACAACCATAATTGGTGTAAATTAAAAAATGTGATTGCTAAACTGAACAGTCGGGCTAAATATGCAATTACTGAGTTTGGAAAACTGAGTTGATTCTTCCAAATTGGTATTCCAAAAAAAAAAAAGGAAGAGAGAGAGAGAGAAGAAAAGTAATGTTAAGAGACCTGTGGGAGAGATATAACTAAAATTATAAATATACAGAAAGGGTTTTTTAAAAAATTTTGTTTATTTATTTTTAGAGAGAGGAGAATGAGAGAGAAAGAGAGGAACAGAAACATGAATCGGCTGCCTCTCTCATACCCCCACCTGGGGACCTAGCTTGCAACCCAGGCACATGCCCTGACTGGGAATTGAATTGGCAAACTTCCAGTCCACAGGCCAGTGCTCAATCCACTGAGCCACACCAACCAAGCAGAATTAATGCAGAAGTATCTTCTGAAGATATATAGGTCTTAACACAACAAGGAAAATTAGGTCTTTCCTGCCTCTTCTTTTAGAAGCCACCCATAAACAATAAGACTGAGGAACAGTAATGCCAACTCCCCATCTGATGACCTGAAAGTCCCTTGATGCTAAAATAGGAAGAAGCACTGACAAACGCAGTGAATACCAGAGATGCAGGGAAGCACAGGGCCCAGAGCTTCGGCTCTGAAGAAAAGCCAGCAGAGCCCATGACTTCAAAGTATATAGCTTAAGACAAAAATCAATAATCTCTCTTTTGCAACAATGGAATGACGTTCTGGTCGTGGAACTTCTCTGAACTTAGTTAGGAACTGGGAAAAAGCTGAGGAAGTAGATTTTAGCAAGAAATATCACAGACTAATCATATTTTTCAGGAAGCAGTCTGTTGTTGAGGGAGGAGGGAGAAGGAGGAAGACTGCATTGTGACATCTCTTTGGTGCCGTCCTCCAGGAGGCTGCAGAGAAGCGAACATAGAGGAACTGACTCATGTGCAGAGCCCCATGCTACGGAGGACAGTTTCTGCTGACCACGATCACCGTCCTGGCCTCTCTCCGACAAAACTACAGTAGATACCTAGCCTGGGGGGAGCTCACATTATTTAAAGTTGAATAAGTAAATTTCAAAAAGAAAAAAAAAGAGTTACTATAACAACTATAAAGAGACACAAGGAAGAAGGAGAGGGGAAAAAACAGGCAAATCAAAATGCAGGTGAAGAATGAATTCCCACCATGGAGCAGATAACAACTGAGGCCAAACAAACTGCCATTAATTAAGTTTTAAAAATGTATCTCTGTAAAATCCATCAGTTTAAACAAGAGCACAAAACAGAAATGTAAGTGTGCAGGAATAATAATATAAAAACCCGAGTATGTGTTTTTCTTCCTGTTAATGAAACCTGAGACAGCAGGGCCCGGGAAACTGAAAAGACAGGATGTCGCAGGCAGCGCAAAGGAAAACTGGCATCGCTAAGAACACAGTGAGGTAGGACCAAATAAACAGAATGAAATGAAACAATTTTCAAGCTAAAAAGCTTCAGAGAGGAAAATTATGATTTTGGAAGACAGAAAAATGAAAACCCTGTTTATGCATGATTGGTGTCTTTCATTCTAAACCATGAAAAAAGACATAAGCTATTCAAGGGAACATACAAGAAATATTTAAGCCTGGCTGGCGTGGCTCAGTGGATTGAGTGCCAGCCTGCTAACTGAAAGGTCACTGGTTTGATTCCCAGTCAGGGCGCCATGCCTGAGTTGCGGGCCAGGTCCCTTCCCCTCTCTCTAAATAAACAAATATTTTTTAAAAAGAAATAGTTAAGGTATAATTAAAATATTCCAGAAATAAAAGACTTATAACACCGATTAAAGAGACAGAACATCTCATTGGCAAAATCAGTTGTCCTATACCAAAAACTGTTCTCCCCCTTTTTCAAACAGTCGAGACAAGCCTAGAGTCCCTGAATCACTGTGTGGAGAAGTGTTGTCCTATGATGGGAACACCTGTCATAGACTGTTGCCCTAAAGGGAAATACACTTCTATTTTGTCAGAGTATTTTATCTGGGATCCATCATAATAGTGTAACCTATCCTAACAGGGTCGCAGAAAAAAATGGACGTGAAACATTTATAACAAAATATATTGTCATAAATTTATTTGACTTCAAAGACAAATAAATAACTTTTTGGACAGGCAGGTTGAAAAAAATGATGTAAAAAAAGGAAAACCAGTTCAGGCTAGCCTAAGACTTCTCTACAGGTTACTTGCTGCTAAGAGACAGTACAATAATCCCATGATATCAAAGAAATAAAGTATGACAGTAAGTACACATAACTGATACTAATCAAATAGTCATTGAAGTAAAAAAAGGCAACAGAAAAACTTTTTATTTTTATTTTGTTTTGAGCGTACACATAACTCTAGTATCTTTGGTGGTGATGTTTGTGGGTTTTTTCCTACCAACCATCCAGTTTACTTCAGTATCTTTGGTTGCTGCCCTGTACCCTGACTGCAATTCTACCATTTTTTGTCTGGGTAAAATTTTGATATGTAGGAGACCATTCTATGCGGCGTGGGCCCAGCTCCCACTCACAGATGCACAGGACCCATGTCCATGGATAGGTTCTCCCATGGGGAATCAGGCCTGCAATGTGTCTAGGCTGCTTTGAGTCTTGCTCTTGCTAAAAAACTTCCTCATCCTGAATTGAGGCCATTTACTGCAAAGTAACTTCCTAAAATCCATGCTAAACCTTCCAAGGATGAATGTAACTGGTTCAACCATGTTTGCCTTTTCATTTGCAAATATCCCTCTTCTGCGATGTGATTAGCGGCATTGGCTCCTTTCTTTTCTGTAAAAGGAAACCACCTAAAGCGAACCTGTGCATAGTGAATGAGGACCATCATGTAATGTGCTGAGAAACCCAATAAAGGCCTGTCATGGTGGAGGCCATGACTTTTGCTCCTCTTGAGAGAAAAGCCATGCTGTCCCTTTTCCTCCACCAGACTCGGTAGTCCATGTGAATGTCTCATTTCATCCATAATGACGCAGACACTGGGGGCTGGTGTCTGCATCACTGATTCATTTCTTTTCTTTTAATTTTTAAGCTTATTTATCCCTTTTTAAATAAGGTGGTACATTCACATGCAATGAAATTCAGAATGTGATAAAGCCAGTCTCCTTTTTATTCCTATTATCTAGTTCCTCTCTTCAAAGGCACTCACACTCACTTCTTCACCTTTTGACTGAGATCAAGTGCAAAGGCAATCAGTTATGTTTCTTACATATCTTCCCCAAGATAGCATATGCATACATAATAAAATAAACATATAATATACCTAGACTGTATATATGTATAAAATGTTTTTGTATACATGTAAAATGCTTCTGTATACATACATGTTTTTATATACTCACACATATAGTTTTTTTTAAGTTCTGAATTTTTAAAATTTTACTTATTTATTTTTAGAGAGGGGAGAGGGAGGAAGAAAGAGGGGGAAAGAAATATGGATGTGTGAGAGAAACATCGATCAGTTGCCTCTTGCATGCCCCTACTGGGGACCTGGCCTGCAACCCAGGCATGTGCCCAGACTGGAAATTAAACGAGTGACCTTTCAGTTCTCAGGATGGCACTCAATCCACTGTGCCACACCAGCCAGGGCAGTTTTTTTTTTAATTGACCTTGTGGAAATACACCATTCATTCTGTTCTATACATTGCTTTTCTCTACTTATTAAAATATTTTGAATACTGTAGTGGTATGCTGGGAAATGCTTAACAGCCAGCTGTCTTGCCTTTCTGTAAGTTCTGCCCACATAGAAGCTAGGATGGTCCTTCAATATATTGAGTTATGACACCCCTCTGCTGGGAGCCCTCTAATAGCCCCTTAATACTCCTAGAACAACACTAGAACAACACCTGAACTTTTTCTCCGGCCTACATGGTGGTGACTGTTCTAGTCCTTGACTTTTAGTTTATTTCCTGCAACCCTCACCCATTTGTTCTACTCAAACCATGCCAGCCCCTTGCTGCCTGGTAGTTCTTCCTCCAGACATCACATGATTTTCTCCTTCACTTCATTCCCCTCCTCAGATAAGTCTTCTTTGACCATTTTCTCCACAAGAACCTCTCAACAACGTATCACTCCTTGTTACTCTTAATAACATTAATAGCTTATGTTTACTGAATATAGTATGTTTCAGGCACTATTCTAAGTGCTTTCCATATTTGAAATCACTTAATCCTACCAATAGCCTTTTGAGGTAGGTGCTACTACTATCCCCACTTTACAGATGTACAAATTGAGTCACACAAATTGTTAAGTAACTTCCTTAAGGTCACAGAGCTTGTAAATATCAGAGCCAGGATTAAAACTCAGGCAGTTTAATACCAGAGCCATATTCTATATAATCTCTCATCTGGTATTTTTACATACAATATTATACTGCCATTGCCCTAATTTATTTTTAAGATAGTACTTAATCACTACACCATATATTTACTAATATATCAGATATTATACTATGTATCTACTTATTTATTCTACAATATTTTATCTTTGCCTATTATTCTTACTGGGCTGTAAGATATCTGAGGGCTAGATTTACTGTATTCTTTATTGCTGTATATCACACATCTAAAACAGTGCCAAAACACAATACACAACACAAAATTACTGAATGAGTGAACAGGTGTATGTATCTGTACACACCTATATACACTTTTTTTCCCAATATGGGAGCTCACAGATAAAGTGTAAATTAGGAGATGATAGCTTTTAAGGATAAAAAAAGGATGAATTCTACTGCAACTACCAACACAAACACATACACCTGCCAAAAAAAAAAAAAAGAACAGAAAAGAAAAAAGAAAGAAGAAGAAAAACAAGAAAGATGCTGCAAAGAACAGTTTATAGCTTTTCATGACAAGATATAAACTTAATCTAAAGAATGTATTGGTGGATATGGAAAAAAGAAATATAAGTGAAATTATGCAGAAGGTAATGGTTTAGAAACTTCCTTTTTTCTTTGCTCCTCTTCTTTTTTTGGAGGAGATATATTTGAAGATAGCTTTCAGTAAGGGAAAGAAGTGATTTTAGTTGGCATGTGGGAAGTGGGAAGAAAAAAATAACATACACTTTTTTGGATCTAAATGAAAAAAATAACTGGTGACAGTTTGTTCTTGAAACACTTTTAAAGAGTGTGTCCACACAGGCCCTGAGTGCTGTGGCTTGGGGCACAGGCGAGAAGCAACCTGCTGATGTTTTTCCTCTTCTCTTTCACCCCCACTTCCCCTCTCTCTAGAAATAAATAAATAAAATCTTTTACAAAATGATAGAAGTCATCCCATGGTGTTGTAAGGCATTGGAGATGGCCGTTTTAGCACAGTGCACTTGATTCCCTGCAGAATTCAGAATTTAGTAGTCTTTTTTTGCAGATTTTGATGGAGAACATTGTAATCCAGTCTACAGGCCAATATTGTTGTCTGTTTCCTTCTGCCTGTAAAAAAAGGACTATTTTTAAAAAAAATTATTAAATTTACAAGAGGAATGGAAAATGGAGACAATTTGTAATTGAACAATAAATTTTTTTTAAACCAAGAAGTTTTTTTTTTAAGATTTTACTTATTTATTTATTTTTTTAATTTATTTTTAGAGAGGGAAGGGGGGGGAGGGAGGGAGAGAGAGAGAGAGAGAGAGAGAAAGGAACATCAATGTGTGGTTGCTGGGGGCTGTGGCCTGCAACCCAGGAATGTACCCTGGCTGGGAATTGAACCTGGGACACTTCGGTTCCTAGCCCGCACTCAATCCACTGAGCTACGCCAGCCAGGGTGAACAATAAAAATTTAAAAAAATAAATTTATTACATTTATTGGGGTGACATTGGTTCATAGGATCATATAGATTTCAAGTATATGTTTCTATGATACTAGATCTGTTTATTGCACTGTGTGCCTACCACCCAAAGTCAAACCATCTTCCGCCACCCTATATTAAGCCCCCCTCACCCCTGTCCCCTCCACCCCCTTCTCTCTGGCAACCAACACATTGCTGTCTGTGTCCATAAGGGACTGGTTTTTAACACAATGACCAGATGTCCTGTTTAGGGTGGGACAGCCCTAGATTTTGATGAGAATCTTAGTTTTCGAATAGTTATATTTCCAGCTTGTTTCAGAACTGACAAAGAGGAACAAAAAGACTTTTTACAGTAATAATGTAACAAAATTAGCTTGAAATTTTTATGGGATCCTTATTAGTTAGCATTCATATCCATATATAGCACCTGGCTTACAGAGGTAATAACCAAGGAAGGGACTTCTTTACAAAAGAATGTGGCAACTGATGAACACCAGACCATGAGTTAAAAAAAAAAAAAAGAAAAACACAACATAAATAAGAGCTCTGGGTGGATGAGTCTAATTTTCACCCTTGACCCTCATTTTCTTTTGACCTGTTCTCTCCCTGGAGGCCTCACATACCTCCCTTTGTAACATTTTCTTCATGCCTTTGTTAATGGTCCTTTAACACTGTTAATGTTTACCGCCAAGTTAGCTGTAGTTTACCAATTACTAGGTGTGTGACCTTGGCAACTTAGTTAATCGTCTGGAGCATATTTTCTCATCTGTAAAAACTGTGATAATAATAGTAGTGACCCATAGGACTGATGTGAGCACTCAGTGAAACAATACATAAAAGGAGCTTTTACCATGCAGAACTAAAGTAACACATGCAATTGTAGTTATTTTTTCCAATTAATTGATCATCCCAGGGAGGTAGCTGGTCTTATAACTAGCACTGAGTTTCAGAATTGCTCTGGACTCCACTATACCTCATGGACTCTCAAATCACTGTACTAATGGAATAAACTCCTAGTAAATCCAGGGTTATTTTTGTAAAAAATAAAAGAGGGAGAGAGAG
Source organism: Phyllostomus discolor (assembly GCF_004126475.2). Lineage (NCBI taxonomy): Eukaryota > Metazoa > Chordata > Mammalia > Chiroptera > Phyllostomidae > Phyllostomus > Phyllostomus discolor. The sequence goes on from NC_040905.2 coordinate 44,107,673, forward strand.
GGAGGGAGGGAGGGAGAGAGGAAGGAAGGAAGGAAGGAAGGAAGGAAGGAAGGAAGGAAGGAAGGAAGGAAGGGAGGATGGAAGGAAAGAAAGTGGGGTCGCTGGTTTGATTCCCAGTCAGGGCACATTACTGGGTTGCAGGCCAGGTCCCCAGTAGCTGGTGCATGAGAGGCAACCACACGTTGATGGCTCTCTCCTTCTCTTTCTCCCTCCATCTCCCTCTCTCTAAAAATAAACCAATAAAATCTTTTTTGAAAAAGGAAAGAACACAAACTGATTCTTTGAAATTGAGGTTATCCTTCAGATCAAACAGTGATTCATTCACTTTTTTCATTTAATAAATGTTTATTGTATAACAGTCACTAACTGTTATGCCAGGTATTTTTGTAGGCACATTATTTTGTAATTATCAGCTCTACTGTCTTCTTCATTATGGGTCTATATTAGAGTTTTAATTTTTTAAGAGCAGAGACAGTTTTTTCATTGCACTAAGGGGTCAATAATTGTCTATTACCTGAATAAATGAAAGAGAGGAGTTAATGAAAGTCTTAAGAAAGATTTGGCTCAGTTACATTTACATTCAAACAAAAACAAAAAACAGTTGCTTTTTAAATCTCACTATGTTATTACATTAAAATAAATTTTAAATGTTTGTCATAATCTCACTACCCTAACACATATGCATTTTTCCATGTTTTTAAATTTTTTTCATTATTTACATGCATATTTTTACGTATTTATATTTTTAATGTATTTTCCATGTCATCTTCTGCCTTTCCACTTAATATTAAGGGCAAACATTTCTGTATATTTTTACATTTTCATTGCCTTTATGACTTTCTGTAATTTAGTAATTTCTCTTTTCTTATTTTTGAGATCCCTCTTGGGTTCCCCGTGATCACTAGCAATGTAACCCCCTTGAATATTCGTAGGTGTTTTTGTGCTTCCTCCATGGACAGAAAGGTAAGAGAGTCACTGGTAAGGTGCATCACATTCTGGAGGAAGAAATGATGACACACCAGCGAACACACACTCAATCCCAGGTGCACTCAGGGAGAAGAAAGGTGTGCCTAGCGAACTGCTCTGAACCGAGAAGAGTGTGTGGAGGGTGGTATTCAGCTTCATTCTGCAGTTTGATGAATTTGTTCCCTTCTCCTTGCCTGCCTGTATACCACCTGCAAAACTTTTGCTTTTCTTTCTGTTTTGCATAGAGCTTTTGTTTTCAATGTGCTGCTATTGAGTAGGGAAAAACATGAGAGCAACAGACTTCAGGGATCTGCCTATTTCTCTTCCGCTCAGCTCTATTGCCACTTGTTATTTTCAAGTGTAAGATGAGTACAGAGAAGGACTACTGCATCTGACACAGGATGCTTCCCCCTGAAAAAATTAGCGAGGTTTATAATGGCTTCTCTGCTGCCATGCTCATCTTGGAAACAAGTAGAAGCTATATTAGCAAAATTATCTTTAAAAAATTCAAAATTATATTGAAAATTTTTTTAAAGTTTTACTTCTTTCCAACTCTTCTGGAATAGAGCTAGATTTTAATGAAGTAATGAGGAAATGACCTTTGTAACTAAATTTTCATTAATGTGCTGTAAGCTAAACCCAGGATTGCAAATGGAAGATCAAACTAAGGAATGAAAAGATGGAAGTTCTCTGGATGCCTTCCCCTCAAATCTTGGAGAGAAGCCATGTTTTGTAAAAGAGAGAATTTAGATTTAGATTATTTTTAAAAAGATTTTACTTATTTATTTTTAGAGAAAGGGGAAGGGAGGGAGAAAGAGAGGGAGAGAAACAACAATGTATAAGAGATACCTGGATTGGTTGCCTCTTGCATGCCTCCAACTGGGGATGTGGCCCACAACCCAGGCAATGTACCCTGACTGGGAATCAAACCAGCAACCTTTCAGTTTTCGGGCTGGCACTCAGTCCACTGAGCCACACCAGCCAGGGCTGATTTAGATTATTTTGTGTTAATTTATTTTCTCTTAGTTGCTACCACTTATCAAGTTATATTTCAGCAGTCTGGGTATAGCAGATTTGGGCTGTAACATGCATGCTTGGGTCACAGTTTAATAGAGACCAACAGCATCCTCTGGAAGCCAAGATGTTGATGGCAGGTATAATTAGGGAGAGATCCTAAGAGAAAGATGAATCTGATGGTGGATGCACCCAAAATTTGAAAACTAAATTGTTTTAGGGGTCTCTTTCAATAAAAGATCTGCTAGAGCCAATCTTGAACGTTATTATTTTGGTTTTATTTTATTTTTATTACAAAAGGCAGCTAATCCTTTCTAAAGTATACTCAAGCCTAAAAGAACTCCTTTGAAAATACTTAAAGTCATGTGAGAAAATTAAATCAAGTAGGATTTAAATAATGACTTTTATTATAGGTTCTAAGATCTAGCAACAATTAATAGTATGAGTAAAAGAATGGATTTATTGCATATCCCAGATACTTCAATGCATAGACTGAGCTACCCACTTAGGACCTTATCTATGTTCTGCCAGAGTATATGTGCATCCCTGGAAGCTTCACTTGAGAGGACAGAAGGTGGCTGATACTGCTCACATTTTTCTATTACAACATCCTGCCTGAAATTTAGTAAACTTAATCACTATTTACTATAAAGTCCCACAATTTAAATGCCAGGCAATTATAGCATGTGAGGTTTTTACCCTAATAAACTTTGTAAATAATCAAAATACACAAGATATTTATCTTTGTGGCAGCCTCCCCATAATATTTGTAAGATCAGAGTACAAATGGAGGCCAGCCTCTCATGTGCAACTATTTGAATATGCACTGTGGTAAACTGTCAGTGCTGGTAGCACAAATAGGAACACCAAAAGAAGAAAAATTTGTGCTTGGGATCACTTTGTTATGCAAAACAATACTTTTCAAGAATCTATTTCATTCAAGCTGAGAAAAAGGATTCCATAAATTATTTGTCCTTTTTTTTTAACCTAAGCTCTTCTGCTTCTCAAATTCTGCCTTAACTTCACAGCAGTTTATTTTTGAAACGGGCAGCTATGTTACTCAGAAATTTTCACTGCATTTGCAGTCCACTTTTTGTTTTAAAGACACAGGGCAAGAGATACGAAGTTTTCCCCAGGGGCCAAATAGTGTCAGTCATGGGAGAGGGTATTTATGATTGTAGGCCAATGTTCCACATTAGAGCAGGAGTGGCAGAGACACTTACACGTTTTTAAAATAAATTAATGTGTGTGTTTGTGATAGGTAAAGTCTTTGAAAGCATGGGGTCCAAGATAGGGGCATTTCCTGCCCAGCTCTAAGAATGTTAGTGCTTTGTGATACTGGGAATTTAATGTCAATCTTATTTGCATGGAGATCTAGATGGTTGCATTTTTTTCTGGAATTTTCCCAGCATCATAAGATAGTACTAGACTGATGGCTTAGAGAATGGTAACATATTTCTAAGTGTGACTTTCCCCAAAACTAGGTGTTAATGACAATGTTATGAAGACTTTCTATAGGAAAGAAATAGCAAACATTTATACAAAAAGAAAGTATAGCGAATCACCTCGTTTCCATTACCTAGCTCCAACAATGGACACCTCATGGTCAATCTTGTTCCATGTGTACTCCTATTCAACCCCTGTCCCTCAATGAATTTTTAAGAAAATTCTAGATGTCTTATCATTATATCCTATATGTATATCTAAAAGATATTCTTAAAAAGATACAATACCATTACCGAATTAGTCCCAATTCAACAAACACTTTCCAGTTTCACCCATGTGAAAGGCACCGCGTGGCTTTCTCTTACATTTGAGGATGTAAATACATTTCAGTGAAGAAACAGTGTTGTGTTTATGTCTGAAGTCACAAGATCTGAGGAGGTGTGACGTGTTTGTACAGTTAAAGCTACACTAAATCTATTTGAGGGCTTGGCTTCAAGAGCGGCTGACCTGGCGATGGTGAACTTGAGACCTCTGTACAAGGGCTTAATTTTTTTCACTTAACTTTTGGGAAAGCAAAGCATGGGAAGGGGATTTAGTTTTTCTGTTATGCTGAGGCATGTTCAAACTTGTTTCTTTTTCCAAAATGTTAAAGTTGCTAAGAGAACCATGGACTTACACGAACAAGTCCTGGAAGAGACTTTAAAAAAAAACCTGCCAGGGTCATGGAAATTTGTTCGTTTCGGGTCTGGTTCCTGCTGTCAGCCATCCTGGCTAGTTTGCGCCGGGCGTGCTAGAGGTCACGGACTCGGCGCCAGGGTCTCGCGCCGCTCCAGTGGCAATCTGGCGACACTGGGCGTTTCCTCCTTTTCCGGCCTCGGAAAGTTTTGTTTTGGTTCTTAGTGCCCGGTCAAGGAAAAGCACCCTGTTGACCAAAGGTTTCTCAGAATCTCCTCCAAGTGGCTAGCGGCCAAGTTTCCCCTATCCCAGCTTGCCCAGCCTCAGGATCCATTCGGATCCTCGAAGGCGGGGGAAGCGAGTCTTGTGAGAAGGAACTGAGCTGGTAGCAAACTACGGGCTCAACTGCCGCTAGCTGGCCCCTCTCTTAGTTTAGTCCCTGGTCCAGTACCCACCACACCACAGAGGGTGCTTACGGTCGTCCCGATGACTCCTCGGGGTTCCGGTTCTCCACCATTCCCGACAGAATACTCAATCTAGCTCCGCCCGCGCTAGGGAGAGAGAAAAGGCCACTAAAACCAGGGAATGGGACCTCGGGCGCATGCGCGCACCAGGCGGCTTTAAGTGTTCGTCCGGTCCCCGCAGCCGCTAGGTGGCGCATGCGCCCTGGAGGGTACGGGCTGGAGTCTGGGAAGAAGGCGGTGGCGGTGAAAGGCGGGGGCGCCGCGGGGGCCCGGCCGGTGTTTACACAGCGGCGGGCGGGCGCGGACGCAGAACCCGGCGCGGCGGCAGCACGATGGTCATGGCGCATTTCGTCGAGAATTTTTGGGTAAGAGGAAGATATTAGAAATTGTGTGGGTTTCGGAGTCCAAGGCTTTTTGTGCTTGGGACCGTGGCGGCAGCGGCTCCGCGGATAGGGTGAGCGTCCTCGGACCGCCGCCTGCTGGATTCCGCCTGGATAAAGCCTGGGGGGCGACGGGTCGGCGGCCGCCTGGACTCGCAGGCTCGCAGCCCTTGCGGGGTACGGGGGCTGGCAGCGTGGCTCCTCCACCCGCGGCGGGGAGGCTGAGGACCGCCCGCCGCCCGCGCCGGGACAAAGCGCGAATGGGGCGGGAGACGGGATCCGGCCCCCGAGACTCCGGGCGCCGGGCGTGCTCGGCGGCTGGGACGCGCACGACGGGCCCGCGGCGCGGCCGCCCCCAGCTACGCGCTGTCGGCGATCGCGGGCCCCAGCCAGGTCGAGGGGGCTCGTCTCCCTCCCACGCCAGCCCCCTATCTGAGCCCTTTTGCCCCCCACCATTTTCACACTAAATTCCGTGCTGCGGCCGCATCGGCACTTCCTCTCGGCTTCGCAGTTCGGCTCGTTGGTCTGCGCCCAGGACTTTGCCTCTGGGCCTGTTCACAAAGCGTATTAAAGTTGAATTTAATGTAACTGGATTCTTGGGGCTTAAGTGCAACGAGGCTTCCCCTTGTCCCTGTGCTCCTTCCCCTTCCTCATTCTTTCCACACCCCTCCTCTTAACTCATTATTAGTATTAGGTTCTTTGTAAATGACTTCTCACTCTCCCAGTGGTGTTTTGCTGTAGTTATTGTTTATTGTCATGGGAAGTACAGTTTAGCCGTGTACAGGAAAGTAATATGTTTACTCAGGTATCTTGGATGAATCTCATTTTATGCCCTGACAGTTTCAAGTACTACAATTCCATTTTAAGGTTCAGAAATATTTAAAGGAGTAATCTTTCAGTGCATAGGATTGTGCCTTAAATTCTTATTTCTCAGTGTCTTAGGCATGAACTTGTAGTAATCAAATCAGTTCATAGTTGTCGTGTATGTTCCTTGTTTTCTACAAGCAACATAAATACATTAGGTTTTCTTAAAAACAGCTTTATCGAGGTACAATTCATGTACCATACAATACTCCCATTTAAGTGTACAACTCAAGGATTATTTTGTATGTTCACAGAGTTGTTCAGACATAACCACAGTTTTAGAACAATTTTACCACCTCAGAATATCTGTTAAGTTACTCCCCATTTCCCTCCTGCCTTAGCCCTAGGCAATTCATCTATAGATTTCTGCTTCTGTAGATTTGTCTCTTCTGAACACTTCTGAATGGGATCATGTATATGGTCCTTTGTGACTGGCTTATTTCACTTAGCGTGTTTCCAATGTTCATGATGTAACATGCTTGTATTGGTACTTAATTCAGTTTTATGACTAAGCATTCCATTGTGTGTGTGTATGTACATGTACACACAGCATTTTATTTATCCATTACCATGATGGACATTGACTGGTTTCCACTTTTTGGCTATTATAAATAATGCTGCTATGATCATTTTTGTACAAGTTTTCCTGTGCACACGTCTTCATTTCTTTTGGGAATGGAGTTGCTGGGTCATATGGTAATTCTCTGTTTAACATTTCAAGGAATTACCAAACTTTTTCAGAATGACAGAACCATTTTACAATTCCGCTCTCGGTGTCTGAGGATTCCAGTTTTTCCACATGCTGAACAACACTTCTTGTCTTTTTTTTTTTTAAGATTTTATTTCTTTTTAGAGAAAGGGGAAGGTAAAGAGAAAGAGTGGGAGAGAAACATCCATGTAAGAGAGAAATGTTCATTTGCCCCTTGTTCACACCTGGACCACAGATGAACCTGCAACCCAGGCATGTGCCCTGACCAGAATTGAACTGGCAACCCTCTGCTTTGCAGGACAGCACCCGACCAACTGAGCCACACTGGTATACGGTGGATGGGTATGAAGTAGGATCTCGTTGTGGTTTTGATTTGCAGTTCTGTGGTGGCTAATGGTGTTGAACATCTTTTCATGTGTTTATTGCCCACTTACGTATTTTCTTTGGCAAAATGTCTGTTTAGATTCATTGCCCATTTTTAGATTGGTTTGTTTTATTATTGAGTTTTATATTCTGGGTACATGTCTCATCAGATATATGACTTTGTAAACATTCTCATTCTATGGGTTATCTTTTTCACTTTCTTGATGGTATACTTTGAAGCACAAATGTTTTTAATTTTGATGAAGTCTCATTGAAGTCCAATTTATCTGATTTTTCTGTTATGCTTTTGTTGTTTATCTAAGAAGTCTTTCCTAGACCAAGGTCACAAAGGTTTTTTTGGGGGGGAGGATTTTTATAAGAGTTTATTTCAGCCAAACTGACAACATGCTGAGGAGCAAGATCTATGCTTCCCAAGGTCTCAAAGATTTACTTCTAGTGTTTTCTTCTGTGGGTTTTATAGCTTTAGCTCTTACATTTAGGTGTGCGATCCATTTGAAGTTAATTTTTCTGTGTGGTGTGCGGAAGAGATAAAATTTCATTCTTTTGCATGTGAAAAGTCCCAGCATCATTTGTTGAAAAGGGTCTTCTTTCTTCATTTGAATAGTCTTGGTATCCTTGTTGAAAATCAGTTGACCATAGATGTATGGGTTTATTTCTGGATTTATAGTTGTATTCCATTGTTTATCCTTATGCTGGTACCACATTGTTTTGATTACTGTAGTTTTGTGGTAAGTTTGGGATCAGGAGTGTGAGTCCTCCGACTTTGTTATTTTTTTCTGAAGGTTATTTTGGCTATTTGGGTCCCTTGCATTTCCACATGAATTTTTGGTTTAGCCTGTCAGACTTTAGGTTTTACAATTTATAAAACTTTTATTTTATTTTAAGATTTTATCCATTTATGTTTAGAGAGAGGGGAAGGGAGGGAGAAAGAGAGGAAGAGAAACATCAGTGTGTGGTTGCCTGTCAAGCGCCCCCTACTGGAGACCTGGCCCACAACCCAGGCACATGCCTTAAACTAAGAATCGAACCAGTGACTCTTTGGTTCCCAAGCCTGTACTCAGTCCACTGAGCCACATCAGCCAGGGCTATAAAACTTTAAAAATGTCATTTAAAATGACATTCTTAAAATGTTTTGCATATTTTTAAAATATATTTTTAAAAATTTTATTTATTGATTTGAGAGAGACAGACAGACATGATTTTGTTGTTCTACTTATGTATTCATTGGTTGTTTCTTGTATGTTCTCTGACTGGGGAATCAAACCCTCAACCTTGCTGTATCAGGATAACACTAACCAACTGAGCTACACAGCTAGGGCTGTTTTTCATACTTTTTGATGCATGCATGTGTTTTGGAAGTTTAATTTACTAGCATTTTAAAGTTATCTTTTGTTTTCTGTTAGCCGAGCTTTGAGAACATAGCCTTTTTTGATATTTTTGGCTATTATGAATAATGCTTCTATAAACATTTTTGTACAAGTTTTGTGTATGTATCTTTTTTAGGCCCTTTTAATAGAGGAATAAATTTGGCTATCTGAAATCTACAGTGAATCCCAAATCTAATTTATGTTTCAGGCTTTGCCTTCACTTCACTATTGAGTACAAATAGTTAAAATAGACTGTATTTTATTTTACTTCCAAGACTGGTATTGGGGCTGAAAACTCTAATTGATTAGAGTTTTAAAAGCTCTAAAGGAGGGTTAAATGAACTAGGGAAGTCTAGGAACCAGATAACTTCTGAGAATTTGATAGTTTAAAATAGTTTAAAACAACTTAAATTTTTTCATATCTTAGGATCACTCATAAAATAATTTCTTAAAATAGGCAGTTTACAACTAATTTCACGTTTTTCCTTGAATGTTTAAAGTGGCACTGTCAGAATAAAATAAAACTTGACAGAGTGAGATAATGGGAACCTTTAAAGTTGTAGGTTTGTTACCAAACAACCTATTAATTGTTTTTCCCCCTACGTGTAAAAAGACAAACCTTTTGTTGTGGCATTTTATTAGAGGAGAATTTAAATCATTCAAACTCTTTTTTGAAAGCAATACACCCTGCCTTTTTCTCTAAAATACAATTTTTTTAAAACTAAAATCGTATGTTATGTTACAGATTCTTTTACTTATATAGTGTTAAGTAAAGAAGAGATAAATGTATTCAATATTTGAACTTCCTAAACGACAGGTGTTTTGTCGCTGACAAGTCAGTTTTTGCCACGAAGGATAAATGCCATTGATAATCAAGCTGAAAATGTCGTCCTTTTCTATTAAAATTGGACTACAAAAATCTTTTACGTTTTTATTGATTTGAAAGAGAGGTGTGGGGGAAGAGAGAGAAATTTGTTTTCCACATATTTAAGCTGTCATTGGTTGATTCTTGTATATGCCGTGATTGGGATTGAACCCATAACCATGGTGTATCAGGACGATGGCAGGACAGCAAAAATCTTAATAGCAGACACTACACCATTGCCTTTAATATGTAAAAACAGCTGTCGGCCCATCAAAAGATACATAACTTTAAAAAGGTAACAATTATTATAGTGAGGAAGTGTGTGTGTGTGCTACTCCATTCTTGTAAGAGTCAAGTACTAGTTAGTAATGCTTTTGAGATTCTCTATGTCAACATTGCACCATAAGTATTAAAATAGTTTTATGTTTTGTATAAGTTCATATTATTAAATTCAGGAGTTAAAATTTTTTTTTAAGGAATGGATTTCATAGGTGATAATTATTGGAGGGGGCAAATAAGTAAGCACAACACTCTTGATTAGATAGATAGCTTAGAAATCTCATTTTGAAGCATTTTTCAAAAGACACCAAGTATTTTTTATCAGACATCACCTTGTGATAAACTGACATTTTTAGTTAGGTAACTTTTTCCAAAGATTATCTCCAGTCAGCGTATCAAGAATGAACAACAGTTATCTTAGGAATTTTTATCCTGAAGTTTTTCCTTATTTCTTTTCCTTATTTCTTTTACTGATTAACCAGTGCAAGAATCTCATTCCAGTTATTTGTTGATTTCACTGTTATTGTCATACTTAAGCTTTAAATGAAATTGGAGTACTTGGTTATATATCCCAAATTTGATCTGTGATTATACAGATAAACTGAGAGGTTTTTTAAAAACCTGGAATTGCTATTAATAGGACATTGAACGCAAAACATTGTTATATTTTTGTTTGATTATTTAAAATAAATTTAGTATCTTAGATGAGACTAATAACCACATAAACACACACACACATACATTCTTTGGGGTTATTTAATAATATGATAATTTAAAAATGTATGTCTTTAGAAAGTTAGTTGTACTGACTATAGAAAATCAGAATATAGACTATTAGTTGAAATTTCCAGATATTGTAATTTGGGGTACCTGCTTATTAGGATATGATCCCATCAGAAGATATACTAAAATTTAAAAAGTATATGTGTATGTATACTTAAATATATACATTAATTAACAGATTTATGAAATTTACACTATTCATTATTCAAAAGGTGCAAGAGGGAATAAATACAGTATAAAATCTCCTTCCTTTTCTCCAGCCATCAAGATCTCCCCAAAAGCAATCACTTTCTTAGTTACCAGTTTCTCATGTAGACTTCCAGAGATAACTGATGTATATATAAAAGCAAGTAACATCCACTAAGTTAAAATGTATTATTGTGTAACTGTTAGCCAGTTGGCCATGCCCAAATTACTTTCATCTTTAACAGGCTATGAAAATGCAAACTACAGGCTCATCTAACTAGGTTTAAGTAGACTTGACAAGTAGACATTATAAAATTGTAGTATTTTAGAAGGCACTACATTTTATTGTCAGGCCCTTAGATTTTTTTTTATGGGGTTGGAGTGAGGGAAGGTTGTTTTGTATTTTTGCCTTAATCTAGAAGGGATTGGAAAGTGAGAAATTGATACTGATTTAGTCTGCATAAATTCAGTTCAGGGAAAGATTTTAGAACACTGATTTAGAAAGGATAAAAAACCGCTGTCTGGTTATTTCCTAGCCTTACACACTAAATCCTAAGTGCTCTAATCCTTAGAACACATTGTTTAGGCAAACACATGGGAGAACAGGTGTACTTTGTGTTATCCAGCATATTTGGCTAGCACAAGGTCTTTGGAAGTAGGGTTTTTTTTTTTTTTTTTTGAGTCATGGGGTATGTTTTGAGATTATCCATCCTGATTTCATAATTCTAGAACAATTAATCTTAAGAAATCTATATAGAAATATGGTGTCATGCAGACTTGGAAAGGGAAATAGGGCTTGGCTTTCAATTTACCTAGTGTGGAAGAATTAAAGAATATTAGAGTTAGAAGAATTTTAATAATGATTGGGTCCACAGAGGTTAGCATAAATTAGTCAGATGCGGGGAGAAAAAAAACCAGCACAACAGCAACTGAGATGTATAGTTATGTCTGTTGAGATGTATGAGATGTCTGTTGAGATGTATGAGATGTCTGTTGATGAAGATGCTAGAGAATGTTGCTGGAATGACCGTAGTTTGAGAGGATTAAATTGGGAAATGATGAGTGAACTGTGTGATGAAGATAAGGCACATAATTCCATAAGGCACATAATTCCATCAGTTTCATTAAGCATGTACAGTTCCTTGATGGATTGCAAGAGTAAAAGTTATGGAAGATATTGAGTAGCATGTTTGGTTGCCTAGGGAAAAGGTAGGAAAGCACAATATAAGTAAAGTCAGTTGGTGGAGCTGGGGCCTTAAAACTAACAAGTGTTAGTTTCTGGTTGGGTGAAATAACAGCCAATGAGGATGGTTTTCCCTTTTAATTATAACCATTATGATGTAATAGGTAAGACACAGAAAAATACAGAAGAAAGTAAAAATTACTATAGCCTTTTCCTCTATTTTCTGAGATCCTTAGAAATGCAAATTTTAAAATGGGGGTTCTACTGTGTAGTTTTGTATCTAGAGTTTTCAAGTGATGCTATCGAGCATTTTTCTCATGTGAGTAAGTATTCTTGAAAATATTTTCAGTGACTACATAGGTTTCCATGAAATAGAGAGGCCAATTTTTTTTTACCACCTCCCTCATTTGGACATTTAGGTTATTTCTAGTCTTGTTTTATTACATCATAAATTATAAGGACTGGAGATTTAAGTATTGATATATACAATATGACAGTTTAAGGGGCAGCCTTCTGTGTTTTTGTAAGCACAGCTTAAAGAGGTTTTGAGAAAGCTGAAATTGGTGTTTTATTATTTTCATTTTGAAAGTAATGAAAATTACATTCATGTAAGGATTACAGAAAATTTGAAAGAAAAAAATGAAAAAAACACAACTGCTATTTTTGTTAAATCCATACGTAATATCTATTTAGATGGCTTTGTGGATTTAAAGGATTTAAAGAGGTGAGTTATAATTTGAAAGATTAGGGACTAGTATCTGATGGGTGAGAAAACAGTTTTTTAATGTGGTAAGATTTATTTCCTTCAGTCCATTGACAAATGTTTGAGTAAATTTGTACCTGCATTGAGTAGTTTTGACTGTTGGCCACTGCTCATTCCACATATTTTATCATTGTATTTTGCTTTAGCAATGTTTTGTCAATAAATAGTTCTGCAGAATAGTTTTGGTGGGCATATGTGAAAAACTGCTTCCATATATTTTATTCTTTTTGTCCAGCAGTTTTCAAGGCAAAAAGGCACTGGAGGGCTGTCATTGCATATTTGTTGAATTCCCATCACAAGTGTTTAAGAGATTCCTTGCCAAAGAGGCAGTTCTTCAAAGAAAATAAAAGTATCTTTAGAATTAAATGTATCTTTAGCCAAATGTTTTATTTTGTCTTTCAGAGAAAGCAGATAAGGTGAGACTACATCAGACATGCGTTAATGTTATACTTTGCAGTGACTTGTCCAAGGTTTTCTAATAAATGTTGGTAAGAGCTAGAGTAAAAGGGGAATGTAGAAAGGTAGGAAGTGATGTTTGTTTATTTATGAAGTGGCCTGGAGTTAAGAGAAAGGTTAAGGCATGTAATTGCTCACAGGACAGCACCTCCTGACCTTTCTCTCCCCCTTCCAAAAATATATATTTTAATTGGAAAGGTAAAATCAACTTTTTTTTAAAGATTTTATTTATTTTATTTTTAGATAGAGGGGAAAGGAGGGAGAAGAGAGGGAGAGAAGCATCAGTGTGTGGTTGCCTTTCATACGCCCCCACTGGGGACCTGGACTGAAACCCAGGCATGTGCCCTGACTGGGAATTGAACCACCAACTCTTTGGTTCACAGGTTGGTGCTCAGTCCACTGAGCCATACCAGCCAGGGCTCAATTTCTTAATTCCTACAGTCTGTATTCTATCTTCTGCCTGTTTTTCAGCTCTTGGACTCAAAAATTGAAGTGTTTAATTTACTGTTGCCTTTGAAAGAGAAGTCAGACCATTAACTAAAAGTAGCTTTGTGTTTTTTCTAGTATTACTTTTGTGGCTCTTAAAACCTAGGTGAAATTTTTTCTGCAAGAATTTATTGATTAAAAAGGATAAAAATATTATTTACTGAACTTTTTAGACAACGTTATGGGTCATATTGTCCATACCATACCATACCATACCATACCATACCATACCATACCATACCATACCATAGAGTCAGTCATTTCAAGCCCACAGTTCAGTGGTTTTTGGTAATATTCACAGTCAGTTGTGGTAATACTTGGAATCATCATTACAGTCAATTTAAAAACATTTTCTTTACCTCAAAAGGAAACCCTGTACCTTTTATAATCCCCTACATTACCCCCCACCCCCCAAGCAACCCATTCATCTACTTTCTGTCTTTATTTTTGTATTCTGGACTTTAATATGAATGGAATCATCCAATAGTATGTGGTCTTCTGTGACTGGCTTTATCTTAGCATACTGTTTTCATGGTTAATCAATGTTGTTACATATATCAGTGCTTTACTTCTTTTATGGCTGAGTAATATTCTAGTGCATGGGTATATTACATTTTGTTCATTGATTTGTCAGGTGATGGATTTTTGGATTGTTTCCACCCTTTGGTTTTTATTAATAATGCTGTTATAAGCATTCTTGGTCAGATTTTTTTGTGAACATATGTATTTACTTGTGTCAATTAAATTAATGAATAGCCAGCTGCAAAGAAGCTCATGACTGATTAGTAAATACCTACCCTTGAAAATCTAGCTACAGGTGTTCTTCATTTTGTTCTTTGCTTTATTGCGCTTTACAGATGTGTTTTGTATAAATTGGAGACAAGACCTTCCAATCAGCAAAAAGCTTACGACTTGCTTTTTTGTCACACTCACTTTGTTACGGTGGTCTGGAACTGAACATGTAGTATCTTTGAGGTTTGCCTGTATTTGGTTCTGGGGTTTTTTTGTTTTTGTTTTTGGTGGGCGACAATGATGTTACATTGATTATGGTGATGGTTGCACAGCTCTGTAAATACCCTAAAAATTATTACAGTGTACATTTTAAATGGGTGAATTGTATGGTGTCTGAATTACATCTCAATAAAACTGTTGTAAAAAGAGTAATTTAAAAATTTGAGCAGAGGGAATAAACAGCCATTGAAAAGCAAGATTTTATATCAGCAGTTGTAGTATACTTGGGAGAAAATTGCATTTTGAAACTGCTTTTTATGATAGCTCTTGACTCTGTTATGTCTATATTAAAGACTTGGCTTACTTATTATTAATCTTTTTATTGGAAAGTTATTCTGTACTCATCATTCCACTTCCCAGAAATAATTTGCTATCAGAGTTTGCTGTATATACCTTCAGATTCCTTTTGTATACACACATATATGCAACATGTTATTTTTTCAGTGAAAATGAAATCCTACTAGGTTTCTGTTTTCCACTTTCCTTTTTAATTCAATTCAGTTTAATTTTTTTACCTTAAAAAAAAGCAACATTAGGCCTCCATAGAAGAATGGGGCATTATGAATGCTGCAGTCGTCTGCTACCAAAGAACATAAATAGCAGCCATATCCAACTGTTAGGGAGGGCTGACCTTTCTAAATAAATACGATTTGACCATTCAACTAAAAAAAAATATTGCTTATATATGGAAATTCCCTGTACATTTTTCAGCAGTTTCCTATAAATCTATAATTATTTAAAAATAAAAATTTAAAAATATATAGTTCTTATTAGGAAGATAACCTCCAGGGATTGAGGTAGCAAGAACCAATTTGTTAAGACAAGACAAAACCAAGCAAAACTGTTCTCCAAGAGAAAAAGGGAATCTCCCAACTTCTCATTTTTTTCTTTTTTTTAAACAACCTTATCGAAGCATATTTTTTGTCATAAAATCTACCCATTTTAAGCATGCAGTTGAATGGTTTTTAGTAACTTTACAGAGTGGTGCAACCATCACCGTAAATCAGTTTTAGAGTATTTTTATCTTCCCAATCATTTGATCCCTCATGCTTATACACCGTTAATTCTCTTTTCCACCATTAGTTCTAGACAATAATCTACTTTGTTTCTCTATAGATTTCACTATTTTGGACATTTCATATAATCATACAAAATGTGGTGTCTTGTGTCTGGCTTCTTTCACTTAGTAAAATGTTTATGAGGTTCATAAAGGAGCATGTGTCAGTGTTTGTTCGTTTTTATTGTTGAATTGTATTATGTTTTATGGCTACACCTCATTTCATTGATCCATTTACCACTTGATGGACATTTACGTTGTTCCCAACATAGGTTATTTTTGGCTATTGTATCTTTCTTTTTACCAACAGTATATCTGGGTAGATTTTTAAAATTAATACTTAAAATCTGAGTTTTTTCTGCTGTAGTCTTTTAAAAACACTGTTACTTCATTGTAGGGTATACTGTCATTTGTTTAAACAGTGATGTTAGTGGATGCTTTTGAATTGTTTCTAATTCTTAACTTGACAAATAGCACTGCAGTGAGTATTCTGCATATTTCTTTGTATGTGTGTTTGTGATACAGAGTTCTAAAATGGAGTTTCTGAATCAAGGTCCTGAACATTTACAAATTTAGTAAAATATTGAAGAACAGAAGACTTCTTTAGTCAATTCTATTTGATGATAAGTTCTCTTATCGTGTTATTTGTACATTTGTGTATTTTTAGTTAGCCGAGGAAAAGAGAGTTCTGCTTGCTCGAGTTAATGAATATGTTAAGAAAAAATATTTTTGTGTTAAAAATAATAGGAACATATCCACTTCAAGGTCTAGTGTAATGAAATGAATATACAATCCAGAAATTTTTCTTATTTTACTTTTCTTTGTGTTAGAACCATCTCTATAAAGGTTGGTGGCTACTATAAAAGTTACAGAAATTGCATGGAGGTACTTTTAGTTAAAAAATACTGGGTAATCTCAAAATAGTGGCAGAATTATGAGTTATGATTGTAACTTACAAGAGTGGTCTCTCTTCCTATTTTTCCAGAATTTCAAATATTTTGTGTGATGATGCTGAAGCCAAATAGGTTTAGACCACATTGCTTAGTCTCCTACTGTATTTTTTACATGTATGTGAAATGTATATTCAATACATCATCAGCTTATCAAGGTTATAAAGTAAGTTTTTGATAAGGTGACAAATAAAACCTGGTTTCTTTGTTAGACACCTTAACTTAGAATTTTTTTGCTTTGTTTGTACCAAAGAAAAAGTTATGATTAACAAATATTTGTGTTAATAGGTGTATGGAATAGTTTAAAAAAATAAAAGATGCCTAGAGTCAGACTTACAGTTTTTGACATCAGTAAATGTATAAAACTCAAATAGGTAGAAAGGACAGATCGTGTAGGGTGTTTATGTTTAGCCCGTAGGGCCTTTTGAGGCAGGCTTCTTTCGCATCACATCCTTATTGGGAGGACTTTCCAAGTGAAGACTTGAGGGATGGAGTAGCTAGTACTTTTTCCTAAGGTATATTACGTTACTGTTACTATTTTAATATTATATAGTAAGCAAATTAATACACCTTATTCCTAGCATTGGGAATTTTAAGTAATATGCTGTTTGGATATCTGAACATACCAAATAAAGAGCTTACTCCTTCAAAAACTTAATGAGAACCCAGATTTCTGAATATAATTTAACCTCTTCTTATGATTAGTTAATATTTAAAGTACTGTAACAGTGACACAACATTCTCGGGACCTTCTTGTACTAATTACAAGATGGCCTCCAAGTTCCCTTCTCCTTAAAAACAATTTTTTTTGTTCTTTTCCTTGTTAGCCTGGTAAAGATTATTTTTTCTAATGGTCTTTGTGCTGGTTTGCATAGCCCATCACTCCCAGCTCTTTTCCAGTTTGCCCTTTATGCATAATGCACATTGGGAACCCAGGTAACCTGGACTAGTTAGAATTATGTGCATATGAGAACTAGTAGATGTTGTCAGGTGAGATTTTGGGGCATGAGAGCTTTAGACTTTGGGTTTTAAGATTTTAGATTTTAGGTTTGTTTTTTTTGAAGGTTCATAATATTGCCATTGGTGGATCATCTAATCACTTGTAGTTTCTATGTTATATTCAAGTAATGGAATGAAGCCCTCAGGGTTTCAGGCCTGCCATTATTTGTCTGTGATTTTATTTAGTAATCTGCATATTTAGTCATTGCACATAGCAGTGCAAAATGATATTATTTTACTTGCTATAACTAGTGATGATGGTTACCTCAAATGTTTTCTTTGGCTGGAATAAATTTGTGTGAAAAACCCAGGGGAAGTAAAAACTACAGTTAGATAATAAATTTTTTCTTTATCTTAAGTGTGAAAAATTGTAGAAGCCACACGGATGTGTTTGGATTCTTAAGAGACTAGTTTTATGCTCTATTTCTGAAAAATGGAAATGGATGTTCAAAATGCTAAAGATATTTATATTATCTCTTTAAATAAAACATTTTAATTTGTTGTATGTGTGGAAAACTAATTACTTGGTATATTAGCTGACAAGTTTATTAGGGATCACTTCAACATAACTACAACACATGGAAGTTTCTGTGTTTCCTGTTTTCGACAAACTTTGGAAAAATTAGGTTTCAGGTTGTTTAACACTTGGCTTACAGCATTGTTTTTTATTTCCAGTAGATATATTCTCCATTATTTTATTTTCTTTGAAGAGAAATAAAACTCACTGAGGAGAGTTGTCGAGTTTGGTTTATTGATAGCCTTTTATTGGGTTGGTGAAAAAGTCCATTTAGTTTTTTCCATAAAATAAAAGACTGTTCATTTTCACTGATAACATTATTGATTTAGATATTTTGAGTATGTCAGCTATCTCCTGCTATTGGCTTCTCGTGAGTAGAGGTCAGGGGTGCTGCTAAACATCTTCCAATGCATAAGACTGCCCCACAGCAAAGAATTATTTGGCCAAAATGTCAGTAGTACCAGGAAACTTTGCAGACCACTTTTGACACATTGGATCAGTCACAGCACTTTATCCATATACCGCACAAATCTTTTTATTGCATTTTTACTTTCTGAAATAATAAAGCATAATAAACTGAAAATGTTTCATATCCTCTTTCATCTTCAACATTAAAATGGCTGCACAGAAATTCACCAATTTGGATAAGTGTTTTAAAAATGAATGCTGACATGACAGCTATCACAATACAATCTAACAAAATTGTTTTGAATGATGTTAAAGACAACTAAGTGCTAGTAGAACCATTATACAGAAAAAACTAAACAAGCCTTTTGGCCAACCCAATATTTCACCTGTAACATTGATGTTTCCAATGTTTTTTGTTGTTGTTGTTGTTGTTGTTGTTATGACTTGCTAATTTAGCATTTATTAGATTAAATAACAGTAAAGGTTTTGTAGTGTTGTATAAAGGTTTTATAGTACTATCTAGTGGTCTGGTTCTGTTAATTTCCCATTAGTTGAGGGCAAGCCAATAGACTGTTACTGTTCTTTTGTTAAAATTTTATCTACTTTCTCACTTCTCAAATTGCTTAGGTTTACTGAGAGATATATTAGCAATTATAAAGTACCTTGTAGTATTCAATGCTTATATGCTTAGTAATATGTTGTCTTGACTCAGAAGTTAAGACAGTAATTTTAAAGCACAGACTTTTGAGTTAAGTCAGCAATTTTCAGCCTTTTCATCTCATGACACTCATAAACTAATTACTAAAATTTTGTGGCATACCAACACATATTTTTTGCTGATCTGCCAATAAAAAATAGCTATAATTTTTATTTATTCACACTGGATAGCTGTCGTTGTGTTGGCTTTTGTCATTTTTTTAATTGGACAATCTAAGGGAAAAGAAGTCCGTGCCCCTGACTAAACAGTCAGGTATTGCATGTTTTAAAAATTCTTGCATACTACCAGTTTGTCATGGTAAGCCGGTTGAAAGTCATTTTGTTAAATAATCCCTTAATGCATGTTCAAGGGATTGAATTGGTATTCGGTAATGTATTTAAAGAGGCCCATGTTTATCTTTTCTAAATTATGCTGCATATTATTCCTTAAAATTTCAGACTTAGTTTCATTAATATACCCCTTATGAATGATTATAGAGTATGCATATGTGTGTGATTGTATATGTAACAAATTACAAATTTCATGAAACCTTACAGTATTCCTTTGATACAGTTGGGAGTCGTACGTGAGCACAATGGTCAAATTTAGGAAAGACAGGTCACCTATATGTCAGAATTGCATATTAGTTAATGTAGGGTTATTTTGGTCATTTTGATTTTTGTTTCTCTCATTCTTTTATTATTATTTTTTGTTACACTAAAAATCTTTTTAAATTGTAGGGGGAAAAAAATAGTGGCTTTGATGTCCTTTACCATAACATGAAACATGGACAGATATCGACAAAAGAACTAGCAGATTTTGTACGAGAAAGGTATGTATTTTTTTTTGTCATTTAATAGTTCATTACAAGTTAAATTTTAGAATACAAGTACCGGTAACTGAAAAAATTTTGGTTGTAAAGCAATCAAGTACAGTTGTTAAAAATATACTATAGTTATTTTGGGTTGGCCAAAAAGTTTATGTGGATTTTTCCTTAAAATAAAAGAGACATTTTTAATTTTCACCAATAACTTATATTGACTTGGATATTTTGAGTATGTCGGCTATCTCCCGCATAGTATAACACTGATTTTTCTCAATTAATGTCTCAATTTGATCACTATCAACTTCAACTGGTGTATCTGACTGTGGAGCATCATTCAGTGAGACACCTCCAGCATGAAACTTCACAAACCACTTTTGACCTGTTTGATCAGTCACAGCACCTTCTCCATACACTGTGCAAATCTTTTTTTTTGCGTTTCAGTTGTGTGTCTACCTTTCTTGAAATAATAAAGCATAATATGCTGCGTAAATGTTGCGTATTTTTTCCATCTTCAATATTAAAATGGCTACACAAAAATTCACCAATTTTAATAAGGGTTTTTTTTTTTAATGCACACTTGTCACAATATGACAGTTGTCACAATACAGTTTTTGTCACAAAATTGTTTCCAGTGAAGTTAAAGACCACTAAGCGCCACTAGAACCTTCTTATGGAAAAAACCAGATGAACTTTTTGGCCAACCCAATACTTTAAAGCAGGGGTCCCCAAACCCCACTCCAAGGACCTGTATTTGTCTGTGGCCTGTTAGGAACCAGGCCACACAGCAGGAGGTGAGCTTGAATGTAATGAGCTTGAATCATCCTGAAGCCATCTCCCTCCCATCCCTGGTCCATGGAAAAATTGTCTTCTGTGAGACTGGTCTCTGGTGTTGAAAGGTTGGGGACCACTGCTTTAAAGTACAGGTTATCTGTGATCTACACACACAGGGCTAAATAGTGGCTCCAAGTGGCATTTGTTAAACTGGTTTACACATCACTGCTTGAAAATATTATCTACATATTTTTCATTGAATGTGATAGCAAGATGACACAATAGAAATATTGAGGAACTTTGAAGGATAAAATATTACCTTTTCTTTAAGTAAACATGTCAGTAAACAACATACTAAAATAACATGAAAAGACTACATTTTTTGAACTTATAATTATGTATTATTATAACTTATTTAAAAAATTTCTAAGTATATATTTTAAATTCTGCAAATTTATAAGATGTGATTGTCTTTAAGGCTGTATAATTTAATAGTTAACTTAGAAACCATTAAAGCTTTTTGGTGAACACCACTTGGTAATTTTTAAATGAAAACATTTAAAATCTTTACCTTGATAATATAGGGATATTTTGCCTTTAGATACAATACTTCATTTATTCTTTCAACAGTATATATAGTGTCTGCAGTGTACCAGGCACTTTTCTAGATTCTGGGAATATAGTGGTAAATATACAAGTTCTGTCTA
This sequence comes from Phyllostomus discolor, assembly GCF_004126475.2. Classification (NCBI taxonomy): domain Eukaryota; kingdom Metazoa; phylum Chordata; class Mammalia; order Chiroptera; family Phyllostomidae; genus Phyllostomus; species Phyllostomus discolor. The sequence goes on from NC_040905.2 coordinate 44,128,886, forward strand.
CTTAGAGTTAACTGACTGGTAGGAATTGGAGAACAAACTTTTTAATGTAACACCAATTTTCTTAAGGCTTCCACCACTCTACTGGAGTTAAGAGGGGCTCAAAGAGCTCTAAATACTATGGATAAAGCTATCCCTCTCTGGCTTCTGTATCATCATGGGCAGGTGTCAGGGAGAGGCCCAAATTCTGCATCTCTGGAATGTCCCCTAGCCTGCCTTCTTCCCCAACACTTGCATGACTACCATAATTAACCACCTTGAGACCATCAAGGCCATTGTTATTATGCCTTTTATCCTGGTTTATGTCAGTCACTGTAAGAAGTCCAGGACTCTTGGGCCATTTCTTCTTTGCCTAGAATCTACCCCTTTATGATTCTGTAAACAGTGAGACAATCCCTCCTACTTCCCTTTCCCTGCTTCATTTTTCTTTATAAAAATTAAACTGTCTGATACAGGCAATATTTATTTATTTGTCTTAGAATATAAACCTCATGAGAACAGGGATTCTTCTGGTCATTTTTGCTTGTTACTCTATTTCCTATACTTGGGAGAGTGGTTGTCCCTTTAGTAGGCCCTCAGTAAAGATTTTTTAGAAAATCATTTTTATTTTTCAATTACAGTTGATATACATTATTAAATTAGTTTCAGGTGTAAACCCCAGTGATTAGACATTACATAACATACTAAATGACATCCTGATAAATCTTGCACCCATCTAACACCATACATAGTTATTAGAATATTAATGACTTTATTGTCTATGCTGTATTTAACGTCCTCATGACTATTCTGTAATAACTCATTCCCCCAAACTCCCTCCCATCTGGTAATTGTCAAAATGTTCTCTGTATCTGTGAGTTTGTTTCTGTTCTCCTTGTTCTTTATTTGTGTTTTTAGATTCAGTTGTTGACAGATACATATTTATTGCTGTTCTATTCATATTTTTTATATATTTTCTTCTTATTAAAGAAGACCCTTTAATGTTTCATATAATACTGGCCTGGTGGTCATGAACTTTTTTTTTCTGTCTAGGAAGCTCTTTGTCCATTGATTCTAAATGACAGCTTTGCTGGGTAGAGTAATCTGGGTTGTAGGCCCTTGCTTTTCATCACTTTGAATACTTCTTGTTGATCCCTTCTGGCCTGCAAAGTTTCCGTTGAGAAATCAGCTCCCTTATAGATAACTAACTGCTTTTCTTTTGTTGCTTTTAAGATTCTCTCTTTGTCTTTAACTTTCTGTTTTAATTATGATGCATCTTGGTTTGGGCCTCTTTGGGTTCATGTTGTTCGGGGCTCTGCCCTTCCTGGACTTGTATTCTCTTTCACCAAGTTAGGGAAGTTTTCTGTCATTTTTTTCAAATAGGTTTTCAATTTCTTTTCTTTTTCTTCACATATTTCCATGATGCGAATGTTGGTGCAATTGAAGTTGTTCCAGAGGCTCCTTATACTATACTCATTTTGGGGGGCTCTTTTTTTTTCCTTTTTGCTATTCTGATTTAGTGTTTTTTTGCTTCTTTATATTCCAAACCACTGATTTGATTCTAGGCTTCTTCTACTCTACTGTTGATTCCCCATAAATTATTCCTCATTTCAGTTAGTGTATCGTTCATTTCTGACTGGTCCTTTTTTATGCTGTTGAAACTCTCACTGACTTCATTGAGCATCCTTATAACCATTGTTTTGTCCCACAGAGTGGGACTTATTTCAGCAGGGGTGTGGTGCCCACTGAGTTTGTCCTTTGAGTGTGTTGCTTGTGGAGGTGGTTGGGTGATGATGCTTTTAATGGTCTGAAGCCATTGACTGGGTACACTGGCTCCAGGGCCTCCCAGGAGGTATAGACCAAAGTCAGCTGCTGCCTGTGTTCTGCTCAGGGCCATCCAGTATGAGCTACAAAATAATCTGCAGATGGCCGCTACTTGTGCTGGCCATGGAGATGTCCGGCAAGGCCAGCCTGTGAACCAAGGCTAATTGTTGCTAGTGCCACAGCTGGGGCCATTTGGTAAGAGGTACAGGGCATGCTAAGGTCTGATGCTGCTAGTTGAGAGATGGTAGGGACATCTGAAGCATGAGCCAAGATAGGCCATTTGTATGGAAAGGCTACTGGAAACAGCTTGGTGGGCCTGAAATTTAAGTGGGATGGGGCCTCAGGGAATCACCAGGGCCTGGAAAACTGTGCGAGCCAGGTTGATGGAGTCTCAGATAACGGTACCCACCATCAAAGGAACATTGGCCTCTGCTCGCACTTCTGTCTGAGAGAAAGCTGCTCCTAGTTTTTGCCCTGATTCCAGACAGTTCATTTCATTTCCATATGTCACTGGTCCTTTTTAAGCTGCTACCCCATTGCTGGAGCTTAGAGGGAGTCCAAGAAGTCCATGCACGGGCCTTTAAGAGGAACTGCTTGGGACTCCAAAAGCCTCTGTTTTCCTTAGCCTCAACCCCCGCTGTTTTTTATAGCCAGAAATTATGGGGATTTTTCTTCCTGGCCCTGGAACCCTGAGCTGGGAGGCCTGCTGTGGGGCTGGGACCCCTCAATTATCAGGGGGATCTTTGAAGCCCAGATACTTCTCCAAATTTTTATCTGCCACATGTTGGGTGTGGGACGAGCTCCTTCAGTGTCTTAGCCTCTTCTACCAGTCTCTATGTGGCTTCTTCTTTAAGTCCCTAGTTATATGACTTTTTATTCAGCCAGATTACAAGCAGTTCTGAAGGATGGTTTTTCTGTAGCTGCAGTTTTGACGTGGCTGTGGGAGGAGGTGAGTACTGTGTTTACCTATGTTGCCATCTTGACTGGAAGTTTAGTAAAGATTTGTTTTGATAGAATGAATCTATAACTTCATTATCCTAATCCAAGACATTATTTTTTTAAAATTTTATTTTAATCATTGTTTAAGTACCAAGACATTATTTTAGTCCTATCCATTATTGTTGCCTGAACTTTAGCAGTAGCACCTAACTGGTCAGTCTACATTCATTCTTGTTCTTCTGAAGTTTATTCTTTGCACTTTAATTGGAGTGCATTTTAAAAACTACAGATCAGTTTGTTACTTCTGTTTAAGCGATTTGAAAGGTTTCCCATCACTCTTACAGTAGGCCTGCATAGTCTGACCTAAAACTACCTTCCAGACTTTAGGTCACACCAGACTCTTTATACTTTTCTCCCCAGAGCCATTGATCATATTGACAGGCTTCTTCTAGTCCAGGCTTTGTACATGCTTATTCCTGTCTCCACTTTGTTAATTCCTTTTTACCCTTAAGAGCTCAGCAATGTAGTCACTTTTTTAGGAATAATTTTCCTAATGTCTTGGACTAGATCTGAAAACTTGCTAGATTCTCTCTCAACTTCATATAGCTTTTTTGGTATTTATAACATTTTGTAATTACTCATTTTTGTTATATTTTTTTCTTCCTCTATAAGGGACAAAGTATACAATATTCTGTTGTATCATAGTGCCTAGCATGGAACCTGACACAACTAGATCCTTATGTTTTTTGGAAAGAGTGAATGGGAAAGAAAGGAAGAAAAGATAAACACATAAACATATGCTATGCACTAAGGATTTTGCATACCTTTAACTATCAAAACCCAAAGTCTCATTTTACAGATAAGAAAAGGGGGCCCAGAAGGTAATTTCCTTAGTCATTCATACTTCTTCCTCCCTCCTTTCTCCTCCTTTCTTCATTACAGTAGCTTTATTGAAGCATAACTGACACACAAAATACTGACATTTTAAAAATATATAATGGGATACATTTTGACATATACTTACACTCATGAAACCATCACCATACTTAAGACAGTGAACATGTTCATCATCCTCTTTGTAATCCATTCCTTTTGTCCCTTCCTGCTATCCCTAAGCAAACACTCATTTTATTTTATTTTTAACTTCTCATTTGCTTCTGATGCTTAGGTTAGTTTGCATTTTCAATATAAATTGAATCATGCAGGATGTGCTCTGTTGTGATATTTTCAGTAAAATTATTTTTAGATTAATCCACATCGTTGCATGTGTTAATAATTCATCACATTTTGCTGTGGAGTAGTATTCCATTTATGGATATCCCAGTTTATTCATCTGTTAAAGGAAATTGTACCTGTTTTTTTGAACTTTGTATTAAGTATATTAGTTTAATCATATATAAATATTTGTTGACCGAGTTTTGTTTCACAGCACTGTGTGTGAGACTCGTTTGTATTGAGTTTCATATAATTATTTACCAAACTATTTACTAAATTGCACAAACGTAGCAAAATGTATTTGTCTATTACTGTTTACAGTTTTAGAATTTGGGTTGTTCCCAGTTTTTTGCTATTACAGGTGATACTGCTTTGAATATTCTTGTATATTTGCCTTGGTGCACATATGTACATTTATATTTATATTAGGTGTATAGCCTTGAGTAAAATTGCCAGGTCATCAAGTATGTGTCTGCTCAACTCTAGTAGATAATATCAAAGAAGTTTTTGAGGTGGTTGAACTAGTTTATACTACCAGCAGTCCTGTTGGAGAGTTTTAGTTGCTCCATGTCCTCATCAACACTTGGCATTGGCAGTCTTTAAATTTGAGTCATTCTGATAAGTAGTAATATCTATTGTGGTTTTAATGTATATTTCCCTGATGAATGATGAAGTTGAGCATCTTTGCATATGTTTTTTGGCTATTTGCATTTTCTCTTTTATGAAGTACCTGTTCATGTCCTGCCTATATTTCTGTCTTGTCCCTTCTTTTAAAAAAATAAATTGAAGGAATTCTTTATATATTTTGGGTAAAAGCACTTTGTCAGTGATGTGTTACACATTTATGTAAACTCACTCATTTTAAAATATATTGATTTTGGGTTGAGCAGCCTGGCGATTATTGCTTGTTCTGATAGTTTATCTGTAGATTCCTTTGAATTTTCTTTGTGTAAAATTGTCTTGTGCAAATGACAGTTTTATCTCTGCCTTTCCAAATCTTATATCTTTTATTTCTTTTTCTTGAATTACTGTGTTGCCTAATGACATCTCCAGTGTAATGCTAATAGAAATGGGGATGGTAGGCCTTCTTGTCTTGTTCCCAGTCTCACATTTCACTCTTAAATGTGATATATTTTATTTTTTCTAGTACTTATCAAATTATGGAATAACTTTTTTTATGGGCATCCTTGTCTTGTTTTTTATCTTTTTTTTTTAAAGATTTTATTTATTTATTTTTAGAGAGGGGAGGGAGGGAGGGGGGGAGAGAGAGAGAGGGAGAGAGAGGGGGAGAGAGAGGGAGAGAGAGAGAAAGAGAAAGAAACAACAATGTGCGGTTACTGGGGGTTATGGCCTGCAACCCAGGAATGTACCTTGGCTGGGAATTGAACCTGGGACACTTTGGTTCCCAGCCCGCGCTCAATCCACTGAGCTACACCAGCCAGGGCTATGGAATAACTTTTTACATAGTATTTTGATAAGGTTTAGGTTTTCTTTTTAAATCCTGTACAGATGCCAGATTTTGTCAAATACTTTTCTGGTATCTGTTGAGGTATGTTTTTTACTTTTCTTTCTTTTTTCTCCCCTTCTTAATCTGAATTACATTGAATTTTTTAAAAAGAATTTATTTATTTATTTTTTATAGTAAGGGGAAAGGAGGAGTAAAGGAAAGGGAGAGAAACATTGATGATAAGAGAGAAACATCAATTGGTTGCCTCTTGAATACGCCCAACCTGGGACTAAACCTGTAACCAGGCATGTGCCCTGATTGGGAATCAAACTGATGACCTTCTGCTTTGCAGAATGATGCCCAGCCAACTGAACCACACCAGTTAGGGCTGAATTACACTGAATTTTGAATGTTAAAGTATGTTGCCATTCCTGGTAAAAACCTAACTTGGTGGAGATATATTATCCTTTTTATGTACTGGTGAATTAGTTTGCTGCTATCGTATTTAGGATTTTTGCATGTGTATGTGTGAGATTGACCTGAACATTTCCTTTCTCTGAATGTCTTTGTTAGTTTTTGGTGTCAAGGTTTGTTGATCTCATAAAATGAATTGAAGGATAGCCCCTATTTTTGTATTTTTCTAGAAAAATTTGTGAGTATAGTTTCCTCCTTGTGTTTCATAGAATATGCTGGTAAACCATCTGTGCTTTGAATCATAGGAAGGTGTTAAATTACATATTTAACTTAATAGTTATAAGACTATTCAGCTATTCCAGGTTCTTCTGTGAGAAATGTAAGATACATTTTAAAGGAATTTTTTCATTTCATGTAAATTTTCAAATTTATTGGCAAAAAGTTAATATCTTTTAATGAACTTTTTAAATATCTGCAACATCTCTACGGAAGTCCCACTTTTCATTCCTAATATTGGTTATTTGTGTCTTCTCTCTTTTTTTCATGATCAGTCTCATTCAGCATTTGTTGATTTTAATAGTTTTTATAAACAACCAACTATTGGATTTGGTTGTGTTTTTTTGTTTTTTTACTTTTTACAATTTTTATTAAATTCATTGGGCTGACATTGGTTCATAAGGATTTATTGAGTCTCTCTTTTTGTATTATATATTTTTTATTTCATCAACTTCTATGCCTTATTTTCTTTGATTTTCTGTGTGTTCAGTTTGCTATTATTTTTCTAACTTTGAGGATGGATGCTTAAATTAATGATTCTCAACCCTCTTTCTTTTCCGATATACTTATGTAGGTCTATGAATTTCCCTTGAGCATTGTTTTTGTTGTACCCCCTAATTTCGAGTTAGGATTTTTATTCTAATGAGTTTTAATATGAGTATATTTTGTTGCATTGTGCTTTCTTCCTTGTGTTGTGGGTAATTTAGAAGTGTATTTCTTAATTTCCAAATGTGTTGATTTTTAAAAGTATATTTTTGCTAATGATTACAAGCTTAATTGCATTGTGATTGGAGGACATAATCTGTATGGTTTCAGTGTTTTGAAATTTGTTGACCCTTAGTTTATGGATTACGAAAGAGTCAATTTTGGTAAATACCTGCATGTACCTGAAAAATTGTATTTTATATTTGTTAGCTATAGGGTTCTATGTGTATTTATTATGGTAAGTTTCTGAATTCTGTTGTTAATTTTTTTTATCCTCACTGTTTTTCTTTTTTTTTAATCCTGCTTATTTTATCAGTTCCAGAGAGAGTTGTATTGAAAATCATTTTGATCCTGATTTTTATTTATTCATGTAATTCTGTCAGTTTTTGCTTTAAATGTATAGTTGAGGTCATATTATTAAGGGGATGTAATTTAGAACTATTACATCTTCAGGTGAATTGAAATTTTTATCATTATCTAGTGTCCTCATGTCTCTTGCACTGTTTTTTGTCTTGAAGTCTACATTTTTGTTATTATAATGTCACCAGTTTGCTTTGGGTTAGTGTTTGCATGGTATATTTGTTTTTTTCTTTGCCATGTCCTTGTGGTTTAAATGTGCTTCTTATTTTGAAAGCCACTTTGACAAATCTTTATCTTTTTTTATACATTTATTTATTTGTTTTTAGAGAGATGGTAAGGGACGGAAAAAGAGAGATAGGGAGAGAAATCAGTTGCCTGTTATGTGCCCCAATCTTGGTACCTAACCTGCAACCCAGGCAAGTGCCCTGACTGGGAATCGAAAGGCAACCAAGCCAACAACCTTTCCGCCACACCAGTCAGGGTGACAATTTTTTTTTTTTTAAGATTTTACTTATATATTTCTAAAGAGAGGGGAATGTAGGGAGCGAGAGAGGGAAAGAAACATTGATGAGTGAGAGAACATCAGTCTGTTGCCTCTTGCATGCCCCTAACTGAGGACCTGGCCCACAACCCAGGTCTGTGCCCTGTCCAGGAATCAAACCCATGACCTGTCAGTTTGTGGGACAGTGCCCAACCCACTGATGATCAGCAGCAGTCAGGGAGGCCTAGGGCAGCACTCTTAATCTTTTCATTAGAATATTTAGTAAATTACATTTGGTATAACTACAGATTATTGGTTTCAAATCTATTGTCTCAGGTTGTCAAACTTTTTTGTATAGGTCCAGAAAATAAATATTTTAGGCTGTGTGCCATCTGATTTCTGTTACAGCTATTCAACTGTGCTCTTTTAGTACAAAAGCAGCCATAGTCAACATGTAAACAAATGAACATAGCTATGTTTTAATAAGATTTTATTTATAAAAACAAGCAACGGGCCAGATTTGGCTGATGGCACTGTAGTTTGCCAGCTCCTGTACTATTTTAGTATTTGTTTTCTATTTCCAATTTGCTTTATATTTTTCCTCCTCTTTCTTGCCTTTTGGGCTTTTTAAAAAAAATTGTTTTCCTTTCTTAGCTTAGAAGTAATAACCCTTCTCTATTGTTCTCTTAGTGGTTATCCAGAGATTATAACACACTTCCTTGACCTGTTATCATCTAATTATAATAGTATTTTTGCCCTCTTCCTGCAAACGTAGGGAGCTTATAACACTACCACCTCCTAACATGTACCTTATATGCCATTTTCGTGTATGTGTGTCACTTTTTACTATGGTAATTAAATGTTTTTAATTAAAAAAACTTTTCTTGTGGAAATACATACTTGCATGACATTTTTGTTTTATATTTCTTTAACTTTATTATGGAAAATTTCAGATTTGGTCAGAAATAGAGAACGTGTTATAAACCACTAAGTAATGAACTATAGTTTCAACAGTTATTAATATTGGCCAGTATTGTTTAAAGCAGTTCTCTGGCATGAAATTATTATGTCTATAAATACTTATGTACATAGTATCTATAACAGCTAGGGACTGAAATAACTATTCATCTATCAAAATTAATGATAATTATTTAAAAAGGTATTCTAATATTTAATCCAGCTGATTTGTTTTCAGGTTGTTATGTATTTTATTCTTCTATGTTCTTAGTATTTTGTATAGTCATTATTTAGATTTATTAAAATTATTTACTTTTTTCCTGATATATTGTCCTAGATCATTTTTCTTCTGTTTAAAACATCTTTTTTATATTCTCTTTAGTGTGGATTTGCTGGTGATGAATTCTCAGTTTTTGTTAGTCTGATCATATCTTTATTTTCATTTAGAAAACTTTTTATTATACTTTTATGGATAATTTCAAACATATATAAAACTCATACAGGAGTTACGAATTTAATATAATGAACCCCCATGTTGCAACCACTGAGGTTCAGCAGTTACCAAGTCATGGCCAGTCTTGTTCTCTCTATCCCCTGTCACTGTTATTGAATTATGAAGCAAATCTTAGATTCAGAAAAATTACATTTTATCCATTAGCATTTCACAGCTACATTACATTTTATCCATTAGCATTTCTATAAGAAAGTAAGGGCTTTTTAAGAAAACCATTGCCATAACATGATAAAAATAGTGTATTAATTCCTTAGTATCACCAAATACCTAGTCAATGCTCAATGTTCCCTGATTGTCATATATACACAGAGTACATGTAGTTGATTTCCTCCAGTATGGATCCCAGCGAGACTTACACATTTTCTTTGATTGGTGTGATTTTTGAACCTCTTAATTTGTAGATCTCCCTAGCTGATCTTTAACTTTTGTTTTTGTTGAGGAAACCAGATTATTTGTTCTGTAGCGGGTCCTACATCCTAGAATATACTAATTGTACATTTGTACTTCTATTCAGCATTTTCCTTTACCCCTATATTTCTCCTAAATTGTCACTTAAATCTAGCAGTGTGATGATCACAGTCAGTTCTGTGCTTTGACAAGAATACTTACTAGGTGGTGGTGTGTACTTCCATAGGAGGCATATAAAATGTGGTTGTATCTGTTTTGTGATAATAGCCATTGATGATCACCTAAGTCCATTATTTCATTAGGGGTTTACTTCCATTTATATTTTTGCTGGGTATAAAATTTTGGTTGGTAGACTTAAAAAAAACTATTTTTTAGAGCACTTTTATGTTTGCAACAAAATTGAGAGGAAGATACAGAGATTTCCTGTATGCCCCCTCGCCTGTGCATTCATAGCCTCCTCCATTATCAGCATCACAAACCAGAATGGTATTTTTTTAAACCAGGATGAACCTTTATTGACATGTAATAATTACCAAGAGACCAGAGTTTCCCTTGGGGTTCACTCTTAGTATTGAGTATTCTACTGGTTGGACAAATGTGTGATGACATGTATCTGTCATTATAATGTCATGCAGAGTATTTTGACTGTCCTGAGAATCCTCTGTGTTCTATTTTATTGTTTTCATAGTTTTGCCTTTTCCAGAATGTCATATAGTTGGAATCATACAGTATGTAATAACCTTTTTAGATTGGCTTTTTTTTTACTTAGTAATATGTATGTAAGGTTCCTCCATGTCTTTTCTGGCTTATAGCTCATTTTGTATGAATTTACCACAGTTCAGTTTATTTATTCATTCACATAATGAAGGACATCTTGGTTGTTTCTAAGTTTTGACAGTTGTGGATAAAGCTGCTGTAAACATCCATGTGTAGGTTATTGTGTATACATAAGTTTTCAGCTCCTTTGGATAGATACCAAGGAACACAGTTGCTTGGGGTAAGTGTATGTTCAGTATTGTAAAAAACTGCGAAAACTACCTTCTCTAGTGGCTGTATCATTTTGAATGCCCACCAGTAATGAATGAGAGTTCTTTTTGTTCCACATCCTTGCCAGTATTTGGTGTTACCAGGGTTTCAAACTTTAGCCATTTTAGTAAGTATGTAGTGGTATCTCTTTATTTTAATTTGCATTTTCCTGATGACATATGATGTGGAACATCTTTTGCATGCTTCTTTGCCATCTGTTTATCTTTTTTGGAGAGGTGTCTGTTAAGATCTTTGGTTAATTTTTTTAATATTAGTGTTTTCTTTTTAAAATATTTTATTTATTTTTATTTTTTTAACTCTATTTTTATTGTTGACATTATTACAGCTGTCCCCTTCCTCCCTCCCCCTTTGTCCACCTCCACTCAGCCCTGGCCCCTTCTCCCTCTAGCCATCACCACACTGTTTTGTGTGTCTATGAGTTGTGCACATATGTTCTTTAGCTAATCCATTCACCTTCTTTCATTCTGTCACCTCATCTCTCCTCCCCCCAGCATCTGTCAGTGTGTTCCATGTATCCATGCCTCTGTTTCTGTTTTGTTCGTCAAGTTTATTTTGTTCATTAGATTCCACATATAAGTGAAATCATATGGTATTTGTCGTTCTCTGTTTGACTGGCTTAATAATTGCACTTAGCATAATAATGTCCAGGTCCACTCATGTTGTCACAAAAGGTAAGGTTTCCTTCTTTAAACAGGGGAGTATTAAGCTGTTTTCCTATTGTTGAGTTTTAAGAGTTCTTTGTATATTTGGGATAACAGTTCTTTTTCCAGGTGTGTCTTTTGCAAATAGCTTTTCTCAGCCACTGACTTGTCTTCTCATTTTCTTGACATTTTCTTTCACAGAGTAGAAATTTACATTTTAATGAAGTCCAGCTTAAGAATTTTTTTTTTTTTTTTTTTTGTAGGTTGGGTCTTTGGCATTGTATCTAAAAAGACCATCACTATAACCAACGTCAGCCAAGTTTTCTCCTGTGTTATTTTCTAAGAGTTTTATAGTTTCGTAGTTTGATTTTCAGCAGTTTTACTATGGTATGACTAGGTGTAGATATCTTGTTATTTATCCTCTTAAGGTTTGTTGGGCTACTTGGATCTCTAGTTTGATATCTTGTGTCAGTTTTGGAAAATACTCCATTTTTATCTCTGTAATAGTTTTTCTGACCCACTTGTTTTCTTTTTACACATATATGTTGGAATTTTTTGCTTTGTCCTTAGTCCTTTATTTCTCTTTTCTTTTCCATGCTTGGTCTCTTTGAGCTTTATTCCAGGAGATTCTTCTCACCTCTCTTCCACTTTACTAATTCTCACTGCAGTGTATTCAGTCTGCTGGTAAAACTTACCCATTGAGATATTAACTTCTGTGTTTTTCACGTATAGAATTTGTTTGTTTTTTTTGTCAAATTTCCTGTGTTGTCCTCCACTTTTGAAAAATAATTTCTAGTTCTCTTTAAGAAATTTTTTATTTAATTTGCCATCTCCTTGAACATAATATATAAACTCATCAGGTCTAGGTTTTGTAATCTCAACTTTTGGAACATTGCTAATTTGTTCCTGTTGATTTTTCTTCATTGTGTCTTGTCTCCTCATGTGCCTGGTGGCTACATGAATGTGTATAAGGCATGCACATAGAATACAGTATCAGGATTTGAAGAGATGGGTTGCAGTCCCTTTGAAGGTTCGCCTGTTGATTGTTCATCCTTAGTCTTGGAGTCTCAACTTTAAAGGGCATGGAATTCCCATGCTTCCAAAAACCTTTGGCAGGTCTGAATCTATAACTTTGTCTCCTACGCTTTGAGGCTGTGAAAAGCTCTGCTCCACTTCTCAGTCTTAGCTACCTCTTCTCCATGCCCCCAAGGGAAAAGCTGCCCTACATATCTGACTCATTTCTCTGGACATTCTTCTCTGGGATCTTGGCCTACTGATTCTTAACTACCTCTTTAGTTCTCAGATGCCTTTTAGTCACCCTCCCTCCCGCCTTGCTTTTCTAGTTTTCCTCATTGGGAGGTTTTTCTATCAGATCACTATTACTGGAAATTGAACCCCTTTTTTTCTTGCCGTTAAAACTTACCCATTGAGATATTAATATTTCTGTACTAGTTTTTAAGATTATCCTAGTACCACCTTTGTAATCTACTATACTAAAAAGACAAAAAAAATTAAAGGAGCAGAAAAAAGTCACAGTTCCCGCAGTGAGTAGAATATCCTCTTAATGGTTCCTTTTCCTTAGAGAGTGGGTTATAGATATGGGGTGGGAAGAGAATTTGGAGATAAGCTTAGTTTAGATAATCTGAGTTTGAGGTGATTAAGATATCTAAGTAGAGTTGTGCTTGAGACATTTAGATATTAAACAAACTGAGAGCAGTGTGGAGATCTGGATTTGGACATTGAAAGTAGTAAGTTTGTTGAACCTATCAAAGTAAATGGAAGGGCATTGGTGGTTGTGGACCTGTTACACTGCTAAGGGTAGCGCAGATTGAGAAGTGACAGGGAAATAAAGGAGAGGTAAGATAGAACTTAAGTTTTATAGTGTGAAGAAGGCCAGGATAGCCTCATATTTTGTATGTTATGTGTTTACAGGAAATTTTTTTTATCCTATACTTAATGACTTTGGTTGATATTTCTTTTAAAGCCTGAAATCCTATAAGGTAAATAGTAGTTATATAAGAAACAGCATTCTAGTGTGACATGTTTATTATTATTTTAGATCTAATCACAAAATACATTAAGCCCTGAAGTTCAGGATTTCAGACTTGCTAATAATTCATATTTAGTATTATACAAAAGACTGTTATCAGTCTCTTGTTCTATCAAATGTATGTTATAATGAAATCACAATGTTGAAGAATAGTCAAACTATATTATATATACTGTTAAAAATAAATGATTTTTCACTGAATCAGTTTATAGAGAGAGCGAGAGTACAAGAAGCAGCACTCTTGTTTTCTGTTTAAATAATCTTTGGTACTAAAAATAAAAGAGTGGTGACTTCATATAAGTTTCTTGGTGATATAAATTATTTTAGTTCTGTACCAGACTAGTTCTTTAAGTAGATGTGCACAAAGGACATAGGCCAGAAATTCATGACCAACATACCTGCCTATTTTTAATGTGTAATTGGAGTTATCTTTTTGTTTCTACAGTTTTAATTGTATTTTCATAACTTTCCTATGTGTTTGGTTATTAAACAAGAGATACTATAACATGGAAATTTTATTTAACAGAGCTACAATAGAAGAGGCATACTCCAGGTCAATGACAAAACTAGCAAAATCTGCAAGCAATTATTCACAACTTGGGTGAGTTCATTTCTTTGGTGAACTCTTTTTCAGTGTTTATCTGGTAACGTTCTTCAGATTATTAGGTTTTATTGAGGATGTAATAACTCATAAATGTAAAATATATAATAATGTACTTATTTAAAATGTATCTGTGACTATATTCTTGACTTACTTGAAAATGTAATTGAACTTGCTGAATTACTTAAAGCAGTCAGAACATGTGAAACTTAATTTTTTCCCTTTTATTAAACAACATAGTCATTCAGTAGTGTAATTTGGAGATTATAAATATGTGTAATGCATGATATTCAAATTTTCTGTAGGTTAATTTAAATACTGTGGAACAATGATCTTTAAAAACTCAAACTATTGAAATGTTAAAATGCATTTAAAATGTCTCTTGATTTTTATAGACTATCATTAAATCTTTTAAAGAATTTGTGTTGAAAAAATGCACTCTTCAGAAAATAAATACTAATAAGAATATATTTAAAATGAGATTTGCTTGTAGCCATAACAATTCTGGGAAGAATAATTATATAATTTGAACCATAATAATTATGGAAGGAATACTTCATCTGATTTAATTATCTAAAATTTGGGGGAGAGGTTTTATTTTAGCTCAGATGTGAAAATAATTTGTCTAACACATAAAGATTTTTATAGTGATATTTAGTAAAAGATTCATCTTCTTACGGGTTTCTGATAAATCTCCGAATCCCCTGAAATTTTATGTGAAATTTTGTGTATGTGTTATTAACTCATTTCTGATAAAGAGGGTCTATACCAGCTATCAGATTGACATGGTTTTGTGATTCAAAAAACTGCTTAAGAATGACTTTATGAAAGTATTCTCTAGTTTCGTTGAGTGAGTTTAAATAAAAGTCTTTCTGCTTTGTGGCCTGGATAAAGAGGAATTGGACTCTCAGTTCATTCACAGGGTAGCAACACTGTCCATTGTGTAAGTGCTGACAGCCACAGCTAACAGAATCTTTTGTAACCGTGTGCACTGGCTGGGAAGGACTGGGAGCTATCGTCTTTTTCTGATGAGGAGAGCAGGGACTGGTATTTAGTTACTTTTTGTTTCTTTCCTCCCAGTCCTTCTCCAGTTCTTTCCCCTCTACTCTCTCAATGTAACTTCATTATTCTTTTTTTCATCTCTCGCCTTACTTTTCTGGTACCCTTCTATTTTTGGACCCTCTATTTAAACATGCCTCTTCTAAAACATAATTTCCTCTTTATTAACCACAGTGGAAGTGTCAGGAAGTAAGTAGAAAAAAAGATTTTATTTATTTATTTTCAGAGACAGGGGAAAGGGAGGGAGAAAGAGAGGGAGAAAAACATCGACGTGTGAGAGAAACATCAATCAGTTGCCTCTCACAAGGCCATCAACCCAGGCATGTGCCCTGACCAGGGATCCAATCAGCGACCTTCTTTGCTTTGCCGGATGATGCCCAACCAACTGAACCACACCAGTCAGGGCTGGCCATGGTGTATTGTAGGAAATTCTAACCTATTTTTAATCACCAAATGGGAGATAGAAAAAACGCAAGTTGACTTTAGCTGTGTTTCCTGATAGTAAAGTTACTGACAGCATTTCTGTCTTTGGAATGTGTGCTTTTCAGAAATAATAGGTGATGTTTTATTTTTTTGTGTTAATGTCATTTCAAGATCACAAAGATTTTAAATATTAATATTTTTTGTTTACTGCTGCATATTTAGGCAAGAATCCGAATTTTATCTTTCTGTATTTAGTTGCATTTAAATATATTTTGGATTTGTCTGTTTTCTTAATAAACATTTATACATACATGTTTATTACTTGACTATAAAAAAGTTGTATGTATTAAACTTTTGTAAATGAAATGATATTTGAAATTCCTTAAAGAAACCTGTAGTTAAAGAAGTTTTACGTTGAACTGCTTTTCACTATAAAGAATCCTTTGGTAAAGTGAAGGGACACTCCTGTCTTATCTGCTTTGTGAAGTCTAGACTATCATGTATCAGGTTTACATGAAGTGAGATACAAGTCTGTACATCACTTAGTGCTGTAGCAAGTGGATACATTTTAGGTGTCCTTTTTCTTTCAAAAGTTTCCGTCTAACTGTGTGCCAGATTTGGAGCTGATGAGAGATTTTAAAGTGTGAAGTGAGATCTAATCTGGACAGTCCTAAGTATTTTTAAAATTCTCTTTTGAATGTATTTACTGTTGCTCAAAATGAGCATTTTTAGCTTTCCTACTGGGTAGGAAATGCAATAATTGGCATAGAGTACCTATTAGGATAAG
Organism: Phyllostomus discolor; assembly: GCF_004126475.2. NCBI lineage: Eukaryota > Metazoa > Chordata > Mammalia > Chiroptera > Phyllostomidae > Phyllostomus > Phyllostomus discolor. The sequence goes on from NC_040905.2 coordinate 44,145,010, forward strand.
TGGTTTCTCTGTCCTTTTGACTTAGTGATTATTGCTGTTATTTGTTTTGTTTTCTGTTAGAAGTTTTGTCACAGAACAAAGCAAGTGCTGTTGAACATATTTTAGGAAGCACCTGAGGAAAGTATTGGATAAAATTATTCTTAGGTTGTTCTCTATTGACCAACTTAGTTTAAATTAATCATTGGAATCCTTTACTATCTAAAGCTGTTACAGTATAGCAAGTAATTCTTGGAAGTAATTGAACCTGCTGAAAATATTAAATCCTCAATAATGAGAAAAGGTGGTAGGAAAGTATGTCATGCATACTGTTCCATGTAGTAGAAAGGGGATTCTCTTAGCATTTGTTGAAGTACTCAGATAGATAAAATGATAATGCCTCCAAAGGTTTTAGATAACAGTTTTAAAATTATTCTGTATAATTATTAAGGATGAAGGCACTAAAAAAGTCATGTGCAAGTTTCAACTTTTACATGTTTAAATTTAAAGGAACTTTTATTATTGATGAAGCATTTTGAATGGAGACAGTGATTAGAAATGCTTCTGATACAAGTCTGAATAGCCAAATCGACTCAGAAAATAACATAATTAAGTGAAGGCCATGGCCAGACATGTGATAAGTAGTTAACCTATTTCTGTATATCTGAGGTCCAGAAATATTTCATTAGTCAAGGATTTAAGAAGTAAGATCAGCCTATCAGTCATTTCATTTTTAATTTATTTTAATTTTATCTTTTGCCTAATTAAAATGGCTGAATATAACATTAATTTCGCTGGTTCTATTTTGGAGCCTTAAACTTTTTTATAAGTAAATTATTTTCATGTTTTCTTTCCCTTAGAACATTTGCACCAGTGTGGGATGTGTTCAAAACATCTACAGAGAAATTAGCTAATTGTCACTTGGATCTTGTTAGAAAATTACAAGAATTAATAAAGGAAGTTCAGAAGTATGGAGAAGAACAAGTAAAGTCTCATAAAAAGGTATCACTTTTTCTTGTTAAAGGATTGATTGGTCAAATATTGAGTGTCCTATAGTTTCATCATTTTTGATGAATCATTTCATACCAAACAGACTAAAGAAGAAGTTGCAGGAACTCTGGAAGCTGTTCAAACCATTCAGAGCATAACTCAGGCCCTCCAGAAATCCAAGGAAAATTACAATGCCAAGTGTGTAGAACAAGAACGTTTGAAAAAGGAAGGAGCTACACAAAGAGAAATAGAAAAGGTAATTATAATAAAATAATTCCTCTGTGGTTTCAAAGCACTGTTGAATATAATAATGCATTTGATCTTCACTCATGAATGATCTCATATTTGAGATTACACTGTACCTTTGAGTGTTGGTGACCTACCTGAGTAAAACAGAAGTAGGTTTGTAATATGTTGTATATGGTAAATAAATCAGCATATACATAAACAGGAATGATTTCTTTTTTTCAGTGACACATTACAGGATATATTTATAATGTAATTGATGAGATACCGCTTGGAATAAGATTTAATAATGAGGTAAACATTTTTTGAAGCAAGAATTTGGTGTATTTACAAAGGCATAGATAGTTGAAGATAAGCTTTAAATAAAGATTGTGGTCGATTTATTGCTGACTGTGAGCACATTTATGTAGTACTATGGTAAACCACAACCCTTTCCCCACTTGCGTTTTAATTGAAAGTAGGTTTTTTTCCCCCTTTCAAAACAGCTTAACCATTCATTTGTTTGAAGTGGTATAGTTTCTATTAGGAATGAGCTGTAGGGAGTGACAATTTTGAAACTTTGTGAAGTATTTGAACTATCCAATAAAAAGAAAACCAACTTGTAACCATATTACAATTATCATAATTATGAAAGTGTGCATGCATGGGCAGAAACTAAAAGAGAACATAGAAAAATCAAACAGTTGATGGAATTCGCTGTAATATATTTTCTTTAATGTTAGTGTAATAAATAAAAATTGGGAGGAGGAGAGAAAAGAGGCATTATAAGTTTGCAGTTTAAAAACAACCCCCATTCCAGACATAGCAATTATGAATGAGATATAAAAAGGGAAAACAACAAATAACAAGGTCCAAAAAGAATACTACCTTTGTAAACCAGAAATGTACTAGAAACCTGAAGTGGCATGTAGAGGTTGATTGTACAGGTTCGTAGGACTCAAAGTCCTAAGTTAGGCAGTGTATTTTGGCTTTTGTGTGGTAAAGTGGACTGCATATTCCATACTTAAGATATTCGCAAGGACAAACAATTAATGGGAAGATCTCAGGAAATTGGCTGGATAGCTGGAAAATGAACTTGATCTGAAACTAGTGCTGAGTTGGAAGACACGACAGGTAAAGCTCTTGACACAACACCCCTTTTAAATAGCGATTGAGGTTGAACAGCTTTTGGCAAGGCTTACAGGAGGAAGTGAAAAAATGGGAGACTATATCCACTGTGTGGGTGTTCCCTCCTTGAGTGCAGTGCTAATGCATGTATTACAGTGACAGACTTTATACTACAGGACTATGGACATGAATTTTATAAAACCAAAGCAAATTTTATGGAAATATAGGAAAGGGAGGATCTCATGGGATCAGTACAAAAGGATATTGAGTCATATAAAAGTGGGTCTGGAGTAAATAATAGAAGTACTGAACTGTTTTTGAAAGAATATGAGCACCTTTGAAACTCAGATCATCTAGTAGAAGAGGCAGTAAGCATTGCTATGGCAACAGAAGAAACTAAGACTTGACAGAAAGGAATGTTGAAATCGATTCAGAGCAAAGTGAACACTGGCTAATTGTTTTCCTGCTGTGAACAACAGCCCAATCCAGTGAATCAACTTTAGGAAGAGACTAGACTCACTAATCCTGGGTGGAGTGATTGTTGTCTGTTCCATCCTATTGCTGTGGTATGCTTTCCATGGATGGGACATGTCTAGGAACTGTTTGACAAGTACCACTTTCAGGCCCTGATCTGGAATAAGGAAAGGAAGGAGAAATGGACCGTTTTTGATAATTAGTCTGAACAGCAGGATTATTTCAAGACTGATAGTGACAGACTCTTTGACACTGTCAGGTTGAGCTGAAGCCACAGTTTTTCTGTATTTTTTCTAACACACACTTCATCCGTTTTCAGTTTTAAGAAAAGAAAAATAAGGGGAAAAAAGATAATCACAAGGAGCACTGCTTACTGTATAAAGCTAAAGGTAGAGAAGGAAAAAGGCTCTTGGGTTGTTGGGTAGGGCTAAAGCTTTATTAGAAGTTGGGGTTTGGGGGTATAATTCTGACCACAAATCAGTCAAGCTAAGGAACCAGTTCATGACTGTTTTGGTTATATCCCCAATGTTTTTCTGGGTAAGTAATTAAAAACTACTTTTATCAGACTGATACTAAACTGGGGCCTTGGAGGACTGGCAGGAGATACCCTGAAAACTGCTAAATCGGAATGGGTGAGCATAAGGAGTAGAGCCTAACAGAATTCTAGGAGTTACCATTTACATTGTATTGTGTGGAGTTGTCCAGCAGTATTGCTGGAGAGAGAAAGGGGGAAAAAAGAAACCTCCCATTTGAAATGAGCAAATAGCCAAAATTCTAGAGCACAGCTAAGAAATCTAATACTAAGACACCAATAAACTTAACAGTTGGAATGAGAACTCAATCCAGATGAAATTTAAATTTATGAAACAGATGAACAAAAACATTTGTATTGAGGTTCAAAGAGATAAGTCAATATAAACTTACATTAAAGAACATTAAGACTTCCAGTCAAGATGGAGGCATAGGTAGACACACTTCACCTCCTTGCACAACTATGGAAAGAATTACAATGAGATCTCAAAAACATGTAACACCCAGAACCATCAGAAAGCTGAGATGTATGGAAGCCAGACAACCAAGGATTTAAAGAAGCCGCATTCATCCAGACAGATAGGAGGAGGGGTGGAGTTGTGGAGACAGGGTGGAGAGGCGGGAGTGGTGACGGTGGGCCCCACATTCGTGTGATGGATAAAAACCAGGAGGGATACCTTGGGAGTGAGCCATTCTAGCCTCAGGCCAGACTGCACAGCCCAGGGTTCCAGTACTGGGAAGATAAACCTCCATTGCCTCTGGCTGTAAAAACCAATGGGGGCTGGGGTAGCAGAAGAAACTGCTGGAATTTTGTCAATTAAAGGGCCTGCATGGTCTTACAATGTACACAAACCCAGAGCAACAGGTGTAAGGGCGCTAATCGCACATGGGAGGTGGGTGAGGTGACTGGAAGCAGGTGGAATTCCAGGCAGGCCTCCAGATGCCAGGCAGTGGCATAGTCCCCTCTAACCCCACATCCAGAGCCACAAAGAGGTGAAGTGGGTGGCCCAGCCCTGGCAATTATCTAAGGCTCTGCCCCACACAATTTACAGGTGCCTTTTCTACATAGGCCACACTACTAAGATGGAGTCAAAGCAGCCGTATCTAATACACAGAAGCAAACACAGGGAGGCCACTAAATTGAGGAGGCGAAGAAACAGGGCCCAAATGAAAGAACAGATCAAAACTCCAGAAAAAGAGCTAAATGAAGTGGATATAAGTGATCTATCAGATGTGGAGTTCAAAACACTGGTTATAAGGATGTTCAAGGAACTTAGTGAGGACCTCAACAGCATAAAAAAAATCCAGTCAGAAACTAAGGATTTACTAACTGAAATAAAGAACAATTTACAGGGAAACAACAGTACGGTGGATGAAGCTGAGAATCAAATCAGTGATTTGGAACATAAGGAAGCAACAACAACAACAACAGCAAAACAAACAAACAAAATTAAAAAAACCCACCAATCAGAACAAGTAGAAAAAAGAATCCAAAAAAATGAAGATAGTGTAAGCACCCTGTGGGACAACTTCAGTAGGTCAACATTCACATCATAGGGGTACCAGCACAAGAGAAAGAGCATGGTATTAGAAATCTATGTGAAAAAGTAATGAAAGAGCCCTGGCTGGTGTAGCTCAGTGGATTGAGTGTGGGCTGTGAACCAAAGTGGCACCAGTTCGATTCCCAGTCACGGCACATGCCTGGGTTGCAGACCAGGTCCCCAGTGGGGGCCTCATGAGAGGCAACCACACATTGATACTTCTCTCCCTCTCTTTCTCCCTCCTTTCCCCTCTCTAAAAATAAATAAATAAAATCTTTTAAAAAAAAGTAATGAAAGAAAACTTTACTAATTTGGTGAAGGAAATAGACATTCAGGTCCAGGAAGCACAGAGAGTCCCAAACAAGATGGATGCAAGGAGGCCCACTCCAAGAGACATCGGAATTAAAATACCAGAGGTTAAAGATAAAGAGAGAATCTTAAAAGCAGCAAAAGGCAGTTAGTTACCTAGAGGGGAGTTCCCATAAGACTGTCAGCTGATTTCTCAAAAGAAATTTTGCAGGCTAGAAGGGACTGGTAAGTAATATTCAAAGTCATGAAAAGCAGGGACCTACAGCCAGGATTGGTCTACTCAGCAAAGCTATCGTTTATAATTGAAAGGCAAATGAAGAGCTTCCCAGACAAGAAAAAACTGAAGCAGTTCACCATCACCAAACCATTATTATATGATACGTTAAGGGGACTTATTTAAGAAAAAGATCAAAACTATGAACAGTAAAATGGCAATAAATACATACCTATCAACAATTGAATCTAAAAGAATAAACTAAGCAAACAAGAACAGAGACAGAATCATGGACATGGAGAGCATTTTTATGGTTGCCAGATTAGAGGGGGGTGTGAAGGAATGGGTGAAATACAAATAGGTAGTTACAGAATAGCCAGGGGGATGGAAGGTACAGTATAGGAAATAGAGTAACCAAAGAACTTAATTCATGACCCATGGACATGAACAATGGTGTGTGGATTGCCTGAAGGGGGTGGGAGTGTTCAGTGGGGGGGGCAAAGTGGGGATATCAGGACAACTGTAATAGCATAATCAATAAAATACAACTTTAAAACATGTAGATTTTTCCAGTACAATTACCTTCTAAATTGCCTCTACTTACTTTTATATAACCTTAGTTTTCTTTAAATGTTTTTATCATTTAAAACACCTCATGAGTCCACAAAAATGTTTTAATTTTATTTTTCTATTAGCAAGTACTATTTTTGTCACTTCCAAGATGCTTAAGTTGGTATGTAATTTCCTTAATACTCTGGAATATTTTTACCTTGGAAGAGTGACAGCTGATGTAAAGAATGTAAGTTAGAATTTAAAAAGGGTAACTTTTCTTCATCCTTCCAAATAAGATAAAAAGAAAATTTACAATTTCCTGTTATCAAAAAGTATGTTCCAAAAGATTTACCTGTTTACAATTCTGGGTTAAATCTAGCTCTTGCCCTCTGAGATGAAGACAGTAATTTCACAGTTAGAAATAGTGAACAAATAAGTTTGTAGGAGGAGTTGAATGGTTAGACCAAGACTATGACAAGAATGTTGTGGGGGGGGGGTTATAAAATATGTTGGTTTAAATTTTTTTAATTAATTAATTTCTTGGCCTTTTCACTAAGATCAAGTATAAAATTTTAAAATGAATATTTCTGCCTCTCGACTCAGTAAAGATTTGAATATCAAAACTAGTTTGAATTCTAGTGACTGTTTGAGTAGAGGGAGAGGAAATGATGCTTCAGGAACTTCCTCCCATCTCTTCAAGTCCTATAATTTTAATTATCATGAATAATGTTGTGAAATAATTATAGTCTAGAGCAGAGGTGTCAAACTTATTTTCACTGGGGGTCACATCAGCCTCATAGTTGCCTTCAAAGGGCTGAATATAATTTCAACTCTTTAACAGTTAAGGAGTAGTTCCATTTATTCAGTCCTAAAATTATTTCCGCCCTTTGAAGGCAACCATAAGGCTGATGTGGCCCCTGATGAAAATGAGTTTGACAGTCTTGTTCTAGAAAGATATTATAGGTGTTCTAAAAGGAGTAATGTTCCTCCAGGCGGTTGTCTTTTATTTCTACTAGATTGTGAATTCCTTTGAATCAGAAACTATCATTGTATTGTCCACAACACAACAAATCTGTTTACTTGGAAAAAAATCATTATAGCAATATCTTTGAATTTTTCCTGTTTATAAATATAATAAAAATTAAGTTTGTTTTAAATATAGGCTATAGACTAGATTTTTGCCTTTTCTCAATAGTTTATTCAAATATTTTTCTGATTGTTAGATTTTGAAGTGGTCATTTGTGTGCAGTAGTAAATAAATGTTTTATTTCTGTGTGTCTGTCATGTTATGTGCTAGATGTTATCAAGCTTATTGAAGGCTAAGTACATATCTCATTTTCGAGAACCTTTCTTCTTTTGGGGGAGGTAAGACATATTGAATAGTGCAGAACAAGAGGTTAGAAAGAGGTTTTAATGTAGGTTAAAAGGGCAGATACCTTATTTTATACTGATGTAAAAACAAACTTGTGAAAAGAAAATAGGAAAGATCCCATGAAATAAATTAGTTTCAAAAGTATTGACACAGTCATTATAGTTGTATTCTGGTGGGATTTTCCATTTTTACGAGTTTTCTTTCAAATTGCAGTACCTCTATGAATGATCACAACTCATGTCCTTATCAATAGCTGGCACATAAATTATTAGACAGGAACTTAATAGACAGCAAAGAAAAAGAGTAGGTGTTAGGATGAGGAACAAGAAAAGAAGGAGCTACCAGTGGGACTGTATCATTTTGTTTGGCTGTGTCATTAAAAATCATTTCATGGATTGTAGGTTGTATAGCCTGAAAATTTAGGTAGCTGGAAGAAGAAACCAAAGTCTCTTGGCATTAAAAAAAAAATCCAAAAGGAAACCTTGATAACCATGCCATTAAAATTGTTTCTAAATTAAGTTCTAGTAAACCTGACTATCTGGGTTTCCTATGAAGGTATATAGTAAACTTTAAATATTTGTCTCATTTAATTGTTATGTGTTTGAATAGGGCCAGGATGTTAGAGGAAGGTATAGTAACAGTAGTATAAAATAATAAATGGCCAGATATTGGGGAAAGAGTAAAAAAGAAAAAGTTTTAGGAGCAGACTAGAAAGTTATTTAGGGCTAGAGAGCTCTGTACAACTCTTAGATACAGTAACAGCAAAATGATACATGTTCCTGATTATATTCTTTTTAGAAACCATAATAATAGCAGGTACCCTTTATTTTGTGAGTTAAACTATATGCTCGACCCTGTCCCAGTCATTTTACCTAAAGTGCATTTAATCACTGCCAAAGGTCTAAAACATAGGTGGTATTGCTCCCATTTTAGGAATAGAGAATTATGTAAAGCGCAAGGACAAAGTCAAATTAATTCCTGTGTCTTCAGTCTCCAAAACCAGTTTTCTTTATACTACGTGATAAAACAGCATTATATATATATGCTTTATTCAAGAAGGCAGGAAAGCATAGCACACATATATTTAATATACTATATGCACTTACATTTTAGAATGTGTATAGTTACCTTTTTAGAGGGTAGGAGACTGTGTACTCTTGCAGATCCCAAACTTCCAGATAAACTCAACTTTCTAAATCTTATTCTTATACTGAAGGTAGAAATAATTATATATTGGCTCTGATTGGCTTTACACAAATTCCATGTTTTCCAGCTTTACCTAATCCTTCATGGCTCTTAGCAGTATTTTTACTCATCTAGTTATTACCTGTTGCATCCTCCACAATCGTGATTTGAAACTTTTTTCATTCTCCAGAAGCTCCCAAGCCTATCCTGCTCTTCTTTACTTTTAGCAGAGTAAAATTAATGTAAAATTTAGAGTAAAATTTCTTTTACTTCGTCAAGAAAACGAAGATCTTTGTAATCTGGAAGTCCTATAGGTTTTTAAAAGATCTTTAAACTCTTACTTCAACTCTCCCTCTTCAAACTTCCTTTGTCCAAATTGATCAGTCCTCTGAGAATAGTCAAGTTTCTTGTTAGGCAGTTTATAAGTTACACCCAGTTTTTCCCTTTCCTGAATGTCTTCCACAGAATATATTTACTTCTGTGTCTTTGTTACTTTCTACCTATTTCTAGGTGTTCATGTAGAAATGAATTGTCTTTTATGAAGTCATTGAGGAAAAGATTTCTGCATAGTTTATCTTCATTTTCTTCACTGCTTGATATTTAATATGCTAAGTTCTTACTGAATAAGTAACTTTGAACTACAACTAATAATGTAGTAACAATTAAAAAAATAGAAATCTTGAAAAAATAGGTTGTGACTAAAATGAAATTTATAGATTTGCTGGAGCATAATGGAAACAGGCATCAAGGAAAACTGATATTTTCAACTTTTGAGCTAGCTTTATAGTTATTAATCAGACTTTCCATGGAACCACATGTGTGTTGCTGAGGGAAGAAGACTTACACATGTAGGAAGTAGTGTCAGGCATATTTTGATGGTGTTGTCACATTTTTGTTCATTGACACTTTAGTTATACTGTATCATAATCTGGTTATATGATCTCAGTTTGGGTTATAGAATGAAGAGAATTTAACTTTTTGAAAACACATTCTATTGGGTCAGCATTTAATTTCTGCATTATTGTGTGACTACAACAAAAAAATATTACTAAGGACGACTTGAAAAAAGATACTAAAATCACTTTATGTCATATTGATCTCAGCATAGTCCACATCCCTTAAAATGCATTAAATTGTTATTTCTTATTAACTTACATCAAAAGAAGAAAGGTCATTTTGTAATTCAAAATGTTTTTGTTTTGTTACAGGCAGCTGTTAAATCTAAGAAAGCTACAGATACCTATAAACTCTATGTGGAAAAGTATGCATTAGCAAAAGCTGATTTTGAACAGAAAATGACAGAAACAGCTCAGGTTGGTATTTTAAAAGGCTTTAAATCTACAAAAGGATATTTATGTTTACTGGTCAAATATAATTTTTCTGTTATAATTTTTAAACATTTTTAAGTGTTAACAATGCACAATCTCAATGTTTTAATAATGCTATTTTAAAAATACATATTTTGGAGATGAGAACCAAGATGCAATAATTATAGTGGATCATTCAGATAGATCAGAAGAAGTTGTTTAAAGAGAGTTGGGGAAAATGAGGACATTGACAAATGTTAAGATGAAAACTCAAAATGACTTCATGTTGAGAATATAGCAGTTAACAAGACAATCAAAACTCACTTTAATAGAATTTCCATTTTAGTGAGAGAAGGCAGTAACAATAAAAAAATGTCTGTCTTCCATAAGCTTGGGATAATTATATTGGATTTGATGTTCTTAGAGCCTTTAATTAAGGGCCTAAGTTTAAGGTGGATGCATTTTATGAATCATTTCTAAAACTTTACCTCCACCCTCGTTGTCTTGTTTTTTTCCTCGGAGCACCTTTTCATTATCTAACATACCATGAATTTTATTGTATTAGTCATGATAGGTTGGATATGCTGAGGTGAAAAAGAACCCCTCAGCTCTCAGTGGCTTTCAGTAGCAAGGGTTTATGTGTAAATGCTATTTGTCCATCATGGGTCAGCTGCATCAGCTTCACTCTGGTACTGAGGCTGGTGGAGGAACCTCTTCGTAGAACATTATTCTTAATCATCATGTCTGAGGGGTCTAGAAACATGGTAAAACACACTGGTTCTTTTACCCATTTTTTTAAATCCTCATCTGAGGGCATGTTTATTGATTTTTTAAAGAGAAGGGGAGAGAAAGAGAGAGGAAAAGACATTGATGGAAGAGAGAAACATTGTTTGGTTGCCCTTCATATACGTACCTACCAGGGACAGAACACACAATGTAGGCATGTGCCCTGACTGGGAATTGAACCTGTAACCTTTCGATTTATGGGATGATGCTCCAACCAGTTGAGCCACACCAGCCAGTATTACCCATATTTTTCATTATCTGACTTCCTCCATAAAAATGTAAGTTCCAGGAAAGCATGGAGTGATTTGTTTACTACTATATTCTCAGCACTTAAAACGATTCTCAGATCTTGGTAGGTACTCAGTAAGTGTGAAAGAAGAAGTTATGAATCTGTTTGGACTCTAAAGACCCTTCTCCCTGGTAGTGGTGAAGGATTCACATCTCACAAACCAAAAGGCTTGCATGCTTGTGTATAGGCATACATGGATTCATCTTTACTAACCATGTTGTGGGCACCATGCTAAATGCTGGGTGTATACTGTGTTTGTGTAAATAAAACAAGTATCTCCCTGCTCTAGGAGTATAGAGGAGGGAGGTAAACATTAAATACATGCCTAAATATAAAGTTATAAATTATTACAGCATTGCAAGGGGAAATAATAGGCTTCTATGAGCTAGAATACTAGGAGTGACCTAATTTAGATTAGGGAGTTAGGAAAGGCAATTTTGGAGAAGTGACATTTAAACTTGAGGCTTAAAGAATGAGCCAGAGATTCATTCCAGGGCCAGAGTATTCCAGGCATTGGGGACCATAGGTATGAAGACTCAGAGATGTAAAAGAGCTGTCACATTAAATAAAGTAAAAAATGCTTAGTAACACTAAGTAAGGAAAGATGATGGTAAAGTATGAGGTTAAAGAAAAGATAGGCAAGAACCAACCTTTAGTAAGAGTTTGAATTTTCTTCTAAGAGTAGTTTGAAGATCCTGGAAGATAGTATGCAAGCATATGATATGATCTGGCCTGCATTTTACAAGATGATTCTGGTAGTTTTGTGAAGAATAGGTTATACTGAGGCCAAAGAGGAGTCAAGAGTCCATTTTGGAAGGCAGTTAGTAGAGAGGTGAGAAGGATGAGGGCCAGTGTGGCAGCCTTGGAGAAGGAGAGAAGTGAATGCATTTGGAGATGGCAGTAGTGGAGTGGATGGAAGAATTTTAGAGAGATCAAGAGCTCTTCTAGGTTCTGGCTTCTAAGTCTATATGGATAGAGATGAATGGGGAAGACTAAATGAAGAACTGTTAGTGTGAGGGGGCAGATTGGGACCAGATGTTCAGTTTTGAATAGCCTGTACCAAAGTAGAGACAACAAATGGGAAGTTTTGGAGGATCTAAGTAGGCTGGACTGACATAATGTTCACAGTCCCTTACCCACAGTTCTAGATTCCAGAAACTCCAAAAACCAAAAGCTTTTTTTCTGTAACTCATTTTGCAGCAACACTTGACTTAAACTGATGTGAGACTATAGTCTTTATTTATATTACTTAGACTAAATATATGTTTTCCTTTAGAAATATTAATGTTTTGGGTAAATAGATACCACTGCAGATCGTGCTGGTAGTATTATGAAATATATGGTAATAACACTATATTGTCTTCATTTAAAAATCCAAAATATTGAATTCCAAAACACCTGGCCCCAAAGGTTTTGAATAAAGTATTGTGGGTCTGTACAAATTAGGGGTTTGCCAGCACACAAAGCTGCCAGAGTGACATCACCTTTGGACAGAGTGTGAGGAAGAAAGGGCCACAAGAATCAGAGTTTCACCATTGATGGGTTGATAGAAGAAGAGATGCTGAAACCCAAGTAGGAGAAGTCAAAGAAGGAAGAAAACCGGGAAATGTAATGACATGGCAGCTGGGAAATGATAGTATTTTGAGAAGGGTTTATAGTTAGTTAGTGTGTCAAATTGAGGCTCCACCTCTAGTGAGATAAAAAGTTAAGATCACTGTAGACTTTGGTGGGTGTCCTTTTGTTTTTTAAATCATTAGAACACTCATAAGGCAATTGTTGACTTGTTAATTTTGCATCAAAATGACTAGTTTCTATTAATGAAAATATTTTCCCTTTCAATTATTTATTTTGGAGAAACAGGAATTAGAATTTGCTAGACTTGGGGTTTTTATATTACTTTATACAACTATTCTTAAAGAATTTTAAGCATTCATTTTTTTCCTCTTCTTATCTTTCTCTTGTGCTTCCTTATTACATTTGTTTTCCAAATTTGTGTTTAGTTTATCTTGCAGTATCCAAGATGGGAACATTAGTTTATTTGATCAGATGTATAATTAACCATACTGCTTTTGAATAAAGATGATGGTATACTGTGCTAATGTGTTTGTTCTCTCTCTCTCTTAATCTCCATCTACCCCCCCCACACACACCCTGGCAGAACAGATTAACTATTGTTTGTTAATAGACAGTAGTGTTTAACTTGTGTTGTTTAGAAGTAAAAAGAATTATTGTACATCTCCACTTTCCTTTTATTCCAAACTGAGCAGGTTGACCTAACCCCAGTGGGAAGGGACCTGTCAGTCTAATGAGAATCAGATTTGGGTGGCGGAACCTATATTTGCTAGTGGGGAAGGAGATTGAGTCCCTGGGGTGAAGGGGGTTTAGAAAGTACTTGTAGTATTTGTGATTTATTTTTTTTTTATTTGTGGTTGACAATAAGCATGATTAAAATTGTGACTTGTCTTTGTGTTTCTGATTTTTATCACTGTCAGTTAAAGACACTTAAAAAACTTCAAACAATATGGAGATTTTGTTTACTTTAAATAGTTTGATGGCTAGGAGACCGAGATTTGTTTAAGCAAGGATTTAGGACTAGAGTGCTTTTATATATATCTTTGGTGGCATAAAGAATTGTACGTTTTATATACTTATGTACAGTATGTACAAACAGTGAATTTGAACCAGCAAGGAGGAAAAATCTATCTCATTTGTTCAGGAAAGTTCTTTTATATATATTCAAACATTTGAGAGTGTATTCCCATTGTAGAATTGCTTTACTAACTTTGAGGAACTGTGATATTTAGCAGCATCTCCTCACCAAAAGCAACTCAGCACAATTTTAGAATTGTATCTGAATTGTGTATTGAATTTGTGTGTGGCTTCATACTCAAGATTTTTCTAAATAATTAGGGATCTGCCTTATTCATTGTGTCTGCTTCAAGAGAATGAGAAGGCCAGCACAGTTTTCTTGGAATTAGGAGTCATCTATATACAATTAGTGGCATTTTGACCATGCAATTCCTAGATTTAGGTCTACCTGTCTGCGATGCAATATTTTGTTCATTAAGTTACATAAATTTAAGCTGAGGGTGACTTCTTATAATATGAACATAAAATAGAATCATGCTTCTTCTGAATATTCCTGAGTTCTTAAGACTAATTCAGGATCTTGCATTGTTGGTATTCTCATTTACTTGGTCAAAATTAGTCAAAACAAGAATTCTATTTTAACTCTGCTATTCCTCATGAATAAAATTGATTAAAGTGTTTGGGTTATTGTAGCATTAATGTCAAAACTATAATTGCACCATTATTTATTTTTTTTTAAAGTTCAGAGTCTTAACACAAGTATGAACATGATCATTTGGCTTAGTGATTTTTTGATTGTGGAACTCAGTACTGAAGAAAACTGGACATTAAGTACAGGGTGAGGGAATTTAATTTGATAAACAAACCAGAGGAAAATAACAAGACATTTAGGCCTATTCCTTAGAACTGATTTAATTTGGGGAATGGGGGAGGGTAATCAGGCTTGTGCAATAGAAATGGCAAATGTATTTTGTTTGAAAACAGCTGCCCTGGCTCTGTGGCTCAGTGGATTGAGCACTGGCCTATGAACCAAAAGGTCACTGGTTTAATCCCCAGTCAGGGGACATGCCTGGGTTGTGGGCCAGTTCCCCAGTAGGGGGTGCCTGAGAGGCAACCACACATTGATGTTTCTGTCCCTTTCTCCCTTCCCCTCTGTCTAAAAACAAATAAATAAAATCTAAAAGAAAGAAAGAAAGAAAATGGCTAGTTCAGCATTTCCCAAATCCTGTTTTGAGAAATAATTGTTCTGTGAGATATTAATAGATATTCATAGACAAAGGAAAACAAAAAGAGTTGTTTGGTCAGAGAATTTTGGAAAACACGGGCTTAAACACAGTAAAACAAGTTCTGTTATTTTAGTAATTTTCAGAGTTTTTAACATTTATTGTAAGGCCAAGTCTAGCAGTGGTTTTCTTACTGGGGAATAAATACCAGAATAACCTGGGAATTTTTTCCAACTTTCTCACCTCTTTCCACTCCCACCCCCCAGGTTGTAGTGGAAGATCTATTTTGTAGTTTAAAAACATTCCCCAGGTGATCTTTATGCATTCCCACCTTCAGATGCATAAACTCACTGCTCAGTGAGTTTACAGGCTCCTGGAATTTATTTGACCACAGAGTATCTCTTTTGAAGACTACATGTTAACATTTCAAGGATTAGAAAGACATTTTGAGAGTCTATGGGTTAGATTTTAAAGTCTTCAGAAGTAAACTGCAGTTTTGCTCTGGTGACTAATTAATTTTCACTTTTTGAAGCACTTCTACCTTGGCTTTTATGATACTCTTATCTTCTGAGTCTCCTTATTTTCTGACCATGATTATAGGTTTTAATTTGCATTATCTTCAAACTGTGAAAAAGTTGATGCTTGCCTGAGAAATGACATGACAAAAAGTTATCTTTTCTCCATGCTCTATTTCAGTGTGTTTACTAAACTCATTTGTCTAGAAGCATTGCTAAAATTACATAATAATGGGTAGCTGGCTAAATTTGGTCAGCTGTATTGAAATAACTTCTAAAAGGTCTTTTGATTTCAGCATATATGTATATATGTGTAGATATATATTTTATATATATAACTTTATATTTGCTACTCAGAAATTTCAGGACATTGAAGAAACTCATCTCATTCACATAAAGGAAATTATAGGATCCTTGTCAAATGCTATAAAGGAAATTCATTTGCAAATAGGCCAGGTAAGTTTTTATTTCTGTTGAACTGAGTCTTGAAAATTTTAGGTTATTTATGACTCTTTAAGAATCCAAAACCCATAACATGCTACTGAATTATTTCAGGCAAAAAAATACATATTCACATATATGAAATATAAAATAAATTGGATTTTTGAGTGGCTACCGAGGATGATAATTCAAATTAATTTTTTAAATTAACTGTTTAGTCCTCTTTACATTAAAACTATGAAGTTATCAATTTTTAAATATTTAATTTTAAAAGTTTTACTATTTCAAAAATTAGAACATCTTTAGTAAGTTACAGAACTTGTACTTAGGCATTTTCCAAAAATATAAGTGTTTGATTACAATTTGTGATTCATTGAAATTAGTATAGATGAAGTCTGTTATTTTTTTAAATAAAGATCTAAAAGAGTTTTAATTGCCTGTTTAATTTTTATTTATCATAAGAATTATGTTCTAAGAAGGGGCTAGCAAGAAATATTCAAAGTGATAAAAAAAAAGAATTATGTTCCAAAACATTCCAGGAGGAGAACATGGAACTGCATTTACTTTTAAGGTTGTACAGCCATATCTTAAGGAGTTCATGTAAATAAATAGTGGTTGGTACCCACAGATCTACTAACACTGTAAGTTAGGTAATAGAGCATGTTAAATACATGAAAGTTCTCAAAGGCTCTGGGTCAAAAAATACATATTTTGGTGTAACGAATTTTAATTGCTTTGTGGAAATTTTGTCTTATATACAGTAAGTATTTATGGAAAAAGAAAGAATTTATCTTTATCTCGTATTAATAGGTCCATGAAGAATTTATAAATAACATGGCTAACACGACAGTTGAAAGCTTGATACAAAAATTTGCTGAGTCAAAAGGCACTGGGAAAGAAAGACCTGGTAAGATGATAAACTCCGCAAGGAAATATATTCACATTTCCCATCCAGCAACTAAATGTGTTTGCCTTTGAATTCCAAAACTGCAAAATGGAACTTAGGAGATACCTAAAAATTTGTTTAAAATCTCAGATATCATTTAGTTTGTGTCTCTTTGTGTCTGATGATATTTAAGATTTTTGTTGTAACCTTTAGTGGTTAATTTAGTGTTACTTAAAATGGTTATTATAACCTTTACTAAATGAATATATTGCAGTTTATATTTTTGAAGGTAAGTTAGCAACAGAAGGCCATTTTAATGAGAAAAAGCATAGGAGAGAATATTGAGTGCTCAGCATTGAGGCCAATGAAGGATGTTTCTTAAAATTTAATACCTTTGAACAACAATAAAATAATTTTTTAAAAAAGTAAAATAAACTGTAACCACTGCTTAAAAAAAATGTAATACCTTTTTTCTTTTCTCATTCACATAGTATTCAACAAATACATGTATATATTTATAGTGTAAAATTTTTATATTTAAAACTAGCCAGCTGGACTCAGTTTAGATGATCCCAGTTTTGTTGGCAACATCCAGAGAGCACTATAGTCTGGGGCCAGTCGAACACAGGCTGTCTTCTCCCCATCAGACCTGATGAGGCGTTGGCCTTGGCCACATCAGTGTCACAGAGCTTCTTCACAGCCTGTTTGACCTGGTGCTGGTTGGCCTTGACATCCACAGTGAACACAACTGTATTGTGGCCTTCTGTTTTTTTTCATGGCTGATGAGGTAGTCAGGGGGCTTGATGATAGTATAGTGGTCAGGCTTATTTTTTCCTGGGGGTGCTCTTCTGAGGATATTTAGGCTGCCTTTGGAGCCACAGTGTTTTAGGCCTCCCGAAGGTGGGTGACATGCAGGTCTTCTTTTTGAGGCTGTGGATGCCTTTTAGCACTGCTTTCTTTGCTTTGGCTTCAGCTTTGGGGGCCAAGGGCTTCTTTGCTTTGGGTGCCATCTTCATGAAAAGATAGTCAACAAATACATTAATTGAGAACTAACAGTATTCCTGGCACTGTTTTTAGACACTGGGGATACACCAGTGAACAAATACATACAGGAATCCTGTTCTTATTTTATGAACAGATGTTTACCAGTATTCTGAATCTTATTTTAATAAGCATGTGTGATATGTCAGATGTAGTAAGTAACTCATTCCCTTCCCCTGCTCCTCGTTCTTATAGTATTGCAGGTTTCTGTTTATTAGTTACTGTACCATGTTCTGCAAGATAATTTGTTTCACAGGTAAAAACAATTCAGACGAGTAAAGAAGTTAAAGTATAGTTTGGAATTCAGGAAAATAGATGAGCGATTTGTGGAGAAGTCCAGGAACCATTTTTCTTCAGTGCAGTTCACAGAACTAGAACTTCAAACGTGAATCATCTTGGCTTTCTTCTTCCCACTCATTAAGTTTCAAATCACAGTGATTCAATTACGTTAGTAATTGAATCCCTTCAGACCTTTCCATGCTGTCTCTACCAACTTGATTAATTGCAGCAGCTGGTTTCTGAGTACCAGCACAGCAGACTATTTTACATGTTATAGCACATTCGTGTTTTGACTATACAGTTATGAACTCATAATTGTACTACTCATAAATCTTTGACTTTTCCTTGTGGACAGAAAGAAATTTAAACTCTGGACTTGGATTCAAAGCCTTTCAGGATCAGGCCTTGACTAGTCTTTAGTTTTATTCCCCGTTGTTCCTTTTACAGATACCCTTCAGTGCAGCCAGCCTGTACTGTTTACTGTTTCCTATACAAGCCCCTCCTTGTCTCTTGGTACCTTAGTTGCCCTCATGTCCTTACGCCAGAAAATGTTATATGCCACACCTTTCCTACCCCATGTCTTCCCATTTGTCTAATGGATACATTCTTTAAAAGTCAGGTCACGTGTTACTTCCGCCATCATAAGTGCCAGAGAACTTTTAAAAGTACTTTTTTCTTTTTTGGCATTGTTGCTATCTATCTTAAATTTTAATAATTGTGTACTTGTGAAGAAAAGTTTTATATTTGAGTTATCTGTTGTGTGTAAACAGTGCATTTTTGTTGAGTGAATGAACAATGGGCATATAATAGTAAATTTAGCATATTAAGGGGGTTGGAGTGGATGGATTAGCTCTTTTAAAAGTCTTAGTGAGGGAATAGTAAATTATGGTTAAAGTTTAGTGAGCACTTTGTGCCATGTACTGTGCTAACCACTTGGCAGGCAAACTTTGATCTTCAACAACTCTTTGAAGGTAAGTACTGTTATTCCTACTTTTCAGATGAGGGAAATGTGAGAGGTTAAATGATTTGCCTAAACTAGTACATGGCAGAGCTGGGGTTATGCCAGGATTTTTGACTCCAAGGCTCATGATTTGGAGCAATTAGAATAGAACTGAGTAAAGTTTACATATATAGAGAGAATAGGATGTCGAGCTACATAACCACAAAACAGTGAGAAACCCTAAAATTCCTTCAAAAGAGATTAAATTATAAATGAAGACCAGTTAAGAGAAGTGAAACAATTGGGGAACAAATTGAATTTTATATAGAGCATTTAGAAGTGTTCATAAATAAAAGCAAAGGTGTATTGCCTCATTAAAAATGCCTTAGATGGAAATCTGAACAAGATTGGTATACTGTCAGTATCTTGTTTGCAACATTATATTGCAGTCTTGTGAAATGTTACAGGAAGCCAGGCAAATATACAAGAGATCTCCATGTATTTTTTTAAACAACTCTATGTGAATCTACAGTTACTTCAATAAAAATTTCAATTTTCTTATTTGTGACACAGCACAGTACTTAGCCTTGTAGTTTGTAGTTCACTCTTTACTAGCATTGAGACCTTTAAGCCCTAATGCCTTCATCTGTAAAGTGGGGGATAGTAATAATATGTACCTCAGTGGGTTGTGATGTTTACATGAGATAATGTTATACTTATTGAGTACTTAATAAATGTTATTTTCAGAAATTAATATAGTCTTGATTAATAGGTAGCTAATAATGCGTAATGTTTCTTTATAAATTTAAATATACTGGTCTCAAGATAATACTGATAAATGTAGAAAATTTCTATAGCTAAGTGGTGAGAGAGAGTCCAAGAATGGTGGTGGCATGGGCTTTCCTAGAATCACTAGACCCAGAATTAGGTGACTGTTAGGTGAAGTGTGTCTGTCGACACTTTCATAAAAGCTGGTCCTAGAACTAACTTATAAAAAGCCGGGTGGAGGGTTTTGAGGGGTTGAGTGAAAGGATAAATATTACTTCTCTAATTGACTTATTGTGGGTGACTAGTTATAGCTCTTTCACATAGGTCTGTCTGGAAAAAGTCCAACCATTGTTAAAATTGCAAGAATGGTTTGCACAACATCAACATAACATTGTAGCCAAAGAGAGGGGACTGGAATATGCATGAGTGAACGATGATGACTTCACTGTACTAGTCAGTGGCGGTGGCAGATCCTCTTGAGTGAGGATGTGTACTGTGTGGCCGTCACATTTTAAATGATTGAGTGAGTAGAGCAATGAACCTGCATCAATTTTTGTATTAAGCTTGAACATTCCTCCACAGAAACTATTTGGATAATTCAGAAGGCTTTCAGATACTGCAATGAGTACAGCACAAATAAAAATGTGGCACAAATGCTTTAAAGATGGTCAAGAATCTGCTGAAAATGTTCACATTCTGGAAGGTCTGCAACAAGCAGAACACCTGAGAATGTTGAATGTGTATGGGCTGCAGTCAACAAAGATTGGAGACTGACAGTGGGAGAACTAGAAGCTGAACTGGGGATTCCAAAAACCACTGCGTCCGAGATTTGGATGCAGGATCTTAGCATGAAATGTGTCATGGCAAAATCAGTTCTATGGCTTCTGCTACCAGAGCAGAAGGAACATTGTACTATAGGTGCTACCAGTGAAGCCAGAGTAGGTCCCACAGTGCTTACTTTGAAGGGGACTGAGGTGTCATTAGTCTATGTATAGTGTTTCTTGTATCTTCTTCACTAAATGTGTCCATATGTGACTGGATATTTTCTGAACAGACCTTGGTATATTTGTTCAGCCTATGGACACATCAACAAATGATGTAGCCCAACGCAATGATGAAAATTTTGTGTTTGTCAGAAAAATAACAGTCAAAATTTTACATGTGAGTATATGGAATTTATAGACTTAAAGGACTTTACTTTGTAAGATGTATTCTAACCTTCAATTTGTATACTATTGATTGCTGTTAATATTTTATTTCTCCTGTTTTTTTTTTAAGATTTTATTTACTTATTTTTAGAGAGGGAAGGAAGGGAGGGAGAGAGAGAGAGAGAAACATCAATGTGCAGTTGCTGGGGGTCATGGCCTGCAACCCAGGCATGTACCCTGGCTGGGAATCGAACCTGCGACACTTTGGTTCACAGCCTGCGCTCAATCCACTGAGCTATGCCAGCCAGGGCTTATTTCTCCTGTTTTGTAAGGGCCCCCTCTGGTGGATGAATTCCTTCCTGAATTAGCTTTAGTCTATTGAATACACATTTCCAAAAGAGGCCCAGTTCTTTAAAAACTACATAAAGCTAAAAGTTAACCTATTTCTCTTGTGCTGAAAATGACTACTTTTTTTACTCAGTTATCTGTTGAAAGATATATGACCTCTAATTTTGTCTCCAGTTATCTTGTGTCAGTCAACACTTTGAGAGCATTAAATTTTTTTCCTATTCATTGAGACTGTTATATACTACTTATTATATGCAGTAACATTTTTGTCATTTTTTATTGAGATATACTTGAAATACAATATTGTACTTGTCTATAACAATTTGACATATGTACATATTGTGAAATGAATGCCCCCCAAAAAGTTTAGTTAATATCTATCTCTGTACATAGTTAAACTTGTGATAAAAACTTTTAAGAACTACTTCCATAGCTTTCAGATATATAGTAAAATATTGTTAATTGTAGTTACCATGCTGTGTATTACATCTCCAGGACTTTTTAACCTTAATAACTGGAAGTTTTACCTTTGGATCACCTTTACCCATTTTGCTCACTGCTTACTCTCCTCCTCTGGCAACCACCAATGTGTTCTCTCTAGGAGGTTTTTTTTTTCTTTTTTTAGATTCTACATATAATTAAGATCATATAGTATTTGTCTTTCTCTGACTGACTTAGCATAATGCCGTCAAGTTCTATCCACATTGTCATAAGTTGCAGAACTTCTTTATATGGCTGAATAATATTCCATTGTATAAATAGACACACTACATTTTCTTTATTTGTTCATCTGTTAGTGGACACAGGTTGTTTCTACATCTTGGCTATTGTAAATAATGCTTCAGTGAACGTGGGGGTACAGATATCTTATTAAGATAGTGATTTTATTTCTTTAAGTTGAATACGCAGAAGCAGAATTGCTAGATTATGGTGGCTCGATTTTAAAACTTTTGAGGAACCTCCATACTGTTTTTGAAATTAATTTTAATTATAGTAGTGTGTGGCTCTTTTGGAATTTGAGTCACTGTAATTGGACAATGCTTGGAATGTTGAAGCACCTATGATCTGAAAGTATCATGAATAAATAGGTGTTTTCTAATTTTGATGCTGTTTTATGTTCTAATGACTTTATCCTAGTATTTCTGCCTATTCTCATGTATTTTAGTTGCCACAGGAGATTAAAATCCATATATATTTTAAAGATTTTACTTATTTTTAGGGAGAAGGGAAGGGAAGGAGAAAGAGAAACATTGATGTGAGAGAAAAACAGTTGTCTCTTGCATTCCCCTAGCCAGAGGGACCTGGCCTGCAACCCAGGCATGTGCCCTGTCCGGGAATCAAACCGGCAACCCTTTGGTTTGCAGGCCGACACCCGAAGCCACTGTGCAACACCAGCCAGGGCTACCTCTTTGTACTTCTTAATCCCCTTACCTCTTCATCCATTCTCCCACACCCTCCTCCCATCTGATAACCATCTGGTAACTAATATCTTTTCTCTTGATGCTTTTACGGTTCTCTCTTTGTCTTTAACCTTGGGCATTTTAATTATGATGTGTCTTGGAGTGGGCCTCCTTGCCTCTGTCTTGTTTGGGACTCTCTGTGCTTCCTGGACTTCCATGTCTATTTTCTTTACCCAATTAGGGAAGTTTTCTTTCACTATTTTTTCAGATTTCCAATTTCTTGCTCTTCTCCTTCTAGTACCCCTATGATGCAAATGTTGGACCTCTTGAAGTTGTCCCACAGGTTGCTTACACTACCCTCATTTTTTTGGATTGTTTTTTCTTGTTGTTCTGATTGGTTGTTTTGTTGTTGTTGTTGTTTTTGCTTCCTTATGTTCCAAATCATTGATTTGATTCTTAGGTTCATCCAGTCTACCATTGGTTCCCTGTAAATTGTTCTTTATTTCAATTAGTGTATTTTTCGTTTCTGATTGGATCTCTTTTATGCTGTTGAGGCCCTCATTAAGTTTGTTGAGCATCCTTATAATCAATGTTTTGAACTCTGCATTTGATAGATTGCTTATCTCCATTTCATTTAGGTCTTTTTCTGGAGTTTTGGTCTGTTCTTTCATTTAGGCCATGTTTCTTTCTCTCCAATTTTGGTAGTCACCTAGTGTTTGTTTCTATGTATTGGATTTGACTCTGTGTCTGGTAGTGTTGCCTAGTAGGTATCCTGTAGGGACCAGTGGCACAGCCTCCCCTATCACCCAGACTGGGTACTCAAGGTGCACCCTTTGTGTGGGCTTAGTATACCCTCCTCTTATAGTTGAGCCTTGGTTGCTGTTGGTAGGTCAGTGGAAGTATTTACTCAGACCAGTCAGCTGCAAGAATTAGCTGTGACCACTGACCACCATCCTGCACCCTTCATGGATGGTCAGCTGTGCAGGGGCAGGGTGGTGGTGCTCTGACATGGTCTGTAGCTGTCCATTGGGTGTGCTGGCCCCAGGGTTTCCCAGGTGGTACAGCTAAGTTCAGCCCCCACATGTATTTTGCTCAGGCCACCCTGCCTGAGCTATAAAGCAATCTGAGATGGCTGCTACTTGTGCTGTGGTTGGAGATTCCCAGGGGGAGGCAAACTATGATTCTAATCTGGCTGCTGCTAGTGCCAGGTCTGGGGCTCACTGAAGCCAGCTACTGCTTATTTGAGAGGATTTAGGAACTTGTGAAGCAGGAGCCAAGAGACTAGCCATTCATATGGAAAAGCAGCTTGGGTGGGCCCCTAAGTTGGGTGGGGCAGAGTCTCTGGGGATCTCCACGGTGGGTCAGACAGTATTAGCCAGGTTCATTGAGTCTCAGATGTGACACCATCTTGTGGGCTCTGTTGGGGGAGGGTTTGGCAAAGGGACAATGGCCCCTACTCACCCTAATGCCAGACACTGCAGTTTTTCCCTGTATATCACTAGTGCCTTTCAAGCTGCTACCTAGTGCTGGAGCTCAGAGGGAGTGAATCTGAGTAGATGAGTCTGTGTATGGGTTCTTTAAGAAGAACTGCTTGGGGCTCCAGAAGTTTCTTCCACCAACTCAGTGCCGCTGGTGTTTGTAACCAGAAGGTGTATCTGTTGGCACTGGAACTTGGGCTGGGGGTTCAGGTGTGGATCTGGGACTTTTCACTCCCCAAGATATCCCTCCTGAGTTTTGATCCACCACCTATGGGTGTGGGACTAGCTTGTTGTGCATCTGTGCCCCTCCTACCAGTCTGGATGGATGTGGTTTCTTTAATTCTGTAGTTGTCAGACTTCCATTCAGCTCTATTTCTGATGGTTCTGAATTATTCTACATTTTATTCTATATTTTAGTTGTAATTTTGATATTGTTGTTTGAATAGGCGAGCCATGTCTACCTACGCTGCCATCTTGACCAGAAGTCAGTTTTTCTCTTCGATAGCAAGGGACAATGACCAGAAAAAGAGGAAAGAAGAATGAATAATGATTAGGGGGTAGGATAACATAGATTAGCACAAACAAGAAAGTAAAAGAGGGGGTTCTTAAAAGAAATTAAATAGAAAAACTCCACTCTGTGAAAGAATACACCTTCACCTATTGTGTCCTGGCTACCTGGGACAGAGACATAGAATCTGCCCTGTGGGATGTATGTGCCATCTGGTAATGATTCACTTTTATACCTTTTAGAACAGGAGTTGACAAAACTATGGCCACTGAACCAAATTAGTTCTGCTTATTTTTGTGAGGACTGTAAAAAAATGGTTTACATTTTTAAATGATTAAGGGAAATAATCAAAGGAACAGTAGTATTTTGTGATACTTGAAAATTATAAAAGTCTGATTTGAGTGTCCATAAAATATTTTTTTCTGTAGTCTGTGGCTACATTCACGCTACATACAACAGCAGAGGTCAGTAGATGTGACAGACCTTATGGCCCACAGAGTCTAAAATATTTACTATCTGATTCTTTACAGAAAATGTTTGTCTGCCCCATGTTAGAGAATACATTTCTTGTGTAGTAGCAGATATGTCATAATACAGTAGAATGGTGTAGCTCATAACAATACATAAATAATCTCTCTTGGACAGCTGATTCTGCTGTTCTCGGGTTTAGAAACCATTTAATCTGACATTCTGCACCAGCTACATCTGCAGTTATATTACAGTGCAGTAACTGGTCCTCATAATAATAACCCTGAATTGTGAAGTAAAGATTAAACTGCTTTGCACAGGCTTTAAGGAAAGCTTAGTTCTCTATTTGAAATAGCCATTAGAATATTAAATGTATACAGTGGCAGCAAAATAGAAAAAAGTAAAGTAAGCTGATGAGCTGATGATAATTTTTACATGTGTATAATAACCAGGACAGAGTTAGAGATTTTTTTTTGCAGTCTGTAAAAAGAGCTAACTCAAGCCAATTTGAACTTAAAAGAAAATTTAATGGAAAGAAACTGAGGTATCCCAAGGATTCAAAATCAGAAATGTAACCACAGTTCCAGAAAGAAACCCAAACCTATAGGCAGACTAGATATTGTTTTTTCTTTATTTGATCTCTGCATTTCTATGACATTATCCTCATCCTCATCATCATCATGCTCATCATCCTGTAGAATGGCTTTCTTTGCTTTTCCAGGCTCATGACATTAAGGTGACCTCCCAGTAATTTCTAGGTACTTTTACTTTTTTTAAATGGCAGCCACAGCTCAGAATTAACCCAGGTTTCTGTCCCTTTCCAAATTTCTGAGAGAAAGATCTGGTTCAAGTAATGTTGAGTCAGGTAATCTTTCTAGTCCAGTCAGTTCTGACTAGGTCATGCAGTATGTATATGGCTTCTGTACCACTTGTGGAGAAGGGGTAGGTCAGCAGAGAAAAGAGATTATAGTGAGCTGGGTACAGTTGCCCAAGGTTTTATCAGGATTACATGGTGAAAATATGACTCAGTCTGGGATTATGGACGCATTGTCAGATTTTGGATGTAGGAGCAAATTATATTTCAGTGTTGAGATTCTGCGTTTGGGGAAATGAAAATTTGGAAATTTTTACAGTGACTGAAATTCCATGGTTAAAATTCTGTTTATTTGTTTTAAGACCATGGTTCCTAAGTTTGCCTCATCACTGGTTCTCAAGCTGTGGGTACATATAAGAAAAACTTACAGAAATTTTTTTCCCTTGCCATTACTCTTTTCTTTAAAAAAAAAAAAGTACAGACAGTGCACTATCCTAGAAACACTGATTTCATTGGTATAGGGTGGGTCCTTGGTAACATTATATTTTAAAATTTCTCATCTGCTTGTAATATGCAGTCATTGTTGAGAACCTGGAGCAACTACATCACTGGGTGCTTGTTATAAGTATAGAATTTCACACCCTCCCCTCGCCTACTGAATCAGAATCTGCGTTTTAATAAGATTCCCAGGCAGCTTGTATGCACAGTAAAATTAGAAAAACACTCTCTAGACTTACTGAATATTTGGCAATGGAACCAGGGGTTTACTAGGTCTGTAGTTTTCAAAAGTGTGATTCCAGGACCATGGGCATCACCTGGAAATTTGTTAAAATATGTACTTTCTTGAACACCAGCCTATAACTTCCAAATAGGATACTGAGGGTGGGGCCCAGCAGTTTGTGGTAGAACAAGCCCTCCTAATGATTCTGATGCAGGGCTTGGGATTTGGGACCATTAGATTGAAGGAATTTTTCCCTTGAGCCTTTTATTTAAATAAATACTCTTGAAGTGAAGTAACATTGATGTTGCAACTTGTAAATGATTTGGCAAGCGAAAAAAGAAAAAAACCCTACAAACATATATGTAGAGAGAAAAAGAAAACAAATATGATGAAATGTATTATTGTTATTCCTCATATCATTTATAAAAATGATATGACTTAGATTCCGAAGTAGTAACTAGTCCAAGGTAATCAACTAGCAGGCACGTGGTAAAACCAGAACTTGGGCCTCTGTGCCCATTGTGTGTCACTACAAGCTGGAATTTGATGCCCTTTTCCATGCTAGCTTGCCTGGTTCATCATTCCAGGCATGTAGGAATGTGGCTGTGTTGCGTTCCACAGACTCAAGAGCAAGCTAGAGAATGTGTCATTGACTCTCCTTACTATGAGTCACACCCATCTTTCTTTCCTCCCTCCCACCCCTCTGCCTCTTCCCCTACAGCCTTCACTGTCATTCTTTTTGTTAGACTTGAGGGTCTGGCCATGTTTGTATCTTTCACTTTGGCTTCTAATTGGAACCAAGTGTTCTATGGTTCAGTTGGGCATATTCTGGAATATGCTTGATTTGAGTAGCCCAGATTTATTATTTGAGTTTTGAGGCTTACTTTAACTAGACAGAATTGCAAATTTGCCCTGTTCATGGCCTGAGATTTAGAATTGATTCCAAAACAATGGGAACTATTAATTAAATATTTCACGTTTTTTATTCTCTACATCACTCCACAAAATAGTTGCGGTGATTAAAGATTACTGTTAAATAAATAATCTTTCTTCCTATAACATTCCATAAAAGTTTTGATCCAAGTTAGAGTAGGATGAATTCTTTAGGTTGTTGACTTTTTCTTTTCTTTCTTTTTTTTTTTTGATAGCAGTAATTTATTCCTACCTTATGATTAAAGCATCGTATGTAAGAATTGTTTTTGCTTTAGATCATTGATCTCTCAGAAGTCTGTTTTTAATTTCTTCTGACCTTAGTTGAACTCATGATGTCATTTTTAGATAATGTATGAAAGAGCACCAGGAGACAGAGCCACAGTGATCTTACTTTTATACAAACTAAGTTGCCATTGTGGCCCAGTATAAAATCTACTACTAAGAGCAGTTACTTTTTTTTTTAAAGAATTATTTTTTAGAGCGGGAAGGGAGGGAGAAAGAGAGAGAGAAACATCAATGTGCAGTTGCTGGGGGTCATGGCTTGCAACCCAGACATGTACCCTGACTGGCAATCAAACCTGTGACACTTTGGTTCACAGCCCGCGCTCAATCCACTGAGCTATGCCAGCCAGGGCTAGAGTAGTTACTTATTTTTGACAACAGAATTAATTGAGCCTAAAAGAGTTGAAATTCCAGTTGTAGCAAACTGTCCTTTCTGGCTCTTGCTCTGGCTTTGATATTGTCAGGAAGAGTAACTTACCTTATGACCAAATAGCACAATCATGGGCAGTGGACAGCATTTGAGGGATGCTGAATAAACTTTCTACTTGTTAAACAGTTCAGAAGTGACATGCTGTGGGTGTGATCAGAATATCCATTGATATCCACCTGAGCTGTCAGCTGGCACTGAGCCAGGCATGCAAAGCTTTGCCATGTGGAGCATATGCCGTGTTAAAAGAGAATCTTTTTTCATGCACGATTTAATGTATTTTTTAAATGATATAGCTAGTTTTATTATACCACAAACTGTTAGTATTCTGACCTTTTATAGAAAAACTTATGTATGGGTGGATGGTACTCATTTAAAAAATTTAAATATATGTATAATTTGAAAGGATTTGCCATCTTATACTTTAAAATGTCATTTTGAGTAGTTTGTTTTTATTGTACATTTTCCTATTTCAAATGGATTTTAAGGGGATGTTTAGAAAAGATAAAGAGAAAAGCCATCAAGAGTATGTCTGGTATAGGAAAAAGGTTTTGTAGGGGGGGGAATAGAGTTTTATTTAAAGGGATTAATTTTATAGTGTAAAGGGATGCCTTTAGTATTTTCACATATATAAAGGTATCTGAAAATCTTCAAAGAATATATGCTGTATTTGCTAAGGTGATGTCAAAGTGTTTCTATATATATTTTTATATCTGTCCAGTATCCAGCCATGTAATGTGAAAAATAGAGACATTTATTGTAGAAGATACAAGATACAAGAAACACTGTACATAGGACAGTGATGCCTCAGCCCCCTTCATAGTAGGCACCTTGAGACCTCACACAGTTCTCCCCATCGCCATCAGCTTCCCCATCATATTTTCCTGAATGGTCTGAAATCTCGTCCCTTTCAAAGGTGATTTTAGTTTTGGGAAAAGCCAGAAGTCACAGTGTGCCAAATCTGGGCTGTAGGTGGGCTGAGTCACCTGGGTGATTTGATGTTTCACCAAAAAACTCTTCACGACACATGATGCATGAGTAGGCATGTTGTCCTGATGAAGCTGCCAATCACCAGTTGCCCATAGCCATGGCTGTTGTGGTTGTATTACATCTCTCAACCAACAAAGAACATTGAGGTAGAACTCCTTGTTAATTGTTTGGCCTAGAGTGGCATACTCATGCTGGACAACACCTTCCCAGTCAAAAAAACACATTACATGGTCTTGATCTTGCTGTGACTTTGGCATTCCTTCTTCGGGCGTGGAGGAGGAGGCGACTTCCATAGGTTTGACTGGGCCTTTGTTTCTAGATCATAGCTATAGGCCCACAATTCATCTCTGGTTATGACCTGCTTGAGGAAATCTGGTTCATTGGTATCAGTCTGAATCAGGTCATTAGCAACTGCAGCACAGTGTTCCTTCTGCTTTGGTAGCAGAAGCCATTGAACAGATTTTGCCATGACACTTTTCATGCCAAGATCCTGCATCCAAATCTCGGACACAGTAGTTTTCAGAATCCCCAGATCAGCTTCTGGTTCTCGCACTGTCAGTTGACAGCCTTTGTTGATTGCAGCCCATACACATTCAACATTCTCAGGTGTACTGCTTGTTGCAGACCTTGCAGAATGTGGATCATTTTCAACAGATTCTTGACCATCTTTAAAGCCACACTTCATTTGTACCACATTCTTTGCACTGTTCCTTAAGGCCTTCTGAATTATCCGAATAGTTTCTGCGGAGGAATGTTCAAGCTTAATGCAAAAATTGATGCAGATTCATTGCTGTACTCACTCAGTCATTTCTAATGCAATAGCCACACAGTACACATGCTCACTCAAGAGGATCTGCCACCCCTACTGACTAGTACAGTGAAGTCATCATCATTCACTCATGCGTATTACATCAATTTTGTGCAAACCATTCCTGTAATTTTAACAATGGCTGGGCTTTTCCCAGACAGACCTTGTATATAAAGGGCTTTCAGTAAATTATGATCATATTAATAGGCTAATCTCCATTTTTTTAACTGTTAGGATTATTTGATTTTTAAATTTATTACTCATATTTTAATTATTATCACATGGCACTGGAACACATTTCAGAACATTTCAGAAGATACAGTTGACCCTTGAACAATGTGGAGTTTGGTGGTGTTGACCCTCGCATGGTTGAAGATTTGTATATAGCTTTATTCCCCTGAAACTTAAGTTGTCTCTTGGTATTCATGGGAGGATTGGTTCCCAGACCCCGAAGGATACCGAAATGTGTAGATGTGCAAGTCCCCTGCACAAAGTGGTGTAGATCAATGCATACAGTGGGCCCTCAGTTGTGAACTCGCAACTATGAATCAAAAACAGCAGAGGTATTTAATGGAAAAAAATCCACATAAATGTGGACCTCACAGTTCAAATCCATGTTGTTTAAGGATCAGCTTTATTGTAATGGGGTTTGATTTGATTGTTTTCTACCAGCTTTTATTTTTAAACTAGCAGTTGTTCATATATATACATATATATATTTTTTAGGCCTTATTGAATTTGAAGAATGTGATCCTGCTAGTGCAGTTGAAGGTAAGTTGACCAGCTGTGATGTATGGCAGCTAGCTAATGTCTTCTGTTTATTGAACAAATAGAGAGGGGCTGCTCTCCATTGGTGTCAGCATGTGTATTAAATGATGAAAAAAATCTGAGTATGGTTTGAAGGCCTACGGAATCTCATCTTAATAAATAAACAGTAGGTTAGCTGAAAGGATTATTATCGGTTAGAATATACATTTTAAAAGATTAAATGTAAATGCACTTGTTTTCAAATACACATTAACATCGTTTTCTTCATTGACACCCATTTTTAAACATTCTAATGTCATAAATACGAAGCTCATTACTGCACATTAATATATAGTGCTTGTCCTATAGTAGGTAATGCTTCAGTGATTAATGAGGTTATGCATTAATGTTAATATTACCATCATTCGGATAGGTGATGCTTTGACTTGAGAAAGGGTCCACACTCTATTTAAATTGATGTTTTTCATAGTATGAAATCCAAGAGATGCCTGCTATTTTCATCATATTTTTTATATCTTACTTTGTGAGCAACTAGATCTAATTTGAAAGCAAAATTCTGATTTTTCTAAGACTTGTGTAAGAATTTAGAGAAACGGTTTGCTCTTGTATGCAAGGTTATTATTGGAATAGTCAGGAGCTCTGGGGCCTATGCTTCTTATAGTTACTAGCTCTTTGAGAGCAGTGATGATTTAAATTCTCTGTACTTCAGCTTTCGTTACTATAAAACATAGGTAGCAAATAATACTCAGAATAAAACTGTATTTGATTTTTAAAATATTATAACATGCTGTATAAATGTATGGTTTTGGGGGGTTCGTTTTGCTTGAATGCAAGTACGTTATTCTGAGACACCTGCATTATAATCCTGGCTTAGAGTGTTTACTAGTTATATACCACTGATTTAAAAAAAAGAAGAACAAAAATACCCTTGAGTTTCTTTATCTATAAGATGAGAAGCTAGCTTAGGTGTGCTCTAGCTTTCATAGAGTAGGCAGGTAAGCTTTAAGTACCAAATTCCATCAATAATTTAATATCATGACTGACCTTTAGACTTTAATTTGTCATGCAAGAAAACTATAAAGAACTGCTGTATTAGGCAAAACAAAAATTATATTTGTTCATTTATGGTAGGATCCACTTTTAATATTGCTTATATTAGATATAACATGAATGCCATATTGTAAGTTTTCCATGTTATTACTGTTAGTGGATCTTTTGTGTCATCTTTTTATTTAAAACAACATACTTATATTTTGTGACCCTTCAAGCAGGGAACATGATTTGACTTGTATTTATAATAAAATATAATATAGTGAATAGCATACTTTCTTGGAAGTTTTAAGATATCTGCAAATGTTTATTCTGTCTGATATGACTTGGGGACTACTTAGAAAGGAAAAGAGAATTTCATCAATTGAACGAATGTTCTAAAACCTTTGGGTGAATAATAGGCTATGTTACATTAATATAAGTCTAAACAGACTATAACTGATAATTAAAATTAGGGTTTAGCAATAAATATTTATTTCATCAAAATTTAGTATCAACAGTTAATGAGCAAATTGTGTGTCAAGATAGAAGATGTATTCATAAATTTAATATATTTATCAGGAACAGTTGTGCTTCTGTAACAATACACATTTATTTTAAGGTATAAAACCAAGAAAAAGAAAGACATTTGGTTTGCCAGGAATAATTAAAAAGGAAAAGGATGCAGAGTCTGTGTAAGTATATTAAATATTGTTAAAATCCTTTCTGTTATAAATAATTAAACTATTGTCTTGAATTTGAAAAAGGGAAGTTTCTTTTGGAAATAACTGAAATTATATATGTTTGAGGGGTGACAAATACAAACTTTTCTAAATACATTTGCCAGCTTCTCTGGTTTTACTTAAAAGTATTCACTTATTTTAAAATTTTCAGATGAAAGCTTTAGTATTTTAAAGTGGAAACTTTTAAGATACTCTATAAGATAATGTGCATATTTTAAAATATTAAAAACACAGAGAAAGTAAAAAATTCTTCTAAGTCTTGATGTGTAAGAAAAACCCACAGTCAACCATTTGATGAAAATCCTTCTAGACAGCTCTAACCATGCAGGGACATAGTGTTTATGTACAGATGCTACTCGACTTACAGTGGGGTTACCTCCTGATAAACCTGTCATAACAGAAAATACAGTAAGTCAAAAGTGCTTTTAATATACCTACCAAACATCACAGCTTAGCCTTAAATGTGCTCAGAACACAATATCCAGAAACACTAGCAACATAGTACAGATGGTCCCTGACTTAATGATGGTTCACCTTATGTTTTTTCAGTTTTACAACAAGGTGATAGTCATTCAGTAGAAATTGTACTCTGAGTTTTGAATTTTTATCCTTTCGCCAGCTAGCGATATGCAGTATAATACTCTCTTGTGATGTTAGACTGTGGCAGCCAGCTGTAGCTCCCAGTTAGCCCTTAGATCATGAGATGAAATAACTGGTACTTGACAGTGTACAATGATGCCAGCGTTTTTTAGATACTGTGTTTTGTGTTTTGCATTCTTTCATATCTACAAAAATGCCCATCTATGTCACCTGCTTCTGGTGAGAAAAGGAAGGCAAATATTCTTGAGATGAAACTCAAGGTAATTTCCCAACTGAAAGCTAATGTAAGTGAGCACATTTAAAGTAGGCTAGGTTAAGTAAGCTATGGTTTTCAGTAGGTTATTGTATTAAATGCATTTTCATGTTACATTATTTTCAACTTACAATGGGTTTATTGGGACATAACCCCATCATGTATCAAGTATCTGTACACTGTAGGGTATCAGTTGAAGAGTATCAAGTTGGACCATCTGTATGCCTAAGTGGAAAATGTTAAATGTGGGAGGGAAAAAAAGCACTAACATGTTTGAACGTTTATACTATCCATCATTTTTAGATGGAGGATGGAGTATACATTTGATTTACCTTTTTCAGAAATAGGAAAGTAGTATACAAAGAATATATAATTTAGTATAAAAGAATTTCAACTAATATTAGGTAAGTAAGGTTGTGCTACCTTGACTACATATTAGAACTACCTGGGAAATTAAAATAAATATATCTATGCCAGACCCCATCTCAGACCAATTAATACAGATTCTCGGGCAAGAGGCCCCAGTATAATTTCTGTTTTGTTTCATTTTAAGCAGCCTATGTGATTGTAAAATACACCTGGGGTTGACAGTCATTGAGCTGTGATTAACTAGAGATAAACTGGAATTAAAGAATTTTTCTTTTCATAATTACCCAACCCATTTGGATTGAAGAGACACTTAGTGAATGTCTTAAAGTGATTCATTGACCTGGCTGAAAATTTGTTTAAAATCCTTACTTCTCTAACATAATCAGAACTCTCATGAGATTTAATATTTTGATGAGTACTCGTATTTGCAGTACAAGAGAACAATTTGTGCTTTGGGTGTTTTTGCCTACTACTTAGTTATATTCTTATCTGAATTTCTCAGAATTTCTACAATTCTAAATGTCTGTTTCCTCCCCTCTCCCAAG
Organism: Phyllostomus discolor; assembly: GCF_004126475.2. Classification (NCBI taxonomy): domain Eukaryota; kingdom Metazoa; phylum Chordata; class Mammalia; order Chiroptera; family Phyllostomidae; genus Phyllostomus; species Phyllostomus discolor. The sequence continues at coordinate 44,179,203 of NC_040905.2, forward strand.
TGGTATATTTGGTTAACAAATTAAGACCAATTGCAAAGTGATTTATATCTGTAGTTACCATCTCTTCTGCAAATATCTTTTTTGAGCTTTTATTAAGTATTTTGCTAAGGGGAATAGAAACTAATCTCTTTTTATGACATTGGAAATACATTTGGAAATGTAAACAATTGATTTGTAAGTAAGTTTTTAATGCACCAGTTCATCTGTTAGGAATTATAAAAAGAAATGGCTGTAAATCAAATATTTTTATAATACATATTTTTTACAGCAGTTCATTCAGGGAACTTTATAATTCTCTGTACTTTGTAATATTTCTATATATATGTATTTTCAAATAGTTTTTCATGATGAGTAATTTCTCAATGTGATCATTAGACCATTTGGATATTGGAATATTTTTACCAATGAGAATGCTAGGGCAGAAAATTATTCTTAAGCCACTTCACCATGATTTCCTTCTTTCAGCACTTCCTGGCAGGAAAAAAAAAAGATAGAATTTACTTCACTTAAAATGCCTAAGGCTCTTGACAAACTTACTCTCATAGCCTGAAGTCTTTTGAAATGCTAGCAGCTGTGGAAGAGGGGTCCTGCTGAGAGTGTGCTCTTCCCCAGGCTTTGTCTGCAGGTCTCTTAGAGCCCACTGTGAAGGCAGACAGATGAGTGCTTGAGCGCAAAGACTCAAGAGTTCCTGCTTAAAGCCAGAGGATAAACTGGAACTTTTACGCTTGCTTTTATTTTAAAACTGTGTCTCTTTAAAAAGGTGGAAAGTAGAAATACTCTAACATCTTAATTAACTTGATTCTGTAGAGGGATTGAATTTATTATTACAGTTCCTTTCTAGTAGAACATTTTCTCCGAGTACCGTCTTTTGCTGCGTATAATGTGCTTCCGTGTATAATGTGCACCCGTGTTTTTGTGTGCATTATACACAGGATTATTATGCCCATGGTACGTAATCATGATACCCAGGTATAAGGGGCATCCTTATTTTTCCCTCAAAAATTTAGGCAAAAAAAATGTGCATTACACACAGCAAAATGCTGTACATAGGTTTTTCTCACCTACCAATAATAAGAAAGCTCTTTTTCAAAATTGTGGTTTTAAGTAAATATAAAGATATATGGGATTTTCATTTACCCTGACCTCTTGGTGATTCAATTGGATTAAAAGCAGTGCAGTCATCTCACTCTTTTTTCATTTATTCAGTCTATTCCATTCCATTTTCCTGTAACAAAATTCTTCAATTTGTAGACTGTCCTGGCTTGTGCTTAATCTTTGGGTAGATAGAGATTACTTGTCTATCCTAGATATTAGTTTAGTGCTTTTTATTGTTAATTTGGCTCTTAAGGTGAACATAAAGCCTATATTTTCAGTCTGTTAAAGTGCCACACTTTGACATAATGTGCATTATCAGTCTCAAGCTAAAGATTATGTAACTAATACAAATGCCTTTTAAATATGCACTCTAATTTTTGTTTGTAAATTTGTTTTAGAATGTATACATAGAAATTATTCTTTTCTTTTTTTTAAAGGTTTTATTTATTTATTTTTTAGAGAGGGAAGGGAGAAAAAGAGAGAGAGAGAGAGACATCACTGTGGGTTGCTGGGGGTCATGGCCTGCAACCCAGGCATGTACCCTGACTGGGAATCGAACCTGCGACACTTTGGTTTGCAGCCTGCGCTCAATCCACTGAGCTACGCCAGCCAGGCGAAATTATTCTAATCTTATTCCTCATGACTTCAATGTCTTTAATTTCACATTTTTAGGTCTTTATTCAGTTAATTGAGAAGATTGGTTATTATGGTTTAGTTTTACATTTAAAATAAGTTTTTACTAATTTACAGTATATCCAGTCATATTTGCTTATCAGTTAAATGATAAAATACCAGTTCTGAACTACACATTACATTAGATTAGAAAACTGTTCCAAATGGAAGTCTAAATACTCATTTAACAAATTTGGAGAAAAGTGAGCCTGATTTTGCCCTGATTGGTGTCACTCAGTTGGGATTTGTTCTGCAAAGCAAAAAAGGTCTCTCTGTCTGGTTCACTTCCTAGTCAGGACACAAGCCTGGTTTGTAGGTTCTGTCTCCAGTTGGGGTGCATCCATGTTTCTTTCCCTCTCTTTCTCCTTCCTTTCCCTCCTCTCTAGAAATAAATAAATAAATAAAATCTTTCTTAAAAGGTGGTTTTGATTTTTATATAGACTAGCTTATAGAAAGTAGTACACTTTAAACTTCAGTTTTGAAAGTGTAGACTTTTTAAAAAGTTTTGAAAATTTATGTAGAAATGTTATTTACCAAGCCAGGCTTTCTTCTCTGAAGGAAACTTTTTTTACACTTTGTCTCCCTGAAGAATTAAAGGTCACTAGAAATCCTTGTAAGACTGACAGCTTCCTTGATAAGATTCATGTGTGTATTCATGGGAAAGAAATACTTTTGTCCCTGGCTGGCATAGCTCAGTAGATTGAGCGTGGGCTGCGAACCAGTGTCACAGGTTCAATTCCCAGTAAGGGCACATGCCTAGGTTGCAGGCCACGGCCCCCAGCAACCGCACGTTGATGTTTCTCTCTCTCTCTCTCTTTCTCCCTCCCTTCCCTCTCTAAAAATAAATAAATAAAATCTTTTTTTTAATGATTCTATTAAAATGTTTTATTAGTCTTCAAAACAAAGCAAACAATGGACATTATCATATATAAATTTTATATATAATGGCTATGTATACAGAATGTAGCCCAGAATAATTAAATCAGAATTTCTGGAGGTGAGAGACAGGTGTATTAATTTCCTAGGACTGCCATAACAAAATACCACAAACTTGTTGACCTAAACAATCGAAATTTATTCTCTCATAGTAGCTGAAATCAAAGTGTTGGCAGGGCCATGCTCTCTCCTGCGGTCTGGGGGAAGATTCTTCCTTGCATCTCACTAGCTCCTGGTGGTGGTCAGAAATTCTTGGCAATCCTTAACTTGTAGTTGCATCACTCCAATCTCTGTCTCTGTTGTCATATGAACTTCTTCCCTGTGTCTCCTCTGTCTCTGAACCCAAACCATTCTCTTATTTGTCTTATAAGATACCAGTTGGATAGGACTCACTGTCATAATCCAATGTGACTTCATTTTTAATTGAACTACATCTACAAAGACCTTATTTCCAATTATGTCACATTCACAGCTCCTAGAGGTTAGGACTTCAGCATATCATTTTAGGAGACTACAATTTAGCTGACCACATCAAACATCAGTAATTTTGATTTCCTGGATGGTTCTATGGCTTAGTAGCTAATACAGAGAGCCACTTCTTCCAGAACAGTCTCTTAAACTTTAAGAGACATATGAATCACATATGGGGCTTGTAAAATGGCAGGTTCTAAAGGAAGTCCTGAAACCCTGCATTTCTCATAAGCTCCTAAGTGGTGCTGGTGTTGTGGTCCATACCACGAGGAGCAAGTAGTCACAGTGAAGGCTTTGTAAGCTGTTCTGTAGCTCTACCTCTGGCTCCCTTCTGAACTCAGGAGCACTTTGGTATTAAAAGTCTTTTTTTTTTATTTTTATTTTTTAATCATTGTTCAAATACAGTTTTCTCCTTTTTACTCCCAATCCAGTCCCCCCTCCCACCCCTCCCCACTTCCCTCCCATTACCACCCTCCCCTTAGTTTATGAATAAATAAAATCTTAAAAAAATACTTTTGTAAGTGGTTTTAAAAATACGTGTATTTTATTCTGTCATGTATTATAGGTATAGGAATGCTTTTTTTGAATTTTAAAATCATTTGGCATATTTTAATCTTCATGAGATAATTTCTCTAAGTATTTTTATAGATTTTAAATAAAAATTATGCTTACATACCAAGGTGAACACTTTGAATAAAGTATTATTATCAGACAGTTCTAATAGTTGGCTATTTCTAATACTTTGTTTGTTTTAACAGGGAATGCCCTGATGCAGATTCACTTGTAAGTAGATTTTACTTGGATATAAACAATTTAAATTAGCCATTTTCATTAGGAAACACCCAACATATTTGGGTTCAGTTGTTTATACATTTTTCCAAGAAAAATACTAATCATGTTGTTGTAAATTCATTATTAAAATTTTATTACAGATACACTTCTGGCTTTATATTGCCAGTGCTTTCCTATTAAATAGAAGGTGTTTCTAACTATCTTTGACCAGTGGACATTTAACTTTTGAAATTGGGGGAGTGGTGCCACAGCATATTGCTCTTTCTTGGGAAATATGCCACATCTCAAATCTGCATACTTTATTTTGAAATGTGGTGCTCTTACTAATTTAGTCTTAGATCTATTAAAAATAATACTTTATCTGTTCCTGTATTTATTTAAGAGATTGTCATTTTAGGAAAAATAACCATTGTTAGTACTTTTCTGTGCATTTTATTTTGTTTTAAAGAAAATTCATTTTTATTCCTTATTTAAATATGTTTCTTTATATATAATTAAAGAAGATATCAAATGGAGGTTACAGCAGAAGAGTAGATTTACCAAATGGTGTAAGTAGTGCATACATTTTCAGATTGCTCCTCAAACACTGGTCATGTTGCTAAATGGTGGTAGTCAGGCTCTTCATCTCCTCTCCTTATTGTTTTTGCTGGCATAATTATTGTTTCTTTTGGTTCCAAAATAGTTTCATCTTTTACAGCATAATGGTTGTACCAAAATAAAGAACTAGGTATTTTATGAAACATTGTGTTTTATATTAAGATTAGTACTTAGTTTCATATTTCAGGTTTTCTTATTTTGTTAATAAATTTATAGTGAAAATAATGAAATAGCCTTCTAATGAGCTCTGAGAATCATCAGAGTGTTTTTAGAATTAAAACATTTATCTTACCACTTGCCTGTTTTGATATACTTGGTTTATTAATTAACGAAAAAGCCAGCAGATGTGTTTGGCATTTACTTTAATACTCATACATTTATTTTACTTTTGAATTAACTGTGTATAGCATTTGTTTGATGGTTGCAACATTGCATAAAATCCTTTAGTACTTAATGTTTTATTTTATATATACTCCCTAAATAAAACATTTCTAATTCTCTCAGCTCATTTGATGCTTATTCTATAATGACCAGTATGAACCAATTTTGAACTTTAGTCAGTATGTATCTGGAATTAGAAAAGGGTTTTTAAAGAGGACACAAAATTCTTACGCCATGTAAGAAATGATTGATAAATTTGTGTAGAAATAAAAAACGTATAAAATTAGAAAAAATATTCCATAAAAAATTTGAATAACTAAAGATAAATTGGCAGAGAGTATTTATAAGACATGTAACATGGGGCTAATTACTTTCTATCATAAAGTTTTTATACAAATCAGTATATAAGGTAAAGCAGACACCCTGTAGGAAAAGAGCATTCATTAAAAACAGGGCTCTTTTCATTAAAAGAAATAAAAATGATGTCTAAACATAAATGTTCAGAATAGTCTCATTCTGATGCAAATTAGAATGAAGAGCCTGTGTTCTGAAAGTAGAAATACTCTTACATAATTACAAGGGCATACTTAGAGAAGTGCCCCTTCCTCTTGTATTCCTTCTACTTCATCGCTTTGCCTGGTAGATGACCAGCTTTGCTTTGATTTATTCTTCCTGTGTTGTTGTTGTTGTTGTTGTTGTTTTCATAAAGATAAGCAGATATGCCTATCTTAATGTTTTTTTTTTCTTACTTAAAAGACATTACACTACCTGGCTGGTGTAGCTCAGTGGATTGAGCGCGGGCTGGGAACCACAGTGTCCCAGGTTCGATTCCCAGCCAGGGTACATTCCTGGGTTGCAGGCCATAACCCCCAGCAACCGCACATTGATGTCTGTCTGTCTGTCTGTCTGTCTCTCCCCCTCCCTCCCTCCCTCCCTTCCCTCTCTAAAAATAAATAAATAAAATCTTAAAAAAAAAAAAGACGTTACACTATATATGTTCTTTTCTACTTTTTTTAGTTAGCCATAATTCTTGGAAGTCACTCCATATCAGACCATAAAAATGTTTTTCTTTTTCTAATGGCTGTACAGTACTCTATTTTTGTATATATCGTAGTTTATTCAACTATGCTTGGATATTTAGGTACTTTCCCATAATTTTGAGTTATCGATAATCTTTGATGAATAATTTTGTTGTGTACATATTCTTAAATTGTTGAGGGTGTATTTTGGGGGTAAATTCCTTGAAGTCAAATTCCTGGGTGGAAGAGTTAAAACACATACACGGTGTTTTTTTAGAGATTGTTAAATTTCTCTCTGGAGGGATTGTACTGCAGTAAGTCCTCAACCTTGTTGATAGGTTCTGTTTTTAGTGAAACTTTGTATAACTAAACCATTTCTACCATAAGCTAGCTAATTGACATAAACAAGAATTAAGTTCCTGTGGCATCTAGTCAACGTTACAACAAAAGGAACTTATTCAAGGACCTGTGGTATTTTGTTTTATACCAGCAAAGTATAAGAGTACATTTCTCCACAGCTTTGCCTACAGAGGGTATTTTCAAGCTTTTGAATTTTGCCAGTCTCAAGAGCAAAAGTAGTGTTTTAGTGTAGTTTTAACTTTCTAGGTTGTCTTTTATTTGTTTGTGTGTGTGTGTGTGTGTGTGTGTGCGCGTGTGTGTGTTTAAATTTTTAGAGAGCGGGGAAGGTAGGGAGAAAGAGGGAGAGAAGCATCAGTGTGTGGTTGCCTCTCTTGCACCCCCTACTGGGGACCTGGCCTGCAACCTGGGCATGTGCCCTGACTGGGAATCAAACTGGCAACCCTTTACTTCACAGTCCGGTGCTCAATCTTCTGAGGCACACCAGCCAGGGTTATATATTTTTTTGTTTTTGTATATATTTTATTTATTTCCATTTACTTAAGCTGTCCTCTGATTTCATCACCTCTGTTCTACAGACACACACAGTCTTGCACTTTTTTTAAAAGTATATTTTATTGGTTATTCTATTACAGTTGTCCCAATTTTTCCCCCTTTGCCCCTCTCCACCTGGTACCTTCCCTCCAGCAATCCCCCCCTTAGTTCATGTCCATGGGTCAAACATGTAAGTTCTTTGGCTTCTCCATTTCCTTTACTGTTCTTAACATCTCCCTATTTTGTACCTATCAATTATGCTTCTTAATCTGTGTACTTTTTCTCCCATTCTCCCCCTCCACCCTCCCTGCTGATAACTCCATGTAATCTTTTTTTTTTTATCATTGTATAGGAAGAACTGCATATTTATTTATAGGTTGTATCATTCATGTGATCTTCATTTCTGTGATTCTGTTCCTGTTCTAGTTGTTTGCTTAGTTTGTTTTTGTTTTTTTAGATTCAGTTGTTAATAGTTACGAGTTTGTTGTCATTTTAATGTTCATAGTTTTGATGAACTAACATTTCATGTAATAATGGCTTGGTGATGATGAACTCCTTTAGCTTTGCCTTATCTGGGAAGCACTTTATTTGCCCTTCCATTCTAAATGGTAACTTTGCTGGGTAGAGTAATCTAGATTGTAGTTCCTTGCTTTTCATCACTTTGAATACTTTTTGCCAGTTCCTTCTAGCCTGCAGAGTGTCTTTTGAGAAATCATCTGATAGTCTTATGGGAACTCCTTTGTAGGTAACTTGCTCCTTTTCTCTTGCTGCTTTTGAGATTCTCTTTATCGTTAACCTTTGGCATTTTAATTATGATGTGTCTTGGTGTGTTCCTCTGTGTATCCAACTTGCTTGGGACTCTCTCTGCTTCCTGGACTTTTATGTCTATTTCCTTCACCAAATCAGGGAAGCTTTCTTTCATTATTTTTTCGAGTAAGTTTTCAGTTTCTTGCTCTTCCTCTTCTCATTCTGGCATCCCTATGATTTGGGTATTAGCACTTTTGGAGATGTCCCAGAGTCTTCCTATTCTCTCCTTGTATTTTTGAATTCTTGTTTCTTCATTCTGTTCTGGTTCATTGTTTATTTCTTCCTTATGTTTCAAATTGTTGATTTGAACTCTGGCTTCCTTCCCTTCACCGTTGGTTCCCTGTGGATTTTTCTTTATTTCTCTTAGTATAGCCTTCATTTCTTCCCTTATGCTTTCACCATATTCAATGAGTTCTCTGAGCATCGTTATCACCAGTGTTTTGAACTCTGCACCTGATAAGTTGGCTACCTCCATTTCTCTTAGTTCTTTTTCTGGGGTTTTGTTCTTTCCTTTAGGTCGTATTTCTTTGTCTCCTCAATTTGGCAACCTCCCTGTGTTTGTTTCTGTGTATTAAGTAGAGCTGCTTTGGCTCCCTGTCTTAGTGTGCTTGTTAAGTTATATGGGGTAAACTCTAGGTATTTGCCAGGGCAGGGCAACCTGCTTCACTGCTCTGTGGCTCTGTATGTGGGGGAAGGGTTGGAGAAGGAACAATGATGCTGAGACTTGTTCGGTCCCCACCCAGTTTCCAGTCATTTCACCACCACCACCTTCCCATATGTGACCGGCACCCCTCTAGCTACCCTGGTGGTGGTTCTCAGAGTGGGTGAAATGACTGGAAGCATTCATTCTAGGACCGTACAGGCCCTTTAAGTGGCCTCTCTGAAGAGATCTGCAGTTTCTTCTGCCACCCCGATCCCCACTGGTTTTTACAGCCAGAAGTTATGAGGCTTTATTTTCCTGGCACTGGAAACCTGGACTGTGTGGTTTGGCCTGGGGCTGCGGTCACTTGCTCCCAAGGCATCCCTCCCAATGTTATCTACCACATGTGAATGTGGGACTACTGGTTCCACGGGCCACCTTGCTGGTATTACGCTGCATCCTCTTCCCCCGTACTCTCCATCTCCGGCCCTCCTACCCATCTGGATAAATATGGCTTCTTTAAATCTTTGGTTGTCAGACTTCTATACAGTTTGATTTTCTGGCAGTTTTGGGTGTTTTTTGTTTTGAGGTTATTTGTGATCTTTCTTGTGGTTGTGCAAGGAAGCAAAGGGTGTCTGCCTATGCCTCCATCTTGGCCGGAAGTCTCATGCATTTTTTTTTTTTTTACTGTGAAAATTTGATTGTCTACAGAACTGCTGGCATTTCACATGAACACCTGTTGTATACCTTTCAATGTTCCTTCTGTTTTATTTTGAAATGCTTTTCTATTTCAGACTTCTGAAGAACGGAGTGTGATTTGAATCTAAGTAACTAAAAGATATAATTTCCCCACAGTGTTAAGATTTTGTTAACCTATTGATATTTGATAAATGATATAGCCCCTCAGTAATAGTTAAGGTTTAATAATATTTTTATAGTGTGGAGCCATCATTACAGTCAAGTTTTCTTTTTCTTCTTCTTCCCATAGAACATCCCTGATGTAGATGAAGAAGGCTATAGTATAAAACCAGAAGCAAATCAGAATGATATCCTTTTATCATCTGAATATTCTTACGGATTGGTTATCATATAAGTGGACAGTTAAAATACTCTATTATTTAAAAAAGGGTTTTCAGGTTTTTAATTGATTATCATAAAATGATTCCATAGCCTTCATTTGACATGTTTTTATTAACAAAAGTTAGACGTTATATTTCTGTTAAAGTCCTATCTCTTAAAGGTTTTTGTTAACTTTATGAATGTGTGAAAAAATGGTTATGCATTAAGACAATTTAAAAACTAAATTTTTTAACTGATACTCACATACCAAAGAGAACCATTTCTACTCATCTAGTGATTCTGATTCTGAAGATGAAGAACCAAAGAAGTATCGAATAGAAATAAAACCTATGCATCCAAATAATTCACATCATACAATGGCTTCCTTGGATGAATTAAAAGTGTCTATAGGAAATATAACACTCTCCCCAGCAATATCTGTAAGTAAGAAAATGGGCTGGAATGGGAATAAGTGGGAGAAAACTGTACTTGAACAATGATTAAAATAAAATTAAAAATAAAAATTAAAAAAAAGAAAATGAGCAAGTTTGAACTTCTTATATAGAAGTCTTTTTTTTAAATACCATGACTACCTGCATCTGCTTAATTTTCAGAATAATAAAAAGTGAAACATCACTTAGTGATAGTTAAGCATGTTGGATAATGAAATATTTATATTTTTTAATTTAGCTTTATTGAGGTATATAATTTATAATTTTTGTACAGGCAAATGAACTTGTGAGTTTGGCTTAGTTTTGCTTCCTTTTGAAAGTGTATTACAAAGGAAGCAAAAGAAAATCTGTTTCTACCATTTGTTGTATTTTATAAATAATGCTATATGACTCAGGCAGAATTTTGTGAAGTGGCAGTATTAATCTTCCCTCATTGAATTTTTAAGTTTTTGTCTATGTTTTGTGAACTTTATGTAGAAGGGAATTCTGTAAAAATGAATTTAAAGATTAAATGATATCTTTGCATTTTTTATCTGTCAGTGTAACATTTGTTTTTATATACTTTTCATAGAAGGAAAGGGAAAGGTAAGAATTCTTGGTTATAGTGATTGATTTCTCATTTTTGAGATACCACACTTAATATCTTTTGAGGGAGTGAAAAAAATCATACTCTATCTTTCCGTTGACGTCATAGTCTAAATTCAAAATGTTAAACTCTGGGGGCAGTGAAAGTATGTCTTAGAATGATATTAAGTGTGTCAGTACATCTTCATAATTAATATTAAATCTGTTCTCCTTGATAATAGAGAATAAAAGTCCTCACTGTTTCATACTGTTATTTGAGTATATATTTTAAGTAGTCTCTGTGTATGTGTTTGGCCAAAAAAGATTTTTCTCCCATTCCAGTTTTAAAATTTAATTTTAGAATTTTTTTCCCACCAAAAAGGCAGATTTCTGAAGTGAGGTTTTATTCTACCATTAAAAAAAACCTAGAGGAATATACATCAAAATGTTAAGCAATAATCTCTGGGTGGTGAGCTTATTGATGGTTTAAAATTTTCTCTTTTGTGCTCTTCTTAGATATTTATTTTAAAAACCTGAACATGTATTAATTTCATTCTCAGAAAATAAGTAATAATAAAATTGTTCATTTTTAATATTGGGTGTGGGAAGAGGACATCGTGAGTATATTTTGTTGTCCAGTTTGCTTATCTGGCTTACGTGTTCTCCCCCCACAGTGTATGTTTTTAAGGAGTATAGATTGTAGGTATGATTCGGAAGGGAATACACAAATTATTAGAACTGGAAAGTATGATATTTCGTCTGTCTATTTATTTTGGTGAGAGGAAATAGAAAATACTATATTTTAAAATCTAAAAAATCATTATCTCTTTTCTTTTTCCATGTATTGCTAGAGACACAGCCCAGTAAGTGCAAGATTTTATATTTTTATCTATTGACCTTAAAAAATTATAATGTTTGAATATTGATTTTCAAAATATTTGCGTTAAATATTATAAATTAGCAAGTCATAGTGAGTTGCTTTAGATATTTAATAGTTCAATATTTAAAAACACTTCATTGAATGTTAAAAGTACATGTATTTTTTTAAGTATAAAAAACTACTAAAAGTCTTTTCTGTATATCTTTATGTAACTGCAGTTTACAATTGAGCAGATTTACTAAAAGCAATTTAAAATTTAGGTTCCTAGTGTTAACAATTTATGAAATATTTCATTACCAGATTAAATTATTTATTTAATGGCACTTAATTGTTGTATTTCTGTTTTAGGTGCTGATGAATCAGAATTCGTCTAGTAAGTTTGACATTTAAGTTGGTTATTTTATTAGTGTTAAAATTTATCAGGCGATTTGCTAAGCTTATATGGCCTTACATATGTAGTTTTAGAAATAGGATTTTCTCATGAGCCTTAACAACAATAGACTATCTCTTTTAGCTTTGAGACATGCCTTAAACCCGGGGTGTTAAACTCATTTTCACCAGGGGCCACATCAGCCTTGCAGTTGCCTTTAAAGGGCTGAAATAATTCTAGGACTGTATAAATGTAACTACTCCTTAACTCTTCAGAAGTTGAAATTATATTGGGACCTTTGAAGGCAACCATGGGGCTGATGTGGCCCTCGGTGAAAATGAGTTTGACACCCCTGCCTTAAACTTTAATACCTGAATACTACATCTTTTAGAAATCAGCAAAAACAAAGAGTAGCTTCTGGACTTCTGGCCAAGGTGGAGGCGTAGATAGACACACTGTGCCTCCTCTCGCAACCAAAACAAGGACAACAACAAATTTAAAAACAAAAATTAAACAGAATGGACAGAATATTGAACTGAATGGAAATCCGACAACCAAGAAGTTAAAGAAGAAACATTCATCCAGACTGGTAGGAGGGGCAGAGTCAGACTGCCGAGTGGAGAGGACTCGCATCAAGGTGGTGGCTGGTAGACCAGGTGACGTGGTAGCTTGCAGACTGGGCAGCCCCCACATTCGTGTACAGGTAAACCTGGAGGAATCACTGGGGAGCAAGACAGACCACACAACCCAGGGTTCCAGTGCAGGGAAATAAAGCCGCAAACCTCTGACTGAAAACACCTGTGGGGGTTCAGATGGCAGCGGGAGAAACTCCCAGCCTCACAGGAGAGTTCATTGGAGAAAAAAATAGCAGTTAAGGGTCCTAGAATGTACACAAACCCACTCACCCAGGAATCAGCACCAGAAGGGCCCAATTTGATTGTGGGTAGCAGGGGAAGTGACTGAAAGCTGGCAGAGAGTGGAGCAAGCAGCACCATTCCCTCTTGGACCCCTCCCCACATACAGTGTCACAATGGAGCGAGGTGGTTTGCCCTGCCCTGGAAAACACTTGAGTCTCTCCGCCCCTTACTACATAACTGGCACACTGAGACAACAACAAAAAAATGGCCCAAATGGAAGAACAGTTCAAAGCTCCAAAAAAAATACAACTAAGTGACAAAGAGATAGCCAACCTGTCAGATGCACAGTTGAAAACACTGGTTATCAGGATGCTCCAGGAACTCACTGGGTACTTCAATAGCATAAAAAAAAACCAAGGCAGCAATGAAGGTTGCATTATGTAAAATAAAGAAAAATCTGTAGGGAACCAACAGTGATGGGAAGGAAACCAGGATTCAAACCAACAGTTAGGAGCAGAAAGAAGAAAGAAACATTCAGCCAGAACAGAATGAAGAAACAAGAATTCAAAAAAAATGAAGAGAGGCTTAGGAACCTCCAGGACATCTTGAAACCTTCCAACATCCAAATTATAGGGGTGCCAGAAGGAGAAGAGGAAGACCAAGAAATTGGAAACTTTTTTGAACAAATAATGAAAGAGAACTTCCCCAATCTGGCAAAGAAAGTAGACTTTCAGGAAGCCCAGAGTCCCTAAGAAGTTGAACCTAAGAAGGAACACACCAAGGCACATCATAATTAAGTTACCCAAGATTGAAGATAAGGAGAGAATCTTAAGAGCAGCAAGAGAAAAGGAGAGAGTTACCTACTTCCCATTAGACTATCAGCAGATTTCTGAAAAGAAACCTTACAGGCAAGGAGGGGCTGGAAAGAAGTATTCCACGTCATAAAAGGCAACGACCTACATTCAAGATGATTCTATCCTGCAAAGCTGTCATTTAGAATGGAAGGGCAGATAAAGTGCTTCCCAGACAAGGTCAAGTTAAAGGAGTTCATCATCACCCAGCCCTTATTATATGAAATGTTAAAGGGACTTATCTCAGAAAAAGAAGATCAAAAATATGAACACTGAAATGACAACAAACTCACAGCTATTAACAACTGAACCTAAAAAAAACAAAACAAACTAAGCTAACAACTGGAACAAGAACAGATTCACAGAAATAGAGATCACGTGGAGGGTTATCAGTGGGGAGCGGGAATGGGGGAAAAGGTACAGAGAATAAGTAGCATAAAGGGTAGGTAGAAAATAGATGGGGAGGTTAAGAATAGTATAGGAAATGTAGAAGCTGAGGAACTTATATGTACGACCCTTGGACATAAACTAAGGAGGGGGAATGCTGGTGGGAAAGGGGTGCAGTGCGAAGGGGAATAAAGGAGGGAAAAGGGACAACTAATAACATAATCAAAATATATTAAAAAAATAAATGAGACCCATTAAATTTACTAAGTATCAAACAATGCAGTGTTTTACTTTTTAAAAAGAAATGGTGTGTAGATTGATAGAGAATATGAAGAAAATGAGGATAAAAGGGGGCCATCAACTTACAGAAATGAGGGCAAAATGCAAAAAGATGGAGGGGGAACAGCCCAATGAGCACTTTAGAGGAAAATGCTAAATTGGGCCAAATCGGAGAATGTGGTGTGGAGTAGGCATCGTGTACAGTGGTGGTGTTCCTTGTAGTTTGTTGCAGTTACCCATGTTGATGTATTTTGTGTTCATCAGCCATTGCTTGATGGTGCAAAACACTGAGGTGCAGGGAAAAGTGCTTATGAACCAACATGACTTTTGCATTACTGATGCCTTTCCCCTGTGTACTAGTTGCTTATGAAATGATTCATGTTACAAATGCAAAAGAGACTATTTTATAGAGACTGTTGCTCTAGGTTTTACAAATTTTAATTTTTTAAAGTAAGATCCTTCAAGTGTTGGTAATTACTTTTGGTCGATATAATAATTACTAATAATCTTAGAATGTGAAAAATGCTTTCATGATTCAGCAGTTAAAAGTCTTGAGTGATAACTTACATAAGTACTTAAAATTTGTCCTAATTTTTAAAGTTACAGCCCATATTTTTCTCTTTTGAGCAGCCATTTTATTTTAATAAATATGAGAAGTCAGTTGATTCAACTTACATTTCTCACTACAGATGTTAGAAGAAATAAAGATTTAGCAGAACTTCAGCTATTTTAATATTCTTCACAATAGAGAACTTGTTAAAAGCTGATGTTTCTTTTTTTTTCATGTTTGTTTAAATTATACTTGTTATTCCAGAATTTTTAAATTGCTTATAGTAATGAGGTGATTTTTAATTAGGTGAAGAGTTAACAAAATCGAAACCATCTGCTGCATCCAATGAGTAAGTCCCATGTTTAAATTTTTTTTAACAAATACTTTATTTTTTTAGAGCAATTTTAGGTTCACAGCAAAATTGAGTGGAAGGTACAGAGGTCTTGTGTATACTCTGCCGCTACATATGCTCAGCCTCCCCTACTATAGTAGCAGCGCATTTGTTGTGATTGATAACCCTAATAGACACATCATTATCGCCCGGGTCCATGGTTTACACTAGGATTTACTCTTGGTGTTAAACATCATGTGATTTTGATGAATGGATAATGATATGTCCACCATTATAGTTTTATACAGAATGGTTTGCCCTAAAATTCCTATTTCCTCCAGCTTTTTATTCTTCCCTCCCCACTACCTTTAAATTTGAAATACCTTTGTCCTGTTTCTAGAGTTTTATTATCTCTGTAGTTTCAGTTCCAGTAGGATGTTGGGAATTATCCTGTTTCTTAAGCTGTCAGGTGTCCTGTGGAGTTTTTCATTGCTCATTTGATACTTCTTTTTTTATAACAGTTTTTTAAAAATTCATTCAGTTGTATTTGGCCTTGATGGCCTCACTGCTTCTAAATAAATGATAGTATTCCAAGTTTATACATGTCTGTATTTCAGCTGGTTGTTCTCATGGAAATTTTCTCACTTTTTCCCTTCAGTTTTGGCTGTGACCTTATAAAATAGACTGTATACTTCTTGAGCTTCAAAATGAGGAACTGTCTCAAGTTGAAAAAGGAGAGGGCTAGAAAGCATGCCAGCTGTTAAAAAGAAAAAATATTTTAAGCCAATATTGCATGGGTCCTTTTTCATTCTGTATCTATCAAGACTGCTTTCTTCTAATGTTTTTGCATGGGTAAAAAAAGGCTTAATTAATGGATAATTAATTAATGGGTAGTTTAAAATTATTTGATATTTTTCAAGCTAGGCATGAATTGAGTATAGTGGTGGTATTCAAATGGAAATGGTGATTTACCATTTCTAAAGATAAGTTGTAGAATGTTTTAAAACTAGGAATCATTTTTTCAATTGTAATTCTAGCTATGCTTTATCATACAAAATGTGTGTATCCATGTAGATGCGTGTTGAGATAATAGATATATTGCCTGTGGATCATTATAACATTTTAATTATCTGGTGGGCCTGTTTTCTAAGATTTTGAAAAAATATTTTTTAAAAATAGTGGTGGTTTGATACTTTAAAACAGGGATTCCCAACCCCCTAGCCATGAATCAGCACTGGTCTGTGGTCTGTTAGGAGTGGGGCCACACAGCAGGAGGTGAGCAGTGGGCTAGCAAGTGAAGTTTTGCTGGAATTACTACCTGAGCTCCACCCCCTGTCTCCTGACCCCCCATCTGCTGCCCCCCTCCCCCATCAGTGGAAAAAGTGTCGTTCACAAAACCGGTCCCTGGTGCCAAAAAGGTTGGGACCATTGCTTTAAAATATTGTTTTAATGGGGATTTCATTTCTGTTTTTACACCTTAATTTTGATTTGTCGAGCATACATCAGTAGAGCTGGGGAAAAATAATTTTATGAAGAGGTGGTGGCTAAGGTCAGGTGCTTTAGGATCTAGAGATTATATTCATATAAATGTTTGTAAAGAGCCAGAAGTTGAATCCAGAGAGTAACTAGTACAGTGGATTTTAAGAGGTCCGTGGAGGAAGATCATTGGTATGCATTATGTTGAGTTTTTTTGAAACTAGAATGTTGATCCCCTTGATGATTTTGTCCATAATCTTGGTTATATCTCATAAAAAGGCATGTCTAACCCAACTGTTTCACCAGACTACTTTCCTGGCTCAGCCAGTGAATTAACCAGGAAGCTCACTGAGATAATTACGTCATCTACTGCATGAGCAGATCTGTGAAGTTTATATCAACTTGTTGGGCTTATTTATGTACATGAGAAGTACTTTCAGAAAATCCTTTACTCTCTTTCTTTGCAAATAAGCATTACTTTATAAAATTTCTATCTGATTTCACATCACTTAGCACCTGAAATTGTAGAATTAGGTAGCCATGTGTTTTTAGGCAGCTCATTTAGAGACTCTTTTTATTTTCATTTGTAAAGCTCAAATCATTATTTCCATTCTGACAGCCCCTAGGATTGTTAAGAATAATAAGGTGTGATAAGTGGGGATTTCTCTTCTAGCCACTCTCCCTGCCACCTTCATACAATGCTTTAACTACTTTTAAGTAGTTAAAAGTGGTTAAAAAATACTGGTTTATTAAATTCGTCAAGTTTCTTCACATATTCCATTGGCAGAACATCAAACTTCTTAATCATATATGTTGAGCTATTATAATTCTGTGATATAATAAGTGAGTAGATTTTATACTAATAAAATATTCCTTTATTAAAATTCTTATTTTTAAAACACTATGGAAGGAAAGGGACCAGTGATTTACTTGCATGGGACCCTCTGTTTGGACCATCTCTTGATTCATCATCTTCAGCTTCGTTAACTTCATCATCATCATCAGGTAAATATATATATATATATATATATTTGCATATATATTTTAAACTGAGGAATTTAGTAGTTACTTTTTCTAGTTGATATACTCATTATCTATTGTTGTACTTAATAATCAAAAAATTTTTAAACTTGCTTTTTGATCATATTGCCAGATAACAGTAATTTTACCCTGGTTTTGTTAACTTAGTTTAAAGACCCTATGGCTTAAACAATAAAAATTTATCAGACATCAACAGTTTTTTTTTAATATATTTATTTCTAAGCATTTATATATTTATATCTAAGCCATATTGATGCCTAAATAACCTTAACGTGTATAGATAAAATTCAGCTGTAAAGATGTGCATTAAGGTAAGCAGTGCTTTCTTGCTGGACATTTACATTGCATCTGATTTTCTGATACTATGAACATTCGTGAATATAACGAATTTCGTGCACGTCTCATCATATCCTTTTTTGTAAAGATTTTATTTATTTATTTTTAGAGAGAGGGGAAGAGAGGGAGAAAGAGATGGAGAGAAACATCAATGTGTGGTAGCCTCCCATACACCCTGAACTGGGGACTTGGTCTGCAAACCCAGGCTTGTGCCCTGACTGGGAATCAAACCAGCGACCCTTTGGTTTGCATGCTGGCACTCAATACACTGAGCTGCACCAGCCAGGGCTCATAATATCCTTATAATAATTTATCAATATAAGACTTAAGAGTCAGAAGATACACTCATTGATACTTATTGCCAAACTGCTTTCCAGAAAGATTTTAGCACTTCCCAAACAGTGACTAAAAGGGCTTGATAAATGCTTTTAAATTGTTTTGGCAAGAGTATGTTAAGTTTCTCTTATCTTCAAAATATAAATTCTCATTTGCCAATACTCAAAGCAGACATCAGAAATACATGTTTAATAAAACCGCTGCTTGCTCAAAGTAAGAAAATAAAATCACTGTTTTAAGTTGATCTTCAACTTTCTCAGGGATTTTAGAAACTCAGATTGTCAGGAACTTCTCTAAGATCCTGTAACTAGAAAATGATAAAAGCATAGATTCAAATCTAGATATTACCAATTCTAAAATCTCTTGTACTCTGGTAGATTAACAAAACAATAAGCCTTGTGGAAACATTTTACTATTAATAATAAAATGAACACTAGTATTTAAAATTAGACTGTTTAGAAAATAATATTTTAAAAATAATTTTAACTGTATTTTAGGCACTCTTAACCTGAAACAATCTGTAACTTTGAAGGGAAAGTAAGTGGTCTGTATCTAATACTTGTAAATCAGCAAGAAGTAGTTAATAGATGGTTGAACATATTCAGAAGTGTCAGCATAGCCTTTCTCAATGAGCATTTGTTAGTAATTAGTTTTATAAGAATAACCTTACCAATAGGTAGTATAAGGAAAGTAAAATTGTAGAGGAAAAGCTGAAGTTGTCCTTAAGTCTTTTTTGTTTGGTAAGAATGTCAGAATGGTGTTTTGTATGTAGAATGAAGAGGGTCCTAAACAAGGCTTTTTCAGTTTTATTAATATTCTTTTATGATTTATTTTTTCAAATCTTTTACACTGGTATCACAGAGGTTTTAGTTATGTTTGTAACTCTACCCTTTGTTTCTCATTTTCTTTAGCACAGTCTCTTTATTTTCAAGAAAGCATTCTCTTTTCCTCTTGCTACCTGTCTAAAGACTGTTTTACCCATATCACTTTCAATTCAGGTAAAAAAGTGATGTATTTTCATTCAGTCGTCATTTGATGTTTAGTAGCTAGGATATGATAAAATATTTGTTACACTTTTGCTAGTTTTAAAATTCACTTTGGTATGCATTTTTAACCTTTCTCTATAGTCTAAAAAATAATGCCATAAATTATTTTGCCCTTCAAAGAATATTAGTGATGTTGAAAGAGATAATTATTGTTATATAATAATTAATAGCCCCACCTGAGAGCACAAATAAGTTTCCTTTTGCTTCATGGTTGCAAAATCAGTGGCTTTCCTTTATTGATGACCTTGTTACAAGTTCATCTCTCCAGGGAGCTGAGACAGCATTCCAGAGATTGTACTGGAAAGCCAAAAATACCTTTGGGTTTCCTGATGCTTTGATTGAGAGATCTCCCAAAAGCTGCATCTCTGAGGATCAGAGTGGACTTTGCCATAATATCACATGTCCTAAAAAATTAATGACAGAAGGAGCTAATACTAGTACTGATTTTTCTTCTGCATCATTGTTTCTGGAGTCTAGATTAATGTGGGTTTTTTTGGTCAAATAAAGAATGGTGTGGGAAACAGGCCTTATGTGTTCTCCCTAGGCATTGTCAGAGGGCAGATGTAGATTAGCTCTTATCTCCTATGTTTTTATACTTTACAAGCCATTTTTATTTCCTTATAATATATTGCATCTAATAGACATTCCTTGGAAGTGAGCTCCAGTGTCAACATTACTACTACTACTACAAAAGAAAAACCCACACTATTAAAATATTTAAGTTTATAAATAATTGTAATAATCTCCTTCAAAGGCTTCTGAAAGCAGTACCTAATTGGCATATGCAGATAGATTCATTTATAATATATAAATTTATTATTAATTTATAATTAATAGATTCATTTATAAAGAGTTTTATTAGCTTTCCCCAAACAGCAATTTCTGATTATTTGAACTTAACACTTCTACTAATCTTGGTTTTGAGTCAATCTAACTACCATTTGGAGAGTCCACTTGATTGATCAATGATGAAGTTAAGGTGTAAATGTCTGTTGTGTTAGGCTCTCTCACAAGTTTGAAATGGCTGGAGTATTGTCAGTGCTGGTTGCATTGATAATGAACACATCTTCAAAGTAAAGGTGCCATTAGCACAGGGAAGAGAGAGAGATGGTCCTCAGGCTGGGGCACATCTCTTCTAGTGTGCAGCTTAAGTGCGGCATGAAAGGACTGCTGCCGACTGGGCAAGGGCAGCAGCCTCAGAAACCAGACTTGATTTCTTACCATCCTGCTACTGTTTTCCTCAAGTAACCAAAAGTTGCTTACATCTTTTTTCTCTTCATATGGTATGCTTTCTAAATGATTCCATACCCCCTGTGGCATTTACTTTCACTCCTGTGCGGACTACCTTTTTTCTTTAGGTCACTTCCTACCTCCTCCATGTTCTTCCTTTTCATGCTTCCAATCCTCCCTCACTGACCGAGGGTCCTCAGCTTTATTACCTCTCGTTTCCCCATGTATATACTTGGACCCATTTATATAATTCTTAACTTTACATACCTGTAAACTTACAAAATTTAACTGAAATATATTTCTTCCCTTCCATATTATATTCTTCAGTTTCTGAACTGTGTGACTTCTGATGATGTACATTTGAATTTCACTCATTAATTTCTATCATGATGAGAATTATTTTCGATTAGGGATACTGAGTGTTAGTATTTCTGATTTATTAAATTGCAAATTTTGCAACTGGTGTTGAAGAACAGTGAACACTAAATTTATGTAGAATTTAGGGAAAGTTAAGATACTACTTTCAACACTTACCAAAAATGAATTAGTGATGAAGGGAAATTTTTTTTAGTAAAGGTCATTTTAATTCTTTTATGACAAAAAAATGTTATAATGTTCAGAAAAAGTCAAATTACAATTTTAATTAAGGTAAGTGTTTTATTTAGAGTTCATGTTCCTGTTTCGAAGGTGGTGTGTCAAAGGCTTGGCCTTACATTTCTCTTTGGAGAGTAGGTGTATGGGCAGTGAACTAAAGACCTTAGACCTTAAATTGTCTACGCCACCTAACTTATCAGATTTAATTTTTATATGTGTAAATAAATGAAACAGGAATATAATTTATCTGTGTCAGTTTTATTGAAAATTTAATGATTTTTTTCCCAGGACTATTATTGGTATCTTCAAAATACTTATTTGATTGATAGCTTCCTAGTATTTCACCAAATATCTATAATTACATTTTTAAGAAACTCCTGAAAAATAAGCTTTGAATCCTAACAGTTCCTCTGTAATAGAATGTCTTTATGTTGGATTGCTACTTACTAATGATTGTCTTCCAATTTCCCCCCCACCAGCCAGGCCCACAACTCCTCTTTCTGTAGGCGCCATTGTCCCACCTCCAAGGCCTGCTTCCAGACCAAAGCTTACTTCAGGCAAGCTCAGTGGGATTAATGAAATAGTATGTACTCAGGTGTTTCTTCTTTTTAATTATAACTGTTTGGATTTAAGATGCAAGTGATATCTTTCTGTGTGTCTCTTTACAGTTATATGCTTGGAATTTTCTACTCAGTCTTCAAAATATAGAAATGTTTTCCCAGACACTTCTTTTATTCCCATATCTTACCTCATTATCATACCTCTGGAACAAGACATTATTCAAAAGGAAAAAGATTTCCTAACAAAGTTGGCACATTTTAGAAATACTACTCAGTACCCATTGTTTCACAGTTGAGAAGCAATTGTTACATAATTTTGCTGCAAATCAAATATTAAAAAAGAAAGGATTCCTGGCCTTAGAAGTATACTGCCAGGAGAGTCCTGGAAGGCATGTAGGTTAACTTGCTTTATTTTGTATATAAGGAAACTGTAATTTGCATCACTTCATTGACTTGTACATATTACTATAAAAAAGAAAAAAGCATTGGTCTTCAAAAGTGGTCTGATAATGAAAGAAATTTTATGGGTTCTCTTCAGAGTGAGGCTCTCCCAAACCACTCTTCTTGCCTCTGATCTATTCTGCTTTGCTTTTATCTTTTATACTAATTGCCAGTTTAATTGCCAGAATTGAATTTCTGTAAGTCAGACTTAATCTTCTTTTTCCCCTGATACACATATCCAGTGGTCCCTCATAATTCACGTGATTGAATATTTTAGTTGCATGTACAAGACTTTTGATTAACTGTCTGCATTATCCTGTTAACTGTCCAACTTGCTCAACTACTTGCATTACCAGACTAGACTGTCCAACTTTCTCCTCTTTGCAGTCTAAGTATAGCAACATGACACTTTCCACAGTCCTTCAAACACATCGTGCTCTTTTATACATCCACATCTTATTATGCCTCCTCTGTCTGGAATGCCTCTCAGTTTCCTTTAAGGTCTTGTTAAATATCACCATGCAGGTAAGGCCCTATTTCATCATTACTCCTCCCCCAGTGGATTTAATCATTCTTATACCCATATACTTTGTTTGTATATCTTTTAGTGCACAAATCACATTTTACTTCTCTTCCCTTCTCCTCACCAGCCATACTTTCTTTGTGGGTGTTCCCCTTACACCCAGAAAGGGGACCCACATGGGACTATCCCATGGCCAATTTCATATCCTTACTACTTTGCATAATACCTGTCATATGGTACATAGTTAGAAAATGCTTCATGACTAAACAAAAAAGCTTGAGCATCAAGTGTTGACATGGTGACATTTTCTTTTATATCTTATCCGAATGAACAGGCTTAATGGAAGTGAAATTAAAGACTAAACACCAGCTGCAAAGGAGATGGTTATTTTTTAAGTCATATAGAAATTATTCCATCTTAATAACATGGGTGTTTACCAGATTACAAAAGCAGTGCATGGCCCTAGCTGGTGTAGCTCATTGTATTGAGTGCAGGCCTGCAAACCAAAGGGTTGCTGGTTTGATTCCCAGTCTAGGGCACATGCCTGGGTTGTGGGCCAGGTCCCTAGTAGGGGATGCGTGAGAGGCAACCCCTATGTTCCTCTCCCTTCTTTCTCCTTCCCTACCCCTCTCTCTAAAAATAAATAAATAAAATCTTTAAAAAAACAGTGCATGATTATATTGTAAAATTTGAAAAATAAGAAAAACATAAAAACTTCTATATGTTACCACTCAAAGATTAACCACTGTTGACATTTTTATATATCCTTCCATTATTATTATTATTTTTTAATCCTCTCCCAAGGATATGTTTATTGATTTGAGAGTGAGAAACATTGGCTGCCTCCCATATGTGCCCTGACCAGGGATTGAACCTGCAACCTTTTGGTGTACAGGACAATGCTCTAACCAACTCAAGCCAGGGCTCATTATTTTTTGAATGCATAAGTACTTATTTATTCAGAGGTAATAAAATATAGTTGTTAAAAGCACAAGTTCACTAGCCAATAATTACCTGAGCAACATTAGGTAGGTTTTTTATTTGGAATCTGTTTCCTTATGGGTATAATGATAATAGGTTGTTGCGATGCTTAAATAAGTTAGTTCAGGGCGGAGTAAAGCAGGTTTACAGTTGTTCATGTGGTAAATAATACAAAAACAAATAATACAGTGATAAACTCTGTTTTGCATACTCAGATTGTATATCTACTTTTTCCCCATTGTCAAGTGAAAATACTTGCTCAAAAAGTTAGTTACTGTGAGTGGTATGTGTATATTTTTTAAATAAAAGATCTTTTCTTATTTTTTATTTGTTCTTCACTTGAAAGTATTTTGGGAATGTCTTTCTGTATCATGAATTATTTTCATAATTTTCAAACTTCTTTAAATTGGTAGAATTCTTTGTCAAATAATTTTATGTTGTTAAGTCTGTTAAATAAGGGGGACTTTTATAGTTGAACCCTTCTTCTCACCCTTCGCTTTCTGCCCAGGCCTTGAGAGCCTTCTAGAGACCACACTCTGCGGGCTTGCTTCAGGGAGTACCAGTGGAATTGGCTGCATAGCAGAAATGCTCTATCTTCTGCTCTGTTGCCAGCATTAAATTCCCACACATTTTTAGACATTTATTTGACATTTAGTTTATTTCCAGGCTTCCATTATAAAGTGTTTTAATGAATATCCTTATGTTTGTGTTTTTGCAGACATTATTTCCTTAGTAAAATTTTAAAAGTGTGAAATCCATGAACTAAATGGTATGCACATTTTTAAGGCTCTTGATGATTATTGCTCTATTATTGCCCACCAGAAAGGTTATGCTGATTTGAATTCTTTCCAGCTGCACATTGGAGTGCCCTGTTCCTTGCATGCTTTTATGTGCACTTTCATCAGAGGTCTATAACCACACCTTCCCCACACCCCTACAGAGAACTTCTCCATGATCTACAGCAGTGGTTTTCAAAGTGTGGTTCCAAGACCAGCAATATTAACTTCTCTTGGGAACTTGGTAGAAACTCACTTTCTCTGGCTTCACCCCAGACACAAATGAGAAGGTCTGGGGAGTGGGGGGTGGTCCAGCAGTTGTGGTTTAACAAGCCCTCCAGGTGATGCTGATGCATACTAATGTGTGAGAAACACTGTTTTGAAGCAGCACTGTGCAACAGAAATAAAATGCAGGTGACATACATAATTTTAAATGCTCTCATAGCCACATAAATAAGTAAAAATGATATTTACTTCATATATACAAATATCAATTTAACATATAACTATGAAGACTATTGACTGTTTACATTATTTTCATGTGTGTGTGCTAAGTCTTCAAAAGTCACTGTATTTTGTAGTTACAGCTCATCTCAAATTTGGACTTGCCACATTTCAAGTGCTAGTGGCTGCAGTACTAGACAGTGGTGTTCTAAAATAAGAAAAAAACACTTCAGAAAAAAGCTGTTGCCTTTTCCTAAAAAATTATAAAAGGCATATTCTAAATTGTAGGTTGTAAAAATGCAGCCACATTACATTGGTCATGAGGACATGTTGTCACAGGATAAATGTCCCCCACAGTAGTTGATTTCAAGACTTTTTCTAAACTTGTTAGTTTCAAATCAACTGTTGAATTTACTGTTTATTTGGCTTCATATCTTGCACTACCCCAATTGATCTGTTCACATACATAATTGCATTTTTAAACCTTGCTGTAGTTTTTCAACCTACTGCTTATAATGAGTCATCAAAAAGCCATTTTTTGGAACTAAGTTTAAAAATAGTTAAGTGGGGTTGGGGGTTTACCAATTATAAAACACTTTGGGCAGTACTTTCTAATTTTAATAAGTTTACATCTGTAAATTTATATTTATACAGTGAAGAATTGACTAATTTTAGCATGTGAATGTTCATAGGGTTTGTTTTGCCTTTTGTTTTTCAAGTCCCTCAACTGAGAACAGGAATAATATCTCATCCACTGCTTTGGATCTAGTACTTATCCCATAGCCCAGTACATAGTAGGCACTAAGTAAATACTGTATTTATTTAATTCTTTTATAAACAGGAAAAGGTTATTTTTAAGTAAGCCAAATATGCTTTATTTTAAAAAGTGAAATACCTCAAGAAGTATTGTTAATGTATTATTGGAACAATTAGGAATTTGGAAGGAAAGAATTTATATTTGTTTTTATGTTAAATTAGAAAAATGGGAAGACAGTAAAATTAAAATTTTCTCATGAAAATGTGGAAATTTGTAAACACCAAATTAAAAGGCAAGCAGTATTTAGGGAGAAAATATTTGTAGCAAATAAAGTAAAGGGTTAGTAAAAGTTCAGGTAATACTGTGTTCTCCCAAAACTAAATCAGACAAAGCTAATACATACAACTTATAAAAGGAAAAATGCCTATGTTATTTTTATCTATCAAATTGGCTAAACGTTAAAATTATTTTTTCCATCATATAAGGCCCATCCATTCATTGCTGGCAAAGAAATATTTTCTTGTATTTTTAAGCAGTAAAGTCAATAACCCTTTTGGGAAGCAGTTTGGCAGTAAGTGTGGAAAGCCTTCATACTACTTAAATTAATCATTTAACTTTTGAGAATCTATCCTAAGCATACTTTCTGATACACAGGAAATTATTTATGTACAAAGATTTTCTTGAGAGCATTATCGTAAACTTTTCATATTTTCTCAAAAATTATTTGACCTGTGGCATCTCTAATTTTGAGGTATAAGAAACTCACATAAATAAATTTAGTTTAGTATATTAAAGTAAAACTTATTTGACACCTAATAACCTTTTTCTGATAAAGGAGGAATTGTTTTACCATTTTGATAAATAACTTTTTGTTTTTAAGCCCAGGCCATTCAGCCCACCTGTAACTTCCAACACCAGCCCACCTCCTGCTGCTCCTTTAGCTCGGGCAGAAAGTTCTTCCTCTATCTCATCATCTGCTTCATTAAGTGCTGCCAATACTCCAACAGTAGGTAAGGAATTATTGTCAATTACATGTGCAAGTTAGCATCCAAAGTACGATCAGACTGGTTTTTTTGTTGTTGTTGTTTTTGTTGTTGTTTGTTTAATGGGCTAGTGATGAATTTAACATTAGAAATTTGGGTTTCCGCAAACATCTGGCATTATCAAAGTAGGCACATTTTCCTTTTCTTATTCAATTCATATTATCTAAGTAGGAAAATTTTAACCATGTTTAGCACTGTTAAGAATACATCAAATTTACCCAACTAATAAAAATAATATTGAATATAAACTGTAATTGAAAAAAAAGAATGCATCAAATTAATGAACTGACCAATGTAAATACTGTAGTTGAAGGCAAAATATAATGCAGCCCTTTTTGCTGTGCACTGATACTTGCATTCTTAAGAAAGTTCATATTTGAAAAACAATTGATTCAATGGAAAAGGGGGTTTTATGCTTATAGTGAATTTTTTTTTTAAGATTTTATTTATTTTTAGAGAGGGAAGGGACAGAGAGAGAGAGAGGGAGAGAGAGAGAGAGAAAGAAACATCAATGTGCGGTTGCTGGGGGTTACGGCCTGCAACCCAGGAATGTACCCTGGCTGAGAATCGAACCTGCGACACTTTGGTTCCCAGCCCGCGCTCAATCCACTGAGCTACGCCAGCCAGGGTGAATTATTTTTTTCTACAAGAATTTGAATCACAAAAATTTAAAAAATATTAGGGCATAGCTATATAAACCTAAACCTCACTGAACAGCTTCAGTATTACATCTAGATTTTGCTCAAGAGATTTTTCCGTCATCACCTTTATCCAGTTTTTCCTGTAAATTCTTATTACAGTACCTTTCTCACCCACTGTTAGTATGATAAAGCAAAAAGCCACTTAAACAAAGCAGCTGTGTTTTGAGAGCAACAACTTACCAAAATTTTGACTGTCCCCATTGCCTCTGCTTCTAAGTAGTGATGGATTTATCCTTGATAATGCACATCACTGATGTGTACTAACTGAACATAATTCAGTAGTGCTCCAAGTGTGGTCCTTGGGCCTGCAGCATCTGTCTGCATCACCTGGAAACCTACTAGAAATAGAACCTTTTAAATCAGAAACACTGGGAGTGGGGCCAGCAGTCCTTGAACAGGCCTTCCAAGTAATTCTGATGCATGCTAAATTTGAGAATCACAGCCATAAGTAAGCTGATTTAATTATTATCTAACTTGATTTGTCAGAACTCACAGAGAGGAAATGCATCTTGTGTCTGTGGCCTTTGTAAAAATGGATTAAGTAGTATAGGCTAAAATGAGATTAAAAATGACTATTTCTAAATGTTCAAACATGATGTTTCCATCTTATTTTATATACCTTTGTGAGCATAACATTTTCCCCATCTTTTAAGTTTATGCAAACACAATATATCTAATAAATTTGTCTTTTTGTTTGCTGTAACAGCAATTGATTCATTTTTTTGTATAGTGGTTTTTGTTCATTTTTTTTCCTGCAGAATGTACATTTTAGTCATAAAATACATAGATGGGTCCTATTAGAAATCAGGACAGGTGGTCTAAACAAAAATTAGCTTTAGTTCTTTTTCATTTTCTCTAGATTATTCAGGTTTTCTGTTAGTGATGGAAACTTTAATTTTTGATTAAGTTGGTACATAAGTTTTTAGTTTGAGTCACTGTGGGCAATAGAACCACAAATCGGCGCCTCTGATGATGAAGGCGGGATATGTGTGGATTTTGTACAACAAAGGTTCTTTAAATCGACCTGAAAGATTCTTTTTCTTTGCTGTGATGCTTATTAAGCTCTTTGTTTACATGTAAATTTTTGACTCTGTTGTTTCTTGAAAGTATTTTTTCCTGCAATATTTTGTTTTATTTAAATATGATAGAAGATGATAATTTGATTGGGACACTCTCTGAAATTGAAAAGCACTGTGAGACTTCACAAGGTATTTATCAAAAGCAAATATATGTGTTAACTAATGATCCTAAAGTGTATCTAAAATACTTTGTTATCTAAATTTTCCTTTTCCAGCAATGTGTGGTGTCTCAGAAATCAAGATTAACTCTAAGGTTTAACTCTCTCAATTTTGTACTAATTATATACAGTTGCTATATAGAATAAAGCATCAGATCCCCAACTATAAAAACACAATATTTTTGCATTATATTCCATCTCTCTGCTCTTCTTTCAACATTGAGAAATATCAATAAGTGTTAACTCAAAAGCTATTGGAATGAGAAAAAAAGTGATTATAAAAGCAGCAGAATATTGTCAGTTAAGGCACCTTTTTCTTCACGCCTCATTAGCAAAGTGTCTGGCACATACTAGTGGCTAGTAAATAACTATTATGATTTTGTGAATAAAATTTTGTATTATTGGGTTTTTAATTTTCACCTAAAATTTACTGGGTTTTTAATTTCCACTGAAAATTTTAAGTTGTCTTGTTTGGTTGTGGGATTACTTTTCCCAGTGGTGTAGAAGTAGCAGTTCTTGTTCCCATGTATTTGTAATTACTGAGCTATTTTTCTAACTGTAAAGAACTTTCTAAGTCAAAATTCCTTCAAAATTGTCAAATACCACAAAATCTTCCTGGTCTCCAAAACTAACAAAAGGTCTTTCTTTCTGTTTGTAGGATCTCAGGTTTAGTTGTGAGGCAGAGAAAGCCAGTACTGAGTTGTGTCAGAATTAATCTCTAAGTATAACAGAAGTAACTCAGTCTGTCACTATAGGTAATCACTTCTGAAATAAAAATATCTGATGGCCATGAACATTGTGCACGTTTATATAAACAAAAGCATACATTCAAATTTCAGAGCTATATGTTGACCTAGGTTACTCATTTTTTAAATAAGAATGAATAATTATAACTATTTTATTGACTTATTTTTATAAATTTCATCACATATATTAAATGAAGGCATAAATGGGAAAGGGACATTTGTGGAAAAAAGGAAAGGCAGCAAACAATTTTGAGGGATTTTTCTTTTATGAGATAAACCAGATACTTACTTTACATTAAAAAAAAACTTGAACACATGCATAAACTTTGTTTGCATTTTATTATGCTTTTAGAAGACTATGCTTTATTATGACTTTACTTTAAAGGTATCTGAGTGAACTTTATGTAAGCAGTGTTATAAAAAAATAATGTTAGTAGTTACATTTATCAAGACAAGATAATATGGGATTATAGTACAGGTATTAGAGAAAGAAGAGGTTAAAAGAGAATTATGTATGACAAATAGAAAAATCCAGTTCAATGCCCTGATGTATGCAATTGGTAGAACTTGAAAGAATTTAGTATCTGATTTTGACACCATAGTTTAGTAATTTTAGCTTCTCAGGTAAAGGGCTTTTTCCTTGACATTCCTTAACCCAACCCTTTTGTGTCATTACATTGAAAAGAAAAAGTCATTGTGGCATTTTTCTGATTTTTTTGGTCCTTTGTATTATTTTAGCCTATATTTTTAACCTCCAGATTTTACGTGGGGGACATCATTGAAATCAGTAACGGAGTTATTTGTGGCAAACTAACATTGTGACTATACCTGTCTTGATTTTAATGCATGTTTTTCAGTAGGATTTAACAAATGAATTATGTGTACTCTAGGTGTGTCACGAGGTCCCAGCCCTGTCAGCCTTGGAAATCAGGACACCTTACCTGTGGCAGTCGCCCTTACAGAATCTGTTAATGCCTACTTTAAAGGAGCAGATCCTACCAAGTTAGTTTTTAAAAATACAAATATGTGTATGTGTTGGAGGGGTGGAGGGGCTTGGTGGTAAATTTTAAGAGTTATGTTTGATTCTGAATAGGTTAGAGTTTACCTGCTTTTTGCTATCAGATATAGTCAATTCAGGATTGTCTTTCAAATTAAAAAAAGTCACGGTAATCACCAGTACATAATAAACGGATATAAATAAACTGGATTTTTCCCCCATTTTATTTATATTCTTGCCCAGGCTTTATGATCCATATGGTACATCTGTAAAGCAGGAAGATGTTTTAGGTGGGGATAGAACTCTGAAGCTTGACCTAATGTATATGTTTTGTAAAAATCTGACATTTGCAAGAGAGACCTAGAATGCATGTTTAATAGCTGAAAGTCTTACAGGATTGATTTAACCCCTATTTTTCATGCAACATTATTCACTCAACCTACATTCATTCTTCAAATATTTGAGTGCCTACTATGTGTAAAACTGTTGCAAGTTTGCATTATCATGAGAGAAAGTTTCTTGGATTATTAGTTTTCTCTCACGGTAATGTGAGCTCAGGAGAGAAGAACTTTGTTTACTAAAGTATCCTCAGCACTTAAAACAGTCTCACACATAGTAAGCGCTCAAATATTTGATGACTGAATGTACATGGAATGAATAATGAAAAGTTGGGGGTATTGATATATGCCATGAAGGAAAATAAACCAGGGTAAGGGGATGGAGAATTACAACGGAGGGCTACTGTTCTAGATAGAATGATCAAAGAAACCTTTTTAAACAGATGTTTGAAAGACATTGAAGAGTAAGTCATGCAGCTGAGAGGAGAGCATTCCATTGAGTATAAGGGACTGAGGTAGAAGCATGCTTGGCATATTTAAGAAATAGCAAGGAGAACCATGCCACTGAGTGGACGAAAGCAAGGAGGAGAGTAGTCAAAGTGAGTCCCATAGAGGGACTAATTCAGGTTGGGCATCATGGACCATAAGGAGTTCGGGTTTATTTTTTGAGTGAGGTGGAAAGCCAGTGGAGGCTTTTGAGCAGAGGAGTGATGAGGTTACTTGTGGTTTTGAAGTGGCGCTGTGGCTGCTGTATAGAGAATAAACTCTGGAAGGAGCTAAGCTAGATGCAGAGAGTTAACCACAGAACTCTAGGTCAGACACGATGGTGGCTTCTCTGTAGGTATTAGCAGATGAGATGGTAAATGGTAATAAGATTCTGAATATGTTTTGAAAATAGAATTGTAAAGATTTAGTGAATGGGTAGACTGCTAAGTTTGAAGTGCTTACTAAGACAACTTAGCAGAGATACTGATTGATCATTGAATGCATGATTCTGGAGTTCAGGGCATAGATTCCGTTTAGAAATAAAATATCTACCATATTTTTTGGACTATAAGATACATACCCCCAAATTTGGGAGGAAAATGGGAGTGCCTCTTACAGCCTGACTGTAGCTTACCTAGCTTGCTGTGGGGCCGGGGGCACAGCAGTGGTGCAGGGTCACAGGAGGCAGGAGCCTCCTGTTTTTTTTTTTCTACTCTGAAACCTAGGTGTGTCTTATAGACCAAAAAATACAGTGGTTGTCATTAATCTGTGTATAATACTGAAAGCTGGGAGCCTTAGAGAGTAGAGAAGCTATCTGATGAGAACTAAGTCCCAGTCTCCTCCAGTGTTAAGATAACAGGAAGATGAGAATGATCCAGCAAAGGTGTTTGAGATAGCATGCAACAAGAGAGGTGAGGAGAGAACCAGTAGACCGGTGTCCCAGAAACGAAGTGAATAAACCCTTTCATGAAAGAAGGTTTGTGAAGCTATATCTGATGCCACTAACAGGTCAAGAAACATGGACCATTGACAGTTTGGAGGTCATTGTTGACCTTCACAAGAACAATTTTAGCAGAGTGGTGGAGATGACGTCCTGTTCAGAGGAAGTTCAGGAGCAGGACATGATGCAAATAATAGGCAACTATATTTGGAGAGAGCAAATGTAGACAGGTCTTTCAGGATGTTTTGCTCTTAGTGGAAGCAGAAAAATGGGGTAGTATTAGAAGAGAGATGATAGAATCAGAGGAGGTTTTTATTGGTTTTAGTGTTGTTTTTTTAAAGATTATATGCATTTTAGCATGTCTGTATGCTAATGGGAAAGATCCAGTATTTATGGGAAAAATTGAACCTTCAGGCAAGACTGGGGACAATTGCAAGAGTGAAGTCCTTTGGTATGTAAGAGAAGGAGAGGTATTTCAGTGCAGAAGTGATGGATTGTCCTTTGGTGCATACACTGATCATCAGTTGAAACAGGAGGGAAAGCAAAACATACAGATACAGAGTCAGTTGGATTAGGAGTTCTGTAGTGACAGTATGGGAAGGTTCTTCTTTGGTTTTATTTCTTCAGTAAAATGTAAAGTAAAGTGGCTGTTAGTAGGGGAAGGGAACATTGCTACTAACCTACATTAGTAGGTTAGAGGGAAGAGGTGAAGGTATATGAAAAGAGGGAATATGGTAGAATTGTCAGGTAACAGTAAGGGAATGCAGTTAAGAGGTTTGGCTGTATGATTATATGTTTTTCTGTAGTCATGTTCAGCTCTATAGATGAAGAGCTAAATTTAGCCAAGACTGTTTTGCCAAGCAAATGTAATCCAGTGGAAGAGGAGTGAGGGAAGGCCTATGCATATGAGTGTGTGTAATAGTGGACCAGGAAATTCCAAGGTAGGAAGGAATGAGTGAAGATCAGTGAAAAAGGTGGTAGGCATACCAAATTGTGGAGGTTTTAACAAGGTTGGAGAAGTGTTGGAAATGCAGTACTAGACTGAAGGAGTTGGAAGAAAAGGAAGTGGTGATGAGGTAAGTGGTGATTGAGATTACGGAGTGGCTACAGCGTAGCTGAGGCAGACTGGAAGGCAGGGTCATTAGGGTGAGGCATTAATGAACTAAGGGACCAAAATATTGAAAGGATTATCTGAATGGATATTGAAATCACTAACAAATTATGATGGTCTGTTTCTGTACCACTACTCCTAACAATGGTCCAGGAGCTACAATGTTCAGAAAATGAAAGGGAGTGTTGAAGATGACTTGAAAGGGATGGGCTAACAAGTATAGTTAGCTCGGTGGTATGAGTTTAAAAAGAAGCTGGTGGTTTTTAGGAAGAAAGAAGGAATACAGAGTTGGGACAGGCAATGAGGACCAAGGAGTACATGTACCACTAATGCCACCCCGAGGCCCGGTACTCTGTGGAGTTTAGGGGTCAGGGTTACCTTCTAGGACAGCTGGGGTGGTTTCGGTCAACAAGTTGGGAGATGTCACCAGTGTTCCTGTGTTTGTGTTTAGTATGCCATTTCATAGGAATACTTTTTAACAATTAAACTGAAAAAAGTTTTATTCATAATTACATACATAAAGTCCTTTTTAAATCAAATATGCTGTAAATGGAGATGAAAGCATCTTACTTAAACTGTTTAAAAATGTCAAAATCCCCAATTTTCAGGTGTATTGTGAAGATCACTGGTGACATGACAATATCATTTCCTAGCGGAATTATTAAAGTCTTCACTAGCAATCCATCTCCAGCTGTGCTGTGCTTCAGGGTGAAAAATATCAGCAGACTAGAGCAAATTCTTCCAAATGCACAACTTGTGTTCAGGTTTGTGTACTTTTCTTTTGAAGGTGAAACTTCTTTTTAAGAATTTTTTTTTCTTTTTGAACACTAATCATTTAATTTGAAAACAATACCAAAATTATTTTTATGATTGAACAGCCTTCTGCTGTCTTTGTTTTGTGTTTGGTGGTAGAAGTAATTACCACATCGTTAAATTTTTCTCTACTGCCCATCTTCTCATCTCTCAGGCAAACTTCTACGATTTATTCTTTATCCCCCGACTTTAGGCTTCCCTCATCCCACCTTTTGGTTCCTTTCTACTAGTTTTTCCAAGATCACCAAATTATTGCACAGAGGCAAAGGGTAAAGATAACTCAAATAAAGTAACAAACCTATTTCTTATACATGCAGTGACCCATCACAGTGTGACTCGAACACAAAAGATTTTTGGATGAACATGCAAGCTGTTACTGTCTACCTCAAGAAACTATCAGAGCAAAATCCAACTGCTTCTTATTATAACGTAGATGTATTAAAGTATCAGGTAAGTGTCCTATCTTTGAAAAAATCCTAAATTTAAAGTACTAATAAAGAGAATATTATACATCATTAGATGAATAGTATGTCATGGCCAAGTGAGGTTCATTTCAGGAATGTGAAGGATATTTCAAAATCAGAAAATCTATTAATAAGCCTATGGAGATTTTACCAGTTTGATCAAATCAACCATCTATTTCGTATTAAAATATTGAGTAAGTATAAATACATGCATGTGTCCTTAACCTGAAAAGACCAGCAGCATCAGTCTTACAACACCTGAAGCAATCAGAGTCAGGAATGGCAAAGACAACCATTATTTCTGTTAGTATATAAGATTTTCTACATGTGTTAGCTCAGTTAGACAAGAGAATAAAATAATAATAATACCTATAATTAATAATTGTATTATATTTCTGGAAAACTCAAGAAAATCAACTGGAAAACTACTTGATATAGAAGAATTTAGTGAAGTGGTCAGTTTAAAAATTAAACAGCCCTGAATGGCATGGCTCCAAAGCATCATCCTGCACAGTGAGAAGTTACAGGTTCAATTCCTGGTCAGGGTACATGTCTGGGTTGTGGGCCCAGTCCCTGGTTGGGACACATGAGAAGCAACCAATCTATGTTTCTCTCTCTCTCTTTCTCCCTCTAAAAATAATTAAATATAATCTTTTTAATAAAATTAATACAAAAATTAACAGCTTTCACCCTGACCAGTGTGACTTGGTTAGAGTGTTGTCCCACAACTGAAAGGTAGCGGGTTTGATACCCAGTCCAGGTGCCTATGATTCCCGGTACCAGCAGGTTCGAAAAGGCAACCGATCAATGTTTTTGTCTTTACTGACTTGAATATAGTTAGGAAAGAATACTTTATTCATTCACAGGAAGATTCAAGTTGTGTAAAAACGTTTAGCTATTTCTAAATTAATTTATAAACTTAATACTGATCAGAAACCCAGTACAAGTGTTTATGTATTTGTGTTTGGAGACCTGACAGTCATTTTTAAGTTCTCTGAAAGAATAAAGTTTAGAATAAGTTAGGAGATGTTTTAAATGGTGGAGTAATGTTTTAGTTTTAATGGGAAAATTATTATAAGGCGACGCTATTTAAAATAGTTTGCAACTGGCACAAAAGTACATGGCCAGATGAATGGGGAAAAAATAGAATATCTAGAAACAGGTTTAAGAATAAATGGAAAATTGTTTATATGACAGAGTAACATTTCAAGGCAGTGGGGAAATGATGAATTTTTCAATAAACGGTGCTGAGGCAGCAGGTTAGAGATTTGGGGGAAAATTAAGCTAAATCCCTAACTTATAACTTTAACCAAAATCAAATCCACATGTATCAAAAGCTTAATAATAAATGAAACCATAAAGAAAAACTGTAGGTGAATGTATGTATATTTATGGGCATATATATGTATATAGAAGTATAATATCTATTTATTACAGCTTTTTAAAGATTTTATTTATTTATTTTTAGAGCGGGGAAGGCGGGGAGAAGAGAAGGAGAGAAACGTCAATGTGTGGTTGCCTCTTACACGTGCCCCCAAGCCAGTGTTCTGGCCCACAACCCAGGAATGTGCCCTAACTGGGAATCGAACTGGCAACCCTTTAGTTCACAGGCTGGCACTCAATCTACTTAGCCACACCAGCCAGGGATTTATTACAGTTTTTAATCTTGATGTGTGGAAGCCCTTTCTAAGAATGATACAAAACCCAGAAACCATGCAGGGAGAGAGTGAGCTATTTGACTAAAAAATAAATTTGTGTATAAAATATTTAATTAAAACAAGCAAATTCTGATCCTTAACAGAATCAGTATTTAATCTGAAGGAAAAGTATTTATAATACATAAGATAGACCAAAAAGCTTACTCCAAAGAGCTCTTATAAATTAGTAAGTGAAAGTTGAATAAATCAGTAGACATCTTATGGGAGAATGCTCCATGTCAGTAGAGATCAGAGCAGTGCATATTTAGACAGCAGTGAGGCACTGGTTCTAGCCCATCAGATTGACAAAAATAAAGACTGCTGTATTAAATAAAAAGAGTTGTGGCTGGTCTGATGGTAGTGGGTTACCAGAATCAACTAAAGTTAGTGTCACTAAAGTTGGAATACAATGCCCCCCCACTACTCAGTTTGACTGGCTTTAAAAAAAATAAAAGAATTGTGACCATTTGATAATAGGAGTACAAATTAATAGAATATCTTAGAAGGCAATTCTGTTAGATTGTTGAAAAATGTAACTTTTTAAAAGGTTTTATTTATTTTTAGAGGGGAAGAGAGAGAGAGAAAGACAGGAAGAGAAACATCAGTGTGTGGTTGCCTCTCGTGCACCCCCAACTGGGGATCTGGCCCGAATCCCAGGCATGTGCCCTGACTGGTAATTGAACTGGTGACCCTTTGGTTCGCAGGCTCAATCCACTGAGCCACACCAGACAGGGTTGAAAAATGTAACCTTTAATTCAATAGCTCCACTTCCAGGAATCTGTTTTTTAGGGGGGAAATGAGGGGGAGATAAGTTACAAAGAACATTCACTGCAGCCTTGCTTGGAAACCACCTAAGGAAAGATGGATTAAATGAATTACAACCATTAAAAAGAATGAGACAACTTCAGGTTTGCATATGCCTAAAAAATCTGGAAGGATATGTACTATTATGCTAACAGTGAGGAGTAAGAATGCCAAGGGATAACTTTCCTATTGCATGTACTTCTGTATTTGAATTTTTAGTAGGGTAATTTTGTTAAAATGGCTTATGTTTCAACTATGGCCATACCACCCTGAACGTACCCGATCTCATCTAAAATGGCTTCTGTTTCTAGGAAATACTTAAGGAGTAAAAAAGTGCTGATGCCACTTAAGTTGGCTTAAAGTTTATTCCAAGTATTCATTTATCACTCATGCAATGAACATTTGTAATTCAGTGCTTGCTAATTGCTGGCAGTTGGATGGGGAGATAGTAAGATAAGAAGTAAATAGTAGTATGTGTTAGAAAATAAGTGGTATGGGAAAGGTGTGTAAAGTAAAGTATAAAAAGTTGCATTTTTAATGTAAATCCAGACAGGGTGATCATTGAAAAGGAATCATTTGAGCAAGGAACTGAAGAATTAAAATTGTAACATTTACTATGGGCCATGTGATTAAAATCAGACATTTGAAGTTGCAAGTATTCTAATTCTAGGCCTGTAGAACTTTGTGATAGCTCACCCATTTTTTCTGTTTTAAATCTAAATTCTAATTTAAGGGAGAGAGAGAAACATTGATTTTGTTGTTGTACTTATTTATATTTATGTATTCACTGGTTGATTCTCATATGTGCCCTCACCAGGGATCAAACCCACAGCCTCGGCTTACCGGGATGACGCTCTAACCAACTGAGCTACCCAGCCAGGGCTAAATCTAAATTCTCATAATTCATAAAAAATCTTAGAATTCTATGTTGAAAGGTTTTCAGACATTACATGCATAAATAGGAATCACTTGATAACATAGCTGATTTCTGGCCTCTGTGCCTAAGTTGTTGAGTCAGACTTTCTGCATTTAGAGCCAGGAGAATGTGCATTTTTAAACAAACACCAGGAAAATTTTGATGTAGGTAATTCCAGGTCCAAACTTTGGGAGTGGTTCCTACTACTTCCTGTTTTACGCTAGCAACAGACAGCTCCCTCATTTATTTTTGATTCTGTGAACTCCTGTGTTCAAGTGTGCATGTCACGAACATAACTTCTTTACTTTTCAGGTCAAATGATTGTTTATTTTCTCTTTCAAGGTATCATCAAATGGTATTCAGTCCACCCCTCTAAATCTTGCAACATACTGGAAATGTAGTGCTAGCACCACAGATCTTCGAGTGGATTATAAGTACAACCCAGAGGCTATGGTGGCACCAAGTGTGCTTTCTAACATACAAGTGGTGGTACCAGTGGATGGTGGAGTCACAAATATGCAGTCCCTTCCCCCTGCAATATGGTAAATTAAGCAGATTTCTGAATTCCTACTGAATTTGTGTTAACCTTCAACTTTTAGAACCTCAGTTATGAAAGTTGTGTAAGTTTGAAAAGTCTTAGTGCATTTTCCCATAGAAACCATGCCGTAAAAAACATGTTCATTTTACTAGACAAGCCACATTAGCCTCAATGCAAAATAAATTAATTTTGCTATCATCAAACAGACTTGAATGC